>NC_091457.1:39633497-40333497 GCF_027789765.1 Dendropsophus ebraccatus | reverse complement strand
TACAGGATGGCTGTCGAGTTCGGCTGGGGTGAAGAGACAGTTTCAGACAAAGCACCACCAACATACTGGGAAGCGACATGGGGCATGGATGCTGAAGTGAGTAACACCCCATGCCACTGGAGTGTAGCAGTCCCATTGAGGCTGACAAGCTTGCCTGAGCCCCTTACAAGTACCCTTAGTAGCAGAACTTTATTTACAGACCCAGTTGCTGACTCAGACTGGAGAGAGAGACATGCTTTGGCCGAGGGTTCAGACATCCCCTCCTGTAGCAGTAACAACTCCCTCTACTCCATCTCTTAGCTCTGGTTTTTGGAAAATTAAAAACAGGAGTGGGAAGTTCAAAGATTTGTGGAGAACAGTGTCCTAAATGGAGACAAGCGTATAAATGACAGCTTTTGAGGGATCTTCAATATGGCTGTGCTGTCTTTGTGAGTAAGAACTCTGCAACCAGTGAGAAAGTGGAGTACACCCCAAAGTGGGGGCCACACGGATGTTAGGCTACTACAATAATCCAGTTCAGTGGGCTTTCTTCAGAATCTTGTTCCTCAGTCAGGGCCGCTTCTGCCATGAGGCCAAGTGAGCACTTGGCCTCAGGCGGCAGATTTTCAGGTGTCTGAGGGGGCGGCAACTGGGCCCGACATTTTAATGAAGTCAGTCAGACCAACTCACTCAGTATTCTCTGGTGTGTGCAGCGGACAGCAGCCTCCCTATCTATATATCATGTGCTCTCCTTCCTCCCTGCCCAAGCCACCCCTGCACTTAGAATAATAAAGTTCAGGACCTGTGTGTGTGCAGCGTAAGTGTCACACACAGGTCCGGAACCTGATGGTTGGAGGCGGGGGCTGTGCTTGCTGGGCGCTCTGGTCAAGCTCCTGACATGTCAAGACGTTCCTCACAGTGCAGAGCAGGCTGCTGATGTCCATCTCCCCCTTACTGACCACACTGCTCCTGCTAACTGTTGTCGTCCTCCTCGGCAGCTGCTGCTGCTGCTGCTGTTGTCGTCCTCCTCTGGGCGGGTGCTGACTCGGGAGGCCGCTGTGTGGTGAGTGATCATGATGGGGTCAGTGAGGTCAGGGAGGGATGGGGTCAGGGAGGTCACAGTCACGGTATATGAAACAGAAAGTGCAGATTCCCTGCTCTGCTGCTCGGGACACAGTGTACATCCTGCAACCCCATAAGACATTCATTTACTGTGTGTTCCCCTCTTCACACAGTCACCATCACTGGGAAACTCAGATTGTGGTTAGGTACTAGTGAAAGGAGCCATCATTTATTGTGAGGCACTGCCCTGTCTCAGGAGGGCACTTGACTAGTATTTGTTGGCTCCCATGTAACATTATAATTTTCTTAGGGCCTAATGTATTTGGTATCAGTAATGTGGGCACAGTAATTTTCACTGTTATAAATGTGTGCTACAGTTCAGGGGGCACATTGTGTCTGGCACCAGGGGCGTAGCTAATGTCCCTTGGGCCCTGGTGCAAGAGTTCAACTTGCCCCCCCCCCCCCGTTCCTCGACCAAGCGATGCGATACATAGATAATAGCTAGAGGCAGATATTACCAATAATACCAGTATATAGGAAATATTATCACCATACATATTACCGCCATACTGTTACTAACCAAATCCTGTATACTGAGACTGATATTACCAATAATACCAGTATACAAGGGGGAAATATTACCACCACAACCACTACCATCACCACCATATTGTTACTGACCAAATCTAGTATACTAAGACCAATAAAACACTGTACCAGATTACAAGTAACAAATACCACCACATACTGACTAACACCACCGCATACTGACTAACATCCACTGTGGTGGATCCCTTAGTGGGAGGAAACCCCCGCACCTCTATGATAGGGATCCATTGATTCTAATGGAGACACGTCATAGAGGGGCTAGGGTTTCTTCCCACTGGGGGTGGGTCGGTCGCCTCCAGTGCTTCAGCCTGGGCCTGGTGGTACAGTCACTTTAAGTGGGTAGGCTGACTATGTCATCCCCATGATAGTATATGCCCCCCTCTGTGTAGATGGTCCCTAGCTCAGTCTTCCATATAGATGGCCCCTTGTGCATCTCCTTTGTGCAGCCCCTCTCTGTGTAGTCCCCCTATAGTAGATTCCCCCTCGTTTAGTCCCCCTTATAGATGGCTCCTTTGAAGTCACCCTTATAGATGGTCCCCTCTGTATCCCCTATAGTATACACCACCCCCCTGTGTAGTCCCCCTTATAGTTGCCCCCCTCTGTGTAGATGGTCCCTAGCTCAGTCTTCCATATAGATGGCCCCTTGTGCATCTCCTTTGTGCAGCCCCTCTCTGCGTAGTCCCCTATAGTAGATTCCCCCTCGTTTAGTTCCCCTTATAGATGGCTCCTTTGAAGTCCCCCTTATAGATGGTCCCCTCTGTATCCCCTATAGTATACACCCCCCCCCTGTGTAGTCCCCCTTATAGATGCCCCCCCTCTGTGTAGTGTCCCTTACAGATTGACCATTTCTGTGTATTCCCCCTTAAAGATGCCCCCTGTGTTGTCCCCCTCTTCCCCCATTTTAGATGGCCCCCTGTGATGTCACCCTTATAGATGCCCTCCTTACAAGGCCTCCCCTTATAGATGGCCCCCTTATGTTGCCCCCCCTTATGGATGCCTTCCTGTGTTGTTCCCCTTATGTTGCCCCCCCCTTGTAGATGGACCACTTATGTTGCCCCCCTCCCTTTTAGATAGCCCCCTGTGTTGCCTCCCTTACAGATGGCTCCTCTATGTTGTCCTCCTTATGTTGCCCCCCCTTATAGCTGGCCCCTCTGTGTTGCCCCCTTATACATGCCCCCCTTATGTTGTCCCCCATATTGATGCCCCCTTATAGATGGCCCCTCTCTGTTGCCCCCCTTATACTGTCCCCCATGTAGATGCCCCACTGTGTTGTTCCCCTATACATGCCTCCCTTTTGTTGCCACCCCCCTTGTAGATTGCCTGTGTTGTCCTTTTATATTTGTCACCTGAAAAGCAGATAAAAACAAAGAAAAAAAAACTCACCTAACACCTCGCTCCCCCGTCGCAGCTCCCTTCTCTTCTATTCTTCTGACGTGTCGGACGGGCCCCCGGCGATGCTCAGCTTCCCAGTGGTGTCCCCGGCATTCCCGGGCAGCATATGCACAAGAGAGCTCAGTGTGCGCTGCCGGGGCTGTTACTTCCGGGTCAGGGAGCGACGCGCTCCCTGACCCGGAAGTAACAACTCCGGTGCACACAGCTCCCTGGTGCCTATGCTGCCCGGGAATGCCGGGGACACCACTGGGAAGCTGAGTATCGCCGGGGGTCCGTCCGACACTGGCTCTTATGACCACAAGCGAAAGAATGCTTGCGGTCACAAGAGTGATCAGTGCGACGGGAACCCGCGGCGGAGGACGGCCGGGAGCAGGGGATAGATTGTTGGGCGCGGGCCCCCCTCGACGCCGGGCCAGGTCGCAGCGGCGACCCCTGCGACCACGGTGGCTACGCCACTGTCTGGCACTATTTAAATCAGAGGGCACAGTATGTGACAGCAGCGTATTCAGGGGATACAGCATGTGGCACTATTCAGGGGGGACCATGTGTGGCAACATAATATCCAGGAGTTGCAGTGTGTGGTATTATATTCAGTAGTCATAGCGTGTGGTGCTTCTACATTTCCGTAAGTTCTATTGCCATGAATGGAGTTGCACTGTAATACCACACAAAATCTGGGTACAGGGGTGCCCCTCTTTTTGCAAGAAAGCTGCTAAATTCTGGATAACTTTATGATAGTTACCCACGCATTCCTGTTTACATGAGAAAAAGTCTAAGCAACTACCGATTAATGCCCACACAGAAGCTGCTGTCAACTGAAAAACAGAGGGAGAGGGGCGCCATTTAAATAGAAAAGCTAGAATCGGCCCTGTCCTCAGTAGAAGAACCTGAAGTGTGGGAGGAAGATCCACAACAGAATTTCACAGGCCCTGGTGGACACGCCTGAGGGTCTGTATCTGAGACCATTGCCAGGAGCAAAGGTTAGCCCTACAGCAGCTTAATCCACTTTGCCACTCCCTCCTTCTTTCAAGGGAGTCCTAAAGGTGGCAGACGTCATCTCACCTTTTCCTTTAGTGGCAGTGGTTCCCCCACAACCAATATCTAACATTATATTAAGTGCCACTTCTACATCTACAGGCTCTAAACTGTGTGTACCATCAGGAGTGAGAGGACGCTCAGATATTCCAGGGGCCAGAGGTTGAGTTATATCTGTGTCTGCTAAGTAGTTTCTACCTTCTAAGTAGTTTCATATAGGGATGAGCAATCTTTGCAAAAAGTTTGGTTCTGTCATGAACTTTTTGCAAAATGTGTAACAAATCTGGGTTCGGGAACTTTGGTTCACTCATCTCTATTTACCTCACAAGATTTTTCAATCTTTGTTATTCCATCACCCAGTCTCCACTATAATCCTCTTACTGATGCTCGGGTTAGCACAAGACACTGTTACTTAGTGCCATATTTGATGGACTGACCCATATGGTAAGCACTCACTTAATGAGCTTATTACACATCTCAGTAAGCGATTATCAGTCCAGCCCTTGCTGTGGGTCCATATATAAAAAATAATAAAGATGTGATTCTTACCTCTCTAGGTTCCCTTGGTGTCCTCTTGCAGTGTCTCTGGGTCCCCTGCTGACTGCAGCCATTGCCTCAGACAAACCTGTCTCTGCAGTGACAGCCCACTCAGCCAATCACTGGCCAGAGATGGGTTTGTTAAGAGACATGGCAGGAAGATACTGGGAGAGTGTAGAGAGTTAAGCATAACATCTTTATTATTTTCTATTTACTGACGCTAGAGTACCCCTTCATCTGTTGTCCATGCATCAGCTATTATATGGAATCATGGAAAGCCAATGGCCAATAATTTTTAAACATGCTGAAAGACAACAACCAGCTGACAAGTGAACGATAACTCACTCCTCAGCTCCATGTAATAGGACCTTTAGCTGATCACTTGCCGAGGCAGGACACTGACTGACCCAGCACTAGGAAGTGACACACAGCAGAGACCAGTTGCTGGGGTAACGGAGGCTGCAGGGGAGCAAGGAAGGTATGTACAGTCTGTTTTATTTTGTTTTTGTTTCAAAGCCTGGGCATATTTATCTCAAAAATTATTTTACCAGACAACCCCTTTAGTTTTCTTCCCAATTTTTTTTTTTTATAGAAAGTGCATAGAATACAATGACAATATGCTGGCAATAGTGAGAAGAAGGGATGAGCAAAGCGAACCATTACAAACTTTAGAAAAAGTTTGGTTCGGCACCGAACCGAACTTTGAGAAAGTTCGTTACGAATCTGGTAAAAAATAACAACGGCGACGTTAAATTAGTCTCCTCAGATATACCTGGGTGCTGCCTAATCAAAAATGTAATGTGACAGCTGTCTGTGAGTATTAACTAAGACACAAGAAAGCAACTTCAGCAACTTCAAGGGAAAATCAGTTCATATTTTTACAATCAGGTTCATAAAATAGGAGAACCCCGTTTAGCCGCAACAACAAAAAGTAAAAAAAAAATAAGTCCAAAAATGAGTCCCATCACTGTCCGAGAAACAAAAAAGTCCAAAAAAAAGTCCCATCACTGCGCAGTTGTGTAGAAAAATGTTGGCGACTCATTAGGATTCTTGGTGTCCAAGACCGTGCACCCCAGTGCTGATGTCTGGTCCTTTAATTATGGGCAAGGGCAGTACATGTCTGTTACTGCCCATTGGGTCAACACTCCCCCAGAAGACCACCAGAAAGTTAGCCCATTCTTGCCACTGTCACCTCCCCTGTGCTTTAGGGAGCCAGTTCTGCAAAAGTTCTGCCTCCACCAGCTTGCAACCATCCACCGCTTTGACTGCAGTCCAACCTGCCCCGGTGTCTTACCAACGATGTCAGGCCCAGCACTCTCAGGCTGTCCTCTATTTTGTGAGCCTGGGTGAATGGAGCCACAGTGGGCAGGAGCTCCTAGGGACCATCAGGGAGGAGAAGGAGATATATTAAGAATGGCTGACCCAAGGTCAACTAACGGTGGGAATTGTTGTAGCCCATAAAGGGAGGAACCTTTTATCTGCAGTGCAGCAGGAAGTCATACACCTTGTATGGCACATGTGATAAACCTCATAGTGCACAGGTTTCTTTGAACATGTCGTGCCAATTGTTGATCCCTTTTGAGGACGCGATTCTGTGAGCAGGCATCAACGACATCATCCCACTCGTCCGTGTTCTTGAAAGTGCGGTGAACAACATCATCAGTGATAATTCCCAGGCCACCACTCCAAGGCTGAACATCCTCCTCCTCCTCCATGAATAGTCTGTTCTCAATCATACTGGCCTGGGTGCCTCCTCCTCAAATAGTCTCTTTTCAACCATACTGGGCTGGGTGAAATCAAGTGCTACTGCCTCCTCCTCCTCTGTCAATTGTCTGTTCTATATCACACTGGGTCCAATACAGTACTATTACTGCTGCTGGTTCCACTGTCAAATGTCTGTTTTCCACCCTACTGGGTCCAAGAAACTTTGTGTCCTATGTCCAGTGTAATCACTTACACCTTGGCTAATTTTTTTTCACAATTTTTGCACTTTGATCTTTTCCCCTTTTTTCATTGTAATAGCAACTGCAGCTAAACGAAACTATACCCTATCAGACTCCCACTATTGTAGATGCAATTATTCAGCTGTTATAGCAAGGTTCGTTTGCGAAAGTTCGCCGGATCGAACCGAACTTTTCAAAAGTTCGCTCATCCCTAGTGAGAAGTATGCCTCATGGTACTTAAATACAAAATAATTTTGAAAAAAAATATATATTTTTTTGCCTTTGTTTTAAAATACCATGTTAAACACTTTCTACCACCGTTTTTCTCTTGCAGCTTCAAAAAATATTGAGAATGTCTGCAGTATCTGGGGTAATGGACACGTTTACACATTTGATGGTTATTTTTATGATATTCAAGGAAACTGCACGTACATTTTTCTCAAACACTGTGAAGAACAACAAGATTTTGAAGTACTTTTCAGACGTAAAATAAACAGTACTTTTTTAGACCATATTTTTATGAAGCTTTTTTTCTTTACCATCCAAGCCAACAACACAGGAGTATATGTCAATGGGAAACAGTAAGTATTAGTTTTAGGCTACCTGGAATTATAATTATTATTGTTTCTTATTTATATCTTATGTTATTATTTCTAATTTACATCTTTTGTTGTTATTTTCATTATTGTTTTTAATTTTATAACGTCTAACATTTTGTTTAGTATTTCTTTTAAAATACATGTTTAGGCTATGTTCACACTACGTATGAGACCTGCCGTTCCGTGACCCCGGCCGGGTCACAGAACGGCCGGTCTCTGGCCGAATTATCTCGGCCGGTACTTAAGTACCGGCCAGATGAACTTTCCGGCCGCAGAGCTTTGATGCAGGCACATCAGCGTGCGCCCGCATCAGAGCTTACCATAGCCCACAGTGAAACGAGCGGCTGGAGCCGCTCGCTTCACTGTGTGAACTGACAGGCCTTTCTGCATCCGGAATTCATTGAATTCCGTCCGCAGAAAACTGACCTGTCAGTTATTTGCGGGGCCGCACAGATCCCAGCCGGAGCATATACAATGTGTGTACGCTCCGGCCGGGATGCCATTGCTTAAAAGGCTGTGTTGCACTGCACAAAAACTACGGCCGTTGTTGCCATCGGCAACAACGGCCGTAGTTTTACGTAGTGTGAAAATAGCCTTAATATGAGTGTTGAAGGGGTATTAACAAAACATGGTAAAGGCCTTTCAGTTGTAGATAGTCAAAATATTATTGCCATATAAGGGGCTGTCCCATGAAACAAAGTGGGTAAAACAGATGTTGCTAATTGTTTTTAATGCCCAAGTGGTTTGACAAGTTCCCTTTAAGGCTGTGTTCACACACACACACTGTTTTTTAAAGTAAAAAATGGCAGTAACAGATTGTCATGATCATTATTTATGGTAGTCTTTATCAAATATAAAGATGTAAAGGGTAAATGTTACAGCTTTCATCACTTATTTTATATCATACCTCATGGTGCTTGTTCTGGTAAAAAGTCGTTTTTATCACCTGTGGATTGGTATATGTGAGCGGGGCCTCGTGGCCTTTGTGCCACATCGCTCCTCCCCTTGCGCAACTTAGCCCTGCCCCCAGTGCAACTTAGCCCTGCCTTCATCAGTGACGTCATTGTCGCATAGGCCCCACCCCCTCAGCAGCCATTGGAAGGGCCAGCCTTAAGCTCTAGGTCCCACCCCTCTAGATTGTCCCACACCAATGGCCACTGAGGGGGCGTGGCCTATGCAGCGATGAGGTAACGAATGGAGGTGGGGCTAAGTGATGCTAGGGGCGGAGCGATGTGGCACAAAAGCTGCGAGGCCCCGCACACATATACCAATCCACAGGTGATAAAAACGACTTTTTACCAGAACAAGCACCATGAGGTGTGATATAAAATAAGTAATGAAAGCTGTAACATTTACCCTTTACACCTGTGGAGAGCAGTCAAAGTGCAAATAGGGGGTGACAGTGTGACTTTAAGGACCACAACAATTTTCAAGTTTGCTTTCTGATTTTTCCTCCTTGCCTTCTAAGAGCAATAACAGTTTTGTTTTTCCACCTTCAGGGCCATGTGAGGGCTTGTTTTTTTCAAGAACAGGTGTACTTTGTAATGGCCCCTTTTAATCCACCATAACATGTATAACAGAACCCCCAAAATATCATTTATGGGGTAAAATTAGGGAAAAAAATACAGTTCTGCAAATGTTGAGGGGGCTCTATGTTTACGTAATGCACTTTACGGTAAAACTGACATGATATCTTTTTTCTATACGTCAGTCTGAGTGCAACAATATGCATGTTTATATGGCTTTTCTAATGTTTTCTAATCAAATCTTTTTTCCTTTTTTTTTTTGCAAATAGGTGTGATTACAATAGCCATATTGTGACTCTTACACTCTTACGCTTTTATTTTTTCACGTACAGGGCTATATGGGATGTCATTTTTTGCGCCATGATTTCTAGTTTTTATTATTATTGGGTTTATGTAGATGAGACATATTGATCAATTTTTATAATTTTTTTAAAAATAACGTAATAAAAAATCATCAATTCTGGTGTTTTTTTTTTACCGATTTTTGTTTACGCTGTTCACCATGCGGGAACAATATTGTTTTATTTTATTAGACCACACACGCTACAGTATGGAATATGTTTATTTATTTGCATATGTTTTATTTATAAAATCGGAAAGTTGGATGATTTAATTTTTTTATTGGGGGGGAGGGGCTATGGCATGTTTTTTAAAACTTTTTAATACACTTGATTTTACACCTTTTACATCCCCCTAGGGGACTTTTTACATTGCCATAGCATAGTGTTATCAGTGATCAATGCATACAGCCTGCCTGTAAGGGACCTCTGGCAGTCAGTTATAATGATTGGAACCCCACAGTCATGTCAGTTCTTTGTGTCACCGCTTGGGAACCCGGCTGGAGCGTATACGCTCTGGCCGGGATCCCATAGAAGAACATGCAGCGTGTCTTTTCCTACAAAGTATGGCCGTTGTTGCCGATAGCCTAAGGCTGCATTCACACGTTTACTGATTTTCAAGGTCCGTGGATGAAGTCCGCCACCTACCTCTGTGATCCATGAAGAAGCACCCATTTTGCATTTGTTTTGTATCCATTTTGCATCTGTGTGCGTTTGTTTTTTTTTTTTTTTTTTTTTTCAAGGATCTGTTTAAAGCTTTTTTAAGATAGAGTGATTGCATCACATCCATGTTTTTCACAGATTGCGCAGATGTACACGGATGTCAAATCCGTGCAATTCATGAAAAACACAGATCTCAATGGGGGAATCTCTATAAGGGGGAAGTTGTGCCGTGATCACGTCCAAGTTATTGCATGTCCTATTTTCACAGAAGAGATTGCAGATCCGTGAAAAAAAAGGATGTGAATAGCCCAATAGAAAGCAATGGGCTATAAAGTTGTCCATGATCACGGACAACATCACAGAACATGTGAATGCAGCCTAAAGCTATGTTCACACAATGTTCTTTTTCAGTAAAGAATGGATGCTGATCGCAATGGAATCAGCGTCCGTTCTTTACTGCAATGCAGTCAATGCATTGAAGTCCATGCAATGCTGTCCGCTGTAGAGATGATCAAACAGAGCCGAGATTCGGCATTTGACTACTGCGGCCCAGCGTCCATTGCTATCATTGTTATCGTTGTTATCATTCTGAAAACTTGACTTATTTAATGCAGGGAATAATATAATTCAGAATTTATAAAAAATGATTGTTAGTAAATTTGTAAGTTTTCTTTTTGCTAATTTTTCCCCCAAAAAACTGGTGTCAAATAAGGTAATCAGATGGAAATAAATCTATAAGAAAATATTTCTACAGAATGTACATACATATGTGGCATATTGTAGTTTAAAGTAGGAAAGAAAAGGCCATTTTAAAAAAAGTTTTTACAATTTTTGCTTTTTAAATTTATATAGGAAAATTACTTTTACTTTAATCACTGGAGAAAAAACAATATGTGACAAATCGCTTGAATGTGTGAAACCGTTACAGGGTTATTATTTGTTTGGCTATGTTCACACTACGTACAAACAACAGGAAAGGTGTCCACTTTTTATATTTAAAAAGATGTCCAATTTTTCTGCAATTTAACTGACTTTAATGCAATGCTTTGAAGTCAATGGAATGGCGAATATTGTCTGCATGGACGTCAAAATAATGATCATGACTACTATTTTCGGATCTCTTTTGCAAACACTGGACGTTATTTTCTAGTTTAGTTCTCACACAGTTTTTCACCATCCTTTGACCATTTTTAGTATTAACCCTTTAAGGACCGGGGCAATTTAGATTTTTGCGTTTTCGTTTTTTCCTCCTTGGGCATAAAAGGCCATAGTAGTTGCATTTTTTCACCTAGAAACCCACATGAGCCCTTATTTTTTGCGCCACTAATTGTACTTTGCAATGACAGGCTGAATTTTTGCATAAAGTACACTGCAAAAGCAGGAAAAAATTCAATGTGCTGTGAAATTGAAAAAGAAAAAAAACACATTTTGTGTATTTAGTGGATATGTGTTTTTTACGCCGTTCGCCCTGGGGTAAAACTGACTTGTTATATATATTCCACAAGTCGTTAGGATTAAAACGATATGGAACATGTATAACTTTTATATTATCTGATGGCCTGTAAAAATTTAAACCATTGTTTACAAATATACGTTCCTTAAAATCGCTCTATTCCCAGGCTTATAACACTTTTATCCTTTGGTGTATGGGGCCGTGTGAGGTGTCATTTTTTGCGCCATGATGTGATCTTTCTAACGGTACCTTGATTGCGCATATATGACTTTTTGATCGCTTTTTATTAACATTTTTCTGGATTTGATGCGACCAAAAATGCGCAATTTTGCACTTTGGGATTTTTTTGCGCCTACGCCGTTTACCGTGCGAGATCAGGAATGTGATAAATTAATAGTTCGGGCGATTACGCACGTGGCGATAGCAAACATGTTTATTTATTTATTTACTTTTATTAATAACCTGGGAAAAGGGGGGGGATTCAGACTTTTATTAGGGGAGGGGGCTTTTTATTGACAACGACACTTTTTTTTTAACTTTTACACTTATACTAGAAGCCCCCCTAGGGGACTTCTAGTATAAGTGCACTGATCTCTCATAGAGATCTCTGCAGCATAGATATGCTGCAGAGATCCATGAGATAGGCACTGGTTTACTTCCGGCTGCTGCAGCCAGAAGTAAACAAGTGCCGAGCCGGGATCAGCGCCATTACGGCGCTGACACCCGGCCGGCACAGACACGGGGAGCGCTCCTCCGGGACAACATCCCGGAGGAGCGATCTCCCCACTAGACACCAGGGATGACGCTGCAAAAGGTAATCGGATGCAGCTGTCAACTTTGACAGCTGCATCCGATTACTGTATTAGCGGGCACGGCGATCGGACCGTGCCCGCTAATACCCGCGGTCCCGGGCTACAAGCGGCCCCCGGGAACGCCGCGGTTCAGAGTGCGGCCCCGCTCTGAACGTCCTTAACGACCGCAGGGCATAAATATACGCCCGTGGTTGTTAAGGGGTTAAAGGGTATCCAGCGCTACACAAAAATGGCCACTTTCTTCCAGAGACAGCCCCTCTCTAGTCTCCAGTTTGGGCAGGGTCATGGGAGTTATGTAATTTCCATTAAAGTGAGCCTAATTGCAAACCACACCTGAACTGGAGACAAGAGTCATGCTGTCTCTGGCAGAATGTGGCAATGTTTTTGTAGCACTGGATAACCCCTTTAAATTCAATGGACTTTTCAATTAAAGACACACCCAAAGGGCAATTAGTCCACCTGAACTAGAATAATGTACTAGCAGCTGTCATTGCACTGACGTGTGGCCAAACAGCAAAATTTTGAACTCAAAGTGGCGGATATCATTTTTTTCTTTTAAAAAACATAGTGAAAACATAGCCATAAAGTTACCCATACCAGATTTCCAAAATCTGGTATTGTCATTAAGGACTAAAAGGGCATGGTCACTAAGGGGTTAAGTTGAGACTCCAAACAAGCAGTACAAAAAAAAAATATATCTATTGATGCATGTTTTGTTTTTCTTCACTACAGAATTGATATTCCCTATAGAAGCTCAAATTTAGAAGTAGAAAAGAACGGAAATGAAATACTCTTTTCCATAAATGATGTAAAAGTGCAGTGGGACATGACTGCTAGACTCGAGGTAACAAAAAAGTAAAAGTGTTCAATTAGAATAAATTTTTTTGTACATTGAAATCATAATTAGAGATGAGCGAACCGGGTTCGGGTTCCAGTGGATCCGAACCCGAACGTTCGGTATTTGATTAGCTGGGGCTGCTGAACTTGGATAAAGCTCTAAGGTTGTCTGGAAAACATGGATACAGCCAATGACTATATCCATGATTTCCACATAGCCTTAGGGCTTTATCCAAGTTCAGCAGCCACGGCTAATCAAATGCCAAAAGTTCGGGATCGGATTGACTCGAGCATGCTCGAGGTTCGCTCATCTCTAATCATAATCCAATATTATTGTGATCATGTGATTTTAAAGTTTTACCACATTTAAAATTAATAGGTCTTGTATAAGTCATAGAAAGATGTATTTGAAGTTTGCAGACCTGTCCTTTAACTTTCCTCTTGGCTTGACATGTCCTTAAAGGGTGGCACAAGACAAAAAACGAGTGTATACCTGTGGCATGCCTACACTGGATGCCATCTGTCAGCCACAGTCTTGTATGATTTAAAGTTTTAAAGTGACATTGTCACCCCCTTTTCATATAAGGAGTTCTCAGCACCATTCATAAGCCTAAATTCTTGACATTTCATATCTTACTGTATAAAGGATTTCTTGGTGGTCTTTCCATTCAAAAATGCATTTTATCATTGGTGAACATTGCCATCTGGGTGGGGCTTCATGGCCGTCTTGCCCCATATCAACACCTACATTGGCCCCACCCCCTGCGACACCTAGGCTCTGTGACATCTTCAGAGTGGGCAAACCAGGAGGCCCTGCCCCCTCTGTGACGTCATCAGAGCTGGCCAGATCAGAAGGATCTGAAGGAGGATTTTAGTAAGTTCACTGCATGTGGGCTTAACACCACACATACACGTTGTTCTCCTCCACATTAACAAGATGGCCTTGCAGGAAGAGTTGGGCAGCATGTGGAGAAAAATAAAGTGTGTGATGTTGAGCCCATATACAGTGATCTTACTGGAATCCTCCTTCGGCTCTGTCTGATCTGGTCAATATTAATGACTACACAGAAGGAGCAGGGCCTATGCCTCCAGGTCGGCCTATTCTGAAGACACCACGGAGCGAGCAAGGCCTCAGCAGGGATGATGTCATGGGAGCAAGGCCTACAGCGCTGATGTAGGTTGCAATATGGGGCACAACGGCCATGAAACCCCACCCATATGGCACTGTCCACCAACAACTTTATTGATTTTTTTTTTTTTTTTGCAAAAACAATCATTTAATTAATCTATAATCTGATAAAATGTTGATCTACAGTACCTTGCTGGACATACACATGTCTTTTCTGAACAATCTCCCAGCTGTTTCCTAATAGAGAAACTGAAATCTGTAATGTTGAAGTAAACGGTCTAATCATTACTTAAAGGCTTTTTTCAATATTCATTAACTCCTTAACACCTTGACCCAGGACATTCCTGATCTTGCACAGTAAATGGTGTAAGCGAATCACATCTAGAAAATTTTTTAATAAAAAGTTGACAAAAAGTCACATATACTCAAGCAAGATATCAATACCAAGTACAGATCATGGCCCAAAAAAGACACCTCAAAAAGCTCCATAGACCAAAAAAATAAAAGTGTTGTAAGGATCATAATAGAGCAATTTTAAACACATTCAGTGTTTTATGTTTTTTTTTAAAGGTTTTAATTTTTTTTAATTAAATTCATCCTCCAATCCAGCCCCCCCCCTTTTTTTAGGAGCAAGATAATAAGGCAATAATAATCTTGTAACAAGGGGTATAAAGATGCAAAATTCATCAAATTAAGTCAATTTATTCACCCATAGGCTATGTTCACACAAAGTTTTTTCAGCTCCGTTTAAAATGACGTCTGTTATTTTGAGTCTAAAATAACGGACGTTATTTAGCTGCCTGGCCTCCGCTTGCAATGCAATGACGGCTGTTGGTACATTATTATAGTTTGGGTTACTAATTGGACTTTGGGTGGGGCTTAATTGAAAAGTCCATTGAATTTAATAGTAAAAACGGAGAAAGAACGGTGACAAAAGAAAAACTGTGTGTAAACAATCAATAAAAATTTTCATTATTTTGATGTCCGCAGTAAAATAGTCCGTTATTCAATGCATTGTGTGCATTGGATGTCCGTCTTCCCATTGACTTCAATGCATTGCCATTGCAGTCAATTAAATCACGGCAAAAACGGACGTTATTTTAAATATCAAAATCGGACGCCTTTTCTCTATTTTTGATGTTGTGTGAACATAGCCATAGGGTGCAGCTACACATAACGTAAATGTTGCAGTTTTTCAATGGTAGAAAATCTACAGCATTCATATACCAAAATCCACAGTAGAAAATCCACACCAAATTGTGAATATGTGGATTTAGGTGCAGAAAATGTAAATCAAATAAAAATTCCAGCAAATCTGCACCATTTCTGACGCCAAAATTGACGTGGTGCAGAATCATTGTGCATTTAACAGGTCAATTCCCACATGGGTTTTGTTAAGATCTTTTTCTGCTGCAAATGGGTGGGAGCTTTTAAGTCTCACCCATTTCATTTCTGCAGTAAATGATGTATGTGTAAATGTACTTGACAGGGTAAGTGATGTCTAAATGTACTTGATGAGGAGGCAATTTAACAAATTCTGTTTTAATGGCAGGCTCCAAAATATTTTGGTAAAAGTTAATAGATACATAATGGGTTGCAAGATAGGAACTGGTAGGAGTGGGGAGAGGCAGACACCCTGGCTGCATGGGACCCCAACATTTCTGATGGTGGTACTGCCATCATCCATTTTGTAAATAGAGGGGCATAGAGGCAGATAGAGGAAGTCTGTGAGAGGGGAGGGGAAACTGTAGTTCTCCACATAAGTAACATTCTATAGGCCAGACAATGAAAATAAAAACAATTATCTGGTGAGCATTTACACATATTTAGGTACTCAATCTGAAGCAGTGCAGCACACCACACAGATAGCAGAGTCAACGTGGTATTTTGTTGGTCGATGCTGATGGTGAAACCTTCTTTCCTCTAGATGTAGAGGATGTCCCCTAGTCATGGTTACAGACCTAGGAGTAAAAAGACCACTACAAAAATCTCTGTACTGTCCATTCATATATTTGTACATTGTGATCACATCGCCCCTAAGACGTCTTTTTTCTAGCGTAAATAACACCAAGCTTGATAACCTGTCCTGGTACTGTAATCCACCCATTCCCTTAATAACCTGTGTCGCCCTCCTTTGCACCAGCTCCAGTTCAGCTGTGTCCCTCTTATATACCGGTGCCCAAAACTGTACACAGTATTCCATATGTGGTCTGACCAGTGATTTATAAAGAGGCAAAACTATGTTCTTATCTTTAGCATCTATACCTCTTTTGATGCATCCCATTATTTTATTAGCCTTGGCAGCTGCTGCCTGGCACTGATCACTAAAGTTGAGTTTATTGTCCACCAATACCCCCAGGTCCTTTTCGGAAGTAGTTTTACCCAGTGCATTATTAATTAGCACATACCTGTACCTATTATTTCTAGGCTAATCACCTCAGGGTATTTATTGCCAGCACCACCAGACCTCTCTGCTCAGTTGTTAGTGTTGTTTCAGTCAGAAACCACATTTATGCTCCCTGGCCATTTGCCACTACTCATTTTTATCTCTGGATCTCTGCTCAGCTCCACCCTGGTTGATGTCATCACATTGTGATGGTTTCACCATGGAAGAACATCTAGTCCTGGGCTTGACTCCTGCATTCCTTTCAGTCAGTGGTTACTGGGTAAGCAACCTGGGAGTCAATGCGATGGGCTCTGGTGAAAATCGGGAGCCCCCTTAGCCTCTGCTCCTTGGAGAAGGTATGTCAGCACTCCTCTGTGATCCATCTCTTCATGCCTGGTCCATCCGTTACTTGTATTTAATTCTGGAGTGCTGCAGTCATTTTTCTTGTACATATCTAGTTTCAGCTAAGAACCAGGTGAGACTGTTGGCACTGGTGTTCTTGAAACTTTTGTTATTTTTCTGTTTTGCAAAATCTTTCTGTAACAGTATGGGATAAAGAGGTGAGTATATCTTTTTTTAATGTCCGTTTTAAAGTAAAAAAGTGCAAGTACATTTTTTAAAGTCGGATTTCCCATCTTCTATAATGCAAAGATAAATAACTGCAAATGTAGATAAATGAGAAGAGTGATTTTCATAGCTGATTACATAGACAGCAATTAAATAATATATTTTTTCTTTTATTAGGTTCAGTTACCAGACAAATACAAAAATAAAACATGTGGTTTATGTGGAGACTTTAATGGAGATACATTATTTAATGAAGGTTTTAAATTAGGTAAGTTTCTAAAAGTGGACATTTATTTTATCATTGAAAGTTGGCAATAACAGTGCAGTACATGGTTATCATACATGGTTATCCCAAATCAGGCCTAAGTTCTGACCAAGACCATTACCACCCTTGTCAATATACATTAACATCCCTCCTGCTCATCCAAATCTTTTTTTAAACTTTTACAAATTATTCCAATTTTACTTAATGGCATCCCCCGGGAAACTACATCTCCCACCATGCATCACACCTCAGAACCAAGTGCAGAGTAGTCACCCCTGTCTTGTAGTATTCACCCATTACTGGCTCAATTTGCTTCTGTTTTGCACAGTAAACACAGTATCTATCTATCTATCTATCTATCTATCTATCTATCTATCCATCCATCCATCTACAGTACATAGATAGATTAGAAAAACAGAGAGAGAGAGAGAGAGAGAGAGAGAGAGAGAGAGAGAGATGAAACAGCAGTGTCTCCTTTCCCCCTTTACTACTCAGGAGTGGCTGTTGTTTTTCCTTTAACCTGAGTTCCCCTTTAAATCCATTCCACTCCATGGGGGCGGGAAAGTCCCTAAATCTTAATCTAAAACACCTACATCTTTAGCATTTCTTACTATAAAAAGTGCTTGACCGATAAGGCCAGTAATTTGTCTGATAAGTACTAATATGCATTTGCTTCACAGATAACGATGCAAGCACAATTGCATTTGTGGACCAATACTTAGGAAATGTTCCAGATGAAGTTTGTGTGCAGAACACTGTCCCAATTAAGCCTACATGCAAAAATATTGTAAGTTACAAGTATGTGTATATGGAGTTATTTATGAATGCAGTATGTTCATAAGGCTAGGTTCACGCTGCGTTTTTACATCCGTTTCAGTACGTTAAATTTCAACATACAGAAAAACATGGTCAAGCACCTCTTTTTGTATGCTAAATAAAAAAGAAAATCATTTTCAGTCCATGTTTTGTCAATCGAATTTGGATCCTGCAGTATGGCATACACCTACATCCATTTTCACCATCCGTTTGTGCATCGTTTTTTTATGTATGTGTTATATACACTTTATATATGTATACGTTAACCCTTTCACAACCTGGGATCATTGATGCCTCAATGCCCAGGTCGTGATTTTACATCATAAAGATCCCATAAGCTGATGTCCCTAGCTCTGCCACCTCTCCTATGTCCCCTGCCGCTGATACAATCTTGTATCAGTGGCAGGGGAGAGAGGGGAGGCGGCAGAGCTGACAGGCGCGCGCTGGCGCACGTTCTGACCTCCCTCCTTCCCCTTGCCAGCCTCCGTAGATAGAAACTGGAAGCCTGAGGCTACCAGTTTCTATGACTACCATCAGGACTCTGCGATTAGTTCGCAGAGCCCCGATGGACACCGGAGAGGGAGAATTGTCTCTCCAGAGCCCTATAGATACTGCGGTCTTGCTGACCGCAGTATCTATAGGGTTAACTCTCAGCACCGAAGCGCGGCTCCGGTGCTGAGAGTTGCGGCGGATCCCTGGCTATCACTGATAGCCGGGACCCGCCGCGGATGACACAGGCGTAGCTCCTACGCCTGTGTCATCCATCCTCAGCAGTAAATTCACGTCGCTGCAGCACCAGGCATAGGCTGCAGCGACGTGAATTTACAGTGCAGCGGCGGGAGATGATTAAAGACAGACAGCAATAGTGTAGCCTAAGATGATTATTTTCCATGTAAATGCTAAGTGGTTGTTACAGTTTTCTCACACCAAGTAACAATTTGCATCTCATCAAGTTAAAGGGGTTGACTACTGTAAAATTGTTCAGTGTACAGTATTCGTAAATGTACTCATTGTCTATACTGGCAGAAGCCCCCTACGTACCTCATAGAACTAAAATCAGACTCACCTCCTCCAGGCTGTACGGTCCTGCTCTGTGGTGAGTCTGACTATAAGATGTCCGACATGGAGGAGCATGTGACCATACCCCACCCCTGTGTCCTCCATAGGAATATACTGGCTCAGTGGTAGACACTGGGGGCGGGACATGATAATATGCTCCTTCATGTCAGACATCTTATGGACAGACTGACCACAGAGCAGGGCAGCACAGCCTGAAGGAGGGGAGTCTAATTTTAGCTCTATGAGGTACACAGGGAGCTTCTGCCAGTATAGACAAAGAGTACATTTACTAATACTGTACACTGAACAATTTAACTATAAATTGGCCACTCCTTATAAAAATTGACTTGATTAGATTGGCCTGCCAACAGTAACACTGCATCTGCAGCAGTAACAAAAAAAAAATAATAATAAATTGCTGGGGTTGCAGAGAAAATGATAAACAGTCTATTCTCTCCTACCACACTCTCTCAGGGGTCCGCCTGTCATATCTTTGGGTCCCCCACTGAATACTCTGGTAGCTTCTTCTGAGAAGGACTGGTCTTGGCAATGACAACCCACTTAGCCAATCAGTGGTGGTGGTGCTGTCCCACTTTAGTCAGTGATCTGTCACTACCAAGACGAGTCCGTCTCAGAAGTAGCAGCTAGAGCTTTGTTAAGCGGGGAGGCGGGGTAAAGTTTTGTGAGAGAGCGTGAGAAAGGGTGATTGGTTAAAATATTTTCTCTGCAACTTTAGCAATATATCAAAAATTATTAATGGTATGGCAGCTGTTACAGATAATAGACTTAGCTGTTTTATTATGGCTGTACTTTATTATACTGTGCCCAATATATTCTATGAAAGTTACAAAAAGAGTTGTTACAAAAGGGAGATGCTTGCTCCCTCCATAATTTCCATACAGGTGGATACATTTCTGTTATTAAAATGTGTTTTTTCCTATCTTCCAGAATAGAATATGTTCAAAGATACTGATGAGTGATGAATTGGCTGATTGTGCCACGCGTTTTGATATCGAACCCTACCTAGAGATCTGTGAAAGAGATACCTGCCAATGTAACAGTAGTGAAACTGAGGCCTCATTCTGCGCATGCTCCACCTTGACCGAATACATAAAACAGTGTGCTCATGCTTTTGGAAGGCCTGGAAACTGGAGAAGCCCAGAAACATGTGGTAAGTACCAGAAATACATGAAGACTTATGTCTCCCATAGCTTATACAGTATGCTGCTTATACATTCTGCATTGCTGGACACCATAAATGATCATTCACAGCACGTCCAGTTGGGGCTCATAACCCAGTCTGTATATAATAGACACACAGAAGGGCAATTTCATAGAAGGCCAATAAACATACTGTTCCTCATTTACCCAGCTGCCACAGCTCAGTTTTTTCTATCTCAATCTGGTAAAATGAAACCAAAGCTGTGATTGGTTGCTGAGGGCAACAAAGAAAATTCCTCCTCTATGACTGCATGGTAAATCTCCCTCTATGGGCCTCATTTATAAAAGACGTTTTGCTAATAGCAACCAGTCAAAACTCAGTATTTTACCATAGAAATTAACCCCTTAAGGACAGATCCCCGCATCTGTGCCGTAATGGTCTGATCCCAGCTCGGTAAAGGACTACTTTCGGCTGCAGCATCCGAGAGCAATAGAACATAGATCTCATTGATCTATGCAGTATATCTATACTGCATAGATCTCAAAGAGAGATCAGAGTAGTAATACTAGACGTCCCCCAGGGGGAATAACCCTAACCCCAGGGGGAATAACCCTAACCCCAGGGGGACTTCTAGTTAGTGTGTAAAAAATATATATATATATATATATTAATAAAAAATCCCCTCCTCTAATAAAACTCTGAATCACCCCCCTTTCCCCATTTTATAAATATAAATAAATAAATAAACATATTTGGTTTCGCCGCGTGCGTAATTTCCTGAACTATTAATTTATTTCATTCCAGATCTCGCACAGTAAACGGCGTATGCGCAAAAACATTCCAAAGTGCAAAGTTGTGCATTTTTGGTCGCATCAAATCCAGAAAAATTGTAATAAAAAGTGTTCAAAGTCGCATATATGCAAGGTACCGATAGAAAGAACACATCATGGCGCAAAAAATTACACTTCACATGGCCCCCATAGATGAAAGGATAAAAGCGCTATAAGGCTGGTCATAGAGCAATTTTAAGGAACATTTAATTTTTAAAAGGTTTTCATTTTTTAAAAGCCATCTAATAAAAAAAGTTACACAAGTTACATATTGTTGTAATTGTACTGACTTGAGGAACATGTATAACAAGTCAGTTTTACAAAACCTACCCAAATAAAAAAAAATGATGCTTTATTTTCAATTTTACCACATATTTAATTTTTTCCTGATTTCGCAGCATACTTTATGCAAAAAATAATCCTGTCATTGCAAAGTACAAAAAATAAGGGCTCATGTGGGTCTCTAGGTGTAAAAATGCAACTGCTATGGCCTTTTAA
This sequence comes from Dendropsophus ebraccatus, assembly GCF_027789765.1. Classification (NCBI taxonomy): domain Eukaryota; kingdom Metazoa; phylum Chordata; class Amphibia; order Anura; family Hylidae; genus Dendropsophus; species Dendropsophus ebraccatus. The sequence continues at coordinate 40,312,000 of NC_091457.1, read as the reverse complement.
GCACAACGAGGAAAAAACGAAAGCGCAAGCGCCTCTGATCTGTATGTCTGATGAATATGCTCCTGGTTCTGGCCCATGGCCGACCACATAGACAACAGAGCGGCACCGAATGCTGATGCAGATGGAAATTCTAACAGATGCAACAACCTCACCAGAATCATCTGTATTCCAGAATATCCAGTTTATAAGCAATTTCCATGGACACAATGGGGGACATTTATCAAGACCAGTGTACTCATATGGAGGTTTTAAATATAGTCCGCCTCCATTCACCCCACTAAATTTACGAAGAGGCTCAAGCCTCTACACCAGCTCCAGGGCAAGGTGGTTTGTGCAAAAATCAGCCCCTTTTCTGTGGTGTATGCCAGGGGTGCAGATTGATGAATGTGCCCCAATGTTACAGGAGGTTGCACAGTACAATACATGTCAAGATGGTGGTTTAAATATCCAAAATGGGTGCCAAACTCGGGTGCCACCCCAGACCAGACAAAACACGGAATACAGTTACTAAGTAAAATGACAATACATAAAATAAACATGTTAAAAACAGCTTATCCATTGTGCAGCAGTGGTAACACATATATGAATAACACAACAGAGACATAAAAACATGGACGGCTAGTCTTGGTCATGTGACTGGCCAAGACTAGTGGTATTCCAAAATTTAGGAGGATTGTAATAACGTAGTGACCATCCATACATGTTTTTATTGTGGTCACTAAGGTGCTTTATGCTAGGCTGCTGTCTTTCTACAGTTTTCTCAGGTACCGTGCTTATAAGGTCTTTACATGTAGCAGAATAAGTCACAAAGTCTCATCATTGTTTTCTGCTTTTAGGAATAATATGCCCACCTACCTTTGAATATAATGAATGCGGTTCAGATTGTGAGAAGACCTGCAGCAATCAAGAGCCAGGGGCCTGTGTAAAGAAATGTATGGGTGGTTGCTTTTGCCCCAACGGTAAGCGTTTTTATATTTCTTTCATCTCTAACTAAACTACTACTTTTAGGCTATGTTCACACTACGTATATGTCCGGCCGCATATTTTTCGCGGCCGGACATGTACGTTTAAAACTCTGTCCGGAATTTACGCAAGTTGCGGCCGGCTACGTATGGTCCGCGAACTTACGGCCGTAAGCTACGTACGCTTCCCGAGCAGTGTACGTAGTGATCTGGCAGCGGTCTTTTACTTGGAAAGCTTCGCCTAGCCCCGGACACCCCACAGAAACTTTTGGATCGGCAAAAAAAGCTTTAAAAATGAAGAAATCACCACTACGTACGGGACCGCATGTTACGCTACGGGCGTAAGTTACAGCATTTCCGTCCCGAAACAATGTCCGGCCGCTTATTCACGGAGCGCGCTATGGCCGGAAACTTACGTAGTGTGAACATAGCCCCAGGGTGTAAATTCATGATTGTAATTGAAAAAGACAATTGTTTCATCACACTTTATATAACTTAATAGTACAAGCAAGTATGAGAATCCATGTAGGCCTGGACCAGACAAATTACTGAAGGTTCGCTCATTTAATTAAAGGCTGGAAGTAAGGAGCAGTGCAGGAGAGGGCTGAACTGCCAGTAAAGTGACATGTTTTAGGGTATGTTCACACTGAGAAATAGGCGAAGAATAGATGAGGAATTGAAGAGGAAAGTTTTCTGCTTTGGCAGAATAGGCGCAGAATTCAAACAGAATTTGAGCGGAATTCGAGCAGAATGCAAGCGGAAAGCGGAAATTCAAAGCCCCAATAAATTCTATGGGAATTCTCTAGCGGCTGTGAGTAATTATGCAACATTAGGGTGCACAATGGAATCCGCACGGATAAGTTCCGGTGGATTCCGTCGCTCGCACCCGCTCACAGCGGCGTGCCTCTCTACCCTTCCCATAGGCTCAATTCTATGGGCAGACGAATTCCGCTGTCTGCTGAAAAAACTGACATGTCAGTTCTTTCGGCCGAAGGTAGAATCCGCCCGGCCATAGAATGATGTCTATGGCACAGGCGGAGACGTAAGCGGGTCCGAGCGACGGAATCTGCTGGAACTTATGTGCGCAGATTCCATAGTGTAAACCCACCCTAATGAAGAAAAGAGAGGCTACTTATTTTATAAACAAATTATAAAAGCTAAAACCTGTCATGGAAAAATCTAGATATTCTTCATTTAAAATCCGTACTGCGTGTTAATTTACAAGCAGTTATTTTTACTACAGTGGGTAGATTCTTTTCAAATCTAGACAGAAAATCTATAGCAACATATTGCATGTGGACATAGCCTTAATGTGAGCTGTGCAGTCAACAACAATAAAATGACTCAGAGTTATCAAGCTGCCTGAACCCCCCACTGTCTGTTTTTGTTAGTTTTTTCCACATAGCAACCAATCACAGCTCAGGTTTTATTTTATCAAAGCTCGTTAAGATATAAATAGCAAGCTGTGATTGTACACTGTGAGGAAGAAAATGGTGGTGTGAGGTTCGGTCAACTCTCCTGGCAACAGAAGAGACAGATATCATGTGACCTCTGTCTCAGAAGGGAGGGGGAGTAAAGTGGAGTTGAGACAGAGTGGACCAGGAAGCAAGGATTTTTTAGCAGCTTCAGGATGTTAGCCAGGATGTTCTGCAGACAAATTGCCCAATTCATGTAAGAGAAAACTTTTACAAACAAGCTTAGATTATGGGTGGGGATTGAACAGGGTTAAATCTTTCTTAACTGATGTCCCCCTTTAACTCATTTGTCTAAGCTCAATCACAAAATGTAAATGAGAAGTATTGTGTGTATAAGATCACGCGATGTAAATTTTCAATAAATATAGGCCGTTGCAACACCGGCTGCTATTTAATGAAAATGAAAAAACACTGTGTCCTATGGAATCCCGGACAGAGTGTATACACTCTGTATTCACGCTGGCCGGGATTTCATGCTGCCGCATAGAAAACTGACATGTCAGTTTTGTGTGGCTGCTATTCATTGAATAGTGGCTTTACAAAACTGACAGTGCAGACAATTCAAAGTGAGCATTTTACATTGGCTGCACTTTACACTGTCTGCTATGGTGATTTGGAATGTGGGCACACCCAAATGTGCATTCCAAATCAAAAGAAGTGAAGCTCATCCAGCTGGCACAGTGTGAACTTCACTGACAGAGGCCATTCAGTGTCAAAGAACGGCCCCTGTCATACCTTGTGTGAATACAGCCTTAAACCATAGCTGCACCAGGACGTTACTGAACGTCCTGGTCCTGCTAGGGTAGTTTAGAGGGGTGCCGCGCTGCACCCCCGCTCTGAACTGCCGCTTTCCCGGGTGCTATATGCAGCCCAGGACCGCGGCTATTAGCCGACAGGGTCTGATTGCCGTGCCCACTAATTAAGTATTTAGGTGCAGCTTTTCAATTTCACCACGTATATAATTTTTTTTTGGTTTCACAGCATATTTTAGGCAAAAATTACGTCTGCCATTGCAAAGTACCATTAGTGGTGCAAAAAATAAGGGCTCTTCTGGGTCTCTGGGTGGAAAAATGCATGCGCTATGGCCTTATATACACAAGGAGGAAAAATCGAAAGTGCAAAAATGAAAACTAGCTGTGTCCCCTAAGGGTTAAAGTATAAGTATAGCATATTAATATATATTATGTTTATTGACAGGCACTGTATATGATGATGTAAATAAAAAAGGATGTATCCCACTATCTCAATGCCACTGCAAGTACTCAGGAAAAGCCTACCGTACGGGTGCAAAACTGATTCATCAATGTGAAGACTGGTAAAAATATAACAGTTTAATATGCTAAAAATTTGGGGTACATTATGGCCCGTATTATGGTTGCTGTCTGGGGTAAAACTAGGCCCCACTTGTTCTAGTCAATGGCTGGACAATATTGGCAATACCACAATTTTACTACCAAAATTGTATGCCCATTGGACACCACATGTGAGTGACATGAGAATTTAACCTTATAATCTTTAAAAGAAAATATAACTGGAGAATGGCAGTCTTTTAAACTGTAAGGTTACATTCTCATGTTTGCCATATGCAGTGGCCAATGGCTCCGCAATTTTGCCAGTAAAGTTTTGGCATTACCAAAATGTGGATGAGGATATTTTGGAAGATTTACAGCAGACAGTGATACACATATTCTCCCTGACTGTGTGGACCACAGTCCAAATGTACTTTATCCATCAAAGAACTTGAAATGTATCTACTTTTTTCCTATTCTCTTTTTGACAAGTAACATTGACATTGTCTCTGTAACAGTACCTGTTTTGAGGGACTATGGAAGTGTACAAGTAAGCCATGTTCTGGCTCCTGTGCAGTTGAAGGTGGATCCCACATCAGAACTTTTGATCAGAGAAAATACAACTTTCATGGAAGATGTTCCTATGTCCTCACCCAGGTAACACCCATAATTATTATTGGAGAAGACTATAGAAAAGAGTGCACATTCAAATATATAATAAAAGCAAGTATACATGACTAACAAACACACACTAGTAATGGAAAAAACGCTGCAATATAAACAACAGCTAGGTTTTCATTCTTTTAGGGGACACTATATTAACACTTTGCTTTGTGAATTTTTTTTAATACTTCCTGGTAAGCGCCACTGCGTACATGCCAGTGGCTCACTCAGTTTTTTAAACCACCGTCTGGTTCCTGCCTTCTGTGACGGTTTCTGATATGGAATTCAGCCCACTCTATACGCTGGAGGTGGGTCCAGTGAACCCCTCTGTGACGCAGCCAGACTTGAAGTTAAAGGAAAACTCTGGCCAAAAGTATTTTTTTTATATGTTGTTACTTATGGAAAGTTAGCAAAATTCCTAATATACACTAATTATGGGAAATGCACATATACTGCTATTTCCTTTAATTTAGTAGATCAGGGAGCTTGAGATTCCCTAAAAAACTGTGACGTCACGAATCAGGTGTAATTCCTATGGAGTGTCCAGCAGGGGGCGCACTATATGTAGAAGTCTATGGAATGTATTGTGTCTATGGAGCTATATGTAAGTAATGGAGTGTTAGGTTACTGTACTCTATGTTTTATTGATTGAATATGTTTAAGGAATACTTTGGGGAGCAAGTGTCCTTGCTCCCCAAAGTATTCCATAAACGTGGACAGCACTGAGCAGGGAGGGAGAGAGGTGCCCGTACATCTAACTACCTTCCCCCTCTCTCCCTACCTGTATCTGTATGAACCATAACCATCAGGCAGCACAATCGATAGTGTACCTATATCTGTATGAACAGTGACCTAAAGGCAGCACAATCTATAGTGTACCTATATCTGTATGAACAGTCACCATCAGGCAGCACAATCTACAGCATAGTGTACCTGTAGCTGTATGAACAGTGACCATCGAGTAGCACTATATATAGTGTACCAGTATCTGTATGATTAGGCAGCACAATCTAAAGTGTACCTGTATCTTTATAAACCCTGACCATCTGGCAGCACAATCTATAGTGTACCTGTAGCTGTATGAACAGTGACCATCGGGCAGCACTATCTATAGTGTACCTGTATCTGTACAAACAGTGACCATCAGGCAGCACAATCTACAGTGTACCTGTAGCTGTATGAACAATAACCATCGGGAGGCACTATCTATAGTGCACCTGTATCTGTACGAACAGTGACCATCAGGCAGCACAATCTATAGTGTACCTGTATCTGTACGAACAGTGACCATCAGGCAGCACAATCTATAGTGTACCTGTATCTGTACGAACAGGCAGCACTGGGCGAGTGATTTTTCTAAATAACTTCTATTTTGAATTTGGTGAATACCTTACTGGAGTTGCCTGCTGAGTGAACCTGTGCATTTGGAGTTGGCACCATAGTATCACATGACACTCTGTGTCATGCTGGAGATATATCAGGAAGCTCTGCCTACTATTTCACAGTTATAGACAGCAGAAAACAGAGACAATGGAGTCTCAGTTAATGTACCATTCAAAATGGAAGTACTTTAGAAAATAATAATTGAGTCCAGTGTTGCCTGATAATCATTCTTTATAAAAACATTACAGTTACACAGTAAATATGACATTATTTATCCCATATTCTGAACACCACACTAGTGCTGCCAGCATTAGTAAAGGGGGGTGGGGGGGGGGGGGCAAGTTTAGAGAACAGGCCGGGGCCTATGGTAAAGTTTACCAGCCCCTGGTGACCAGTGCCCTGATCCACAGCTGCCAACCACATTAAGGCTGGGTTCACACTGAGTTTTTGCAGTCCTTTAACATAATAGTTTTTAAATGGTTACTTTTAATGTACAAAAAAATGCGGTCAACCATGTTTTTGTGTACGCTGAAAAAAGAAAAAAACGCATCCGCTTTGATCTGTTTTCTTTTATAATGAAAGTCAATGGAAAAACGAATCCAAAGGGATTGCACACAGTTGCATCCATTTTTTCATGCGTTTTTTACCCTCCTAAAATATGTTAAACTGACTGTTAAAACGCAGTGTGAACACAGCCTAATCAGCTGTTGTCCTCGCTGACAGCCGCTGCAGAGCAGAAACCTTTACTTTTTTTTCAACAGCAGCTGCCAGTGAGTAAGGGATAGCGAGGGGAGTTCATTAGTGGGGGAGCGGACATACAGTGGGAGTGGAAGGACACAAGTTGTCACTCACTACTCACATTGAAGTGTAGTGAAGAGACAGCAAAGTTCCAGTCTATCCAGGAATTGAAATTGTCTGGCTCCACCATCCAGGCACTTCAGGTCTCCCTCCTCAAGTCCTCCCCCAAGTCCCAGAGAGCAGTGGTGTGTCACCTGATGGGAGGAGGTCATGAGGCCACACCAGTCTGACCTCCCTCGTCTGCATAAACCCTACTTGGCATGTAAGCTATCTTTTCAGGAAAAAAACTAAACAATTAACACATATGCATGGGTATAACAATAGCTGTATCATCCATAGCTGCTTCCAGAGGTTAAAGGATTACTCCGGAGAAGGTTTTTACTTTAAATTTTTAGCAAATACATAGTATTAATGAAGTTATATTACTTTATAAAATAACTTCATTAAAATAAATAAATAAATAAAAATAAATAAATATATATTAGAGATGAGTAAATATACAGTAGGAACAAAGCGAAACGCTTCGTTCCTATCAGGATTCTGCTCATTAGGCTGCAGGGCTTTAAAATCTGCTCCGCTTCCTGCGCTCCTCCCTCGGTGCTAGAAAAAGATGGATCCAGTCCTGGAAAACTGGGAAAAGTTTCCCAGGATTGGGTCTAGCTTTTCCCAGCACCAAGCGGAGCAGACTTTCAAAGCCTGCAGCCTGATGAGCAGAACTCAGATAGGAACAAAGGGGGATATTTATCAAACATGGTGTAAATTAGAATTAGCTCAGTTGCCCTTAGCAACCAATTTTCCCAAAAAATCTGTGAGGAAAGTAAAGTGGAATCTGATTGGTTGCTATGAGCAACTGAGCTAGTTTAACTTTACACCATATTTGATAAATCTCCCCCAAGTTCTTTGCTTTGTTCCTACTGTAGATTCGCTCATCTCTAATATAAATTTTATATACCAGCAGCAATGTTCCCTCTAAGCTTCAGCCACTGCTGAGCGAAATGGCAAGTGAGCTGAGCAATGTTCAAGCAAAGCTGGGCAAACCAAAAATTTAACACAGGAATGTCGGTACCTAAGTCTAATGTAAGGTAGCAAATTAACTCTAGTGGAACAGTTAGTGTACCTTTACATGTACATTGGTTACAGATTTGATGCAATAGTTAGAAATTTAGTTATATTGGTTTACACAGCATCAGATCAGTGCAATTACGTCCAGTGACTCACGTGGGGCGTCTTCTCTGATGAGTCGTTCATTTTTCTTTTCCAACCAGGCCGGGCCGTCTTGAAGACTTCTGGCCACGAATCTTCTCTCCAGAATCTGCGGAGATAAACATTTAGGTTCTTTGCTCCAGCACTTATAGTAGTTAACCCCCTCTGTGCTCCTATATAGTTTTAAAGCCCCCCTCCAGGATGCCCTTAGTGTTATTGTTAACTCCTCCACTGCCAGAATGCCCCTAGTATTATAGTTAACCCTTTCCCCCTCCAGGATTCCCCTAGTATTGTAATTAACCCCCTGCTCTCTCCAGGATGTCCCTAGTTTTGTTAGATGCTCACAGTATAACTCCCCCCTCTCCCTTGGATGCCCCCAGTATAACTCCACCCCTCCCCCTTGGATGCCCCCAGTATAACTTCCCCCTCCCCCTTGGATGCCCCCAGTATAACTCCCCTTTGGATACCCCCAGTGTAACTCTCCCCCTCCCCCTTGGATGCCCCCAGTATAACTCCCCCCTACCATGAATGCCCCCAGTATAGCTCCCCCTTGGATGCCCCTAGTATAATAAATGACCCCCAGAGGCCCCTTGCATTAACCCCTCAGTCCCCAAAGTAATGCCCCTTGTCTATACAAAGTCCAAGTAAAAAAAAAATCCCACTCACCTGTCCTCATTTCCAACGCTGGCCGGCCTTATCCTCCTGTAGTCTCTGGGGCTTGCAGCTGTCCTCCTATAGGCGGCACATGATAAATTGACATCATGCGTTGCCTGCAGTAGGAGACGTTCGCCGCTCTTCTGTTCAGGAGCAGGGAGTCCCTGCTTCTGTGCACACATTACGTAGCACGCTACAAAATGTACGTACATGAGCAGGGATTTACCCCTGGATTTCCTGCTCTTGTACAGTAGTGAGTGGCGATGTGTACACAGTACGCATTGCCACTTACTTTACATTTGGGGGGCAAAGTTTTATGCCGCTGAGGGGGTGGCAGTGAGCGGGGCTTCCCCTTGAGCTGAGGGGCTGTGCAGCTTAAAGGGAACATTGACCACAATGTGTGATTTTTTGGTTTACATATTCATATTAATTATTAGCATAAAAAAAACCCTGTCACCTTATTGTGTATTGTGTGCATTTTTTAACATATAATTTCTGTTTGTTTGTTTTGCAGCTGTGTACAATATCCTTATTTGCTGTCCATGCACATCTAAAGCCATGTGATGTGAATGAATTTGAAACTTGCCTGTCAAAAATCATGCTAATTATTAAGAAGCCTAAGTCTATAGTAAGTATCCTCACACAGTAGCAGATGTAATGTGAGTCACCTTAAAGGGGTACTCCTATCCTATAATGATGACATATTGCTAGGATATGCCATCACTTTATGATTAGTGCAATATAGCAAGGTCAAAGCCATTACTTTATAATGTTTACACAATGTACGTTTTGTATCAATCAATTTGATTAATACAAAACTCACGTTCTACTGCAGTCAGAGGGAATCCCTACTGGAGTGTATACACATAGGGGGACATGTATCAAGTGGCATACATATGTTTTTTTTGCAAACCGGCTCTTTACGCGCGATTCACAATTTTTTTTCATCAAAGATACGCCGAAAACCTACTCCAGTCCTTAGCTGGCGTAGGTTTTCGGCCGTGCGCACCGGAGCGCACAGGATTTATGTAGCAGCAGTCCGCCCCTACATAAATCTCCGTAGCGCCGGAGATGTGGGGACATTTTTAAGTCCGGATTAAAACGTCGGACTTAATAAATGTCCCCCATAGTATACACTCCGGCAGGGATCCCTAGTGGCCACACAGAAAACTGACTAGTCACATAAGCCTGACATGTCACACAATGGAGATTGCGGTTCCGGCCGCATTCTCCATTGTGTGCTATAGTGAATTGGGATGCTGGAGCAATTACGCATGCTACGGTATATTACATGTTTATTTATTTATTTTTATATGTTTTATTTATATAATGGAAAAGGGGGGTGATTTAAACTTTTATTGAGGGAGGGGCTTTGGGGTAGTGTAATAATGATTTTCACTTTTTTTAAACACATTTTAAGTCCCCCTGGGGGACTTGTACATTCAACACTTTGCTTATTTACACTGATCACTGCAATGCCATAGGCATTGATCAGTTTAATAGGCTTTCTGCTCATTAAGCCTGCCTGTCCCTGCCCAGGATGCTAAATGACAAGATCCCTTGCGCCAGTGTGGGCTATAGCATCTTCGTGATGTCATGCCGTGTGATCAGTGGATAGGAGGAGCTAAATAAGGTTGTGTTCTCTGATGAGGGGAACATTAAAGGGGTTATCCAGTGCTACAAAAACATAGCCAGTTTTGCCCCACTCTTGTCTCCAGATTGCTTCGGGTTTGAAACTCAGTTCCATTAAAGTAAATGGAGCTTAATAGCAAAACACACCTGACCTGGAGACAAGAGCAGGGCAAAAGTGGCCATGTTTTTGTAGCGCTGAATAACCCCTTTAAGTATTAGCTCATGAGCAGGTAACTTTGAAGAAAATACCTGTGCTGCCTGCCTTTCGCACTCACACAAAGCTCTGCACTGTGCATACAAAGCTCTTAACTGTACACACACACACACACATCTGCACTGTACACCCAGCTCTCCTTTGTACATACATTGCGTTTTTTACTGTACACACCAGCTTCTCACTGTCACACACAGCACTGCCCATTACATCCCTTACCTCCCTCCCCCTTCCTCACATCATAGATCAGCATTATATATATATATATATATATATGCACAAGGGCAAAGAAGTAACAGCATCCAACGAGGTTATAAAGTGCAAAAAAAAAGGTAAGGTGTGTTTATTCAATCATGGCATTACAGGGTTAAGTAGATTTTACCCACTCTGGTTTTTATGCTTAAAGTGTCACTGTCGTTTCATTTTTTTTTTTTATTTTTGCAGGAATCAATAGTGCAGGCGATTTTGTAATTGGGTTTATGAGGCAAATATGCCATTATCTGCATTCAAAAGGACTTTCCCCAGGTCCCCTCCGTCCCTCCTCTTTCCCCTTCACTGCTTATTATCAGGAAATCTCGACTCATTTACATGAGTCGAGTCCTGTCTGTTCTATGAAGAGGGGAGGAGGAAGATTAGTCGCCAGCAGAGAGCAAAGAACAAATGATTACACAGAGGGACCTGTGTGAAAGCAGATATTCAGAGGTCAGAGAGGTCAGTGCTGACCTAAGAGGAGATAGCCTGGTGATTTAGCTGTAAATTAACCCTTTGTTGTCCTGTTTTGGTGCCTCATGTCCCTCCACTTCAACTGCTTTTTCATGATAAATGTGCATTTTTCGGCTAATAAACCCAATTACAAAGGTTTTTTTTAATCGCCTGTACTATTGATTTCTGCAAAGAAAAAAAAAATTAAATTAAACAACAATGTTGCTTATCCCTGTAATGCCATGATGAAATAAACACACTTTCACACTTTTTTGCCGATCTCATAATCGGAGTTTTCCTTTGTTTTCTTTTTACATTATCTCCTGCAGTGCGGCCCATTCTTCACGCCGCCTGCTCCCTGCCCTCAGTGGCGCTTTCTTCTTATGCACCGGCCCACTTTATGCACTGGAATACAGGCCTGGCACTCCTAGTGTAATGATTTCCTCTCCCCTTGGTGCATTGGAATCATGGCCACTTCACCAAAGGGAGGGGATATTGCTATACTGGGGGCACCGAGCCTCCAGTGCATAGAGTGGGCCGATGCACAAGAATAAAACAACCCAGAATGCGTGAACTGGACAGCGTTTTGAAAATGTAAAAAAAAAAAAAATTGGATTACGACATGGTACATTCAATTTTACGTCTGGGCTTTGACTATGCCATTCCAATACATTTACACGTTACCTTAAACCACTCTAGTGTTGCTTTAGTAGTATACTTTGGTTCATTGTCCTTTCTTTAACCACTGACAGTCCAAAACATGTTTTGCACAAGAATATCCCTGTATTTAGCACCATCCATCTTCTCCTCTTCTCAGCCACTGTATATGTCAGGGTAACGTCTAAATGGTATTCTGCAATATACCATTGTGTACCCACCCTGTACCTATTCACTTTAAAAGGCCACACTTTTTTTTTTTTTTTTGTGGAAGTCCTAAGTATGGCAGACTGCACTTTTGTATCCTTCAAACAAAATATATATATGCTTTTCTAAACAAGCTGAACTTTACAACAGGGCCTATAATCCTGTATCTACGTCCCTGTGCACTTTTCCGGTGCAAATCTTTTCATTATAATTTTTCTTTGCTGGTTCCACTCCTTGTTTTGGCTAAAAATACTGAGACAAATACTGAACAAAATAGCCTGAAGGTTCATAGCCTAAAGATTCACATATTTTTGCCACTTAGTAGTATGTCGTATTGGATAATTTTCCTCAATAAATAAATAACCAGATCTAATATTTTTGACTCATTTGTTTGATTGATTTCTCTTTAGTTGCTTTTACGACTTGTGTAAAAATCTGATCTAGGTGAAATTTATGCAGAAATATTGAAATTTCTAAAGGGTTCACAAATTTTCAGACATCACTCTATATACCTGTGACAAGAAGTTTAGATGGGCTGTGCTTTGCGTTGTGTTAGTCCCATGTGAATGTTTTAAAAAGTAAATGCTATGTTTTAATGGACTTCTGCTTTGAGCTTCCTACTCCTCTTCTAGCCACAATTTGTGTATACGTTATGAAATTTTCATCTGACAAACATATCAACAGGGAATACAATTGCCAAAAAAAAAGTGTTACACGTAAACTAATTTTGTTGTATTTATCATTTTCTACAAAAAGGTAATTTGAATTATTTAACAAAATATACATGTTTATGTAGTTTTTGAACCACTTGTTTTGCTTTATATTTCAGGAACTAGAAATTAGAAGCAGTGGAAGTGTCTCACTAAATAATGTGGCCATTTTGTTACCATATGATAACGGTAAGAAAGCTAAGCAAGCTTAAAGAGACTCTATCAGTAGGTTTCTGATGTCTTATCTAAGGGTACCGTAAAATAGTGACAGAGAAGCTGAACAGAATGATGTATCACTTACATTGTTCTGTGCAGCTGATCCAGAGTTATCCTCCTGAATAACATGGACAATAAGTAGTCCCCTCCATTATGTGTGTGAGCCCAGTAGTCCTGGATATTCATGAGAAGCAGAAAACTCCACCCACCAGCTGCTGATTAACAGTTATCTATCCATGCTTTGTATAGGCAGACAGCTGTCAATCATGCAGTCAAGTACACCAGGGGCGCATTTTAATAAATGTCCCCTTAGACTTTTATAAGGACCCACTGTATAGCCAAATGCCTCAATTTCTTGCATTTTTCTTACTTTGAAATTCTCAGCCAGAGAAGGGCTCCCAGCCACAGAAGGGCTCCCTGACGGGCATTTCTGATGACCTGGAGCTCCTGCACAATGATATCCTCCCTTTCGAGGGGATGGAGGATGCCACTGTGCAAAGAGATTGGGTTACCCTTAATACACGAACATCAACCCGTAAGGGCATCCCCCTTCTTACTACCGGCAGTCCATCAGTTTTGTGCAGGAGAATAAGAGCAGCCCCAGAGCTCCTATACAGTGATGTCCTCCCTCTCCAAGGGGCCAGCATGTCTCCTATGCAACTGAGTGCGCCTGACGCTTGGAGAAGAAGGAAGTCAATGTCTGTGAGCTCCAGGGCTGCTCTCATTCTCCTCCTGCATAAGACTGATGGACTGCTGGTAGTAAGAAGGAGAATGAACTTGGGGGTTGCTGTTGGTGTATTGAGGGTGACCCAATCTGTGCACAGTGACATCCTCCCTCCGGAGGTGACCAGCATGTCTCCTATGCAGCTAAGCGAGTCACCTGGAGAGGGAGGACATCAATGTGCAGAAGATGTGCCCCGGGTCACCAGAAATACCTGGTGGGGAGTCCCTCACTGGCTACCACCCAACGGTTTAGAGTGGGGATTCCTGTCATTATGATTTTCAGTAAATAGTGGCGCACAATGCACCAATACTTACTGCTTGTCTTTACACTCTGTGGGCTGGGAGCTCTGCACTTTACCCATGGAGTGTAAAACTAATTAAACACATTTACATTGGTCCCTATAGGAACACACAGCTCAGTTCTCAAACATCTCAGCTCTGGAACAGCCTTCCAGAACCGATTGTGTAAGAGAACAGAGGTATTACTGTATTTTACTGTCCCATTAAGGGACTTCACTATGTGTCTGATCACATACATAATACACTGCAGTGCCGATCTAAAGCGTATGCCTGTCAGTGTTACACTGACATACACAGCAGATCGGACTGATCGGCTTCCATAGCCAGCACATCAGAGGCCTAAGTGAGGCTTTGCAAAGAGATTCCTCCTTCTGTTACCCTAATAGATGCTGTGGTCACACTGAGTGTAGCATCTTTAGGGTTAACTGTCAGGATTGGAGTTCAATTCCGTTCCCGGGAGTACGCTCCGGCCGGGATCCCATTGCACACAAGGCATTGTCCACACCGCAAAACTACGGCCGTAGTTCTGCGGTGAGAACTACGGCCGTAGTTTTACATACTGTGAACATAGCCTTATTACGTTTTAGAGAATTCCAAGATCTGATACACATTAATGAATGATGTAAGACTAGCCTTATACTGACCAATTATTCCCAATCTACTGCACTTACATATTCTTCCTGTCTATTGTATTATTCTTTATTCTTTGTTTATGTGTTGTCAGGTAACTTGACTATTTTCAAGCCTACTACATTTTACATCATTGTAAATACCAGCATTGGCCTTAGACTGGAAATTCAGCTTGTACCTATAATGCAAGTTTATTTATATTTACAACGTTCTTACTTTGGCCGTACATGTGGTAAGTACATAACTAATTGCTATGCAATACATTTTTTTGAATGAGAACATTTATGCTTGATTAATGTGTTCTATGAATAAAATTGGAGAGACAGTGTAAACCCAGACCACAAAATAGACTTGCTGTGATCTCAGTCAGGGCTGGGATGATAGTAATAAATTCTTAACTTTTTTTGATTCCATTTATTTTTCTTTCTTCTCTTATTTTATTTTTTTAAAGAAAAAAACTATAATCAGCATGCAACAAAAAGTATCTGGGTTTTTCCCATTGCAACCAGTCGCAGCTCAGCTTTTATTATATCAGAGCTCATCAAAGGGTCATTTTTGTCTGATCAAGCTATCCCCTATTCAAAGAATAAGTGAAAAGTAGCTGATCGCAGAATGTCTAATTTCTGCTTCTCCCTGTTTTCCAATAAAATTGAGTTTACGGGCACAGTTGGAGTGCATGTGCCCATTTATTCTCTATTAGAGCCTTGGGTACAGTGTTAGGCTGTTTCCACGAGAAGCTCCTATAGACAAAGAATGACTGGAGGTGTGCATGTATGATTGGAGCCTGGGGTTTCCAATCTCAAGATTGCAAATATTGACAGCTCAGGGGGCCCAGTGTATTCCAGGAGCAGGCCACAGGGGCTCCCTGATGGCAGATGTTGGGCCCCATAGCAGCTGCTATGGCTGCTACGTTGTAATTATGCCCCTGCTGGGATTTCATGTTATGGTCAACATAGACAGTATGTCCCAGATTTATCGAAGGGTGTAAAATATGTACTGGTGTAAACTTCCCACAGCAACCAATCACAGCTCAGATTTCATTTTATCTGTGCTGAAGCTGAGATGTGATTGGTTGCTGTGGGCAGTTCACACTACGGTATGTTTTACACATACCATGGCCCCGCCCCTTTTTCCTGGCCGAATTCAGGCCTCATGCCTCTTAGAGAATCCGTCCGGCCAAGTGCCCGAACCTTCACCCGGTGTAGCAAATCTGCCTGCAAGCATGATAAATGAGGCGCAGGGGAGGCCACGCCTCACGTTGCCTTGCTGACCCCCCCTCCTGGGCTCCTCCTGCCTGCTCATTGGGCAAGCAGGGCATACCGTAGACATATGCCAGGGAGAAGGGGCAAATCAGCACTTTCTCCCTGGCATAGGCCTCTGGCAGGGCCTTCATAAATGCCCACCCATGGTGTCTGCAGACGTCCGCAGTGAACACACAGGAAGCCAGAGACTGCCAGCAGTGGTGAAAGGGCATGTGTGTAATTTCACCTCAGCGCACTCTGATGAATCTGCAGTAAGTTTCCTGTTACAGGCAGCCCCTAAAGCAATTGGGCCTTTGACTTCCTGGCATGACAGCAGCAGGGGCGGGGACAGGGACCCTGGGCAATTTCCCTGTTTGCTTTCCTCCCTAACACCTGCTCTGGAGATATGCATGTATATATATATATATATATATACACATATAGGCTATGTTCACACTACGTATAGAGACCGGCCGTTCCATACTTAAATACCAGCCGGATGATCTTCGCGCGCCCGCATCAGAGCTTCCCACAGCCGGAGCCGCTCGCTTCACTGTGTGAACTGACAGGGTTTCCTATAGCTGCCGCAATTCATTGAATTGCGACCGCAGAAAACTGACATGTCAGTTCTTTGCGGCCCCACATGGGATCCCGGGCCGGAGCGTATACAATGTTTATACGCCCCGGCCGGGATCCCATTGAAAGAAAGGCATTGTTCCACTTCGCATAAAGAACGGCCGTTGCTGCCGATGGCAACAACGGCCGTACTTTTACGTAGTGTGAACATAGCCATATACTGTATTTTTCACTTTAAAAGACCCACCCCCACCCCTCCAATCGTATGTGCCTAAAATGAAAGTGCTGCACCTAAACTTAACCCATGCCTCCAACCATTCCCCTCGGGCCCTATCCCCCAGCCCAGCCGCCCACTCTCCAGCCCGCCGCCCTCAGCTCCAACCCTGCCGTGTTGCGTTTGATCTTTCCCCAACTAACCTCTCACTGTGTCTTGTTCTTCAGGTTTATTTTTTAACATACTTAAAGTTTTCGATCATGTCCCCCATTTCTCTTCTTTCCTCCCGATTATAAAACTATAGAGACTATAATTCTTTATTTATACAACCTTTAACATTGGGTCGACACCAGTAAAAGGATGTATAGATAAAAAAATATGTATGTACATTTATTTTAATGAAAGTACCCCTTTATAAGGCTGGGTTCACACTATGTATATTTGAGGCTGTATTTGTGAGGCTGTATAGCAACCAAAACCAGGAGTGGATTGAAAACACAGAAAGGCTCTGTTCACATAATGTTGTAATTGAGTGGATGGCCATCATTTAATGGCAAATATGTGCTGTTATTTTAAAACAACGGCTGTGGTATTGAAATAATGGCCGTTATTTACTGTTATATGGCGGCCATCCACTCAATTTCAACATTGTGTGAACAGATCCTTTCTGTGTTTTTAATCCACTCCTGGTTTTGGTTGCTATGAGGACCTGACATGAGGACCAAATACAGCCTCAAATATACATAGTGTGAACCCAGCCTCAAGGGGTAACTGCACAGAGGTTCATTGACTGCTCAATATTTTTTTATTTCATTTAGGCCTATGTGGAAATTATAATGATAAACAACTTGATGACTACATTATACCTAATGGGATGGTAGTGCAAGATTTAGGAACTTTCTCAAATTCATGGAAAAATGATCAAACTTGCCCAAAGGCCTCAACTGATGTTATTGATCCATGTTCCATCAACATTCAGAAAGGTGAGTAACATATAGTTGTTGTGAGCACAACACGGTAGATTACATATGTATTTTGTACTTTAAAGGGGAACTTCGACATTCCCACCTTAATTATTCAGGAAGTGACATCACCATGTTATCCAGGAAGTGAAGCCTTGATGCAGTATTAAGTATAGGAAAAAAGCACTTTATAAGCATTTCCCATAATAAGTGTATATTGGTGATTTGTATAACTTTTGGGGGGCAATACAATTTTTTAATAAAAGATTGTCATCATATTTAAATGTAATGTGGTATATTTCTTTGTATTGAAATCTACAAATGCATTATCCAGAAATTCTTCAAAGCAGAATTTCCAAAATGAGCAAAGCATCTATCACAGGATTCTGTACTGACATCACTGAGGATGGTGTGCTGTAGTAGAAAAATAAGCCCCATAAGGCAGGGCAGACATATTGTAATATGCACCACAATGAACACAGCAGAAAGCCAACCTGGCCTTACTTGCCACCAGTGTGAAGGGGGACCTCTCTAACAGCAGTAGTCCGGCTGTATATATACCTATAATGTAAATGTAATACAATTAGAAATTACAATTGAAGTGAATCACTTCACTGGGCTATGCGGTATACTTGTCAGCCAGCTGCCTTTGAACTCCAGTGCAGCTCCCTTACTGGGAAACTGACAGAAGTTTCCCAGGACTGGATCTAGCTTTTCCAGGCACCATTAGTGGAGCAACAGGGAGCGGCACAGAGTTCAAAGGCAACTGGCTGACAAGCCTTTTAGAGCAGAGTAGTGGTTGGTAACCCAGATGAGAAGTTTTTAACAATGAGAGGGAAAGAGCAGCATATCTTGAGAAGGAGACAAGTTTGTTAAAAACATGTATTTGCAAAAATATTTTACTTGACAAGCCCTACAAGTTTAATTACTATATATTAGTTGATATGGGAACACCCTTCAGCTCCATTCACTTCAATATAACAAAGCTGCAAGACCACGTCCAAACTGAGAACAAGAGTGGTTTGTTTCTGGAAGAAAATGGCCATGGATTAATAAGCTTACACTATCCTTTTAATAATTTCAATAAGGGTCATGAGGGAAAGTAAGTGGTAATCATTTTATACAAGCTAGTCTGTAGCATAGTGTGAAATCTTGACCGCCATGAATTCTTCTATCTATGCAAAGTCTCAAGCTCAGACATCTTCAGTTCCTCACAGCAGGTACTCATACTCTGAACTAAAAAAAAGTTCTTCTCAGTGTCACACACTGCCCCGTGGATTACCATAGCTCCTATACTGCCACATACTGCACTATGTCCTGTGATAGTTATGATGCACTGTGCCCCCTTAAAGGAGAAGTCTGACTGGGGGGGGGGGAATCAATTACCACAGGGGGTGGGGGGAAACATGATAAAGACAGTGGGGGAGATTTATCAAAGGGTGTAAAATTTAGACTGGTACAAACTACCCACAGCAACCAATTACAGCTCAGCTTTAGGCAGTGCTGAAAGGAAAGCTGAGCTGTGATTGGTTGCTGTGGGCAGTTTGCACCAGTCTAAATTTTACACCCTTTGATAAATCTCCCCCAGTATTTTTACTGCCCCCCCCCCCCCCACATCACTGTATCCTGCCGGATGTCATCCTCTCTTAGGGGGTATGTCACGACTCAGCTGACATGTCACAAACGGGTGAGATTTAGCCCACTCAGGCAATCAGTGACTGTAGTGGTTTCCCACCCCAGTCACTGACTGCTTAAGCGAGGCATCCGTCAGCCAGGTTGTGCCATAGCTGCAGGTGAGCTAGGAAGACTGCCGGAGGGTAAATGTCCTTTTTTAATATGTTCCCCATCCCCAGCCCAAAATAATTGTTTACCCCCACTAGACTTCTCCTTTATTGAGAAATAATGCACTGCCCTCCCTCTTAAAGTATAATGTGCTGTATCCTACCTTAATGAGGTATAATGGACAACAGCCCTCCCCCTCATTAGGGATAATACACTGTGTCCCTTCTTAATCAGGTATAATGCTTTAAACCCCCCCCCCCCCCTTAATAAGGTATAAAGTACTATGAGCCCTTAATACACAGTGTCGCCCAATAAGGTATAATGCACTTTAACTCCCCCTTAATGAGGTATAATGCACCGTGCTCCCCTCAAAAAGTATTATGTACTGTGCCCCCTAACACACCCTTTAAGGTATAATGCACTATTTCCATCTTATTGAGGTATAATGTACTGCTCCCGCTTCATACACTGTGCCCCTAAAAAGATATACACTGCTACCCCCCCCCCCCCATGAGGTATAATGCACTGGTCCGCCCCTGACAATGAGGTATAACGCACTGTGCACCTGTCTTAATGAAATGTACTATACTATCCCCCTATTGATGATATATAATATACTTTACCCCCTCATCAGTTTAATGTACTGTGCCCCCCTGTGCAGTGTTTCATACTCACCTGTTTCACTCTTTCTCTGTCCTCAGCACATGCCAATCTGGCATCTGTCCCTCAGGTCTGGCTCCTGGTGTGAAATGGAGGGAGCTGATTACCTATCATGCTGCCTCCATCTTATACTGAGTGCAAAGGGGTGGGTAGTGCAGGCAGCTGGAGACTCCTTACCTCGCCGATTCTCTGCACACACAGCACTTATCAGCGTTTAAAGTGACAGGGTTGCTGTATGTGCGGGGCACCATATACACAGTGCCTCTGCCAGAATAAAGCCACTAATAGAGGTGTTGTGTATGGGAGGAGGCTGCCTCAGCCTTGCACTCAGCCCTGATTTATATGAGGTAAAAATGTTCAGCTATTATACATTGTTTTGTTTTATACCTGTGATCTGTGTTTTGCTACAGGGTAAGGGTGGGTTCACACTATGTATCTGTGCAGCTGTATTGCGGGCGGCAAATCATCGGCCGGATTTTTCCGGTTCATGCGTACGCTGGAAAGTATACGATATACGGCTGCACAGTGCACACTATGTATGAGCCTACGGCCCGATCGTAAATGGACCCGTAAAAAATGAACAAGACCATTGTTTGCGGCTGGAACTGTGCAAATTCACGGCCGTGGATTAACAGGCGGTCCGTACGGAGTACTTCAAAAATAGCCGGCAATGATGCTGAATGCCGATGCCTCTAATAGTTGATATATTAAATCAATAAAACACATTTTCTTTGTAATAAAGTCCCTTTCGTTGTTAAATAATTAAATTCTAACGAATCCATCATTGTGCAATTAAATATACTGTTAAAATAAATATATATAAAAATATACATTTATTTATATATATATTTATTTTAACAGTATATTGAATTGCAAAATGATGGATTCGTTTAAATTTAATTATTTAACAACGAAAGCGACTTTATTACAACGAATGTGTTTTATTAATTAAATATATTAACCATGAGAGGCATCGGTATTACTGCAGAAGATCGCAAACCCCGGTAATAGCGATTCCTGTAAACTGTTTCCCTGCTTTCACAGATGCATTCCAGAGGTGTTTGCATCACTTTCTAAAGATTTTATTTGTTATTTTTAGTTGAACCAGATTTCCAAGTAAATGACCGTATGTTTTCAGCCGCATGTCTATTTTTTTCCACGGCCGTAGTTTCAGCCGCACATTTCCAGCCGCATAAAAAATACAGCCGCACAGATACATAGTGTGAACATAGCCTAAGGGTGGGTTTATACTGAGGAATTCTCCCGGATAATGTCCGCGGAATTCCGCTGTCTGTCCGTGCGCCTTTCCGCCGGCTCCATAGACACTATTCTATGGGCCAGCGTATTCCGCTATCCACCAAATGAAGTGACATGTCACTTCTTTCGGCGGATAGCGGAATACGCCGACCCATAGAATGGTGTCCATGGAGCCGGCGGAAAGGAACGCGGCCGTGCGCACGGACAGCCGACGGAATTCAGCGGATATTATCCGTGAGAATTGCTCAGTAAACCCACCCTAAGCAAGTAGGGGCAGCATCCTGTGAATGTAGTCATCCTGTAACATTTGCCAGGAGTTGTAGCTGTTATAAGCATTTGTAAAACAATGTTATTTTAATGATGGAATATTATTTTGTAATACAGATTCATATGCATCACTGTGGTGCTCCAAGTTAAATGCCAAAGATGAACCTTTTGCTGTGTGTCATCCATTTGTCAATCCATTTGCCTACCTTTTGGTAAAGAATCTTGACATTATCTATCTATCTAATTATCTATCTATCTACAGTATCTTCCTATGTTGCCACCTGCATCTGCATATACAGCAGCCAGCCATCAGTCACTGATGAACGATATAGAAGAGGCAGTATGAATGCTCCTCTGATATAGAGACAGAAATATAAATAACCATGAGTCCAGTGTATGCTTTAGATGTACTGTACCAACTGCATTATCATAACAGCACTATGGAGACTAAGGCTAAGGTCATAAATCGATGTCTGGTTGAGCGGCCAAAAATCACTGTGTTGTGCTGTGTGATCACATGGTACCATGACTCATATAAGTTAATGGGATCTCTGTGCACCTCACAACTAACCATGACCTTGACCCTGTAGTCTTAAGAGATCCATCTCAGATGGATTTCTTGTAACTGCAGGGTCACCGCCACTTTGGGTTGCAACGCGACCTTATTCACTTACATGGGTCGTGGTGCTACATTAAACAGTGATTTTTGCCGTAGAATCAGAAATCACTGTCTATGCCTAGCATTATAAAGTGGCCTTGCTGTCAGACCTTGCTGTTTTTTTGGTCATAACAACCACAGTTAAGCTTTACTTTTACCAGAGCTTGTTAATATATAAAAGTTGAGCTGTGATTGGTTGCTATAGACAACAAAGACATAATTACTTTATAACAGCTTCATAAGTTTCTATCTGGCATTTTTGCTACATAAAACATTTATCAAACATGGTGTAAAGTGAAACTGGCTCAGTTGCCCCTAGCAACCAATCAGATTCCACCTTTCATCTTCCAAAGAGTCTGTGAGGAATGAAAGGTGGAATCTGATTGGTTGCTAGGGGCAACTGAGCCAGTTTCACTTTACATGTTTGATAAATCTCTCTCTTTCTCTCTCTCTCTCTATATATATACTGTATACCACAGCACTCTCTTGCTTAACTTTCTCAACACTTATTATTAGCCACAGCAATGATTGCCTAACTGTCTGGACTCTTGGATTATTAGCCACAGCCTTAACTGAATTAGGCCCCTATTACACGGAAAGATTATCGCACAAAAAATCATATTGTTTGGATTTAAGCGATAATCTTTCCGTATGTATGCAAGCAACAATCAATCAATCAATCAATCGACTAAATAAAATTTGTTTGTGCCGTTGATCACATCTTTTGAGCTGACCATAAAATAATCATTAATGGCTAATTGTTTGCTAATCGTTCGGTGCATGTACGCATCATTCATTCGTTCACTTAGTATAGAATATACAAACTATTGTTCCGTGTATTATGATGAATGATTTTAGGTCGTTCAAGAAAGCACTCATTTGTGACCGTTTATCGCAATTAAATATATTGGTAAACTCTAGAGTTAAGCGAACCTGAAGCATGCTCGAGTCGATCCGAACCCAAACTTTCAGCATTTGATTAGCGGTGGCTGCTGAACTTGGATAAAGCCCTAAGGCTATGTGGAAATCATGGATATAGTCATTGGCTGTATCCATGTTTTCCAGACAACCTTAGAGCTTTATCCAAGTTCAGCAGCCCAAGCTAATCAAATACCGATCGTTGGGATCGACTCGAACCCAAACCCGGTTAGCTCATCTCTAGTAAACTTCCTTGGCTCACAAGACTTGTCTGCCCCAGTGCCCAATACTTTCCCTACCCTATTTTTGGCAGGGCAACTGTCCTGTTGTTACCCCCATTTTGCTTCCATTGCAGCCTTCTACCTCTTCCTACAGCCATTTTTGGGCCTAAAAATTTGGTTTCCCATTTGGTTCAGGTTCAGATCTGAGTTTTCAAACTTTTTTTACAAGTTTGGCCCAACCCATCGAACCCAAAGTTCCCCAGATCTGCTCATCACAAGATACTGTGTAATGAATTTTGTACCCATTTACAGTATAATTCTTTACAAAATCTTGTCAAGCAGTCATCTGATATGAATCCTTATTGTTTGCTTTCAGTAGATCTGCCTCGGTCATGTGGTAGATACCCAGGTAGATAGCTTGTTACTCTTACGGGACAGATAGGCTGTGTGTCCATAATCCAAATCACAAACCCATTTCTTCCTAATAGCCAAGGGATGTTCCCGGAATAGTCACCAACATTGTGGCTATTAGATAAGGAATGTTGGTGAGGTTTCAACTGTGTTTATAATGTATTTTAAACATGAACGTGGAAATGCAGCCTTATCAGACCTGTCTATCAGACCTGTGCCTTGAGGCAGTCTACTACTCACCATGTGTCATCCACTGGCTTAAAGGGGAAGATCGTTGCACTCGGCTCTTTTCATCACCCCCCCCCCCTTCCGCAATCTCCTACTTTTCCCCTTCCTTCTGTACCTGTGGTCATTGAAGAAAGAATATAATGCTTTTCCTCTTTGCAATATACATTGCATGTGGTCAGAATGCTTATATGCTTATTATTATTTGAGCATCGGTTGAAACTAAATTTATTCAAAAATCCATTTTGACTTTTTTAATATCTAATTTCTTGTTTCCTTTGTAGAAATGCTTGTATGATTCTTGTCTGTGCAAAAATTCTGAAAATTGTATGTGTGCAGCAGTTTCAAGTTATGTCCGAGCGTGCTCTGAGCGTGGTGTGATTATTAAGGACTGGAGAAACAAGATGTGCAGTAAGTGCAGTGATTTGATTATTTTTGCAGGTTTAAAGTTCCATTTACGTGGGACGATTATTGGCAGAATTAAAATTCATAGGAACATTCATTAATGGTAATTGACCCATGTAATAGGGCCACAGGGCCGCATCAGCTGACAAATAGGAAAATGGTTGTTTGTCAGCTGACTAAAAAATCATTCTTAATCAGCCACACATTACTCCATATAAATGGGGCAATCGGCAATGATGAAATTACAGGGGTTTCTATCAAAATGGTCACATGCTAAACCACCTTTTAAAAAGAGTTTTCATTCATCCAGGAAGGACAGTTTAGCAAGGGGGAGGAGATTCTTGTATCTCAAGACTGGGGCACTGTTACTACCGTGTTTCTGTGAAAGACCACAAGAATAGACTTAGCTTCATTTTGACTTGAAATATAAGTCATAGTCCAAAAAAATAAGCCCTTGTTAAAGTCAGCTAACCAGATCCCTGATACGGGGAGGATAAGCATCAGCCAATTAGTGCCAGACTCATTATGCTCCGCTCCCACCTGCTCAACACAAGATGCAGGGGAGGCAAGAGTGGTGAGAAGATGCATGGGGGATAGAGTATAGAGTATACCGGAAAACTACAGAGAGGAAAGCGAGTTATACAGGATGGGTGGTGCCTTACTAGGAGGATGTATACAGTATGGGAAAAACACTACAGAAGGGGTAGGGGAAGATGTACAGTATGCTGGACCTTACTGCGGGGGGGGGGGGGGGGGGGGGCAGTATACAAAATGGTGGAAGAACTACAAAGGAGATGGGAAGGTGCACAGTATGGATGCCTAACTACATGGGAACTTATAGTATAGGAGCCTAACAACAGTGGGGCATACAGCATGGTGGCTACCATATAGTGTAGGGCTATAGTGTCGGGGCATCTCCAAAAATGTGTATCTCCAAAAATAACACCTGCCCTGAAAATAAGCCTTAGCCTTGGAAATAAAAACTTCAGGCCCTGTCTTATTTTTGGAGAAATACAGTAGAAGCCATAGCATTGCTATTAAATCTCGCCTATGAATTTTGTTAGGAACTGGCGAAACCCTTTAAGGGCTGCACGAACATTTTATCTTTTAGATGTAAGCTGAAAAAGTCAGCTCTTCGTTATGAATAGTGTTAGTCTATTTAATTCAAAGGCAAGTGGGATGATGGCAGTCAGTAACTAATCACTTGCTTACCTGCTCGGCACTCGATTACTATGAGCTTCAGCAGCAGCATACTACATTGATCCCTATGAGCAATCAGTGCAGTGCTCAAAAGGTGCCCCCTAAGGGGGCTAAAAGTTAATATAGTAAAAAATATGTTTAAATTACCGCCCTTTTCCTATTTTAGGGAAGTTTCACAGCTCCTCTGCAGATCCTGGGACCCATTCAGCTTCACACTACAGGATCCGCAGCGGATTTCGTTGCAAACTCGCATCGTGAAATCCACTGCGGATCCGGTACGTGTGAAGCTACCCTTATAAAGAAAAATAAATAAATTAATTTAAAAAATAAACATTATTGCTATTGCAGTGTGCAGAATTAATAAATTATCACATTTCTGATCTCATACGGTAAACAGCATAAGCACAAAAAAAAAACAAAGTGTAAAATTGCTGATTTTTGGTCACATTAAATTCGGAAAATTGGAATAAAGTGATCAAAAACAAAACAAGCTACCGATAGAAAGTACAGATCATGGTGCAAAAAATGACATTTCATATAGCCTTATAAGCCAAAAAATAAAAGTGTTATAAGCATGGTAATAGAGCAATTTTAAACAAATTTAGTTTTTTAAAAAGGTTTTAATTTTTTAAAAACAGTCAAATATAATAAAAGTTAAATAAGTTGCATATCATTGCAATCATACTGACTTAAGGGACATATATAACATGTCAGTTTTACCATTTGAGCAAATGGTGTAAAAACAAACCTCTCAAAAATTAAAAAAAAAAAAAAACTTTTTTTTTCAGTTTAACCACGCAGATAATTTATTTCCAGTTTCGTTGCATATTTTATGTAAAAATTTAATCCGTCATTGCAAAGTACTATTGTCGCTCATTGTAGGCTCATGTAGGTCTGTAGGTGGAAAAATGCTATGCACTTTTAAAGGGGTTATCCAGCGCTACAAAAACATGGCCACTTTCTTCCAAAGACAGCACCACTCTTGTCTCCAGCTTTGGTAAGGTTTTGCTGCTCAGTTCCATTGAAGTGAATGGAGCTTAATTGCAAACCGCACCTGGAGACAAGAGTCATGTTGTCTGTGAAAAAAAAAAGGCCATGTTTTTGTAGCACTGGATAACCCCTTTAAACTCAAGGAGAAAAAAACAAAGTGCAAAAATGAAAATTGGCTGTGTCCTTAAGAGGTTAAAGAACCTGCCACAGTTCGTCTCCATGAGACATCTGCCCATTCTTAGATGTCCTACTGCAAAAGAAATAATCCTTTTAACAAAGTCTTAGGTGGGACACCACTATGGCCACTGATTGAACAGGGAGGTCCCTGCGTGATACAGACACATGGGAGTGGAGAAACCCCTTATCTAAGGAGGAAACACATATTTAAGAATCTAAGATATTTATCATTTCTTTTTAGACAAATACATTAAAAACTGCCAGATTTCATCGACTTATCAGAGTGACGTCAATAAATGCCCACTTACTTGCCAGTCTCTTAGTGTGCCAGACAGATCGTGCTCAGTGAACTTCACTCCTATTGATGGCTGCGTCTGTAAAAAAGGATTGTACTTGACACAGCAAGGTGATTGTGTTCATCAGAGTCAATGTCATTGTTATCACTCTGGAATATACCATAGCCCAGGAGAAAAAGTGTACAGAAATGGCATTGAGTGGTAAGTATTACTGTATAGTCACTAACCTGTACAAATACTATAGTTTTCTTAGGATTTGTACTCATTCTTAGCATGAACGTTGTGCCTAAGCATAAGGTTATGCCTATACAGGCAAACATTTGAGGCCAACACTTGGATTTCTGCCCCACATTCTCTTATTTGCTTATAGTCCCATGAATGTGTGAACATGTAAAAAATATTCTTTCTAAGGGTCAGTTCACACGTACAGACTCGCAACGTTAATCTCGCTGCGAGTCTGTCAGGTCCTGGCTGTTCCCTGTCACTACATACTCGCAGCTGTCTGAACGACTGCTGCGAGTATGTAATTCGGCCGTCCTCTTAACACCTTCGGCTCCCGCTCGGCTCCCCAGCTGTGTATACTTTACCTCTCCTTGCTGCATGGGATCCCAGCGTCCTGCTGTCCAGTCCAGCCAAACAGTGGCTGCGGCTGGGCAACAAACTGATTGGCTGGGCGGGAGATCAGGACGCCAGGACCCCGTGCAGCAAGGAGAGGTAATGTATATACAGCTGGGGAGCTGAGCGGGAGCCGAAGGGGTTAAGAGAACGGCAGAATTACATACTCGCAGCAGTCGTTCAGACAGCTGTGAGTATGTAATGACAAGGAACAGCTAGGACATGCCAGACTCGCAGCGAGATTTACGCTGCGAGTCTGTATGTGTGAACTGACCCTTAGGTTCACGATTTTTTCACCAAAAATGGATGAAAAAACATTGAATTTTGAACCATTTTTCTTTTCATTCATTTCTTTTTATTCATTTCTTTAATCTACTGTACACAAAAGCGTGGTCTACCACATTTTTGTGTACGCTATAAAAAAACGGATGCTTTTTGATCCTTCTTTTTATAATGGAAGTCAATGGAAAAACTAATTAAAATGGATAATGAAAGTCAATAGAAAAGTGGATCAAAAAAGGTGCATAAAACGGATGAATAGAACAGATTGCAAAAACGCAGTGTGAACCAAGCCTTATTCTTCTGTATAATAACCTTTAGGCTAGGTTCACACTATGTAAAAACAACAGCCGTATTTCATAACAACGGCCATTACGAATTATGGCCTTTTGTCTACACAGTGTGAACCTAGCTTTAGAATGGATTGTGGATTGCTGGACTCAGTTAGGGTGCCTTCACACCTACCGTATTGCAGTAGAAAATCCGCTGTGGATCCGCAGCAGATCCGCAGCAGATTTGTAAGTGCGGATTTAATGCTGTGTTCATTCATTTAGTTAAATCCGCTGCGGATCTGCTGCGGATCCGCAGCGGATTTTCTACTGCGATACGGTAGGTGTGAAGGCACCCTAAATCTGGATTGTGGCTAGTAGTCTGGCAACTGCAATGTTTACACTAGCCTGGGGACTGTTGCTCCCAAGGTTTACACAAGACTGTAGACTGTCCGACTGCAAAGTTTACACTGGGCTGACAAAGGTGTTCATGTGATGTCTCCTATAGAGAAAGCTTATGAGCCTACACATACTGTCAAAAGCTGTTGTACATTGACCGGGACATATAATCCCCATAATACCTTTAGAGGTGGCTACATTCTACCAACAAATGGTGCACCCCAATAAAACTGACTAACACACACCCCTCTCACAGGTTGGTCTGGGTTACCTTACTTAACCCACAGGCACACAACCCGAGGTACAACACCCCTTTAATACAACCCCCCTTCTGAATCTAAATCTGCATTTCTAAAGATATATCTGTCCTCCTATATGTCACACTAATGAACTAACACAGGCTGCGGTTCTAGCTAAAATGACACTGGATGTGTGCAGTTTAAATAGAAAATGCCCCCCGATAACAACAGCCACAGGAAGTATGTATTAACAGGGTTTTCCAGAAAGCAAAAAAAGTATCAATGTTCTTTGCACCCAGGTGGTTCAGTTCTATCTCAGTCCCATTTCAGAGGTATAGTTCACTCTTTGGAACAGCACAGTCTATCAAATTATGTCAAGTGCTCGCCTTACCGAGGGCGGTCCTAGGTCCGCACCTTAGGCTGGGTTCACACACAGTATATTTCAGGCAGTATTTGGTCCTCACGTCAGGTCCTCATAGCAACCAAAACCAGGAGTGGATTGAAAACACAGAAAGGATCTGCTCACACAATGTTGTAATTGAGTGGATGGCCGTCATACAATGGTAAATATTTGCTGTTATCTTAAAACAACGGCTGTTATATTGAAATAATGGCAGTTCTTTACCGTTATATGGCGGCCATCCACTCAATTTCACCATTGTGTGAACAGAGCCTTTCTGTGTTTTTAATCCACTCCTGGTTTTGGTTTCCATGAGGACCTGACATGAGGACCAAATACTGCCTGAAATATACTGTGTGTGAACCCATAATGACGTAAATTCTCCAAGACAGCACTCAATCCTTTGTGGAAAAAATATTCCAGTCTTTTTTCAACCTTGCAAAGTTTCAGTAACGCAATGCTTGAGGTTGTTGTCGAAATGTTGCATGGTAAAATAAAGGCTGGATTATTTTTTCACAAAGGATTGAGTGATGTCTTGGAGAATTTACTCCATTTCAGAAGTATAACGTCAAGGACGGTGAAGGGGGTAGGTTACTCTGTGGGTGGATACACATTCATCAATGGTCACAAGATATTGCAATCTACTTCTATCTGTTGAGATGAGCACTATGCTTCATATTACCAGTGTAAACTGATTTTATGCATATTAATTACAAACTGGTGTAAGTAATTATTGCATTTTATTTACAGTATCTGCACCAATGGGAAGCTACAATGTGACTTCAGTACCCTTCAAAAATCAAGTAAGAACAATAAACAAGCAAAATATACAAATTGTGTATTATCTAAGGCCTTCTGCACACATATGTTATCGTTGTGGTCTGCAAAATGCACTGGTGACCCATGGAGAATCATGGTCAAGTGGGCAATATTAGTCTTGGAGCCTGCAAATCAGGGCCATATGTCTGAATGGCATGTCTGAACTTTTTGCAGTAGGTGTTCCATATACTGTCCACAAATGCAAGAGGCCTTACAGTTAGAATCAAAATTAGTGAACCCCTATTACAAGTTAAGTTATTTACAAAATATACATAACATTCTTAAGAAAAATGCTTCTTACAGGATTTTTGAGAAACCTTAGACCAGGTGTGTCAAACTCAAATACACAGTGGGCCAAAATAAAAAAAATTGGACAAAGTCGCGGGCCAACCATGATAATTATTGAATTATAGTAGCCAGCCTTCCCCTGTGGTCTCATACAGTAGTCAGCCCTCCCCTATAGTCTCATATAGTAGCCAGTCCTCACCTGTATTCTCATATAGTAGCCAGCCCTCACCTGTATTCTCATATAGTAGCCAGCCCTCACCTGTATTCTCATATAGTAGCCAGCCCTCCCCATAGTCTCTTATATAGTAGCCAGCCCCCCCTCATAGTCTCTTATATAGTAGCCAGCCCTCCCCCATAGTCTCATATAGTAGCCAGCCCTCCCCAATATTCTCATATGGTAGCCAGCCCTCCCCATAGTCTCTTATATAGTAGCCTGCCCCCCCATAGTCTCTTATATAGTAGCCAGCCCTCCCACAAAGTCTCATATAGTAGCCAGCCCTCCCCAATAGTCTCATATGGTAGCCAGCCCTCCCCATAGTATCTTATATAGTAGCCAGCCCTCCCCATAGTCTCTTATATAGTAGCCAGCCCTCCCCATAGTCTCTTATATAGTAGCCAGCCCCCCCCCCCCCATAGTCTTATATATACTAGCCAGGCCTCCCAACAGTCTCATATAGTAGCCAGCCCTCCCCAGTAGTCTCATATAGTAGCCAGTCCTCCCCCATAGCCTCTTATATAGTAGCCAGCCCTCCCCCATAGTCTCTTATATAGTAGCCAGCCCTCCCCCCACAGTCTCTTATATAGTAGCCAGCCCTCCCCCATAGTCTCTTATATAGTAGCCAGCCTCCCATAGTCTCATATAGTAGCTAGCCCTCCCCTGTATTCTCATATAGTAGCCAGCCCTCCCCCATAGTTTCTTATATAGTAGCCAGCCCTCCCCCATAGTCTCTTATATAGTAGCCATCCCTCCCCCACAGTCTCTTATATAGTAGCCAGCCCTCCCCAGTAGTCTCATATAGTAGCCAACCCTCTCCCATAGTGTCTTATATAGTAGCCAGCCCTCCCCCATCGTCTCTTATATAGTAGCCAGCCTTCCCCCATAGTCTCTTATATAGAAGCCATCCCTCCCCAATATTCTACTATAGTAGCTAGGCCTCCCCTATAGTCTCTTATATAGTAGCCTTGGCGGGCCAGATGTAATTCAAACTCTGAATTGCCTGGCGGGCCAAAAATAATGGCACCGCAGGCCAGATTTGGCCCGCAGGCAAGAGTTTGACATGAGTGCCTTAGACCATTACTAATGGCCTCTATATCACTAATATTCTTGGATTTTCATGTTGTCAGTGCAATCTTTAAATCCCACCAAGGGTTTTCTATGGGGTTTAAGTCTGATGACTTTGACAGTCATTCTGGAATCTTCCACCACTTTTTTTTGAAACCATGCCTTACTGTACTTTACAGTATGCTATTGGAAGGTCCAATGACTTTAAAGCATCATCTTCCTCACATAAGGCATGACATTTTGATTACTAATATTGATTGAATCTATCTTGTCCTGCAGGTTTCCATTGTCAGAGGTACCAAAACTGTCTCAAACTATTACACAGCTACCACCATGCTTTACTGTAGGCAGGGTCTTTTTGCGAGTGCATATTTCATTCTCTTTGCTCCAGGAAATAACACTGATCCATAGGCCTAAAAAGTTCCACTCTTGTTTATAGGGTTTTCCCCCGCCTCCTCAGGAATCTGGTGGCAGCTAGTGTTAGCTACCTTTTCTTCCATGAGTTCTTGTAACGATGAACCTAAGAGCTCTATGGAACTGAGCAAAAGCTGAATTTTTATATTTTGAGTTTTGACTTTTGAGTCAGTGTTTGATTTTAAAATTAACAAAAAAAATTCTGTTCAGAATCAGTCTAATAATTGCTTTTAGTTTTGCTAATATGTATGTTATTTCAAAAAGTACATTTATAAAAGCACATATTGTAATGCATTTTTTTTTTTTTTACATTTTAGATTGTACCCCTCCCATGATTTTCTTTAACTGTTCTCGGGCACCAGAAGATGCTAAAGGAATTGAGTGTTTAAAGAGCTGTCAAAGTTTAAATGTAGACTGTGTGAGTATAAATCTGAAAGTTATTTTTTAAGACACAAATACAGGTGCAAGCAGATTTCTGCAATGATTACTAAAAAATGTGGTCTGATCCTAAGCTTGCCTCATGGAGAACACGAACAGTTAAATGGGCACTATCGTTATAATTTTTTAAAATCTAAATCAACTGCTGACTGATTGACATAGTGTACTGTTCTGTATATTATCTATGAGTACACCCAGATCCTTCTCTACCAGCAACTCTCCCCCTAGGGTATATGATGCATGTGGGTTATTAGTACCCAGGGGCATAACTTTACATTTATCCACATTGAACCTCATTTGCCAAGTGAACACCTAAACACTAAGTCATCCTGTAACATCTGCACATCTTTCATAGACTGTACTGCACTACAAAGCTTGGTGTCATCTGCAAAAAGAAAAACATTGCTGTTAATTCTATCCTCAATACCATTAATAAACAAGTTAAACAGAAGGGGGGCCATTATTGGACCTTGGGGTACACCACTTAAAACTGGGGAGCATTCAGAGTAGGAATCATTAACCACTACTCTCTAGTCATTGTCCTTAAAGGGGTTATCCAGCAAAAAGATTTTTTTTTCAAATCAACTGATATCAGAAAGTTATAAAGATTTGTTACTTACTTCTATTAAAAAATCTCAAGTCTTCCCATACTTATTAGCTACTATATGTCCTGCAGGAAATGTTGTTTTATTTTCAGTCTGACACAGTGCTCTCTGCTGACATCTCTGACTGAGACAGGAACTCTATCTCGGTTTTCTATTAATCCTCATAAAAAAAACCTTTCCTGCTCTGGGCAGTTCCTGTCTCAGCCAGAGATGTCAGCAGAGAGCACTGTGTCAGACTGAAAATAAAACGACATTTCCTGCAGGACATATAGCAGCTAATAAGTAGAGATGATCGAACAGCGCTGATGTTCAGGTTCATACGAATTCTAACCATCAGTATTTGACACCTGCAGTCTTCCCGTTCCGTGGGGAAGGTGGAGACAGCCCGAGTCCCGCCTGGATAACAGGAATACAGCCTGGGCCATAGGTTGTATTCCTGTTTTCCAGGCGGGACTTGGGCTGTCTCCACCTTCCCCGCGGAACGGGAAGACTGCGTTAGTCAAATACCGATGGTTCGAGTTTGTACGAACCTGAACATCAGCGCTGTTCAATCATCTCTACTAATAAGTATGGGATGGCTTGAGATTTAAGTATGGGAAGACTTAACATTTAAAGGGACAACCCTTTTAAGCCAGATTTTAATCCAGTTACAAACAAAACTTTCTAAACCCATAGATGTTTATTTATCTATCAGCTGCCCATAGGGGACAGTGTCTAATACTTTAGCAAAATCCAAGTACACTATGTCCACAGCCATTCCCCTACCTAGGCTTTTAAAGAGGCAGTTCCCCCCAAAAAAAATCCCCCCCGCCCCCCCCCCCAGACGCTGGCACGTATACTCACCGCAGCTGATCAGTATCCCGTAGCGCGGCTTCGTTACGGTCCCGCGGCCCCATTCAAATCCGGAACATGCTCACTTCAGCCTCTGCTGTGACCCCTCTTCCGTCTCCTGTGATTGTACGCCGGAACACACTTCAATGCATTCTCTATGGAAGTGCGTGACTTCCAGAGTTCAATCACAGGACACAGCAGAGGCTGATTTGAACGGCGCCGCGGGACCGGAACAAAGCCACACCATGGTACATTGATCAGTTGCGGTGAGTATATGTGCCAGCGCCTACCGGGAAGGGGGGCAATAATAATTTTTTATGAACTGGTTCTTTAATCACCTCTTCATAAAACCATATTAGATTGGTTTGACAACTTTTGTCCTTAGAAAAACCATCCTGTTTACCACTTATACTATTACCACCTATATATTCCTGTATAAACAGTTTTGAGAAGAAAATGTCCACAGCAAAGTCCAATCCCGTAAAAATGTAGATCTTTATTTCATTCCACAGATAAAATATAAATTCATTAGTAAAAACTGCAACGTGTTTTGACGTAACACACATCTTAATCCTGCATAAAATTTTCTTAAACAATAGTTTCTTATATACAGAAATCAAAGTAGATCTCTCAGCTTACCTGCTGCTCTAACCGGTGTAGCTTAATTATTGCTGTATGTAGTCCCTTACCGCTCTATAGTTACCTGGTGAAGACCTAGAGCCCTTTTGAAGATCGGCATTAATTTCGATTTACGCCAGTCCCTCAGCACAATACCAGCCACCAAAGAATTGCTAAATACTACGTACAGGGGTACAGAAATTACAGAGCTAAGTTCCCTAAGAACTCTGGAGTGTAATCCATCAAGTCGCCCTGGAGCTTTGCTTACATTCAGTTCACTTAATTTATCTTGAACCATATCTATAGTAAGCCAGTTAAGTGCATTACACATGTTAGCAGCAGTTGCCCCACCTAACTCAGCACTGTTCCCGCCCACCTTGCATCCATCCTCTTGTTTTGTATATATAGCACTTGGGGGATGCTGTTTTTGTATTGGGGTAACCCGAGCTCTGTGCACAGTGACGACCTCCCTCCTGGGGAGGTAAGACATCACTGTGCAGGAGCTCCAGGTCACCAGAAATGCCAAGTGGAAAGCCCCTCTCTGGCTGCTGCCCACCGGTATAGAGCAGGGATTCCTGTCATTATGACATAAATCCCTGCACCTGTAACCTTGGTGCCTAAACAGCTCAACAACTGTCAGCTGAACAATAGTTCAGTTGACAGTTATCTACCCTGATTTTGCTTGGATACTGAACATCGTTCCCCCCAAACAGAACTTCAGGGGAAAATGTGGATGGAATACTGGTTCGAACACCGAGGTGTATGGGAACCAAGGTAATTTTGTATTAACCATAAGGGACACAACTATATACAGTAAGTACAGTATGTTATATTCATATCACAGTGCTGCAATAAATATTAAAGGGAACCTGTCACCTGACAGGCTCCCGACCCCCCGCTACAGCCCCCTATACTCACCTGATCCCGCCGGGTCCCGCTTCTGGATCCGGTCGGGTCACGAGATCTCAGCTGCTGCAGCCCGGCGAGTGCGCTGAGAGATGAGTGCAACGCTCATAGAGAATGACGGAGCGCTGGACTCTCCGTAATTCTCTATGAGCCTTGGACTCATCTCTCAGGTGAGTATAGAGGGCTGTAGCGGGGGGTCGGGAGCCTGTCACCCCGGCACGGGGGGTGAAAGGTTCCCTTTAAGGTATACATTTCTTTTATAATTCTGATGTGGTACTATTGACCAAAGGCTTAAGGTAGTATATAGCAGTAATCACATAATATACTGTGCAAAAGCTTACATCTGTATTAGCGTATTTGTTGTACTATAGCCCAATAATATATGTTGTTTTATTTCACAGTACAGCGATGAGTGTGTGTCGGGTTGTATTTGTCCTGACAATATGTTGGCCGATGGCAAAGGGGGATGCGTGTTTGATGATAGCTGTACCTGTTTTTATAATGACAAGATATATGACCACAAAGCTAAAGCAAAGATCGGCTGCAATACGTGGTACGTAACTAGCAATTCATGACCTGATACACCCACTTAAAAGGGTTATCCAGTGGTGGAAAAACATAAACACTTTCTTCTACTGACAGCACCACTCTTGTCTCCAGTTTGGGTGGGGCTTTGCAAGTCAGTTCCATTGAAGTGAATGCACTTACAGTGAATTGCAAACGACACCTGAACTGCAGACAAGAGTGGTGCTGTTTATGGAAGAAAGTGGCCATGTTTTTCTAACGTTGGATAACCCCTTTAAGCTGGGTTCACACACTGTATACTTCAGGCAGTATTTGGTCCTCAAGTCAGGTCCTCATAGCAACCAAAACCAGGAGTGGATTGAAAACACAGAAAGGCTCTGTTCACACAATGTTGAAATTGAGTGGATGGCCGTCATATAACGGTAAATAACTGCCATTATTTCAATATAACAGCCGTTGTTTTAAAATAACAGCAAAAATTTGCCATTAAATGACGGCCATCCACTCAATTACAACATTATGTGAACATAGCCTTTCTGTGTTTTCAATCCACTCCTGGTTTTGGTTGCTATACAGCCTCACAAATACAGCCTCAAATATACATAGTGTGAACCCAGCCTTAAGCTGGATGTGAGAATTCATCATATGTAGGTCTTGAATAAAATGTTTTTAATTTATTAATTACTTATAGCATTTAAAATAGAATATGTTCCAGGACCACACTTGTTATGCAAATAATTCTTAAACCAATGCAAATTTTCCCATAAGAAATCAATGAAATGCAGACATATGGTTCTACACCCCAAAAATAATGATTTTTTATTCTAAATAACATGTAAAAGAAATGAAACAAACATTCAGAAACAATATCACAGCAATTGAATTTGGGTAAAAAAAAAACACCAAGTAATAGTCCAGGATTTCACTGCATAGTATTTGGTGTGTGTAAATAATAAAACGTAACTTTTACTGAATCACTTAAAATATATGGACCAATAATACACAAAATATTACAAGACAATATAAACTCACCCTGATCTGTCCCTTTCCCAAAACACAAGGCCATTGAAAAATAAAAAGACAAAAACAGTGTGAATAAAGGTCACATCACCCAACCAAGCGGTAGTTTGTGAGCCCCATTCACACCAATCTCACGCCTCTACATGTTTAGATACAACACAAAGAGTTCATCAGGAGGCTAAACTGAAAAACAAAAGTCCCTAGGGTCTGGATGGTAGCCCTAGTGGGGACCTGGCACCATAGAAGGAAGGCTGGAGATATGACATTTGGACAACTCCTATTAAAATAATCACAGATAGGTGGCTATAGTAATGCAATTCCACCAAGGGGTATCTCAATATAACAAATGATCACAGATAGATAACCCAAAATAATAAAACATAACTTTTAATACATTAATGCAAAATAATATCCCCAACAATAGCCAAAAGCTCATAGAGCCAACACATAAATATACAGACAAGTGAAAAAATATGTATCTGACAGTATAGTGTGATCCCTGGCACCAACTCAAACAAATCATAGAGTGCGTAGCTCAGAGTAACTCACTGTCATGTGTCAAATACGAAAGGGGTATTCAAGGCAAATTTTTCTCTCAGCCCACATGTGGGGAGCACCAGACCCTGTCGGTCCCTAATACGGTGCACCACCTACCCCTACTCGCTCAGGGAGTAGCGGAGTTATCGCCCTAAAAAGGACGGCCCCTGCCCCGTTCTACCCCTGTCATCTTCCCTACACTTAACCTGCCTAAGCTCCCGACACGTATTTCGTGGGTACTCATCAGGGGAGTCACGTTAGGTAAATGACACTACCATCGGGTATATGTGTCATAATAATACAATACAGTAGGGGCGTCCTGACAGTGGTCAGAGACGCATAACTCATGTGGCCCAACGGCCGATAGTCATCTGTAGCAGCAGCGTATGGCTCCTATTAAAGTTACAGAGCTATATTTTGCGTAATAAATTGCCCCTTGTTATGAAACTTTCATTTTAATATAAACATATAGAGGCACAAAAGAACATTTGACAGTTGAAATTAAAAAAGAAACCGCAAAAATACAATGTTTAGGGGCTGTTCATTTTTGCACAGTGCACAGTGATATTCAAAAAGTATGGAATAAATTGTTAGTGTCACCGTAGACAACAACATATTAAAAGTTTTGTTTGAGTGGATGAGGCGCAAGGTCCCTCCCTGTCTGTGCCCAACATCAGCACACAGAGCAGGGACTCCAAAGCAAAGACTAAACTGATGATGACAGCCTCTATCAACAGTGTAGGTTCAGTACTCACAGGAGGTTAAGGACCTGCAATGACCATGATCTCCCAGGTCCTTAACCCAAGAGGCAGTATAGCAGAAGAAGGAGTGCAGGGGAGCTGCTGAAGAACCTACTTCAGGGTAATGTAGGTGTTTGTTTGGGGAGTGATAGGGCAAGGAGAAGAAAGAATAGTTTCCACAGGTAGAAGAGGAGGTGAAGAAGGAAGCCATTGCTAATGTGTAAGGCTGGGGTCACACACAGTATATTTCAGTCAGAATTTGGTCAGTATTTTGCAACCAAAACCAGGAGAGGATTGAAAACACAGAAAGGATCTGTTCACACAATGTTGAAATTGAGTGGATGGCCGCCATTTAATGGCAAATATTTGCTGTTATTTTAAAACAACGGCTGTTTTATTGACATAATGGCAGTTATTTACTGTTATATGGCGGCCATCCACTCAATTTCAACATTGTGTGCACAGAGCCTTTCTGTGTTTTCAATCCACTCCTGGTTGAGGTTGCAAAAATACTGACCAAATACTGACTGAAATATACTGTGTGTTAACCCAACCTATATTTGTAAGTGTATATAAGTGTATCTGCTTGTGTGTATCTGTGCCTGTCTGTCTGCCTCTTTGTGTGCCTGGTGGTGCTGGTCTACAGGTGGGTCAGTATATATTAATGCAATGTGATATTGGTTTATACAGGTGGAGCAGTGAGTATTGGTGCAGTGTGGTGTTGGGTTATAAAGGTGAAGCAGTGTTTATTTATGCAGTGTGGGGTTATACAGATGGATCAGTACTCATGGGTGTAGTGTGATGTTGGGTCTTTATACAGTTTTTTTTTTTGTTTTTTTGCTGCACTGTGGTAGAGAAGGGTTATAAACGTGAAGCAGTGTGTATTTATGCAGTGTGGTTTTGGGTTATACAGATCCTTATACAGGTCTTCTTTTTTTTGCTGCACTGGTAGAGAAGTATCCGGAGCAGGTGTTGGTTTCCTGTAACAGACGCAGGTCCCAACCAGGGCTGGCCTTAGAATAGATGGCACCCTGTGCAAAACCTTTTTTGGAGCTTCCCCCCCCCCATATAAATACTTAGGCCCAATATGTGCCTTCAAATAATAGTCAGGCTCTGTGCCTCCATATAGTAGAAAAGCCCCCTCTGTACACCCCTATAGTTGGGCTCCCTTTGTACCTCCTATGACTCCATATAGTAGTTAGATTCTGCTGTGCCCTATACAGTAACTAGATGTCTTTGTGCCCCCGTATATTATTCAGGTCCCTTCTGTGCCCTAATAGAGCAGCAGTGCACTCATCTGTCCAACCATATAGTAGTATGCCCCCATTATAGTGGTTAGATCTTCTCTGTCTTCCCAATAGAGTGCCCCCCCTAAGTAAATAGTGGCCCCTATGTAGGCATCCCCCTTGCTGTTACATCCCCATAGGCTCCCCCCCTTATATCCCTATGTAGCCATCCTTGATAATAAAATGAAGAATAAACACACACAATAAATAGGCATTAATACCTGTCTTCCCTTCTTTGCAAGTGGTGCTTAAGTGGTGTCACTTGAGTGCCAGAACGCCCTGGAGAGAGCAACCATTTTTCACAGCAGGCAAAACACTACCTGCGTCCACAAGAGTAGTGGGCAGAGTGGGGAGACAATAGCTTCTCGCTCTGTCAGTCAGGAGGCACTGCATCATTTAACTGTGAGCGCTCATCAAAAGCCTCATACTTAAAGGGTCCGAGCAGGTCTTGCAACGCCACGAGTGAGTAGCACGGCAGTCAGCCGCGCTGTTCATTCAGCTAGTGCAGACGGCCAAGATGCCCCCCTAACTTGCCACGAATGAGGCGCCCTGATTCTGCCGGCTTTAGTAAATCTGGACAGGGAAATGGGGATGGGGGTTTATTTAAGACTGGCATAGGAGTACACCAGTCTTGATAAATGTCCCTCTATATGTTTAGAGAATTTGTGACCATATGATTTTTTGAGATTGGCTCTGACTGTTTAACACTACTTTTTCTCCAAGCACTTGTGATAACCGTAAATGGGATTGTGAGGATGAAACATCCATGGCTGAATGCTTGGTTTACGGAGATGGAAATTATATAACATTTGACAAAAGGCATTACCGATACAGTGGACAATGTGAATATACCTTAGTTCAGGTATGTCTTATCAGCAGTTGAGTTCTTTAGAATAATCTTTTATGTACGCTTACCTTCTATTAAAAAGAATGTGATGCCTCTTTAGGATCAGCACATGTAATGTTCTTTGCTGACTACACTAATTTGATTCCACACAGTATTGTAATAATGCATTAACAATAAGGCTATGTTCCCCTACAGGAAGTGGTGTATTCTTTAAACTCTGACGTGCTCTTTGTTGACTTCTCTGTCCATGTCGGGAACTGTGCAGAGTAGGATAGATTTTCTATGGGGATTGGAACAAATACACTACTTTCTGTAGGGCATATGGCAGCCAATAAGAGCTACAAAGAATCTGACCTGCTGATATGTTCCTATTGCACAGGAGATGGAGGAAGGTATGTCTCTTTCCTTTCTCCTCCTGCTGTTCTGGTGCAGTTAGTAGTCTGCTCCACGGTCCGGTAAGACCATTAGAAACACTGGGGAACCCGTTAGGCGCACTGCCTGCCCTCATAGCGCTGATCTGCCCCCAGCTGGCCCGCTCCTCTCTATAATCAATGAGCGGGCCAGATCGGCGCTATGGGGGCAGGCAGAACTCCTAACAGGTGTTCCAGTGCTTCTGACAGTCTTACCGGACTGTAGAGCACACTACTAACTGCACCAAAACAGCGCAGAGGAGGAAGGTAAGAGACATACTGCAATGTGGCATGCGCAATAGGGACATATCAGCAAGTCTAATCTGCTGATAGTTCTTTAATAGACATCCTTCACTTTCTTTACTTTAGTTATATTGATTTTTTTTTTTACATAAAATTTTTAATATGGTCCTCATGAAGTCATGAAATATTTTTCTCTTTTTATTTTGCTGTCTCATGTATAGGAGCTCAAGGTAGAGGGAAAACAATCCTCTGTCATGTTATTAGTGACCATCAGAGATAAATGGGCCTGCTACAACACAAAGTCTCTGTTATCTTTAGGGGCACTTGGTGATCCTGTGATCACCAGATACCGTAGATACAGTGGCATTGCCGTTTTTCACTACATAGCATTCTTTGGCCATGTTCACACACTGTCTTTTTTAGTAAAATAACTGCAATTATTTGATACTCAAAATAACATCGGTTATTTTCAGTCTGTATTGTTTTCTACTGAAGTCTATTGAAACAATGGCCATTAGGTCACACAATGCATAGAATAACGGCCGTTGTTTGCAGCGGCTGTCAAATTAATGCTTAGGACATTACACATGACAGACATACAACAAAGTCAGCTGTAATGTGTCATGGAAGAAAGAAACTTGTTCACACAGTCTTTTTTTATGAAACTAAGCGACCGTTGTTTTATACTCCAAATAATGGCTGTTTTCAGTCTTCAATGATTTTCTTTGAAGTTTATGGAAACAACGGCCGCTAGTTCAAACAATGCAATAAATAACACTTTTTTAAGCAAACAGCAGCTGTTATTTTACTTTGTTCACACATAGATTTTTTTCACCGTCCTTTTACCGTCTTTTCAATTAAATTCAATGGACCTTTTAAAATCAGCCCCATCCAAGATGGTCATCATCAACCTGAACTAGAATAATTTATCGACGTATGATACTCAAAGCAATGACTATGTTCACACATATTATTTCACGCATTTCTTCTGTTTTTTTTTTTTAACTAAAGTCAGGAGTGGAACTGACAATGAAAAATTATAATGAAAAGATTTGCACAATTTCTTTCTTCTCAATCCACTCCTGGTTTTGGTTGAAAAAAAGACTGACCAAAAGACTGATGGAAAAACTATATGTGAACATAGCCGTAACAGAGTCTTTATCAAACAATACAGTTGTTAATATTGGAATTATTATGAGAATATGCTTTTTGTTTTCATTGTTTACTGTTCACATTGTGATTATTTCAATTTATAATTTCAGGATTTCTGTGGCAATAGTATGAAGAATGGAACATTTCGCATTATTTCTGAGAACACCAAATGCAGTGATACTGGTTCAACTTGTTCAAAGAACATCAAAGTGTATCTAGATGTAAGTTGGCAGTGAGAAGCTTAGAAAAAAAGCAGCAGACGGGTTAACATTTGTCTCACACAGCCTCCTCCTGCTGCCCCTGTCCTGGAGGGAGATCTGCTTCCTCCGACCCCCCTTCAGCCCCCACTCCCCGAGCCACGCGAGTGATCACATGGCTCCGGGGGGATTACCATAGCAACCTAGATGCTCCCCAATGCGTCTGGGCTGCTATAGTATATACCGATCAGGCCCCTGCACTGAGGCTGGGGTCTGATCGTGTGAATGAGCTGTCAGTGTACTGACAGCTCATTCACTTTATAATATATTACAGCACTGATCATTGTTGTTCAGTCTACCCTTCATTTGTCTCCTAAAGGTCGGGTTCACACTACGTAAAAAACACGTCCGTATTTCATAAAATAATGGCAGTTTTTGTGCAAATACAGCCGTTGTTATGTAATGCGGCCGTGTTTTTTACGTAGTGTGAACATAGCCAAACTCTGTATAATGTTCTTAAATCAGAAATTGTTGCAGCCAGGGTAAGGGTTGTGCAGCCTATAATAACTTTTGTGAAAACTGCCTCCCGAGCTGCTCCTCACCAGCAACTACGGCTGACAGCATTTTTTTTTTTTTATTTCTTTTTAACCCCTTCCCACACGAGGACGTAACTGTACGTCCTTGCACGGGTGGGGGAGTTCAGAGCGGAGCCGTGCGGCGACCCCGCTCTGAACCGCCACGGTCCCAGGTGCGGCATGTAGCCCGGGAAACGCGGCTATTAGCGAGCACAGTCTGATCGCCATGCCCACTAATTAAGTCTTCAGATGCAGCTGTCAAAGTTGACAGCTGCACCTGAAGACTTACTTCAGCTGTTTCCTGGTGGTCTAGTGGGGCGATCGCCCCCCGTGACGGAGGAGCGATCTCCGCGCCTGGTGCCGTCCGGGCATTCTATGGCTTTTGACTGCATTTATCTCTATGAGAGATCAGTGGAGTTAATAAAAAAGTCCCCCAGTTACTGGACAGGGAAAAAAAAAAGGTTTTTTTAATAAATAAAAAATCTCATCCTGTAATAAAAGTTTAAACCACCCCCCTTTTCCAATTTTATAATTAACCTCTTCCTTCCCGGGTTTATTTTTGTTTTTGCCTCCTCATGTTTAAAAGGCCCTAGAACTAGCATTTTATCACCTACAGACCCACCTGACCCCTTCTGTGGGAAGGGATTAACCCTTATTCTCGCAACTTATGGGGTTTCAGGGTACACGGCTATTGAAACCGCAGCAGTGTGAACAGGTGATGACGTGGATAACGGATAATGTGTCCAGTAACTTATCCACCACCCAGGGTACCCATGCTTAATCCTTAGCTGTTGAGCGTGTATGGCCTAAAGAGGAGGAATTGGTGGAGGAGGAGGAAATTGAGAGTCAGCCTATTGAGGAGAGGTAATTCTTGTGTGTCGGGACCCTGGCGCACATGTCTGACTTCATGTTAAGCTGTCTTTGCCGTGACCCTCGGTTAATTTTTTTTTTACAACACCAATTACTGGCTGTTCACCCTCCCTCAGTACAAGCAGAACTTTACTACTCTCATTCCTGCAGAGGAACGGCGTATGAGAGTGAATCGATATCAACAGGCTCTGGTGCAGAAGCTGAAAGGCTGCCTCATCTACCTTGTTTCTTACCGCCATGCTGTGTCAGGCCTAATTTTTGGGAGGTTGAAAGCCTGCATC
This sequence comes from Dendropsophus ebraccatus, assembly GCF_027789765.1. NCBI lineage: Eukaryota > Metazoa > Chordata > Amphibia > Anura > Hylidae > Dendropsophus > Dendropsophus ebraccatus. Next base: position 40,268,037 of record NC_091457.1, on the reverse strand, counting down.
ATCTACCTTGTTCACTGAGCTCTCACCGCCATGCTGTCAGGCATAATTTTTGGGAGGTTCCACGCCTGCCTGATCTAAAGGCCGGTAAAGGCCACTTTATCGGCTGTTTTTTAATCTTCGATTTCAAATTTCAAATTAAAATCGACTTCAATTCAGGTGCTATTTTGCACGGCTGTCAGGTCATCTATTGTATCTCCAAGATACACGCCACAGCTAAAAGGAACAGGCAGTGATAATGGTGGATCCTAATTTAGGATCCTTGTGTCGCCTATTTCGAACCATATAATTGGTAGATGTAAACTTGCAGGTGTCCTCTGCCTTCTTTTCATTTTAACAAGGGAGAAAAGAAGAAAAAAGCGGGCACCGGCGCCTCGTGTGATACCTCAATACACCAAGGATAAGGATTATGTGAGAAGGTGCTCACCTGGACGCCACTTGGGCTTTGTGCATATCACCCCTCAACAGGGTATAAATCCGAATCCAGGGTCTTGTTAGGTAACGGTTCACTGTATAGGGGCCTACTACCTCTAGGGACTGCTAAGCTGACTGTACCAAAAACACAGGATACTCCCAAAGTAATGGGGCCCGTGAAGGAAATAAGCGAATAAATTAAAAAAGAAATTAAGGTACTCACGGTTCAGCGCTGTCCACATAGAGAAGTGGCCGAAAGCTTTAAATAAATGAATTTAATAAAAAAAGTGGCTTTCGGCCACTTCTCTGTGTGGACAGCGCTGACCCAGAGTACCTTAATTTCTTTTTTCATTTATTCAGTCTTTTCATTTTGTAGCTGTTTCAAAGGCAGAAGTCAGCAGCTCGGTAAAGGCCACTTTATCGGCTGTTTTTTAAATCTTTCATTTTAAAAATTTCATTTTTCAAATCAAATCGACTTCAATCCAAGTGCTATTTTGCAGGGCTGTCAAGTCATCTATTGTATCTTCAAGATGCACGCCACAGCTAAAAGGAACAGACAGTGAAAATGGTGGGAAAAGTCCACCCACTACTATTGCACTTGCTCTCTCTTAGATTCTCTTTAAAGGATTTGGGCTGGGTTCACACTACGTATATTTCAGTCAGTATTGTGGTCCTCATATTGCAACCAAAACAGGAGTGGATTGAAAACACAGAAAGGATCTGTTCACACGATGTTGAAATTGAGTGGATGGCCGCCATTTAATGGCAAATATTTGCTGTTATTTTAGAACAACGGCTGTTATATTGAAATAATGGCAGTTATTAATTGTTATATGGCGGCCATCCACTCAATTTCAACATTGTGTGAACAGATCCTTTCTGTGTTTTTATTCCACTCCTGGTTTTGGTTGCAATACTGACTGAAATATACTGACTGAAATATACGTAGTGTGAACATAGCCTTAAAGTGTATTTATTCAGATTCCTGTCCTCTTAAGAAGACTATATTGTTATTTCTTTGTCCCTACCTCCAATGATTTTGCCTCTCATGCACAACTGCATGAGGATGTGAGGCTAAATCTAGCCATGATCCGGCTACTTTTATTGGATGATTGTATTGTCTGTTTCATACCATGTTATTGCTGGATACAAACTTGAATAAATAAATAAAAAAATCAAACTTCAAACTCAAAATTTAAACTAATTTGAATTCAAACTAAAATTTTAATTCAAACTCAAAATCAAATTATAATTCAAATTTCAAAAATATATATATATATTTTTTTTAATTCGTTCGCCAGAACAGAAGCGGTGGGAAGAAGTGGTGAGTGACATGATACTGGGAAAATTACCCCAACTGCTAAAGTAGTCAGGAGGTGTCATGCCCCAGCCCTGGTCAGTCTAGTAAATTAAAAAGACAAGTTATTAACCCCTTAAGGTCAAAGCCAATTTTCATTTTTGCACTTTTGCTTTTTCCACTTTATGTTTAAAAGGCCATAGTGCTTGAATTTTTTCACCTAGACACCCACATGAGCCTTCATTTTTTGTGAAACCAATTGTACTTTGCAATGACAGGCATTATTTTTCCATAACATTTGCTGCGAAACCGGAAAAAAATCATTTGCACTGTCAAAATGAAAAAAAAAACTTGACTTGTTATGCATGTTCCTCAAGTCGTTACGATTACAACGATATTTAACATGTATAACTTTTATATTATCTGATGGCTTGTAAAAAATTCAAACCATTGTTAACAAATATATGTTCCTTAACCCCTTAGCGACCCATGACAAATCTGATACGTCATCGCGCCGCGGGGGGTGTTCAGAGCGGGGCTGATCCCGGCTGACACGTGCAGCCGGGCAGTGCCTCTGTTAGCCGGCACGGGTCCCGTTGCCGCGCCGGCTAATTAAGCACTTCAATGCAGCTGTCAAACCTGACAGCTGCATTGAAGTGCTTTATGCACAACATCCCTGGTGTCTAGTGGGTCGGATCTCCCCCCCGCGATGCGATCGCGGGGGGGGGGGAGATCCGTTCTTCTGCCCGTGCCGGGCCTCAGCGTTGGAATGACGCTGATCCCGGCTCGGCAATAGATTGCTATGGCCTGCAGCAGGCCATAGTAATCTATGACCGATCTGATGGATCTTTGCTGTGTATATACACAGCATTGATCTCTATGAGAGATCAGTGCTATGTATATACAAGCCCCCCAGGGGGGCTTCTAGTCCATTTAAAAAAAAAAGTAAAAAAGTGTTTTTATTAATAAAAAATCCCCTCCCCTAATAAAAGTCCAAATCACCTCCCTTTTCCCATTTTATAAATATAAATTAATAAATAAATAAATAAACATATTTAGTATCGCCGCGCGCGTAATCGCCCGAACTATTAATTAATCACATTCCTGATCTCGCACGGTAAACGGCGTCAGCGCAAAAAAATTCCAAAGTGCAAAATTGCGCATTTTTGGTCACATCAAATCCAGAAAAAATTTTATAAAAAACTATCAAAAAGTCGTATATGCGCAATCAAGGTACCGATAGAAAGAACGCTTCATGGCGCAAAAACTGACACCTCACACAGCCCCATAGACCAAAGGATAAAAGCGCTATAAGCCTGGGAATGGAGCGATTTTAAGGAACGTGTATTTGTTAAAAATGGTTTGAATTTTTTACAGGCCATCAGATACAATATAAGTTATACATGTTATATATCATAGTAATCGTAACGACTTGAGGAACATGCATAACAAGTCAGTTTTACCATAGGACGGACGGCGTAAATGCAAAACTCTCCGAAATCAAAACAAATTAATTTTTTTTTCAATTTGACAGCGCAAATGATTTTTTTCCGGTTTCGCAGCATATGTTATGGAAAAATAATGCCTGTCATTGCAAAGTACAATTGGTTTCGCAAAAAATAAGCGCTCATATACGTCTCTAGGTGAAAAAATGCAAGCGCTATGGACTTTTAAACTTAAAATGGAATAAGCAAAAGCGCAAAAACGAAAATAGGCTTTGACCTTAAGGGGTTAAAATGGTTCTATTACCAGGCTTATAACGCTTTTATCCTTTGGTCTATGGGGCTGTGTGAGGTGTCAGTTTTTGTGCCATGACATGTATTTTCTATCGGTACCTTGATTGCACATATGTGACTTTTTGATCACTTTTTATTAATTTTTTTCTGTTCGGGCGATTAAGCGCGCGGCGATACTAAATATGTTTATTTGTTTATTTATATTTATAAAATGGGAAAAGGGGGGTGATTTGGACTTTTAACCCCTTAAGGACAGAGCCTGAAATGGCCTTAAGGACAGAGACAAATTTTATGAATATGACCTGTGTCACTTTAGTCATTAATAACTTCGGGATGCTTTTACCTATCCGGCTGATTCTGAGATTGTTTTCTCGTGACATATTGTACTTCACATTTCTGGTAAAATGGAGTCGATACTCATAACGAATCTTTATGAAAAACACCAAAATAACGTGAAAAATTGTGAAAAAATGCATTTTTCCAACTTTGAAACCTTCCTGCTTATACAGAAAATGGTTATGCCACATAAATTATATATTAAATAGCATAAGCAACATGTCTACTTTATGGTGGCAGCATTTATTAAACTATATTTCATTTTTTTTAGACAATAGAAAGCTTAAATCATGAGCAGCAATTTTCCAAATTTTCTGTAAAATTTCAAAATCAGATATTTTCAGGGACCTGTTCAGGTTGAAAGTGTATTTGAGGGGCCTGTATGTTAGAAAGCCCCACAAAGCACCGCATTTCAGAAACTGCACCCCCCAAACTCTGCAAAAGCACATCCAGAAAGTGTTTTAACCCTTTAGGGGAGTCACAGAAATAAAAGCCAAGTGTGTAAGAAATTTGAAAATTTTTATTTTCTGTGCAGAGATTTTATTGTAATCCAATATCTTTCATAATGATAAACCTATTACCAGAGGAATGCACCCCAATATTGATTGCCCCATTTCTGCAGTTTATAGAAATACCCCATATGTGGCCGTATTGCGCTATTTGATGCAACCACAAGCCTCAGATATAAAGGAGCACCCAGTGAATTTCAACGCCTCCGTTATATTTGGTTATTTTTGACCGTACCACTTCAGGTTGGCAGAGGCTCTGGGGTGCCAAAACATTAAAAACACCCCTAAAGGGACACCACTTAGAAAACTGCACCCCTCAAGGAATGTAACAAGGGGTGCGGTGAGCATTTGGACACCAAAGGGGCTTCACAGATTTTCAGAACAATGTGGTGTAAAAAAGGAAAAATTCTATTTTTTACACTAAAATGTTGTTCTAGCCTTCATTTTTCATTTTTACAAGGGGATAAAAGAAAAAAAAAACACCAAACGTGTAGCGCAGTTTCTCCCGAGTACAGAAATACCCCACATGTGGACATAAAGTGCCAAGCGGGCGCAGGACGAGCCTCCAAAGGGAAGGAGCGCCAATTGTCCTTTGCAAGCTGGATTTTACTGGAATGGATTTCAAGGGTCATGTCGCATTTACAGACCCCTCGTGCTGCCAAGACACTGGAAACCCCCCACAAGTGACCCCATTTTGGAAACTACACCCCTCAAGGAATCTAACAAGGGGTGCAGTGAGCATATGGACCCCACTGGTGACGGGCACAAATGTGGAACAATGTGACGTGAAAGGGAAAATTTTCATTTTTTTCACTTTCTCGGCATCAAGGGGTCCATATCCTGACTGGACCCCTTGATAGATTCCTTGAGGGGTGTAGTTTCCAGAATGGGGTCACTTGTGGGGGGTTTCCAGTGTTTTGGCAGCACGAGGGCTCTGTAAATGCGACATGGCGTTCATCATCCATTCTGGCCAAATCCAGCCTCCAAAATCCAAATGGCGCTCCTTCCCTTCGGAGGCTTGCCCTGCACCCACACGGCGCTTTATGTCCACATGTGGGGTATTTACGGACTCAGGGGGAATTGCTCTACACATTTTGTGTGTTTTTTTCTCTTTTAACCCCTTGTGAAAATGAAAAATTTAAGGCTAAACCAACATTATAGTGTAAAAAATGTAATATTTAATTTTCACGCCATATTGTTCCACATTTGTGCCCGTCACCAGTGGGGTCCATATGCTCACTACACCCCTTGTTACATTCCCTGAGGGGTGTAGTTTTCATAATGGAGTCAATTGTGGGGGGGTTCAACTGTCTTGGCAACACAGGGGCCTTTTAAATGCAACAAGGCCCTTGGAATCCATTCCAGCCAAATCCACCCTTCAAAAAACAAATGGCGCTCCTTCCCTTTGGAGGCTTACCCTGCACCCATATGGCGCTTTATGTCCACATGTCGGGTATTTCCATACTCAGGGGAAATTGCGCTACACATTTAGTGTTTTTTTTTTATCTTTTAACCCCTTGTGAAAATGAAAAAATCAAGACAAGATCAATGATTTAGTGTAAAAATTAAACATTTTTTACACTAAATGTTGGTCTAGCCTTGATTTTTTTCCTTTTCCACAAGGGGTTAAAAAAGAAAGTGAACACAAAACATGTAGGGTGAGTACGAAAATACCCCACATGTGGACATAATGTGCCATATTGGCACAGGGCAAGCCACCAAAGGGACAGAGCGCCATTTAGAGGCTGGAATGGAGGATGGAGGCCATGTCGCATTTACAAAGCTGCTGTGCTGCCAGAACAGTAGAAATTCCCCACAAGTGACCCCATTAAGGAAACTACACCCCATAAGGAATCCAACAAGGGGTGCAGTGAGCATATGGACCCCACTGGTGATGGGCACTTACGTAGAACATGTGCCGAGAAAATAAAAAATAATTTTTTTTTCATTTTCACGTCCCAAATGTGGCCGTCACAAGGGGGCCATATCCCCGCTGCCCCCCTTGTTAGATTCCTTATGGGGTGTAGTTTCCAGAATGGGGTCACTTGTGGGGGGTCTCTACTGTCCTGGCCGCACAGAGGCTTTGTAATTGCATCATGGCATCCTCTAATAGGAATGGCAGCCATACCTACTTAGCTGGGGAAAAGGGACAATTCTAATTTATTTGGGGGTATTAGGCCAATTATTAGTTTATAAGGTTGGAAATGACAGGTGTCCATCAAATTCAACCTGTGTTGATCCAGAGGAAGGCAAAAAACCCTCGTGAGGCAGACGACAGTAGCCTCATCACTGGGGAAAAATTCCTTCCCGACTCCATAATGGCGATCAGAATAATCCCTGGATCAACGTGACCCCTGAAATAGGAATAATGGACAGAATTTAGATAATGTAGAACTCCAATGACGTGTGGTGCGCCTTGGAGCGATCCAGTATGCAGAGGCCGGGGTGATCAGCACAGGCGTTACACTGGAAAATGGTGTCCTTCCTGATCCCCCTGTTACGCCACACTCTGTACTTCTTCTGGGGTCTCCTGTTTTCCAGTGTGGGGGACGTCACCTGGAAAATGTTGTCCTGGTGCGATCCGGGGTCCTTCATATCCAGAAGCGCTGGGTCCGCTCCATGGCTGCTAAATATTAGGGCTTTTTTACGGCTTCTGATATTTTTGGATTGTGCCGCAAGCTACAGTAGCTCGGGCAGCGAGGGACCAGAAGAGGGGGGCGCTAGTATAAATGTTATCCCCGTACGGGTGGTGACCTTTATCCAGCAGTGGAAAGATCAGTTCCTGGACGATCTTCCCACTAACTCCGAGGATGGGGGGGGAGGGGGCATCTGGCGGAAGGATTCGGGTGTCCCTTCCTTCATACACTGTAATGGTACATGTACACTGCGGAATGGCGAAGGATAACCCTTTGTGCATTCCGCAGCTGGCACCCGCCGGCGGACTGATGCAGGCATGCGTCTCCGCTCGTGTCACACTCCATTCTATGCACGGGCGGATTCCGCCCTCTGTCCAAAGAATGAACGTGTTCATTCTTTGGACGGACAACGGAATCCGCCCGTGCATAGAATAGAGTCTATGACACGGGCGGAGACGCGCGCCTGCATCAGTCCGCCGGCGGGTGCCAGCTGCGGAATGCACAAAGGGTTATCCTTCGCCATTCCGCAGTGTGCACGTACTCTAAGGCTGGGTTCACACACTGTATACTTCAGGCAGTATTTGGTCCTCAAGTCAGGTCCTCATAGCAACCAAAACCAGGAGTGGATTGAAAACACAGAAAGGCTCTGTTCACACAATGTTGAAATTGAGTGGATGGCCGTCATATAACGGTAAATAACTGCCATCATTTCAATATAACAGCCGTTGTTTTAAAATAACAGCAAAAATTTGCCATTAAATGACGGCCATCCACTCAATTACAACATTATGTGAACATAGCCTTTCTGTGTTTTCAATCCACTCCTGGTTTTGGTTGCTATACAGCCTCACAAATACAGCCTCAAATATACATAGTGTGAACCCAGCCTGTCAATCTGTAAGTGTACCCTGAGGTACTGTCACAGAGTTTGTAGAATTTCACGCCATACCGTGATCTCTTATTGGGACGGTACTGGCGGAAAAGACGTGTCTGGGGGGCAGCGTACGCTACGCTACCCCCAGACACGTCACTTGATGATGATGATGATGATGAGGATGAATGGAGGAAAGAAGGATCCCCCCCATTCATTCTCACTGGCTGTTTCGGTGTTGGAGGCAATAATAGCATATGCGTCCGACGCCGAAAACACCCTGGGGGCCATCTTTATACGGGGACTAGTATATGGGGTATGTAAATGTTCAGTGCAAAACTTTATTTCATGTAGTGTAGTGTAATGTAGTGTTTTTTAAGTTCTTTTGACAGTAAGAAAATAATATCCCTACGCCAAGAAAGGAGCTGCTGATAAATGTCGCACTTACGTGCGGCACTTATCAGCAGACAGTGGCGGTAGGATATAGGGGGGAAAAACGCTCCTACGCCAAAAAGGAGGAGTTGCTGATCAGTGGCGCACTTACGTGCGATGCTGATCAGTACTCAGCGGCGTTAGGGCGCAAAAAAAGTAAAAAGAAAAAAATTGGGGGGAAAAAAAATATATATCTTCTTAACCCAAAGCAACTGATCAGTGAATGATATTCACTGATCAGCCGCTAGGGGGCAGTAGAGAGAAGATTGCCGGAGATTACCGAGGCCCGCCGAAAACGAAGACCCGAGTGTTTCCGAAGATTTCCGACGCTGGACGAACGAACCCGGAAGCGACGCGAAGAAGACACGAGGACGGCGCGGACCGCAGATCTTCGCTCCGGACGGCCAGATCAGGTGAGTATGGTACACCTGCACCACACACACGTGTACTGCACCTCTCAGCTACCTAGCTGGGGGGTGCAGAACCCGGCAAAACTGTTTTTTACAGTATGATCGCCGTGATGGGCCGGCCGGTACTGGCATCGTGGGGGTGGCATCGGCGCAATCTTTGTTGGGGACACTAATGGCGATTGGTGCTATCTCGGACAGCACCAATCACCATTGCTTTCCGGGCCACCGGGTCACCGATGACCCGGAAAGCTGTTTTCAGCTGCTATATGCTGATCTGTATTGATCAGCATATAGCAGCGATCGTCGGCACGGGAGGGGTTAATCACCCCCCGTGACGACGAGCAGAGATGGCCTGCTATACATTATAGCAGGCCATCTTCCCCAACCGCTGTGTGTGAACACACAGCGATCGGGGAAACATCGGGCGTATCTATACGCCCGTTTGCGTTAAAGCCCACCCTGCGGGGGCGTATAGGTACGCCCGATGTCGTTAAGGGGTTAATAGGGGAGGGGATTATTTATTAATAAAAAACCATTTTTACTTTTATTTTTACTTTAACTAGAAGTCCCCCTGGGGGACTTGTATATACACAGCACTGATCTCTCATAACACTCTGAACACCCCCCCGTGGCACCATGACGTATCAGATACGTCATGGGTCGCTAAGGGGTTAAGGGGGGGAGGAGAGGAGCAGTCAGCTTGTCAGGCACTGGCAGTAGAACACTCTCCAAGGCCTTTGACCTTCAAAGTGACCTTCAGGCCTTTGACCTTGGTCGGATGTGCCTTGCCCATCTTGTTCTGGGTCAGCACTATTGTCTTGAGGTTGACCATTAGGCTGTTGCCCAGAATTTGGCGTAATGGTGCGATTAGGCAGCCTCAGAGGCATCCATGCCATGCATGCTGCCCCTGCTGTTTCCTATCCATTTCTGTTGTGTTTCCATCATTTTCTGAGGTTTACAGGTTTTCAAGCAACCTTCCCTGGGCCGAGCTTGGGTCCCCTGCAAAAATGCTTGAGTTTCCCATTGACTTCAATGGGGTTCGTTACTCGAAACGAGCACCCGAGCATTAGGAAATATTTATCTCGAGTATTGAGCACCTCAGCACTCGCTCGCTCATCGTTACTTACATCACCCTTTAATAGCTGAAATATAGTCTGCAGTAAGTTTCCTACATAATAATAGTCTTCCCCTCTGTCAGCTGTATATATGCTCCAGTAAGTGAGCATAGTGAGTCTGCTTCCCCCTCTGGCAGCTACAGTATATAGTCCTTAGTAAGCTCCTGTACACATAGTAAGATTGTACCATGGAGTCTGCAGTAGTTAAAAAGGTGATGTTGAGTAAACAGACAATAACTATGCCTAGAACAGCAGTGAGCATCCAGGGCGTCTGACTTTGAATCAAGATGGCAGCCTACTATGTGATTGTAATAACTCCAATTGATTTTAAGGCATGTACAATAAATAGCAAATATTTTCTCATTTTATAGTTAACAAAAACAATAAAATGCTAACAATAAAATGCTCTATCCCCAGGACTACATTCTTCAATTAGAAAATGAAAAAGCAGAAATAAGTGTTCACGGTGAAGCAGATGAGTCACCATTTCAGATCCAGAATACTAGTCTTTATCTAATCATTAATATTAGGAATGGACTGGTCCTGATATGGAATAAAAAAACAGGCCTCAGGATCAATGCCCCAGCAGACTTTCAAGTGAGTATTCTTTGAATTTTAAGCTTAACGGGGGTTTGACATAAAAATGTGCATAGTGTATGATGTATATGAAGATGTTTTAATTTAAGTTCACTGGTTATTCTATAAAATCAATAACTGCACTCAAAAGTATTTAGCAAGGTTAAAAATTGAGTGATATGGACTCCAAGCCAAATATTGGGCATGGCTCATGATTTCATGCACCTTACTTAGTAGTATTGCTATAGGCACATATATAAACTATAAACTATATAAAACTATAAGACAATTCCTTAGTTATTATAATAGATCTCTAAATAATGGTCATACAGATATTAAATAATAGAACTATACAGGGAACACAAACAAAACCTAGCACGCCAAGTTTGAAAGTACAGAAAAGCAAAATGCATTTAAATGCATATAAATTGTAATAGTAATCTCCTACTTCCGAGTATTAATAAGTTTGAGGGCATATTGGAGTGAGATGTCAGGAGTAGTCCCACAGTGGTACGTTTAGGCTGGTTTCAAACACAGCAGTTTTTTGGAAAACTGCCACTGCAGTTTTTGTGCCAAAGCCAGATGTGGATAAAAAAAGAATGAAAAAATATAAAAAGAGGACTTCTACTTCCTACTGGATCTACTTCTGGCCTAGGCTTAAAAACTGCAATGGTCGTTTTCCAAAAAACTGCCATGTGTGAAACTAGCCTTTTACAGTAGCTATGCACTTTAAATCACTTAAAGGGTATAAACCCACACACCGTATATGCAGCGTATTTACTGCTGCGATACGCAGCAAACTCGCAGCAAACTCGCAGCAAAATCGCAGCAGATTAGATCTAAATAACTGAACACAGCATCAAATCTGTACCAACAAATCTGCTGCGTATTTGTTGCATATCTGCTGTATATACGGTGTGTGGGTTTATACCCAAAGGGACATTTATCAAAACTAGTACTCTGGTCTCAAATAAAGCACCACTCAAATAACCCTGGTGGACGCCTCTTAGTAAACCCGGCAGGACCTGTGCCTGTCACTACTCCAGAGAAGGTGAGGATTTCTGCTATCATCTACATCTGTTTGCAGACCTAACTTTAATAAATCAAAAAGAGAAGTCCACACCTCCTTTCTGCCTTGCTGCATCCCCCCTTCCTCCCATAAGCCCATTAGGTTAATGTTCGGCACTTAACCGGCGCAGATTTTTGCACAGACTCATCTGCGCCTTTACCATGGAATATGCCAGGGCACAGATTGATAAATGTCCTCAATCTTCCCAAATTCGAAAAAAAAAAAACCTATTTAAAGGTACAAACTCACTGGGCAGATTCGCTGCAGATCCCTGCCCTGTACAGTCTATGAGCAGACAAACTCACAGCAGGATGCACATCCCGCTGTGAGTTTGTCAGCAGACCACCCCGTTAACCCCCCGCCGGCTGGAGCGTATACATCACCTGGTCCCCGTTCCGGCTTGCTTCAGGGTTTCCCGGCACGTCCCGCTCAGCCAATCAATGTGCTGCCCCGCCGCAGCGCACTAATTGGTTGAGCGGGACTTGAAGACACTGGGAGCCGAAGCAAGCCGGAGCAGGGACCCGGTGATGTATAGACTCCAGCCGGCGGGGGGTTAACGGGGCGGGCTGCTGACAAACTCGCAGCGGGATATGCATCCTGCTGCAAGTTTGTCTGCCCATAGACTGTACAAGGCAGGGACCTGCAGCGGGTCTTGGTGTGAATTTGGAGCGAGGAACTTGCTGCGGATCCGCCCAGTGAGTTAGTACCTTAAAGAGGTTATCCAGCGCTACAAAAACATGGTTGCTTTCTTCCAGAGACAGCACCACTCTTCTCTCCAGTTTGGGTGCAGGTTTTGTAACTTGGTTCCATTGAAGTGAACGGAGCTTATTTGCAAACCACACCTGAACTGGAGACAAGATGCTGGTGCTGTCTCTGGAATAAAAGTGGCCATGTTTTTGTAGCACTGAATAACCCCTTTAATAATAGGGCATCAGCATTTGATAGATACACCACCAAGTTTCTTTCATTTGAGAAACATAATTTATTAAAAATTTGACTAATTCATCATTCCATTTAATGTTGACCAGTCAGTATAAATACAGGGGTGTAATTTAGATCATAAATAGATAGGGTTAATCCCTAGGATGCCATACATACCATTTGTAGTCCAGTAGTTCTCTCCAGTGCCAAGATATCTTCCTTATTGTTAATAGGCACATGAGGCTCAAGTGTCCAGGAGGGGTTTTCTAGCATGGTAAAAGCCCAGGTAGAGCTAGTCCTCTTTATCACTGCTTCTGTGCTAATAAATAAATGAATGACAGCATCTGAACCTTGGGGTACATCACTTATAACCAAAGACCATCTTGAAGTACAGCACTTAACTCGGTGAAATTGTTATAGCACTTTAAATGTACCCTTGAAGGTCACCATTTCTAAAAAGATGGATTGTCGATTTGCAATAAGTTAAAGCAATCAACAAGAATTTAATATACACTGTTCTCACAATTATGTGCAATAATGTATGTTTATCTTTTCATATCAAACAGCATAATGTCTGTGGACTTTGTGGAAATTACGATGGCAATTCGAACAATGATTTTAACACCAGAGGTCACTGTACTGTAGAAGACGTGATAGAATTTGGTAATAGCTGGAAACTTTTACCATCATGTCCAGAAACAGAAGTAATGATAGAACCCTGTGAAAGTAGCCCACACCGAAAGCCATGGGCACAGAGACAGTGTAGCATCATCCTGAGTGATTCATTCAAACCCTGCCATTCTGAGGTAATATTATTGACAGCCTCTCTTACAGTAAGACAATGCAACAAGGCAGTGTTTGTTATAGTTGGTAGCGTTGTCTGTATATGTTACAGTTGTGCTCAAATGTTTCCATACCCTGGCAGAATTTTTGCTTTCTTGTCCCTTTTTTCAGAGAATATGAATAACAAAACTTTTTTCCACTCATGGTTAGTGGTTGATCAAAAGTTTACATACCCCAGTTCTTAATACTATGCATTGCCTCCTCTAACATCAATGACAGTTTAGTCTTTTCTTTTCTTGTCAAAAAGCCTCCAGTTTCTGTAAATTCCTGGTTGTCTTGCATGACCTGCGTGCTTGAGATCTTCCTAGAGTGGCTCAATGTTATTGAGGTCAGGAGGCTCAGATGGCCACTCCAGAACCTTCACTTTGTTCTGCTGTAGTCAATGACAAGTCGATCATGACAATACCTATGAAGAAACCTCTTGTCCTGTCCTGTTCCTACTTGATATAAAAATGAACAGTGCTCCATAGTGTAGAAATCAGGCAAAAGGGCATCGAAAAAAAGAAAATGGAAATTCTCACCTGATGGTGTTGTGCAAATACAAGGCACAACACTTGACCACAGCAGGTATATGAACTGCAGCCACTCTCAGGCAACCACAACGGGATAGTAACAGCAACAGAATCCTCCACTCCATAACTGGGTCCAACGGGCGCAGGTCCAAGTAAAAAAGCAAGCCAAAATAAAGTACTAAAAATGTATTTAATAAATGACACAACACGTTTCAGAATGCACTGATCCCTTTTTCATGTGTCTGACATCAAAGCATTGTCAATGCTTTGATGCTCTTTGGATTCTGTTGCTACTTGGACTCTAAAATGGCTGCCCAAGCTTAATTCCTATTTACAATCCTGCCTCCTTCCAACAGCGCACACTGTTTCCATGCATATAGGGCTCTGTTGGGGATGCAAAATGGTTGGTAGAGGAACCTTTTTGAGGGAGGATTGGGAGGTTCCTGCAGAGAAAGCCTGTAAGTGAAAGGCTGTAAGAGTTATCTGGGCAAAAAAAAAATTACAGTTTAAAATTCAGCGGAAAATACTTCCCCTACTCTAACCACTCAGTTTTAACAGTTAAATATTTTTCTTATTATAGTGATTTCCGCTTTTATAATTACAGGTCGATCCCACTAGTTACTATGATGCTTGTGTGAAAGATTCCTGTGCTTGTGATGAAGGAGGAGACTGTGATTGTTATTGTACAGCTATAGCAATGTATGCTCAGCAATGTCTCGCCCATTGTATTTGTATTGACTGGAGAACTCCACACCGATGTCGTAAGTATCACATATACTGAAGTCATTCTCTCTTAGAAAAACAGGACTTTCTGCTTCTTAAACAGATTTCTTATAATATTTAATAGTTACTTATGCAGTATGTGCTTGTTGTCTTTTTGTGTAGCTGTGTTCTGTGACTATTACAATGAGAAAGGCAAGTGTGAGTGGCATTATAAATCTTGTGGAAGCAGCTGCTTGAAGACCTGCAGAAACCCATCTGGAAACTGTTCATCTGAACCAGTCAAAGTAGAAGGTAATGTGAGGCCACCTCGGCTTTTTTAATTTAGTCTTTTATCATTTTCTACCTTAATACTAGTTTATTTTAATAATGAAGTCAGCTTTTAGTTTATAGTGATATTATGGAAGATTTTACAAATGGATATTTCAAATGAGGCAAAAACCCTATGCAGAGAGGTTTCAACATTAAAGGGGTTGTCCAGCGAAAATCTTTTCTTTTTCTTTTTTTTTTATTCAACTGGTGACAGAAAGTTATATAGATTTGTAGTTTACTTCTATTAAAAAATCACAAGTCTTCACATAATAATTAGCTGCTGTATGTCCTGCAGGAAATGTTGTTTTATTTTCAGTGTGACACAGTGCTCTCTGCTGACATCTCTGGCCAAGAGAGGAACTCTCCCGAGAAGGAGAGGCTTTCTATGGGAATCCCTATAGAAAAGCTCTCCTGCTCTGAGCAGTTCCTTTCTGATACATATAGTAATACATCCCCATACCTATGTGCCCACCCCTGTATAGTCATACACCCCTATCCCTAGAATCCCCCCCCCTCCCGTATAGTCATACACCCCTATCCCCATATCCCTAAAAGCCCCCCATAAAGTCATACACCCCTATCCCTATAACCCCCCCATATAGTCATACACCCCTATCCCTATAACCCCCTGTATAGTCATACACCCCTATCCTTATGTGCCCCCTGTATAGTCATACACCCCCATCCCTAGATTCCCCCCGTATAGTTATACACCCCTATCCCCCTATCTCTATAAGCCCCCGATATAGTCATACACACCTCTCCCTATAAACCCCCATATAGTCATACACCTCTATCCACCCCTCCCTGTATAGTAATAAACCTCCATCCGTCCCACATCCCTATGTCCCCCCCCGTATAGTAATACACCTCTATCCACCCCTCCCTTTAATAGTAATACACCTCTATCCGCCCCCCATCGCTATGTGCCCTCTGTATAGTTATACACCTCTATCCACCCCTCCCTTTGTAGTAATACACCTCTATCCGTCCCCCCATCCCTATGTGCCCCCCCGTATAGTCATATACCCATATCCCTATGTGACCCCCTGTATATACACATCCTGTAGTGTGTACATAGCTGTATACCTGTGTATACGCGTCCTGTAGTGTGTACATAGCTGTATACCCGTGTATACACGTCCTGCAGTGTGTATATAGCTGTATACCTGAGTATACACGTCCTGCAGTGTGTACATAGCTGTATACCTGTGTATACACGTCCTGTAGTGTGTACATAGCTGTATACCTATGTATATACACATCCTGTAGTGTGTACATAGCTGTATACCTGTGTATACACGTCCTGTAGTGTGTACATAGCTGTATACCTGTGTATACATGTTCAGGTCTCTGCTGAAACTCCTAATAATAACAAATAATAATGACAATAGACTATATGGCCTGGCCTTGTGTTGCTGCTCAGTGAGTTCTTTTTTTTTTTTTCCTTCACTTTTTAGAATCAAAATATGGCCAACTTGGCATGTCATAATAAAAATTGTTTATTTGTATAGCACACACAGATTCACCTTTTCACCTATCAGTATGTTTTTGGGTGTGGGAGGAAACCCACACAAACACTAGGGGAGAACATACAAACTCTTTGCAGATGTTTCCCTTGGTGGGATTTGAACCCAGGACCCCAGCGCTGCAAGGCTACTGTGCTAACCACTGACCCACCATGCTGCCTGTATCAGAATTAATGTTCAATTATTTTTAACGTGGCTACGTGTGCGATTAACCGCTATATTGATTTAGCCCAATATCGCCCAGCCTTACCTCATAATCATGCTGTGTAATACTGCCCGCTCAGTGAGAAGCTCAGAGGAGAGGATACGGACTAGACATTTCAATACTGAACATTCTAGACTGTATCCCCTGCAGTCAGGAACTCAGAGAAAAGGGAACATTCTAGACCAGAGGTGTCAGCAGTTGCAAAACTACAATTCCCATCATGCCAGGACAGGTATGTCCTAATGGGAAATGTAGTTTATAACAGGTGTCAGACTTTGGCCCTCAGCTGTGTTCTAGACATTACAGTACTAAACATGCTAGAATATATGCCCTCTCAGAGGAGAGGATACACCTGGTGGTGAGGATCTACTTATACCAGCCCCAGTCAATGCAGAAGCCATGAACCTACCAGGAGCCACTCCATTCTAGCTGCCTCACTACTGACCTGACTAGAATGGAGTTGATCCTGGTAGGTTCCAGATTTTTGCACAAACGAGCAGGTGTAAGTAGGTCCTCCATACGCTAACTCCATTCTAGCTGTCTCACTGCTGAACTGACTAGAATGAAGCTGCTGTAAGGAGAACCTACCAAAAGCAACTCAAGTCTAGCTGTCTCCCTCCTAAGCTGTCTAGAATGGAGTGGCTCCTGGTAGGTCCTCCCTACAGTAACTCCATTCTAGTCAGTTCACTAGTGCGGGGCCTAGAATGGAGTGGCTCCTGGTAGGTCCTCCTTACTGCAACTCCATTCTAGTCAGGTCAGCAGTGAGACAGCTAGACTGGAGTTGCTCCTGGTAGGTCCTACTTACTGCAACTCCATTCTTGTCAGATCACTGGTGAGGGGACTAGAATGCAGTGGCTCCTGATAGGTCCTCCCTACAGCAACTCCATTCTAGTCAGATCACTAGTTAGGGGACTAGAATGGAGTGGCTCCTGGTAGGTCCTCCCTACAGCAACTCCATTCTAGTCAGATCACCAGTGAGGGGACTAGAATGGAGTGGCTCCTGGTAGGTCCTCCCTACAGCAACTCCATTCTAGTCAGGTCACTAGTGAGGGGACTAGACTGGAGTGTCTCCTAGTAGGTCCTCCCTACAGCAACTCCATTCTAGTCAGATCACTAGTGAGGGGACTAGACTGGAGTGTCTCCTAGTAGGTCCTCCCTACAGCAACTCCATTCTAGTCAGGTCACTAGTGAGGGGACTAGACTGGAGTGTCTCCTAGTAGGTCCTCCCTACAGCAACTCCATTCTAGTCAGGTCACTAGTGAGGGGACTAGACTGGAGTGTCTCCTAGTAGGTCCTCCCTACAGCAACTCCATTCTAGTCAGGTCACTAGTGAGGGGACTAGAATGGAGTGGCTCCTGGTAAGTCCTCCCTACAGCAACTCCATTCTAGTCAGATCACTAGTGAGGGGACTAGAATGGAGTGGCTCCTGGTAGGTCCTCCCTACAGCAACTCCATTCTAGTTAGTTTACTAGTGAGGGGACTAAAATGGAGTTGCTCCTGGTAGGTCCTCCCTACAGCAACTCCATTCTAGTCAGATCAGCAGTGAGGCAGCTAGACTGGAGTGTCTCCTGGTAGGTTCATGGCTTCTGCAATAACTGGAGCTAATATAAGTAGGTCCTCCCTACAGCAACTCCATTCTAGTCAGATCACTAGTGAGGGGACTAGAATGGAGTGGCTCCTGGTAGGTCCTCCCTACAGAAACTCCATTCTAGTCAGGTCACTAGTGAGGGGACTAGACTGGAGTGTCTCCTAGTAGGTCCTCCCTACAGCAACTCCATTCTAGTCAGGTCACTAGTGAGGGGACTAGAATGGAGTGGCTCCTGGTAAGACCTCCCTACAGCAACTCCATTCTAGTCAGATCACTAGTGAGGGGACTAGAATGGAGTGGCTCCTGGTAGGTCCTCCCTACAGCAACTCCATTCTGGTTAGTTTACTAGTGAGGGGACTAAAATGGAGTTGCTCCTGGTAGGTCCTCCCTACAGCAACTCCATTCTAGTCAGATCAGCAGTTAGGCAGCTAGACTGGAGTGTCTCCTAGTAGGTCCTCCCTACAGCAACTCCATTCTAGTCAGATCACTAGTGAGGGGACTAGAATGGAGTGTCTCCTAGTAGGTCCTCCCTACAGCAACTCCATTCTAGTCAGATCACTAGTGAGGGGACTAGAATGGAGTGGCTCCTGGTAGGTCCTTCCTACAGCAACTCCATTCTAGTCAGATCACTAGTGAGGGGACTAGAATGGAGTGGCTCCTGGTAGGTCCTCCCTACAGCAACTCCATTCTAGTCAGGTCAGCAGTGAGACAGCTAGACTGGAGTGTCTCCTAGTAGGTCCTCCCTACAGCAACTCCATTCTAGTCAGATCACTAGTGAGGGGACTAGAATGGAGTGTCTCCTAGTAGGTCCTCCCTACAGCAACTCCATTCTAGTCAGATCACTAGTGAGGGGACTAGAATGGAGTGGCTCCTGGTAGGTCCTTCCTACAGCAACTCCATTCTAGTCAGATCACTAGTGAGGGGACTAGAATGGAGTGGCTCCTGGTAGGTCCTCCCTACAGCAACTCCATTCTAGTCAGGTCACTAGTGAGGGGACTAGACTGGAGTGTCTCCTAGTAGGTCCTCCCTACAGCAACTCCATTCTAGTCAGGTCACTAGTGAGGGGACTAGACTGGAGTGTCTCCTAGTAGGTCCTCCCTACAGCAACTCCATTCTAGTCAGATCACTAGTTAGGGGACTAGAATGGAGTGGCTCCTGGTAGGTCCTCCCTACAGCAACTCCATTCTAGTCAGATCACCAGTGAGGGGACTAGAATGGAGTGGCTCCTGGTAGGTCCTCCCTACAGCAACTCCATTCTAGTCAGGTCACTAGTGAGGGGACTAGACTGGAGTGTCCTCCTAGTAGGTCCTCCTACAGCAACTCCATTCTAGTCAGATCACTAGTGAGGGGACTAGACCTGGAGTGTCTCCTAGTAGGTCCTCCCTACAGCAACTCCATTCTAGTCAGATTCACTAGTGAGGGGACTAGAATGGAGTGGCTCCTGGTAGGTCCTCCCTACAGCAACTCCATTCTAGTCAGGTCACTAGTGAGGGGACTAGACTGGAGTGTCTCCTAGTAGGTCCTCCCTACAGCAACTCCATTCTAGTCAGTTCACTAGTGAGGGGACTAGAATGGAGTGGCTCCTGGTAGGTCCTCCCTACAGCAACTCCATTCTAGTCAGATCACTAGTGAGGGGACTAGAATGGAGTGTCTCCTGGTAGGTCCTCCCTACAGCAACTCCATTCTAGTCAGATCACTAGTGAGGGGACTAGAATGGAGTGGCTCCTGGTAGGTCCTCCCTACAGCAACTCCATTCTAGTCAGATCACTAGTGAGGGGACTAGAATGGAGTGGCTCCTGGTAGGTCCTCCCTACAGCAACTCCATTCTAGTCAGATCACTAGTGAGGGGACTAGAATGGAGTGGCTCCTGGTAGGTCCTCCCTACAGCAACTCCATTCTAGTCAGGTCACTAGTGAGGGGACTAGACTGGAGTGTCTCCTAGTAGGTCCTCCCTACAGCAACTCCATTCTAGTCAGTTCACTAGTGAGGGGACTAGAATGGAGTGGCTCCTGGTAGGTCCTCCCTACAACAACTCCATTCTAGTCAGATCACTAGTGAGGGGACTAGAATGGAGTGTCTCCTGGTAGGTCCTCCCTACAGCAACTCCATTCTAGTCAGATCACTAGTGAGGGGACTAGAATGGAGTGGCTCCTGGTAGGTCCTCCCTACAGCAACTCCATTCTAGTCCCCTCACTAGTGATCTGACTAGAATGGAGTGGCTCCTGGTAGGTCCTCCCTACAGCAACTCCATTCTAGTCAGATCACTAGTGAGGGGACTAGAATGGAGTGGCTCCTGGTAGGTCCTCCCTACAGCAACTCCATTCTAGTCAGGTCACTAGTGAGGGGACTAGACTGGAGTGTCTCCTAGTAGGTCCTCCCTACAGCAACTCCATTCTAGTCAGTTCACTAGTGAGGGGACTAGAATGGAGTGGCTCCTGGTAGGTCCTCCCTACAGCAACTCCATTCTAGTCAGGTCAGCAGTGAGACAGCTAGACTGGAGTGGCTCCTGGTAGGTTCATGGCTTCTGCAATAACTGGAGCAGGTATAAGTAGGTCCTCCCTACAGCAACTCCATTCTAGTCAGGTCAGCAGTGAGACAGCTAGACTGGAGTGGCTCCTGGTAGGTCCTCCTTACTGCAACTCCATTCTAGTCAGGTCAGTAGTGAGGGGACTAGAATGGAGTGGCTCCTGGTAGGTTCATGGCTTCTGCAATAACTGGAGCTGGTATAAGTAGGTCCTCCATACAGCCACTCCATTGTAGCTGTCCCCATGATGAACTGACTAGAATGGAGTGGCTGCAAGGAGGACCACTTTTTACTGTAAAGTTATATAAAATGTAATGCTGAGTGTTATTGAGGTATACTAGCAGAAATCACATAAAATAGCTCAGAACATTTTCAGTTTTTAAAATGATGTATTCTTTCCATTTAGACGACTTTCACAATATGTTTTTTTCTGAAAATGGACAAAAAGACCACCAGAATCACTGACAAAAACAGGAACACTGACACCAATGTTACAGAAAAACGGGTTGATTTGATAAAAAAAATATATAAAAATTAATACATATAAATTTACACTAAGTGGAATCTTACTCCATGTCTAGTCCAAATTATTGTGCAGCACTATTTATGAATGAGCTGCCAGAATAATGCACCTACTACAATAGAATCCTATAGGTCTTGTAAACAACTCCATTCTAGTCACTTCTGCGAAGACATGTCTAGAATGGAGTGGCTCCTAGTAGGTCCTCACTTCAGCAACTCCAATCTAGTCACCTCACTACTGAATCGTCTACATTGGAGTTGCTCCTGTGAGGTCCTCACTTCAGCAACTCCAATCTAGTCCCTCCACTAGTGAGTGAGCTAGAATGGAGTTGCTGAAGAGAGGACCTCACGGGAGCAACTCCATTCTAGACGCAACCATAATGAAAGAGCACTGCTGCGGCCCTTGCCTCTGCGCTGCTTAATCAGCAGCTGAGGGCGCAGAGGACGTGACGAGGCTGAAGTTGGTTTCTTATTCGGCCAGTTTCTTATTCGGGGCTGAAGTTGGTTTCTTATTCGGCAGTTTCTTATTCAGAGGATTTTTCTTTTTCCTGTTTTAGCTATTATTCTTACAGAAAATGTATAATATTCATACCCTACCGTAAGTGAGGGGCCCTGAGAGGACTGGTGATAAAAATGGCCAAAAAGACCCCACGGTTGGCATAAAAATGGGCATGAAAGTAAAACCACAAAATTATGATTTAAAAATAAAATTGACTTTGGGCCACTGATCTCACACTGATAATACACAGAGAGGGATGCCCCGCATCATACCCAAGAGAGTACAGCCTGGCCCAAAGTGGTTCTGGGTATAAAAACTGGCATCAAAGTGGGCAGATGGGCATTTTTGTCCTATTTTGAATAAGTAACAGGTGTTTTCAAAGGGTTAAATGAGTTTGGGCCACTGATCTCACACTACGTACACACAGATAGGGATGCCCCGCATCACATCCAAGAGAGTCCAGCCTGGCCCAAAGTGGTTCTGGGTATAAAAACTGGCATCAAAGTGGGCAGATGGGCATTTTTGTCCTATTTTGAATAAGTAACAGGTGTTTTCAAAGGGTTAAATGAGTTTGGGCCACTGATCTCACACTGATAATACACAGAGAGGGATGCCCCGCATCACATCCAAGAGAGTCCTGCCTGGCCCAAAGTGGTTCTGGGTATAAAAACTGGCATCAAAGTGGGCAGATTGGAATTTTTCCTGATTTGAATAAGTAACAGCTATTTTCAAAGGGTTAAATAAGTTTGGGCCACTGATCTCACACTGATAATACACAGAGAGGGATGCCCCGCATCACATCCAAGAGAGTCCAGCCTGGCCCAAAGTGGTTCTGGGTATAAAAACTGGCATCAAAGTGGGCACATAGCCATTTTTCATGATTTGAATAAGTAACAGCTTAGATGTGATGCAGGGCATCCCTCTCTGTGTATTATCAGTGTGAGATCAGTGGCCCAAACTCATTTAACCCTTTGAAAACAGCTGTTACTTATTCAAATTAGGAAAAAATGCCAATCTGCCCACTTTGATGCCAGTTTTTATACCCAGAACCACTTTGGGCCAGGCTGGACTCTGTTGGATGTGATGCGGGGCATCCCTCTCTGTGTATTATCAGTGTGAGATCAGTGGCCCAAAGTCAATTTTATTTTTAAATCATAATTTTGTGGTTTTACTTTCATGCCCATTTTTATGCCAACCGTGGGGTCTTTTTGGCCATTTTTATCACTAGTCCTCTCAGGGCCCCTCACTTACGGTAGGGTATGAATATTATACATTTTCTGTAAGAATAATAGCTAAAACAGGAAAAAGAAAAATCCTCTGAATAAGAAACTGCCGAATAAGAAACCAACTTCAGCCCCGAATAAGAAACTGGCCGAATAAGAAACCAACTTCAGCCTCGTGAGGACGTGCTCCTTCACAGCGGGGAGGGAGGAAGGTGTCACCTGCTCCCTAATCCTTGATTCGTTCTCCTCGGTCTCCTGTCATGTCCCGCACAGGCAGCTTGGTACAGAGGCTCTGCCTGCACCGGATGTGCCCCACAGCCCTAATCATTTATCTGTGTGAGTCACACAGGGTTGGGGGGCACATCCTGTGCAGGCAGAGCCTCTGTACCAGGCTGCCTGTGTGGGACATGACAGGAGACCGAGGAGAACGAATCAAGGATTAGGGAGCTGCTGGGAGAAGACTACAGGAGAGGAGCTGCTGGGAGAAGACTACAGGAGAGTGGCTGCTGGGAGAAGACTACAGGAGAGGGGCTGCTGGGAGAAGACTACAGGAGAGGAGCTGCTGGGAGAAGACTACAGGAGAGTGGCTGCTGGGAGAAGACTACAGGAGAGGAGCTGCTGGGAGAAGACTACAGCAGAGGGGCTGCTGGGAGAAGACTACAGGAGAGGAGCTGCTGGGAGAATACTACAGGAGAGGGGCTGCTGGGAGAAGACTACAGGAGAGGAGCTGCTGGGAGAAGACTACAGGAGAGTGGCTGCTGGGAGAAGACTACAGGAGAGGAGCTGCTGGGAGAAGACTACAGGAGAGGAGCTGCTGGGAGAAGACTACAGCAGAGGGGCTGCTGGGAGAAGACTACAGGAGAGGAGCTGCTGGGAGAAGACTACAGGAGAGTGGCTGCTGGGAGAAGACTACAGGAGAGTGGCTGCTGGGAAAAGACTACAGGAGAGGAGCTGCTGGGAGAAGACTACAGCAGAGGGGCTGCTGGGAGAAGACTACAGGAGAGGAGCTGCTGGGAGAAGACTACAGGAGAGTGGCTGCTGGGAGAAGACTACAGGAGAGGAGCTGCTGGGAGAAGTCTACAGGAGAGTGGCTGCTGGGAGAAGACTACAGGAGAGGAGCTGCTGGGAGAAGACTACAGGAGAGTGGCTGCTGGGAGAAGACTACAGGAGAGGAGCTGCTGGGAGAAGACTACAGGAGAGTGGCTGCTGGGAGAAGACTACAGGAGAGGAGCTGCTGGGAGAAGACTACAGCAGAGGGTCTGCTGGGAGAAGACTACAAGAGAGGAGCTGCTGGGAGAAGACTACAGCAGAGTGGCTGCTGGGAGAAGACTACAGGAGAGGAGCTGCTGGGAGAAGTCTACAGGAGAGTGGCTGCTGGGAGAAGACTACAGGAGAGGAGCTGCTGGGAGAAGACTACAGGAGAGTGGCTGCTGGGAGAAGACTACAGGAGAGGAGCTGCTGGGAGAAGACTACAGGAGAGTGGCTGCTGGGAGAAGACTACAGGAGAGGAGCTGCTGGGAGAAGACTACAGCAGAGGGTCTGCTGGGAGAAGACTACAAGAGAGGAGCTGCTGGGAGAAGACTACAGCAGAGTGGCTGCTGGGAGAAGACTACAGGAGAGGAGCTGCTGGGAGAAGACTACAGGAGAGGAGCTGCTGGGAGAAGACTACAGGAGAGGGTCTGCTGGGAGAAGACTACAGGAGAGGAGCTGCTTGGAAAAGACTACAGTAGAGGAGCTGCTGGGAGAAGACTACAGCAGAGGGGCTGCTGGGAGAAGACTACAGGAGAGGAGCTGCTGGGAGAAGACTACAGGAGAGGAGCTGCTGGGGGGGGGGTGTTTGTCAGTGGGATGTGTGTGTGAGCAAAGGGGGGGGGGATGTCACAGCAGTGTAGTGTCAGGGCTGGGGTGTGTGTGTGTGTGTGTGTGTGGGGAGAGATGGGGGGGCATGTATCTGGCTACAGGGTGGCATGTATCTGGCTACGGGGGCATGTGTCTGGCTACAGGGGGGCATGTGTCTAGCTGCAATGGGATATGTATCTGGCTATAGGGGGGCATGTGTCTGGCTGCAATGGAATATGTATCTGGCTACAGGGGGGCATGTGTCTGGCTACGGGGGGCATGTGTCTGGCTACAGGGGGGCATGTGTCTGGCTACAGGGGGGCATGTGTCTGGCTACAGGGGGGCATGTATCTGGCTACCGGGGGGCATGTATCTGGCTACAGGGGGGCATGTATCTGGCTACCGGGGGGCATGTATCTGGCTACCGGGGGGCATGTATCTGGCTACAGGGGGGCATGTATCTGGCTACCGGGGGCATGTATCTGGCTACAGGGGGGCATGGATCTGGCTACAGGGGGCCATGGATGTGGCAACAGGGGGGCATGTATCCTGCTACAGGGGGGCATGTATCTGGCTACAGGGGGCATTAATAATTGCTACAGGTGGCATTATTACTAAGGAAGGAGGATTTATTATTGGGGAGGGGGGCATAATTTTTAGACATTTCTACTGACTCTATGGGTTCTACAGATCAACCCTACAGGTATGGGAGGATATAATCCGAGACAGAGAATTTACATAGAGCCTAAATGCTGCAGTTCTGATCTCGGCCTCATTAAGGCAACGTTTCTAATTGATCGCAACCTTGGGGGTACTTGGCTAGAGCATCTCATGACATGGGGGTACTTGGCTTAAAAAGGTTGAGAAACACTGGTCTAGGCAAACAGACTGCCAACTCTCTAGATTGTGTCTTGCAAACTGGGGTTACTTTTGTAGATCTCACCTCAGGCTGCAGAAACAAATATAAAGATAAAGACAGATACGTATAAGCAAGTTCACTTCAAAATACCGTAGTTTCAGCGCCTGAGGCAGCGAACATATACTGGCAAAAACCATACCCCTATGTGTTTACCAATGACCGTACAATATAGCTGTGACTTTTGGCAACATTGTGCTACTATTGGGGAATGCACAGAGACATGGATTTTGCTGCATCCACTCATCAGCAGGTGGGAACGTGGCCAAAGACTGATTTATCAACTGGGGTCACAGCAAGTTAATGCATTCTTGGTGACTTAAGAGAGTCAGGTTGGATTTGTACCTGTAAGTCTTTGTAAGCTTTCTGTAAAAATTTCATATTCTGTCAATATATTTGTACACTCTGTATACACTTCGGCGGGGATTCCTTGCGGCCGCACTGAAAACTGACATGTTGTACAAGACTGACAGAGCAGATAATGTAAAGTGCGGCTCCAGACGCACTTTACATTGTTGGTTATGGTATCCTTTGGCTTCATTTCTTACTTTCATTTAATCTATAAATGTATCTTTCCTTAGGCTGTTATCCTCAATGCCCTAATGATAAACCATTCTTTGAAGAAATTAGTATGGAGTGTGTTTCTGAGTGTGGATGTTATGATCAAGCTGGATACTATTACAAGCCAGGAGAAAAAGTTGTATCCTGCAACAACTGTGAAATCTGGTGAGTCATGATAATATATATAATATATATATATATATATATATATATATATATATATATATATATATATATATATATACTATATGAGTTTGACTTTACAAATGTGTGACATATTTTCCTGGAAATGGGAACCTTACAAAAAATTTTATTTTATTTTCAGTAACTGCACCACCGATGGCATCAAGTGTGAATATAACGTGCGTGGTAAGTTATCTGAAAAACATATGCAAAACTACTGGGGAGACACCATCATGTGTTTCTCAACGTCAGTGAGCTAGCCAGACCGTCTCCCGGGAAGGAACAACCAAGGGGGAGGGGGGGGGTCTCCAGTCAAGGAAACCACCTTCCAATAAGCCACATTCAAAAATGACAGGACTTGGGAAATACCTAAGCAAGTTATCCATCCACAGACAGCTGTTTTGGGGTATTTGCTCCTCATCAGCGTGAAGTAGGATTCTGGCTAGTGGGAGCAAAGTCCCAAACCTAGTGGGAGCAAAGTTAGTGCATTTAAGAGAGAGGCGTTGGAAAGGTCCCTGATGGTTTCTTTCCAGCCCACCAGCCTGTATTGATATATCTTTTCTAGTTTGGTTACATGTAGAGATCTATCAATAAAGGATGGTGAGGCAGGCAAAAGCCACAGGGGTCCCTGCCGATGTCTCTTGGTTCAGGCAACATGGAAGTGATAATATGTTCCCTTTAAATTAATGTGGGTTTATCACTGTTTATCACAGAGGTCATTGCTTCATCATAAATGTTTTGGCATGGAACACAGAATTGAACTGTGTGTTTTACAGTTAAGGGAAAAAAACAAAAATTCTACGTAGTAACACATGCAAAAATAAAGCGAGTGTTGTTCCCACATCCGGTACCCCTGCCAACCAGTTGTTTTCCAGAACTGTGGCATCAGCATTCACAACCAAGCAAAGCAGAAATAAGATGGCTCTGTACATTCTCTAGGGACCAACCTGTGTTATTGTAACCCAGTTGCCATTAAGTAGCTGCAGTAGGTAGCCCGCTAAGTAACTGCAGTAGCCTAGAAAGGCCACTACACATTGTACAGAGCCATCTGCTTCTTGCTCTATTTCAATGTATATGGCGGCACCACAGATCTTATTAACAGCTCATCAGCAGAAAAGCAAGGTTTCAGACCATCAGATATTGATGGCTTATTCTCCAGATACGTAGATCATCAGCTAATTTCACATGGAAAACCCCTTTAAAACCCATGTTCATTCAAAACACCTTTTGGAAAATATTTGTTATTTCTTATGTGTCTGGCATCCTTCTTAAAGAGATTATCAAGCAAAAATATTTTTCTTTCAAAAAGTTATACAGATTTTTAATTTACTTCTATTTAAAAATCTCAAGTCTTCCCATACTTATCAGCTGCTGTATGTCCTGCAGGAAATGTTGTTTTCTTTTCATGCTGACACAGTGCTCTCTGCTGACATCCAGTGACTGTACAGAGCAGCAGCTAATCCCCTTTAAAAAACCTTTCCTGCTCTGGACAGTGCACTGTGTCAGACTGAAAAGAAAGCATTTCCTGCACGACATACAGCAGCTGATAAGTACGGGAAGAGATTATTATTTTTTTTTTTTTTCTTTTTTTTTTTTATGGAAGTAAATTACAAATCTATATAACTTTCTGAAACCAGTTGATTTGAAAGAAAAATATTTTTGCTGGACAACCTCTTTAACTCATGGGGGCTATAATATTATTGTTTTTTCAACTATATAATCACTATGGGCACAGTACGTTGTAGTGTACAGAATTTTCACATTGACACTTGTTTCTTCTGCAGCCTGCTATTGTGAATACAATGGACACATTTATGCCTACAACGAAACTATCTATAGTAAAGATGTTGGAAATGGAATATGCCTTGTCCGGGTATGTGGTGCCAATGGTACAACAACTGAATACAGTACTCTTTGCCCATCTTCAACAACCAGAGCAACTCGCACAACCACTCCAAAAAGAACTACTGTCACAAGACCAAGAACAACAATTTGTGTTTGTCACTTTAACAACAGAACATATGGCCCAGGTAAGATGTGCAAATCTACACTGAATACACAGGCTGGTTTCACACGCAGCATTTTTTGTTGTAGTTAAACTGCCACTGAAGTTTTGAGCCAAAAACAGAACAGCCAAAAACAGAGAGTATGCTTAAAAGAAAAAAAACAACTCTCTAAGGGTATGTTCACACTGAGCAAATCAGGCGGAATCCCGCCATACTCACTGTGTCATTGCCCATCTATGGGAGAGCGCAGGCTCCTCCACTGCCGCGGCTCTCCGCTCAAAGAAATTACATGTCACTTCTTTTAGCGGAGAGCAGCGGAGGAGCGTGCACCCTCTTATTCACTCACTACAAGACACTGAGCGCGGCGGGATTCTGTGGCGGAGAACTCCGTTGCGAGCAGGCGTAAATCATGATAAATGAGGTGCGAGAGGAAGCCACGCCTCCTCCTCGCCTTATCACGCCCCCCAAGCACCCTCAGCCCGTCCATCGGGCGAGCGGGGCGTACGGGAGGCGTACGCCAGGGAGAAGGGGCGAATCTGCACCTTCTCCCTGGTGTACGCCTCGGGTGTATCTTTCATAAATGTCCCCCCCCCCAGACTTCTGACCTTCAAAAGCTCTGCAAAAAAGAAGAGGGTCAGAAGCACCGGAATGAAGCCGTGCTGCACCGCGGGACATCGATTATCATTGGAAAGTACATGTGCCAGCCTGGGGAGAAAAAAAAAAAAGCAGAATGCCTCTTTATGCAATGTTCAGGACGATTAGTCGCCAGCAGAGAGCAGAGAACAAAGGATTACACAGCTGGACCTGTGTGGAAGCTGTATTCAGAGGTCAGAGAGGTCAGTGCTGACTTCAGAGGCGATAGCCCCGTGATGTAGCTGTAAATTAACTCTTTGTTGTCCTGTTTTGGTGCCTCATCTCCCTCAACCCCTCCCCTCTCCATAAGAGAACCATGAATACAGGGGGGAGAGTTTCAAATTGCTTTTTCATGATAAAAATGCATTTTTCGGCTAATAAACCCAATTACAAAATTTCTTAAAATCGCCTGTACTATTGATTTCTGCAAAAAATAAAAATAAATTAAACGACAGTGACACTTTAACCCCTAGACGACCCAGGACGTACAGTTACGTCATGGAAGTCTGTCACCAGACGACCCTGGACGTAACTGTATGTCCTGGGTGATTCTCCCGCTCCAGAGCAGAGCGCACTTCATGGCAGCTGGGGGCTGGCTGCAATTAGCAGCCGGCACTTCACCGTTAATGACAGGCTGCAGCGATCGCGCTGCCGCGTGTCATTAACTTCTCAAAGGCCGCGGCGTTTAAGTGTAAGTGGCAGGGGGAGTCTCTCACCTGCCTCCGTGCGGTCCGAACGGCGATCTGCTTCACTGAGCCTGCACAGGCAGGCTCAATGAGCAGATTGCCTATCACACTGATTAATGCTACGCCTATGGCATAGCAGTGATCAGTGTGAATAATCACACTAGTGTATGTAAAAGTCCCCCAAAGGGACTTTAAATGTGTAAAAAAAAAAAAAAAAGTTAAAAACACCAACGCACTACCCCAAAACCCTCCCCCAACAAAAGTTGAAATCACCCCCCTATCCCATTATATAAATAAAACATATAAAAATAAATAAAAAAACATATAATATACCGTAGCGTGCGTAATTGTCCAATCTATTAAAATATAACAAGCGTCATGGCAAACGGCGTACACGTACAAGAGCAAAAAAAAGGCGCGGATTACCGATTTAATGTTACATTATATATAAAAAAAATTTATAAAAAGTGATCAAAACGTCCGATCTTCACAAATATGGTATTAATAAAAACTAGAGATCATGGCGGAAAAAATAGCACCCCATACAGCCCCATAGGTAAAAAACTAAAACCGTTATAAGCGTCACAATAGGCCCATTTTATTAATAATTGATTGCCAAAAAAAAGGCTTTCATTAAAAAAAATATATATAACATTAGAGAATCTGTGTAACCTGCATATGGTTGTGTTCGGACTGACCTATAGAGTAATAGTATCATGTCGCTTTTACCGTATAGTGCATTACGTAGACACAGGAACCCCCCAAACGTTACCATATTGCATTCTTTTTTACGATTTCACCTATTTATATCTTCATAAATAATATATTTGGAATTCCATCATACATGTTATGGTAAAATGAATGACGCCATTACAAAGTACAACTATTCCTCTAAAAACAAGCCCTTACATGGCTTGTAGATAGAAAACTGAAAGTGCTAGAGCTCTTAGAAGGGGAGGAGGGAAAAACGAAAGCGCAAAGATCAAAATTTGCGCGGTCCACTGGGTCATTTTGGGCCTGGTCCTCAAAGGGTTAAGCTATCTTCACACAGAGTATTTTGATCAGTTTTTTGAGACATATTAATGACCCCAAAAATTTAGTTTTAAGATTCATAAACGGACTGTAAAACATAATTTATTTATACTGACTTCCACTGGAAAACTGGCAAGTAATAAGCATTTAGTAAAATTTTATGGTCTTAAAACTGAGGGCAATGTCTTCTTTTTCGTCATTCATGTCTTTTGGAACAGTTTTTGCCCAATATTTGGTCCATTTCAGGACCATAAATTGCTGGTGTACAAAGTTCATACTAGCTTTTGATGTAGTAAAAACTGAGCAAAAAAGTTTGAAGAAAGTGTAAAAAATGCTAGAAAAAAAAATCACCAAATGGACCAAAATGGCAAAATGTTTCAGCTGTTTCTTGCATGAAAAACAGATGTTTTTCTGAGATTGAAAATGCTAATCAAAAAAATTTAGGCACAGAAACTATGCCTGTACCATCATTTGTGAGTGCCATCAACCACCTAACTCTAACCAGGTTATGTAAATGTCACCACGATTTGCATTTCCATTTCCCACTAATTTGTATTGTGGCACAGTCGTTAAAGATAAGGGATAAATAGATATTTTCTGATTTACAGGTCAGTAATTGTTATGATTTTTGTTATGATTGTTATGATAGAGATTATAATAAGAAAATGGAGATAGAATAAAGCTTGCTGTGTGTTATCTGTACAAATGGAGTGTAAACGTACAGCACCTTTGTATGCCACTTTCTAAACTGTTATAGGCATATACCAAACTGCTCTTTACTTACTTGAATAGAGCTACTTTGCATCTCGTTTAGGGTACACACTGCAAGTTAGCAGCAGACGTTATGCAGCAGCTTGATCTGTGTGAAATCCACTGCAAATTTGCTATGTTTTGAAGAGTTCAGGTACTCTCCATGGGGCAGATGTACACAGCCTATGCAGTAATGCACTATAAGCTTTAAATGCCTTGACTCTTGTCAAAAAGACACGAGCCCCTGCCCTCTATGGGGTTTCCCTTTGAAAAGCAGGAGGTGCACCAGATCTGATGAATGTTCTGCTCCTGAGTAGGGTCCATGACTAGCCACTGCATGCCTCCTGCCCAACCTTTGTTCCCACATTGCATTTTTGGTTCACTTTTAAAGTGATACTGTAAACCTTATAGATAGAGGCAACATTGAGGCGGCAGCTGCAAAAGAGATGTCGGGAACTTCTTTTAGGTAAAATACTCTAATTATTGGTGGCCATTGTAATTTAGACGGGGCTTCTCAGCCTTTGAGACCCCTCTCCCCACCTCGGTCCAGTGCTTGCTTTCCTAGGATGCCACCCACCACGCCTTCCTTGATGAAGTCACAAGGGTAGTATCAGTTTAACCGTCTCCCACCGTTGCACAGTAAATTAACGTTAATTTACTGTGCAGAATGACACAGGCGTAGGAGCTCCTCCTGTGTCATTTGTGGCGAGTCTCGGCTATCAGTGATAGTCGGGGACCCGCCGCAAATCTCAGCACCGGAGCCACGCTCTGGTGCTGAGAGTTAACCCTATAGATACTGTGGTCAGCACAACCGCAGCATCTATAGGGCTCCAGAGAGGGAGATTTCTCTCTCCGGTGTCGATCGGGGCTCGGCAAAATTATCGCAGAGCCCTGATGGTAGCCATGGAACCCGGAAGCCTCAGGCTTCCGGTTTCTAGCTACGGAGGCCGGCGGGGGGAGGGAGGGAATAGAAGATGCGCGCTGTGCGCTCTGCCTCCTCTCCTATGTCCCCTGCCGCTGTCACAAGATTATGACAGCGGCAGGGGACATAGGAGAGGGGGCAGAGCTAGGGACATCAGCTTATGGAATCATTATGATCCCATAAGCTGATGTCTTAAAATGACCTGGGCATTGAGGAATCAATGGTCCCAGGTCGTGGAAAGGTTAACATGCATTTTCTGATGCAAAATGCATGTTAAAAACACATAACTAGGGCGTATGCTGGTCTTGATAAAAGCCCCCCTATAAGTTTATCAAGTTTAGTTGTAACTGGATTGTCAATGGATTGAAAACTGGACGATACCACGAAAGTGGTGGCCAATGATTTCTACTCTGAAAAGTTATAAATGGTCTATCCCATGGTTCAGTACCTGCTTTAGTTTGACTTATTTATTAATGATGTAGAGGATTGACACACTTGGACTTGGGCACACTGGAAGACATTCAAACGCTGTTCCGGTGGTATACAGTCTTACTATCTCCGTGCCATAACCATTGCCCGCCTAATGGGTGTTCGGTGGGGGGTGCTGGGGGGCACAGCATGGTCTCCTCCGGCGCCAAATTTACCATGATTTATGCCTGATAGCAGGTGAGAATCACGGCAGAAATCTACACCTGCTTAGGAGCAGGTGTAGATTTCTGTGCACGCCGTATTTACCTAAGAGGCATGCCGGGATTGGTAATCTGGCATTCTGGCAAATGCCCAGTGGGCTGGCCAGTTGTTCCGCAGCTGCACGTCTGCACCGGCCTTCTTCAGTGGTTGAGAGAATAGCGCAACCTTTGACTTGAACAAAATGTTTTTTGTACATTAAAATTACTTACTGAAACGCAAATCGAACAATACATGCTATTTCAAAGATTTAAGTATACAGCTAGTTTACTTAAAAGCAAAAAACAAACAGGTGACCTAAAAGTAATCTATAAAGTAAAAAATCCATCCTAGATTATGTCTCTTTGTTTTCTTTGTGTTGTCTACTGGCAAATCCTGATTCGCTGAGAATCGCGTCGTCCATTCACTTTGTTCTGTGAAGCGAATTCAGTGTGATTGGCTTCGAAATGTGCTAAACATGGCAGCCGCACATGTTATCTTACAGTTCTGTCACTTGGCAGGAGCAAGAAATTATTCACAATCCCTTGTGGCCGTCCAATCACCTGCAAGCCCCTCTGTGATGTCAGCACCTCCTCCTCACCCTGTATATAGTGTTGTCCACTTTCTGGAGGCGGG
Organism: Dendropsophus ebraccatus; assembly: GCF_027789765.1. Classification (NCBI taxonomy): domain Eukaryota; kingdom Metazoa; phylum Chordata; class Amphibia; order Anura; family Hylidae; genus Dendropsophus; species Dendropsophus ebraccatus. Next base: position 40,234,411 of record NC_091457.1, on the reverse strand, counting down.
CAGAGAGATAAAGGGAAAGAGAAGAGAGAATGGGAGAGTCAATTGTGGGTGTCTGTGGGTGCTGTGGGTCAGGTTATGTCAGTGGGAGAAATGGTCAGTGCCCATTGAATCCAGGCTGTGGGTGCTGTGAAGACAGTGTGCTTTCAAACCAGTCTGTGGGGGCTGTTAAGCCAGCATTGTGCAATCAAACCAGTCTGTGGGGCTGTAAAGCCAGCAGTCAGGGGCGTAATGTGCAGTGCTTTGTGTTGTGCTTAGGGGAGGGGGGCCCCTTAAAATTTTTTGCTAAGTGACCCAGTGTTTACTAATCCATAAAAAGCAATGTTGAGGCAGCACATCCAAAGAACTTCGCTTTTATTCACACCAGTGCATAAACTGGTGTGAATAAAAGCAAAGTTCTTTGGATGTGCTGCCTCAACATTGCTTTTTCTGGATTGTTATACGTACCTGGGTCCGGTTCGGTGAGACTAGCACCCACCTTTTTTTCTTTTTTCTGGTGCTGCTGGGACTTGTTTTTTCTTTGTCAGTCTTTACTAACATGCTGCAAAACAAAAAAAGGGTTAACAAGCAGAAGACAGAGATCTGTGCTTCACTGCAAAGATAACCTCTGACCTCTGTTCTGCAGCTGCGCAATCAAGTAGGAAAATGTGCAGAGCTCCATGCAGAGGTCAGGGGTTATCAGTGCACCAGCAGTAAGGCAGATATCTCCTTGTCTTCTGAACTTACTTGCACACTTACTTACACACTGCAGTACATAAGGGGTTAAGCAGATGGTAGTCTGCTCGTGCACCTTTATATTTAACCATAGCCTTATAGGTAAAAACAGTGGACTGTCATAGCAAGAAGCCATTGGCTCTCTGCTCTGCCAGTCACTCTTGAGGCTGCAGCCAGGATTCTGCCTCTGGCCACAAAAGATTATATATATATATATATATATTTTATTTTATTTTTTTGGCAACATCACAGAGCATTATATATATATATATATATATATATATATATATATATATATATATATATATATAATCTTTTGTGGCCAGAGGCTGAATCCTGGCTGCAGCCACAAGAGTGACTGGCAGAGCAGAGAGCCAATGGCTTCTTGCTATGACAGTCCACTGTTTTCACCTATAAGGGCCCATTAGAAGCACTTATGGTTAAGTACATAGGTGCAGGTGAAGACTACCTTCTGCTTAACCCATTAAAGTGACACTGTCACCCCCTTTTTGCATTTTGACTGCTCTCCACAGGTGTAAAGGGTAAATGTTGCAGCTTTCATTACTTATTTTATATTATTCGTCATTGTGCTTGTTCAGGTAAAAAGTGTTTTTTATTATCTGTGGATTGGTATATGTGGACGGGCTTCGCGGGCTAAGCGTCACTTAGCCCCGCCCCCATCCGTGACGTCATCGCCGCATAGGCCCTGCCCCCTCAGCATCCATTGGAAGGGTCAGCCTAAAGATCTAGGCCCCACCCCCCTAGATTGACCCACACCAATGGCCGCTAAGGGGGCAGGGCCTATGCGGCGATGATGTCACGGAGGGGGGGCGGGGCAATGTGGCGCATTAGAGACTAATCATGCCCCTTTGGCGCAGTAACAAGTGGATACAAGTACACTTTTCACAAGAACAAGCACCATGATTAATAATCTGAAATAAGATATGGAGACAGCTAAATTAGTCATTTAAATGTTTTTAATGATGTAAAAATGACAAAATGGGGTGACAGTGTCACTTTAAGTACTGCAGTGTGTAATTAACCCAGAGTTCAGAAGACAAGAAGATATCTGCCTTACTGCTGGTGCACTGATAACCCCTAACCTCTGCACAAAGCTCTGCACATTTTCCTACTTGATTGCGCAGCTGGAGAACAGAGGTCAGAGGTTATCTGTGCAGTGAAGCATAGATCTCTGTCTTCTGCTTGTTAACCCTTTTTTGTGTTGCAGCATGTAAGTAAATACTGGGTCACCTACACACTGCAGTACATAAGGGGTTAAGCAGAAGGAAACATGCTCTTACCTTCTCCCCCAGGCCCCCCTCCTGCAGAGCCTGTGGGGGCTGTGGGTGAAGTTAACACAGTGTTTCTGCCCAGTGAAGTTCTTGCTTAGTCGGATTACTGGGTAGTTGGTTCTTGTAAATCTTCACTGTACAGTAAAACACACGTGGCTGAAATATTATTGAGATTCAAATCCCCATAAAACTGTCCCATCTATTGAGGCACCAGTAGTGGCACTATTCACCATATAAATCAATTATTTTACTCCATCTTAATTTATTTAGCTCCCTAAACCATTCATGTAAGAAAGCAAGGTAGCCTGCCGTTCAGCAACAAATTGTTGCTGGTAGTTGGAAGATTTAACAGCCAGTCACCATGCGTGACCATACAAATGGGACATGAATGCTACTATTCCTTGTCACAAGTGTCACAAGAAGGGGATGGGTATTGTCGTATTGTTGTTTAAGGACAAGATTTGGCATGGGATTCTCAATTCTTTCAGACAATGGAGTGGTGGCGTTACATGTGCTGACACATGGACGTTGAAGCTGGGTTTGAACCCAAACCCTACTTTATGGTCACAGATGCTACATATAGCATAAAGTCTTTGCCGACACAGAAAAAAATGCCACACTACTAATAGCAGTGGGTGGGTCTTTGTGGCAGGCTAGCCTGTTGTCCAACCCCGCTGCTGCCTTGCGTGGCTGTGCCTTCCTGAACACCAGTTTGTTGACCAGCTGACACTGTGCCCCACCCCCTTGATTGGCTGATTGATATTTTTAAAAATGTGACATTTTCCAATTTTTGACATGGTCACACCAACAGCTATTGAACACAGTATTACTCTTTAATAGCCCCACAATTGTAGCTACTATAGTTTGGCTATTTTAATAAGAATCATTTCCATGCGATTCACAAACATTCGCAAATGAGGCCGATTATTTGCGCACCTCACAATTTTCAACTGCTTCGCTGCATCTTTAGTGTTAACTGCATCTAGTTGAATTTTAACCCTTTCAATAGTGCATGGGACACTAGGGATGAAGGTTAGTTTCTTACCTTCATCCTCTGCACCATTTCCGTGATATTAGCAGTTAATCCCTTCACTAATAAGTTGTTTTGGTGCACTGGGGATAGGAATACCACCCCTAGTGCATCGATCCGCCCCCAGTAGCCCTGCTTCTCCTATAGAATATCATCAGAGTGGGACGGCTGAGGTTGAATGTAAGATTATCTTACTTGTTCCTTAGCAGTACAGTACTACAAATTATCACTCTTTAAAATGACAGTGAGCACTAAAAAATAAGTACATTGTAATGGCATGGTAAGCAAGAATCAAAACTATTACTATTGTTGTTTTTTTAAATTAAAAATGTAATCCCTTAAGGACACCTTCTAAAAGCCAATGTGCTTTTATTTTTCCATTTCCAAGGCCATGTTAGGGATTGTTTTTTCAAGAACAAGGTACTTTGTAATGGTGTCTTGGGAAAAAATAAAAAAAAATTTCACATTTTTGATTCCTGTGTTTTCATTATATGTCAGTCTAAATACAACAATGCCCATGTTTACTTTGTTTTTATAATGTTTTGCTATCTTGTAACTTTTTTGCAAATAATTACGATTAAAATGGCCGTATTGTGACTCTTATAGGGCTAATTTTTTGCATAATGAACGCTAGTTTTTATTGCTACCATAATTGTGTAGATGGGAGGTTTTGATCATTTATATTTTTTTTATAGATAAACTGTAGAAAAAAAATCAGCAATCTTGGTGTTTTATCTCCTTTTAATTTGCGCCATTTACTGTGCAGAAACAATATTGTTATATTTTAATTTATGGGACAAATGCGCATGCTACAATACAAAAAATGTTTACCGTATTTTCCTGCGCATAAGACGACTTTTTAACCCCGAAATATCTTCTTAGAATGGTCGCCCCATACGGTGGGGGAGCTCGAAATTGGCTGCATTCCTACCGTATGGATCGACCACTATAAAAAAAACAATTCTACTCACCTGTAACCTTTTCCCGGCAGCCGCACGTCTCCTGTCCCCTTCCCGGCTCAGGGAGTGTGACGTACACTGCCTGCCCCGGAGATCCCCGAAGCTCTCCCGGGCAGCCAAGCATCTCATCGGAGAAGCTCAAAGCCACTCAGCCGCCAAGAGAGCTTGGGGAGAATGACAGAGGCTCTGGAAGTCCCCAAAGGCTCTGTCATTCTCCCAAAGCTCTTACGGCAGCCGAGTGTCTCCAAGCTTCTCTGATCAGATGCTTGGCTGCCCGGGAGAGCTCTGGGGACCTCCAGAGCAGGCACACACTGCCTCACACACTGAATCACACTGCCTGCATCAGGAACAGGACAGGAGACGCTCGGCTGCCGGGAACGGGACACAGGTGAGTTTATTGTTGTTTTTTTTTCTTTAGCTGCAGCTAACACCTGCCTGATTGCAGGAGGGCTCCAGCTTGTAAAGCCTGATGCAGGCAGGGAGGGGTTAACATTTTCCGGCATATAAGCGAACCCCTCTCAGGCTTCTTAAAAGTCAGGGGTCATCTTATATGCCCAGTCGCCTTATACACCAGAAAATATGGTATTTTTTTATTTTTACATGTTTAGGCAAAGTTCACACAACGTAAATTTTAAATAAATAATGATGACCATTGCAACTCCGGCCTCTATTTATTGAAAATTAAAATTAAAATAACATTGTGTCCTATGGAATCTCTGTATACACTCCGGCCAGAATTCCATGCGGCCGCATAGAAAAGTGACATGTCAATTTTGTGCGCCCGCTATTCATTGAAACTAACATGTGCAGACAATGTTAAGAACGGTTCCAGTGGCACTTTACATTGTCTTCTATGGTGATTTGAAATGCGGGCACACCTGAATGCGCCAAATCCAATTGAATTCCAATGCAAAAGAAGTGAAGTTCATCCTGCAATCTTGGCCAGCGTGAAATTCGCTGACATCGGCCATTCCATGACACGCTGTCTAACTAAGTGTGAACCCGGCTTAACTTTGTAAAAATGGGTGAGGAGTTAAACTTTTTAACAGGACAGTAACAGGAGCCGCTTTAAAGGGGGTTACTGACAGGCGGTGTTTGGGGGCTGCTGATATCAGATGGTCCTCACCTTTTATGACGCGAGCTCAGCTCCTGACCTTGCTTCATAGTTCTGTAACAAATAATGGAATACGGGAACGTCATGGGTTGTTCATGCAGATCTAGGGGTTAAATAATGTACATAAATCTAAAAAGATCAAAGATATTTGTTAAAGCATCTGAAAATTAATGTCCACAAAAAGAAGGCCTATAACAATATTCTCTGCTTCACTTTCCTGCAGCTTAGTATCAAATGGCCCTAGTGCTGAATGGTAACAAAGTTTATTAACAAAACCATGCTTAACCCCTTAGTGACCGCCGATACGGCTTTTTACGGCGGTCACTAAGGGCCCTTATTCTGCTGCCATCAGCTTTTTACGGCGATGGCAGAGAATAAGGCTACGGGGCCGGGACGGCACCCCCCTTACCGACGATCGCCGCTATTAACGTTATAGCGGCGGCCGTCGGTAAAGGAGATTACCGGTGCTGCCGCCGCCTTTCATCTCCCTCCGCCGTGAATCTACGGCGGGGGGAGATGAAATAAGTGTCCCCCAGACCTCAGATCAGCCCCCCCTAGTAGGGCGATCATTAACCCCCCTCCTCCGGCGGCCATCATTTCCAAGATGGCTGCCGCCATCGCTGTGAACCGACTAATGTCGGTTCACAGAGATGGAAAAGTTAAAATGAATGAAAGCCCCATGCTCTCCGCCACCGGAGGTAGCGGAGAGCATGGGGCAGTCATCGGGGACCCCCCTGTTGGGTCCCGGTACAAGCGATCAGCGGTATATACTATATACCGCTGATCGCTTGTACCATGTGCATCCAGGCACTTTTTATCCCCTGTCACCATGAATGATTGGTGACAGGGGATAAAAAGTGATGTCCCCCCACCCCCCAAGTCGCCCCCCACCCCCCCTGTCACCCCCATCCCCGAGTCACCCTCCCCTTCCCCATATACTCACCAGCTCCTGGAGCTCCTTCCTCCTCGACGTCCTGGCTGGTTATGAAGTGCGCATGCGCTTCACAACCAGCCAACTCTGAAAATTTAAAGTGACAGAGACCAATTTGGTCTCTGTCACTGAACTATGATTACTGAGATAGAAAATATCACAGTAATCATAGTAATACAGTGAAAATGAATATGTAAAGTACAAAAAGTGACAAACATACAAAAAAATAAAACACACACTTTTTATCATAGTAATAATTGCAGTTTACTCCCAAATTACCCCTAACCCCTCCCCAGATTACCCGTAACCACCGCACGTTGCCCGTAACCACCGCACGTTGCCCGTAACCACCGCACGTTGGCCGTAACCACCGCACGTTGGCCGTAACCACCGCACGTTGCCCGTAACCACCGCACGTTGGCCGTAACCACCGCACGTTGCCCGTAACCACCACAAATTGCCAGTAAACCCCTCCCGATTGCCCGTAACCACCCCAAATTACATGTACCCACCCCAGATTACCTATAAGCACTTCAGTTTATCAGTAACAATCCCAGATTGTCTGTAACCCTTCCAGGTTGCACATAACCCCCCCAGGATGCCTCTGACCACCGCACGTCGCCTCTGACCACCGCACGTCGCCTCTGACCACCGCACGTCGCCTCGCCTCTGACCACCGCACGTCGCCTCTGACCACCACACGTCGCCTCTGACCACCACACGTCGCCTCTGACCACGCCACGGCGCCTCTGACCACCCCAAATTGCCAATGACCCCCTCCAGATTGCGGTGCCCATGCCAGATTACAGGTATCCACCCCAGATTGTCTGTAAGCACTGCAGGTTGCCCGTAACCACCCCACATTGCCCGTAACCACCCCAGATTGTCTGTAAGCACTGCAGGTTGCCCGTAACCACCCCACGTTGCCCGTAACCACCCCAGATTGTCTGTAAGCATTGCAGGTTGCCCGTAACCACCCCACGTTGCCCGTATCCACCCCAGATTGTCTGTAAGCACTGCAGGTTGCCCATAACCACCCCACGTTTCCCGTAACCATCCCAGATTGTCTGTAAGCACAGCAGGTTGCCCGTAACCAGCCCACGTTGCCTGTAACCAGCCCACGTTGCCTGTAACCAGCCCACGTTGCCTGTAACCAGCCCACGTTGCCTGTAACCACCCCACGTTGCCGTAACCACAGCAGGTTGCCCGTGACCACCCCACATTGCCCATAACCACCCCTCGTTGCCCGTAACCACCCCACGTTGCCTGTAACCACCCCAGGTTGCGGTAACCACAGCAGGTTGCCCGTGACCACCCCATGTTGTCCGTAACCACCCCACATTACCTGTAACCACCTCAGGTTGCCCATAACCACCCCTGGTTGCCCGTAACCACCCCACATTACCTGTAATCTCATTTATTTTATTTTATTTTAGTAACTGCGCTATTCTAATAACCATTACTAGCTGCGGTTTTGCTCCTGTAAATTGGCGCTCCTTCCCTTCTGAGCCCTGCTGTGTGCCCATACAGTGGTTTATGCCCACATATGGGGTACCGTTGTACTCAGGAGAACCTGCGTTACAGATTTTGGGGTACGTTTTCTCTCCTGTTCCTCGTCAAATTGAGAAATTTCAAACTAAACCAACATATTATTGGAAAAATTCGAGTTTTTCATTTTTACTGGCCAATTTTGAATACTTTCCTCTAATACCTGTGGGGTAAAAATGGTCACCACACCCCAAAATGAATTCTTTGAGGGGTGCATTTTTCAAAATGGGGTGACTTTTGGGGGGAATCTATTCTGCTGACACTACAGGGGCTCTGCAAACGCACCTGGCGCTCAGAAACTTCTTCAGAAAAATCTGCACTGAAAATGCTAATTGGCGCTCCTTCCCTTCTGAGCCCGGCTGTGTGCCCATGCAGTGGTTTATGCCCACATATGGTGTACCGTTCTACTCAGGAGAACCTGCTTTACATATATTGGGGTGACATTTCTCTCCTGTTCCTCGAGAAATTGAGAAATTTCAAACTAAAGGAACATATTATTGGAAAAAAATCGAGTTTTTCATTTTTACTGTCTACTTTTGAATACTTTCCTCAAATACCTGTGGGGTCAAAATGCTCACCGCACCCCAAAATAAATTCTTTGAGGGGTGCACTTTCTTAAATGGGGTGACTTATTGGGAGATTTTACTCTGCGGACACTACAGGGGCTCTGCAAACGCACCTGGCGCTCGGAAACTTCTTCAGCAAAATCTGCATTGAAAAAGCTAATTGGCGCTCCTTTCCTTCTGAGCCCTCCTGTGTGCCCATGCAGTGGTTTATGCCCACATATGAGGTACCTTTTCACTTAGGAGAACCTGCGTTACAAATTTTGGGGTACTTTTTTCCTCTTATTCCTCGTGAAATTGAGAAATTTCAAACTAAAAGAACATAATATTGGAAAAATTTGAGTTTTTCATTTTTACTGTCTACTTTTGAATACTTTCCTCTAATACCTATGGGGTCAAAATGGTCACCACACACCAAGATGAATACTTTGAGGGGTGCACTTTCCAAAATGGAGTGACTTATGGCGAGATTTTACTCCGCTGGCACTACAGGGGCACTGCAAACGCACCTGGCGCTCAGAAACTTCTTCAGCAAAAATTGCATTAGAAAAGCTAATTGGCGCTCCCTTCCTTCTGAGCCCTGCTGTGTGCCCATACAGTGGTTTACGCCCACATATGGGGTACCGTTGTACTCAAGAGAACCTGCATTACAAATTTTGGGGTGCTTTTTGTCTCATATTACTTTTGAAAATGAGAAACTTTAATCTAAACGTATATATTTTTGGAAAATTAAAATTTTCCATTTTTTACTGCCTAATTGTGAATACTTTCCTCCAGCCCCTGTAGGGTTAAAATGCTCATTATACCCCTAGATTAATTCTTTAAGGTGTGTTTCCAAAATGGGGTCACTTATGGGGGTTTTCAGGATACCAGACTTCTAAATCCATTTAAAAAAAGAACTGGTCCCTAAAAAAATCAGTTTCACGAAAATGTGATAATTTGCTGATAAATTTCTAAGCCCCATAACACCCTAAAAAAGTAAAATATGTTTACCAAATTATGCCAGAATAAAGAAGACATATTGGTAATGTGACTTAGTAACTAATTTATGTGCTACGACTTTCTTTTTTTAGAAGCAGAGAATTTCAAAGTTCATAAAATGCAATTTTTTTAAATTTTTCATGATATTTTGATGTTTTTCACAAAAAACACACAAAGTAGTGACCAAATTTTGCCACTAACATAAAGTGCCATATGTCACGAAAAAACAATCTCAGAATCGCTAGCATACGTTAAAGCATCACTGAGCTGTAAGAGCATAAAGTGAGACAGGTCAGATTTTGAAAAATTAGCCTGGTCATTAAGGCCCAAACTAGCTGCAGCACGAAGGGGTTAACATGAAAGCATTGTTGTTGCTGTAAACAAGTAAAGGGTGCAAGACATGTCATGTATTTCAAATGTGTATACTCTGTATTTCAACATGAGATATTTTTTTTTACATTTAGATTGGTTAAAATAACAGTGTCTCACTTTCTCCTTTTTCTGCAGATACTGTAATATATATAAACTATGAAAACAATACCAGCTGTGGAAATAGAGTGATATGTAACAAATTTTGTAAAATAAAAACAGAGCCATTGCCATGTCCAACTACAAAAAGAAGTACTACAGCTAGGCCACAAACTACTCGCACTACACCCAGAACGCCATTCACGGGCACAACAAGATCTACAACTAGATCTACAACTAGGTCTACAACTCGCACTACACCCAGAACAACACTATTTACGGGCACAACAAGATCTACAACTAGACCACCATCCACTACTACAAGAAGTACAACTCGACCCACTACATTAACTCGCACTACACCCAGAACAACACCATTTACGGGCTCAACTAGGTCTACAACTAGATCTACAACTAGGTCTACAACTAGGTCTACAACTCGCTCTACACCGAGAACAACACCATTCACGGGCACAACTAGATCTACAACTAGACCACCATCCACTACTACAAGAAGTACAACTCGACCGACTACATTAACTCGCACTACACCCAGAACCACACCATTTACGGGCACAACTAGGTCTACAACTAGACCTACAACTAGGTCTACAACAAGGTCTACAACTCGCTCTACACCGAGAACAACACCATTTACGGGCACAACACGATCTACAACTAGACCACCATCCACTACTACAAGAAGTACAACTCGACCCACTACATTAACTCGCACTACACCCAGAACAACACCATTTACGGGCACAACTAGGTCTACAACTAGACCTACAACTAGGTCTACAACTAGGTCTACAACTCGCTCTACACCGAGAACAACACCATTTACGGGCACAACTAGGTCTACAACTAGACCTACAATTAGGTCTACAACTCGGTCTACACCAAGAACAACACCATTTACGGGCACAACAAGATCTACAACTAGACCACCACCCACTACTACAAGAAGTACAACTCGACCCACTACATTAACTCGCACTACACCCAAAACAACACCATTTACGGGCACAACTAGGTCTACAACTAGGTCTACAACTAGGTCTACAACTCGCTCTACACCGAGAACAACACCATTCACGGGCACAACTAGATCTACAACTAGACCACCATCCACTACCACAAGAAGTACAACTCGACCGACTACATTAACTCGCACTACACCCAGAACCACACCATTTACGGGCTCAACTAGGTCTACAACTAGACCTACAACTAGGTCTACAACTAGGTCTACAACTCGCTCTACACTGAGAACAACACCATTTACGGGCACAACTAGGTCTACAACTAGACCTACAACTAGGTCTACAACTCGGTCTACACCAAGAACAACACCATTTACGGGCACAACAAGATCTACAACTAGACCACCATCAACAACTACAAGAAGTACAACTCGACCCACTACATTAACTCGCACTACACCCAGAACAACACCATTTACGGGCACAACTAGGTCTACAACTAGACCTACAACTAGGTCTACAACTAGGTCTACAACTCGCACTACACCGAGAACAACACCATTCACGGGCACAACTAGATCTACAACTAGACCAACATCCACTACTACAAGAAGTACAACTCGACCGACTACATTAACTCGCACTCCACCCAGAACCACACCATTTACGGGCTCAACTAGGTCTACAACTAGACCTACAACTAGGTCTACAACTAGGTCTACAACTCGCTCTACACCGAGAACAACACCATTTACGGGCACAACTAGGTCTACAACTAGACCTACAACTAGGTCTACAACTCGGGCTACACCAAGAACAACACCATTTACGGGCACAACAAGATCTACAACTAGACCACCATCAACAACTACAAGAAGTACAACTCGACTCACTACATTAACTCGCACTACACCCAGAACAACACCATTTACGGGCACAACTAGGACTACAACTAGACCTACAACTAGGTCTACAACTAGGTCTACAACTCGCACTACACCGAGAACAACACCATTCACGGGCACAACTAGATCTACAACTAGACCACCATCCACTACTACAAGAAGTACAACTCGACCGACTACATTAACTCGCACTACACCCAGAACCACACCATTTACGGGCACAACTAGGTCTACAACTAGACCTACAACTAGGTCTACAACAAGGTCTACAACTCGCTCTACACCGAGAACAACACCATTTACGGGCTCAACAAGATCCACAACTAGACCACCATCCACTACTACAAGAAGTACAACTCGACCCACTACATTAACTCGCACTACACCCAGAACAACACCATTTACGGGCACAACTAGGTCTACAACTAGACCTACAACTAGGTCTACAACTCGCTCTACACAGAGAACAACACCATTTACGGGCACAACAAGATCTACAACTAGACCACCATCCACTACTACAAGAAGTACAACTCGATCCACTACATTAACTCGCACTACACCCAGAACACCATTATTTACGACCACAGCTAGGTCTACAAGTAGACCTACAACTAGGTCTACAACTAGGTCTACAACTCGCTCTACACAGAGAACAACACCATTTACGGGCACAACAAGATCTACAACTAGACCACCATCCACTACTACAAGAAGTACAACTCGATCCAGTACATTAACTCGCACTACACCCAGAACACCATTATTTACGACCACAGCTAGGTCTACAACTAGACCACCATCCACTACTAAAAGAAGTACAACCCGACCCACTACATTAACTCGCACTACACCCAAAACAACACCATTTACGGGCACAACTAGGACTTCAACTAGACCTACAACTAGGTCTACAACTAGGTCTACAACTCGCACTACACTGAGAACAACACCATTCACGGGCACAACTAGATCTACAACTAGACCACCATCCACTACTACAAGAAGTACAACTCTACCGACTACATTAACTCGCACTACACCTAGAACCACACCATTTACGGGCACAACTAGGTCTACAACTAGACCTACAACTAGGTCTACAACAAGGTCTACAACTCGCTCTACACCGAGAACAACACCATTTACGGGCTCAACAAGATCTACAACTAGACCACCATCCACTACTACAAGAAGTACAACTCGACCCACTACATTAACTCGCACTACACCCAGAACAACACCATTTACAGGCACAACTAGGCCTACAACTAGACCTACAACTAGGTCTACAACTCGCACTACACCCAGAACAACACCATTTACGGGCACAACTAGATCTACAACTAGACCACCATCCACTACTACAAGAAGTACAACTCGACCCACTACGTTAACTCGCACTACACCCAGAACAACACCATTTACGGGCACAACTAGGTCTACAACTAGACCTACAACTAGGTCTACAACTAGGTCTACAACTCGCTCTACACAGAGAACAACACCATTTACGGGCACAATAAGATCTACAACTAGACCACCATCCACTACTACAAGAAGTACAACTCGATCCACTATATTAACTCGCACTACACCCAGAACACCATTATTTACGACCACAACTAGGTCTACAACTAGACCTACAACTAGGTCTACAACTCGCTCTACACAGAGAACAACACCATTTACGGGCACAACAAGATCTACAACTAGACCACCATCCACTACTACAAGAAGTACAACTCGATCCACTACATTAACCCGCACTACACCCAGAACACCATTATTTACGACCACAGCTAGGTCTACAACTAGACCACCATCCACTACTACAAGAAGTACAACCCGACCCACTACATTAACTCGCACTACACCCAGAACAACACCATTTACGGGCACAACTAGGACTACAACTAGACCTACAACTAGGTCTACAACTAGGTCTACAACTCGCTCTACACCGAGAACAACACCATTTACGGGCACAACAAGATCTACAACTAGACCACCATCCACTACTACAAGAAGTACAACTCGATCCACTACATTAACTCGCACTACACCCAGAACACCATTATTTACGACCACAGCTAGGTCTACAACTAGACCTACAACTAGGTCTACAACTCGCTCTACACAGAGAACAACACCATTTACGGGCACAACTAGATCTACAACTAGACCACCATCAACTACTACAAGAAGTACAACTCGACCGACTACATTAACTCGCACTACACCCAGAACCACACCTTTTACGGGCACAACTAGGTCTACAACTAGACCTACAACTAGGTCTACAACAAGGTCTACAACTCGCTCTACACCGAGAACAACACCATTTACGGGCTCAACAAGATCTACAACTAGACCACCATCCACTACTACAAGAAGTACAACTCGACCCACTACATTAACTCGCACTACACCCAGAACAACACCATTTACGGGCACAACTAGGTCTACAACTAGACCTACAACTAGGTCTACAACTAGGTCTACAACTCGCTCTACACAGAGAACAACACCATTTACGGGCACAACAAGATCTACAACTAGACCACCATCCACTACTACAAGAAGTACAACTCGATCCACTACATTAACTCGCACTACACCCAGAACCACACCATTTACGGGCACAACTAGGTCTACAACTAAACCTACAACTAGGTCTACAACTCGCACTACACCCAGAACAACACCATTTACGGGCACAACTAGATCTACAACTAGACCACCATCCACTACTACAAGAAGTACAACTCGACCCACTACGTTAACTCGCACTACACCCAGAACAACACCATTTACGGGCACAACTAGGTCTACAACTAGACCTACAACTAGGTCTACAACTCGCTCTACACAGAGAACAACACCATTTACGGGCACAACAAGATCTACAACTAGACCACCATCCACTACTACAAGAAGTACAACTCGATCCACTACATTAACTCGCACTACACCCAGAACAACACCATTTACGGGCACAACTAGGTCTACAACTAGACCTACAACTAGGTCTACAACTAGGTCAACAACTCGCTCTACACCATTTACGGGCACAAGATCTACAACTAGACCACCATCCACTACTACAAGAAGTACAACTCGACCCACTACATTAACTCGCACTACACCCAGAACAACACCATTTACTGGCACAACAAGATCTACAACTAGACCAACATCCACTACTACAAGAAGTACAACTCGACCCACTACATTAACTCGCACTACACCCAGAACAACACCATTTACGGGCACAACTAGGTCTACAACTAGACCTACAACTAGGTCTACAACTAGGTCTACAACTCGGTCTACACTGAGAACAACACCTTTTACCGGCACAACAAGATCTACAACTAGACCACCATCCACAAGTACAAGAAGTACAACTCGACCCACTACATTAACTCGCACTACACCCAGAACAACACCATTTACGGGCACAACAAGATCTACAACTAGACCACCATCCACTACTACAAGAAGTACAACTCGACCCACTACATTAACTCGCACTACACCCAGAACAACACCATTTACAGGCACAACTAGGTCTACAACTAGACCTACAACTAGGTCTACAACTAGGTCTACAACTAGACCACTATCCACTACTACAAGAAGTACAACTCGATCCACTATTTTAACTCGCACTACACCCAGAACAACACCATTTACGGGCACAACTAGGTCAACAACTAGACCTACAATTGGGTCTACAACTAGGTCTACAACTCGCACTACACCCAGAACAACACTATTTACGGGCACAACTAGGTCTACAACTAGACCTACAACTGGGTCTACATCTCGCACTACAGTCAGAACAACACCATTTACGGGCACAACTAGATCTACAACTAGACCACCACCCACTACTACAAGAAGTACAACTCGATCCACTACTATAACTCGAACTACACCCAGAACAACACCATTTACGGGCACAAGTAGGTCTACAACTAGACCTACAACTGGGTCTACAACTAGGTCTACAACTCGCACTACACCCAGAACATCACCATTTACAGGCACAACTAGGTCTACAACTAGACCTACAACTGGGTCTACAACTCGCACTACAATCAGAACAACACGATTTACGGGCACAACTAGATCTACAACTAGACCACCATCCAGTTCTAGAAGAATTACAACTCGATCTACTACTTCAACTCGAACTACACCCAGAACAACACCATTTACGGGCACAACTAGATCTACAACTAGACCACCACCCACTACTACAAGAAGTACAACTCGATCCACTACTATAACTCGAACTACACCCAGAACAACACCATTTACGGGCACAAGTAGGTCTACAACTAGACCTACAACTGGGTCTACAACTAGGTCTACAACTCGCACTACACCCAGAACAACACCATTTACGGGCACAACTAGGTCTACAACTAGACCTACAACTGGGTCTACAACTCGCACTACAATCAGAACAACACGATTTACGGGCACAACTAGATCTACAACTAGACCACCACCCACTACTACAAGAATTACAACTCGATCTACTACTTCAACTCGAACTACACCCAGAACAACACCATTCACGGGCACAACTAGATCTACAACTAGACCACCACCCACTACTACAAGAAGTACAACTCGATCCACTACTATAACTCGAACTACACCCAGAACAACACCATTTACGGGCACAAGTAGGTCTACAACTAGACCTACAACTGGGTCTACAACTAGGTCTACAACTCGCACTACACCCAGAACAACACCATTTACGGGCACAACTAGGTCTACAACTAGACCTACAACTGGGTCTACAACTCGCACTACAATCAGAACAACACGATTTACGGGCACAACTAGATCTACAACTAGACCACCATCCAGTTCTAGAAGAATTACAACTCGATCTACTACTTCAACTCGAACTACACCCAGAACAACACCATTTACGGGCACAACTAGCTCTACAACTAGACCTACAACTGGGTCTACAACTCGCACTACAGTCAGAACAACACCATTTACGGGCACAACTAGATCTACAACTAGACCACCACCCACTACTACAAGAAGTACAACTCGATCCACTACTTTAACTCGAACTACACCCAGAACAACACCATTTACGGGCACAACTAGGTCTACAACTAGACCTACAACTGGGTCTACAACTAGGTCTACAACTCGCACTACACCCAGAACAACACCATTTACGGGCACAACTAAGTCTACAACTAGACCTACAACTGGGTCTACAACTCGCACTACAGTCAGAACAACACCATTTACGGGCACAACTAGATCTACAACTAGACCACCACCCACTACTACAAGAAGTACAACTCGATCTACTACTTCCCTTCGAACTACACCCAGAACAACACCATTTACGGGCACAACTAGATCTACAACTAGACCACCACCCACTACTACAAGAAGTACAACTCGATCCACTACTTTAACTCGCACTACACCCAGAACAACACCATTTACGGGCACAACTAGGTCAACAACTAGACCTACAACTGGGTCTACAACTAGGTCTACAACTCGCACTACACCCAGAACAACACCATTTACAGGCACAACTAGATCTACAACTAGACCTACAACTGGGTCTACAACTCGCACTACAGTCAGAACAACACCATTTACGGGCACTACTAGATCTACAACTAGACCACCACCCACTACTACAAGAAGTACAACTCGATCCACTACTTTAACTCGCACTACACCCAGAACAACACCATTTACGGGCACAACTAGGTCAACAACTAGACCTACAACTGGGTCTACAACTAGGTCTACAACTCGAACTACACCCAGAACAACACCATTTACGGGCACAACTAGGTCTACAGCTAGACCTACAACTGGGTCTACAACTCGCACTACAGTCAGAACAACACCATTTACGGGCACAACTAGATCTACAACTAGACCACCACCCACTACTACAAGAAGTACAACTCAAACTACTACTTCCCTTCGAACTACACCCAGAACAACACCATTTACGGGCACAACTAGGTCTACAACTAGACCTACAACTGGGTCTACAACTCGCACTACGGTCAGAACAACACCATTTACGGGCACAACTAGATCTACAACTAGACCACCACCCACTTCTACAAGAAGTACAACTCGATCCACTACTTTAACTCGAACTACACCCAGAACAACACCATTTACGGGCACAACTAGGTCTACAACTAGACCTACAACTGGGCCTACAACTAGGTCTACAACTCGCACTACACCCAGAACAACACCATCTACGGGCACAACTAGGTCTACAACTAGACCTACATCTGGGTCTACAACTCGCACTACAGTCAGAATAACACCATTTACGGGCATGACTAGAACTACAACTAGACCACTATCCACTACTACAAGAAGTACAACTCGATCCACTACTTTAACTCGCACTACACCAAGAACAACACCATTTACGGGCACAACTAGGTCAACAACTAGACCTACAACTGGGTCTACAACTAGGTCTACAACTCGCACTACACCCAGAACAACACCATTTACGGGCACAACTAAGTCTACAACTAGACCTACAACTAGGTCTACATCTCGCACTACAGTCAGAACAACACCATTTACGGGCACAACTAGATCTACAACTAGACCACCATCCACTACTACAAGAAGTACAACTCGATCTACTACTTCCCTTCGAACTACACCCAGAACAACACCATTTACGGGCACAACTAGGTCTACAGCTAGACCTACAACTGGGTCTACAACTCGCACTACAGTCAGAACAACACCATTTACGGGCACAACTAGATCTACAACTAGACCACCACCCACTACTACAAGAAGTACAACTCGATCTACTACTTCCCTTCGAACTACACCCAGAACAACACCATTTACGGGCACAACTAGGTCTACAACTAGACCTACAACTGGGTCTACAACTCGCACTACGGTCAGAACAACACCATTTACGGGCACAACTAGATCTACAACTAGACCACCACCCACTTCTACAAGAAGTACAACTCGATCCACTACTTTAACTCGAACTACACCCAGAACAACACCATTTACGGGCACAACTAGGTCTACAACTAGACCTACAACTGGGCCTACAACTAGGTCTACAACTCGCACTACACCCAGAACAACACCATCTACGGGCACAACTAGGTCTACAACTAGACCTACATCTGGGTCTACAACTCGCACTACAGTCAGAATAACACCATTTACGGGCATGACTAGAACTACAACTAGACCACTATCCACTACTACAAGAAGTACAACTCGATCCACTACTTTAACTCGCACTACACCAAGAACAACACCATTTACGGGCACAACTAGGTCAACAACTAGACCTACAACTGGGTCTACAACTAGGTCTACAACTCGCACTACACCCAGAACAACACCATTTACGGGCACAACTAGGTCTACAACTAGACCTACAACTGGGTCTACATCTCGCACTACAGTCAGAACAACACCATTTACGGGCACAACTAGATCTACAACTAGACCACCATCCACTACTACAAGAAGTACAACTCGATCTACTACTTCCCTTCGAACTACACCCAGAACAACACCATTTACGGGCACAACTAGGTCTACAGCTAGACCTACAACTGGGTCTACAACTCGCACTACAGTCAGAACAACACCATTTACGGGCACAACTAGATCTACAACTAGACCACCACCCACTACTACAAGAAGTACAACTCGATCTACTACTTCCCTTCGAACTACACCCAGAACAACACCATTTACGGGCACAACTAGGTCTACAACTAGACCTACAACTGGGTCTACAACTCGCACTACGGTCAGAACAACACGATTTACGGGCACAACTAGATCTACAACTAGACCACCACCCACTTCTACAAGAAGTACAACTCGATCCACTACTTTAACTCGAACTACACCCAGAACAACACCATTTACGGGCACAACTAGGTCTACAACTAGACCTACAACTGGGCCTACAACTAGGTCTACAACTCGCACTACACCCAGAACAACACCATCTACGGGCACAACTAGGTCTACAACTAGACCTACATCTGGGTCTACAACTCGCACTACAGTCAGAATAACACCATTTACGGGCATGACTAGAACTACAACTAGACCACTATCCACTACTACAAGAAGTACAACTCGATCCACTACTTTAACTCGCACTACACCAAGAACAACACCATTTACGGGCACAACTAGGTCAACAACTAGACCTACAACTGGGTCTACAACTAGGTCTACAACTCGCACTACACCCAGAACAACACCATTTACGGGCACAACTAGGTCTACAACTAGACCTACAACTGGGTCTACAACTCGCACTACAATCAGAACAACACCATTTACGGGCACAACTAGATCTACAACTAGACCACCATCCACTACTACAAGAAGTACAACTCGATCTACTACTTCAATTCGAACTACACCCAGAACAACACCATTTACGGGCACAACTAGGTCTACAACTAGACCTACAACTGGGTCTACAACTCGCACTACAGTCAGAACAACACCATTTACGGGCACAACTAGATCTACAACTAGACCACCACCCACTACTACAAGAAGTACAACTCGATCCACTACTTTAACTCGAACTACACCCAGAACAACACCATTTACGGGCACAACTAGGTCTACAACTAGACCTACAACTAGGTCTACAACTCGCACTACACCCAGAACAACACCATTTACAGGCACAACTAGGTCTACAACTAGACCTACAACTGGGTCTACAACTAGGTCTACAACTCGCACTACACCCAGAACAACACCATTTACGGGCACAACTAGGTCTACAACTAGACCTACAACTGGGTCTACAACTCGCACTACCGTCAGAACAACACCATTTACGGGCACAACTAGAACTACAACTAGACCACCATCCACTACTACAAGAAGTACAACTCGACCCATTACATTAACTAGCACTACACCCACAACTAAGTCTACAACTCGCTCTACACCGAGAACAACACCATCAACAATCAGAACTACTATTGGTAAGTTATTTCTCTAGCTATGTTTTTTAAGGAGAAACTATATTCACCCCTTTCCCAAGGATACATTCTGTGCTGTAGTGCCTAAGTGTATTTTTTCACAGTTAATGTTTACTTTTTACTGGTACCAATTTGGAGTATGTATGATTTTTTTTTTTTTTTAATTGTTTCATTTTTTTGGGGGGTGGGGGTTGGGGGGGGGTAAGGCAAAATAATGAATAGAAGAATCATATATATATCTTTAACTAATATAAAATATTAAAAATATTAAAAATATTAATAGAGCAATGTCCCATTGTGTTCAATGGAATTTCCACTCTGTTGTTCACACTGCAGAATTTTCTGCCGCAGATCTGCTTTCTGCCCAAAGAATTGACATGTTAATTCTTTGGGTGGGTTCACACTGAGGAGTCCAGGCGGATCACATGGCTTGCCCCGCTCATACCGTGCGCACCTGCGCCCATGCCATAGACTCCATTCTATGGTCAAACGGATTGCGCCAAAAAAAACTGACATGTGTGAACCCACCTTTTCAGCGGATTCTGCTAGAGGAATTCTATAGAAGTCAATGAGGCTTAAATTCTGCTTGTTCTCAAATTCTGCTCCTATTCTGCCAGAGCTGAAAAGATGAGGAATTTCAAGCAGAAAATTTTCCTCTTCAATTACTCGCCTATTCCTACAGCATTTTTTAAATAATAAAAGAAAGTGGGGACTATTGAAACAATATGGAAGAGGAGAGAGACCAAACAGCTAATATGAGTACTCTAGTGTCATAAATGTTTTTATTACACTGGGGGCACAGT
This sequence comes from Dendropsophus ebraccatus, assembly GCF_027789765.1. Lineage (NCBI taxonomy): Eukaryota > Metazoa > Chordata > Amphibia > Anura > Hylidae > Dendropsophus > Dendropsophus ebraccatus. The sequence continues at coordinate 40,213,061 of NC_091457.1, read as the reverse complement.
TCAATTAAATATACTTCTTGTCTGATACTTATCCACTCAGCCAATCCCTGCAGCCAGTTATTAACTGAGTGGGCAAATCTTTCTGAGACATCCTGGAATCAGAAATAATTAGTGATGAGCGGGGCACCTGAAGGTGCAGTAATTAAAGCTGCAAGTGTCTGTGTAGCTGAATATCACTATTTTTATTTTTACAGTGTCCCAGCATTTAAAAAATGTACTTTTATAATACTGCAATATCTTTTAATATACTAGGAAGACAGGCAGGTGGAAGAGAAGAAGCGAAGGCGAAAGGAATTAGACAATTAAACATTTGAATCTCCAATTTTAAGCCACTTGGCCACACAATTTTCACTGCAGTTGAGAATTTATGACTGGATTCAGACCTAACATTTTTCTCATGGTCCCTAAGATATTTCTCAGCCACAAAAAGAGTGGAAATAAATTGCAAGTATTAAGCTAATAGACTTATCCATCATCTCAAGGCTTTATTTGCCATTGCTAGGTGTACTAAACTGTTACATTCTATAAACATTTCTTTGAATGCTTACCATGGACATACTGTATGTACTCAACCTTAACTTTAGTCAAGGATTCCAATTTCTCAAAAATTCCTTTCAATACAATATCACCGACAACAGAAGAGGATTTCTATAACAATCACTGTGTGTCTACATATTTGCAAACACAGTGTATACAATTGTGTCAGGAAATCACATAGTTAAAAAAGCAGGTGATTTTACACATATATTTTTATATAATATAATACATTTTTATGTTACATACATTTCAAGATACAGTTAAGAAAAGGCACATCTGTAATATTACTTTTCTGCCTCAGAAGTTGTTGCAGAAAAAGTGTGTGGGTCTGCCATTTTGTTTGACTTGAAATATAATTTCTTTTTTTTTTTTTTCATTAAAGGAGAAGTCCAGGGAAATTTTTTTATTAAACTATTGTATTGCCCTCCAAAAGTTATACAAATCACCAAGATACACTTATTACAGGAAATGCACATAAAGTGCTTTTTCCCCTGCACTTACTACTGCATCAAGGCTTCACTTCCTGGTTAACATGGTGATCTCACGACCCGATTCCCAGAGCTGTGGCTGCTGGAGAGGATGAATGCAGGGGGACACTGAGGGACACAGGGCACTGGAGGGACACTGAGCATCCCTCTGACATCATCCTCTTTAGCAGCAACAGCCCGCACAGCTCTGGGAGTCGGGTCGTGACATCACCATTTTATCCAGGAAGTGAAGCCTTGATGCAGTAGTAAGTGCAGTGAAAAAAAATCACTTTATAAGCATTTCCTGTAATAAGTGTATATTGGTGATTTGTATAACTTTTGGGGGGCAATACAATACTTCTCCTTCAATGCTTTCAGTTTTTTTAATGTTATAAAGGAAATTATTGTGTAAAAATATTAAAGGGAAACTATCATCAGGTTTATAGAAAGAAACCTGCTGATATGTACCTGTTGCGGCTGAGGTGCTAATTCCGACACAGTCTACTTTTTCTTCTTTGTGGCGCCATTTAAAAGTTAAATAACCATGCAAATTAATAATTTTGGTGCACTACCTGCCTACCTGCCATGTAACACCCACTGCCCAGTGCACCAAAATGCCTAATTAGCATATTTATTTAGGTATACATAACTCCTTAACATTAAGAAGACCGGCACCAGAATGAATACCTTAGCCACAACATTTATATATACCATATTCAGTAGTTTACTTTTAAGCACAAAACATAAAATATTGACGCATCTTAACTTTCTACTACAGCTACTTCAACAACTAAGACACCTATTACAAACGTAACAACCGTATTGCCATTTACAACAACAACGAAAGAACCAAAGGACGCTACTTTAACAGGATTTACCTTTACACGAACAGTAAGTACCTGTCTGTTGGCATTCTACTTTATATTGGTATACTGGTTTCTCCTTCTACTGTAATAATTTACTGTATATGCTCCACACTGAAAGGATGACCTGAAATACTTACATAATTTTTTAGGCATAATTTGAATAAGGGTACAAACCCACACAGCGTATACACAGCAGATACGCAACAAATACGCAGCAAATACGCAGCAGATTTGTTGGTACAGATTTGATGCTGTGTTCAGTTATTTAGATCTAATCTGCTGCGTGTTTGCTGCGTGTTTGCTGCGTATTTGCTGCGTATCGCAGCAGTAAATACGCTGCTTATACGGTGTGTGGGTTTATACCCTTAAAGAGGATTTTTCATCGCAAGGTGTGAAACTAGGCATATATTATGACATCAGTGTTTAAAGTAAAAATTTAGGGGGAGATTGATCAAGATGTGCCCCTTACGTATGCAGCAGAAAAGGGGCAGATTTGCCTCTTGTCCGTGAAATATATCAGCTGTAGCCCCGCTTGCCTGATTGGCGAGCAGTGGGGGCTCGACAAAGTGAGGAGAAGGTGTGGCCTCCTCTCACTACAGAGTTATTAGGATCTTTTAGGCGTAAATTATAATACAAAACTACATGTGCTCCTGAGCAGGTATTGATTTGTTTGGCAATGCCAGTGCCAGATGCATGGCTGGCTGGCTTTACTAAGAGGCATACGTCTCATTGTAAATCCTCCCGGGGAAAAAGACACAAGGCTTTATTTGGGACTGGTGTACATGCTCCTTGATAGACATAGCCATATTATGAGTTATTTTTTTGGTTCTGTTACTGTTCTGTTTGGTTCTAAGTACTGTTTGCAAACGAGGTTAATAAAAGGTGGCTGCCCCCTTTAAGAGGCACAAGTCTCTAATAAATTTGGCGTTTATCATGGACAATCTGTGTCAGACTTGGATATCTACATTAGCATTGAGCTGGATCAGTTTAATGTCATAATTGACACCAATTTCTGTCATTAATCACAATAAATCCACCTGGCTGCAAGGAGACCAAACACCCTTATCTAAGCCTCACCTGCCTTTTCTAAATGTGGCAGCAAAGTGATGCAGCAAAGTAAAAAGTCACAGTTTTTTGTGTGCAAAACTATACTTGTGCAAAAGCATTTCAACTTTTGTTTACCAGAAAACTGACATACAGCCTTAAAAAATTCCCCACATAGTCATTTTACTGTGTTGTTGTAGCAGGAAATGTTATTGCTCCTTATGAAACTTGCCCTCTGGAGTGGCAGTGCACATGGGGGGACATTTACTAAGTCCTGCGTTTTTTACGCTGGGCTTACAAATGTCCCTGCAGCCCCAGAGCTCAGGGGATTTATGTAGAGGCGCACTGCCTCTACATAAATCCCGATTGCACTGAGCCCATCTGTGCGGAAATTTTCAGCTCAGAGCTGGCGTAGGTTTCAGTATTATTTGCGTTGCCCCCTCTGCGAGCTGCCGCACCCCCCAGGGACGCCCCCTCTCTGCCCCACTGGCGAAGGTGGCGCAGATGGGGCAGATGCGAAAAAAATATTTGCAAAAATACCATTTGCGAATATTTTTACGCCGATCTGCCCCATCTGTGTCTAAAAAAGGCATTTACGCCTTTTCATACATGTCCCCCCTTGGTGCTCTTATCCCGTATGATCATGAACAATCTTCCCTCTTATTTAACCCCTAGACTACCAAGGACGTACCGGTACGCCCTGGAAATCTGTCCCCAGATGACCCTGGGCGTACCGGTACGTCCTTTGCTGTGGAGCGCGCTTCATAGGAGGTGGGGGCCGGCTGCAGTGAGCAGCCCAGCCCTCACCGTTAATGACTGGCCACACTGGATCGCACTGCAGCGTGTCATTAACCCCTTAAATGCCGCAAACCGCGGCTTTTAAGTGTAAGTGACAGGGGGAGTTTGACACTGCGGGGGTCCCGATTGTTGTAACGGACTGCCGGAGGACTCTCACCTTCTTCCGTGTGATCCGATGGTGCTTTGCTCACTGAGCCTGCACTGAGCCAGGCTCAATGAGCAGATCGCCTATCACACTGATCAATGCTTTGCCTATGGCATAGCAATGATCAGTGTAAGAAATCAAAGAAATGTATGTAAAAGTCCCCCAGAGACTTACACTACCCCAAAGCCCCTCCCCCAATAAAAGTTTAAATCACCCCCCCTTTCCCATTATATAAATGAAACATATAAAGATAAATAAATAAATAGACATATAATATATCGTAGCATGCGTAATTGTCCAATTTATTAAAATATAACAAGCATCATCACTAACAGCAAACAGCATAGACGAAAAGAACGAAAAAAGTGCCAAGATTACTGATTTTATGTTACATTATATATAAAAAATTTTTTTTATAAAAAGTCCGATCTTCACAAATATGGTGTTAATAAAAACTAGAGATCATGACGGAAAAAAATGACACCCCATACAGCCCTGTAGGTAAAAGAATAAAACCGTTATAAGCATCATAAGGATTTCATAAAAAAAAAAAATATATATATATATATATATATATATATAACATTAGAGAATCTGTGTAAACCTGCATATAGTTGTGTTCGGACTGACCTATTTAATAATGGCATCATGTCACTTTTACCGTATAGTTCATTACGTAGACACAGGAACCCCCCAAAAGTTACCATATTGCATTCTTTTTTACGATTTCACCAATTTATATCTTCATAAATAATAATTTTGGGGTTCCATCATACATGTTATTGTAGAATGAAAGACGCCATTACAATGTACAACTATTCCTGTAAAAACAAGCCCCCACATGGCCCTGTAGATAGAAAACTGAAGTGCTAGAGCTCCTAGAAGGGGAGGAGGAAAAAACACAAAAATCTAAATTTGCACAGTCCACTGGGTCATTTTGGGCTTGGTCCTCAAAGGGTTAAATATATATGTATCTGCAATTTTTCGATTTTGTATTGTTTTTAGTTTTAGAACTTTTTCTGTTGTCTAATGATTGTTAGCATTTTTTCTATGGCACTCTGCACATACTGAGGTGTATGTATAGAAAACTATTTTGCTTATAAATAGTTATATACACTAATTCAATTTATAGACTTATTTGTTCATTTAATGATCCACAAGGGCTTGTACTATTGGGTATTAATCCGCAAATTTCTTGTGTTTGTTCAGATTTTTTGGGTGTGACATTTGTCATTTAATAAAGACTAGAAAATGTACCCAGCGTTGCCCGGGTATAAAGTGTCAGTGTGTTAATTAGATTTGTTCCAAGGTCGCCCAGAAGGCAAATCTATGCCCTTGTTTTTTTTTGTTTACGGGGAAATCGCCAGGAGCCCTATATACACCTACATACACTATATACCCCGACAGTTCTGCACTGTTTATGTAAATTGTAGGTTAGAAATGAACTAAAAACTTTAAACATCCTAAATACCTAATAGCCAAACTAAGATGTCATCATGTGATCAGACTGTATACAGAGCCTGGTTATATACAACATTGTCAGTGTTATATACAGCCTGGTTATATGCAACATTGTCTGTGTAATAGACAGCCTGGTTATTTGCAACATTGGCAGTGTTATACAGTATACAGCCTAGTATACAACATTAACAGTGTTATACTGAGCCTGGTTATATACAACATTGGCAGTGTTATATACAGCCTGGTTATATACAACATTGGCAGTGTGATATACAGCCTTGTTATGTACAACATTGGTAGTGTTATGCGGAGCCTGGTTATATGCAACATTGGCAGTGTTACATACAGTCTGGTTATATACAACATCAGCAGTGTTATATATACAACATTGGTAGTGTTATGCTGAGCCTGGTTATACAACATTGACAGTGTTAGTAGAGGTCCTGTATACCTGTAGTATATAGTTGGTGGAGGTCCTGTATATCTGTAGTGTATAGTTGGTGGAGGTCCTCTATATTTGTAGTGTATAGTTGGTGGGAGTCCTGCATACCTGTAGTGTGTAGTTTAGGTCTCCCCCCACCAACTGCAGACCATAAGTAATGTGTGTGTGCAGAAAACCTGCAGCTTATAATAATAAGTGCATACACAATCCTGCATCATCATAATCTGGCCCTCTTCGGCACTACCTTTCATCTTTGGTGAGGACAACACAGAAGAGGTTTCAAAGTTTCTAATATTTTATACCCCCCCCCCCCCCGCCGGTAGCCCCCGTACTGTATACACTCCCCCCTTTCAGGTACTCCTATACTGTATACACTCCCTCCCTGAAGGTGGCCCCCATGTTGTATACACTCCCCCCGAAGCTAGCCCTCATACTGTATACACCCCCACCCCTGTGGGTGGCCCCCATACTGTATACACCCCCACCCCTGTGGGTGGCCCCCATACTCTATAAATTCCCCCACTTGCAGGTAGCCCCATACTCAATACACCCCCCTCCTTGCAGGTAGTCCCTATACTGTATACACTCCACCCCCGTAGGTAGCCCCCATACTATATACACTCCCCCCCCTTACAGGTAGCCCCCTTTACTGTAAACACTCCCCCCCTGCAGGTAGCCCCCGTACTGTATACATTCCCCTCTGCAGGTATTCCCCATACTGTATACACTGCCCCCCTTGCAGACAGCACCCATACTGTATACATTCCCCCCTTCAGGTAGCCCCCATGCTGTACAAACTCCCCTCTGCATGTAGCCCCCATGCTGTATACACTCCCCCCTGCAGGTAGCCACCATGCTGTATACACTTCCCCCTGCAGGTATCCACCATGCTGTATACACTCCCCCCTGCAGGTAGCCCCCCATGGTGTATACATTCCCCCCATCAAGTAGCCCCCATGCTGTATACCCCCCCAGGTAGCCCCCATGCTGTATACATTCCCTAACACCCCCTTACTGTATACATTCCCCAACACCACCACCCAGCAGGTAAGCCCCTTACTGTATACACTGTGTATACACTGTACACTGTTAGGGTGCCTTCACACCTACCGGATCCGCAGCGGATTTCACGCTGTGAATTCGTAGCGAAATCCACTGTGGATCCAGTGTCATTCAACCCTATGACACTACATACTCTCAGTGGGATTGACATCCTGCTGCGAGTATGTAAATTAACCCCCTCGGCAGCCAAAGGGTAACTTACACTGACAAAGGCATCCATCATCCCACCCTCACAGACAGCTATTAGATCATGCAGGCTCCCCTCCAGTGTGTTCAGCGCTGTGCTGCTGCTGCTGGGCACGGCTCTCTCCTCACGGCTCTGGACGTCCCCCCCCCCCCCCGAAGCAAGCTGGAGCGGTGTGTGCAGTGTCCAGAGCCGTGAGAAGAGAGCTGTGCCCGGCAGCAGCAGCACAGCGCTGAACACAATGGAGAGGAGCCTGCACGATCTAACAGCGGGATGATGGGCGCCTCTGTCAGTGTAAGTTATGCTCCGGCCGCTATGGGGGTTAATTTACATACTCGCAGCGGGATGTAAATCCCCCTGCGAGTATATAGTGTCATAGGGTTGAATGACACTGGATCCGCAGCAGATTTCACTGTGAATTCGCAGCATGAAATCCGCTGCAGATCCGGTAGGTGTGAAGGCACCCTTACTGTATTTATTTCTGTGGATCTTTTGTGAGGCAGCTGGCCCTAGCAACCAATCAGATTCCAGCTCCCTTTGAAAATGAAAGCAGTAATCCTATAGGTTGCTGAGGCTCCCAACTGTCATTTCTGCTGGTCAGCTTCAGCACTAATTATATCACCTGTGTGCAGTGTGGAGATTTTCCCGTTCATCTCTATGGGGCGCTCTTACCCCTCCCCTCCTGTACATCTTGCTGGGACGGGACCTTTGCTCTAACCTTCCTGGGAACCCAATGTATCGGTGGGCCAAATTTGGGGTCAAACGGTTCAGCCGTTTGGAAGTCTATAGGGGACAGACGGACAGACAGACAGACAGATAATGACTCAAAATCACAAAAACTGCCTAAGGGGCCCTTGCACACTACGGAAATCAAGCGATTCCGTGCGTGCTCCCGGTTTACATCTGGCCGTCCCATAGGCTTCAATCTAGGCACAGGCAGATTTCACTGTCTCTCCAAAGAATTAACATGGCAATTCTATGAGCGGACGGCAGAGCCTGCTTGACCGTGACCATAGAATAGAGCCTATGGGACCAGCAGAACTTTAAGCATGAGCACAGGGGTGGGGGAGGGGCGTATAGTGTGTGCAAGTGCCCTAATTCTTGGACGATGTAAACCTAGGTTATATGCCTTTCTTATATGCCCTCTTTAGCTGTTTTGAGTAATATTAGTATTTTGGCCATCAACATGCCAAGGTTCCTAGAATAGAGGTCATTCTTTTCAGCAGCTTATTTAAATCCTTAAAGGGTTTGTTTGTTTGTTTGTTTGTTTGTTTTTTTAACATTTCGTATAAGCCATATTTCCATCTAGAAAGAAAGTTTGTATGATTATATGTGGGTTTTTATTTAATTAATTTTTATTTGTTTATTTTAACTTTTTTTTTATAGACTCCAGCTTATTGTGAAGCTGCACCTTGCTATGAGCAAATGTTCAATCTCAGTCAGCTAGACTGTCCAAATGTACCGAAACCCAAAGAGTGCACTAGTTTTCTACGGCAGTATGATCCACTCGATTGTTGTTTCATATATACCTGTCCATGTAAGTAATTCTTAATGTATTCTAAATACATAAAGGAATGTACATAAAGGTTGTAAATAAATCATCATCATTGTGCAGTTAAAAGAATACACAGTGAGGCCAATTTATCATTGGTACCATTCCTGGTTATCATTCAACTCCGCGGTTGGTTCCGGCTTCTTGAGTCATGATGTTACAGGCCCTCTCAGCCAGTTGCCATCTCTGGCAGGACATCGCTGCATTCTCTGACTGGGTGGGCTTGCAATGGCACAAACCAGAACCTAAAAGCAGCAGAAATGTTTTGTTATGTAATTTGCATAATATAAAAACATCCACAGGGATATAAAAGAACATGCACCAAGTAATTTGTATTATAGCCCATAAACTATTTCATGCAAGAAAATGGGGCTTTCCAATTCGGCTCCCCCCTCAATGGCAATGTTCAGTAAAGGCCCTATTTCACGGGCCGACTGAGAGGAGCAAAGGAGTGCCATTAAGCGCTTGTTTGCTCCTTGTTCCCTGCTCGCTGCCGCTGCTATTCCACTATTTCGCTATTCCGGCAGCAGCGAGCGGGTGAGTCCAGGGGGTGCCGCGGGGAGGCGCGGGGGGCTGCCCAGGTGATCGCTAGATCGTCCGGGCAGCCCATAGCATACAGCAGCGGTCTGCTGCTGCCGCTCCTACTCCACGGAGCGATGGCAGCAGATCGTTGCTGTATGAGTTGTTTGTCTTTCAACATGTTTGAAAGACAAACGACGCAACGATCAGCCAACATGAGCGATGTCGGCTGATTGTTGCCTTCTATTCCAAGGGACAATCATCGTCCGTAACGGCCGATAATCGTTCCGTGTAATAAGGCCTTAAGAACAGACTCAGGCATGTTAAATTTTAAATTCCAAATCCTCTTATTAGGTAGATAAGCCAGCCAAAGGAGTCTGGCTATGACTTTATCCACTAAAAATGCAAGCTGAGGGTGCATATGTATGAAGTGATGAATAAGTATTACCCGAACATGTGGAGAGTTGCTCTTCTGCCGTATAGGTGGTCAAACTGTACATCTTGGCTATTGGCTGGTATAAAATTGATAAGAGCCAGCAGCAGTTACCTCTGCTCCACACGTACACAACATGAGGATCCTCCACATCATCCAAACATCAAAGAAAAGCAGGTCACAGCGTAGCCAGAGGCAACAGATTAGGAGTGGACGAAGGTTATTCCACTGTTCCCAAACAAACAACAACATTTTGGCAGATACAGTCACCTTTATCATGCTTGACACTTTTAAAAGTGTGGAGGGCGGACTTTGCATAAAATGCCCCTGTGGCCTGGCCCATTTCAGAAGCCTATGCCTCTTAATACATCAAACACATTTTCACCAGCATGATTTTATCTAAAGCGACTCTGTACTCACAATCTGTCCCCCCCCCAAACCACTTGTACCTTCAGATAGCTGCTTTTAATCCAAGATCTGTCCTGGGGTCTGTTCGAAAGGTAATGCAGTTATTGTCATAAAAACAACTTTTAATCCGGCAGCGCTGTGTCTAAAGGCCAGGGCTTACATTTGTATATGCATTAGGCTGGCACCACCTCTCTGTCCTTCCTCCCCACCCTCCTCATCATTAGGAATGATCCAGGAACATTTACTGCTGTTTGAGCTTTGCACAGGTGTATTAACGATCCAGCCCATGTTCATTATACACACAGGTGGGGAATAGGAAGCAATCTTCCTGGAGCATTCCTAATGATGAGGAGGGTGGGGAGGAAGTACGGAGAGGTGGTGCCAGCCTAATGCATATACAAATGTAAGCCCTGGCCATTAGACACAGCGCTGCCGGATTAAAAGTTGTTTTTATGACAGTTACTGCATCACCTTCCGAACGGACCCCAGGACAGGTCTTGGATTAAAAGCAGCTATCTGAAGGTACAAGTGGTTTGGGGGGGGGGGGTCAAATTGTGGGTACAGAGTTGCTTTAAAGGGAACCTGTCACCCCCCGTACCGGGGTGACAGGTTCCCGACCCCCCGTTAGAGACCCCTATACTTACCTCATCCCGCCGGGTCCCGCTTCTGGATTCAGTCGGGTCCCGGAGATCTCAGCCGCTGCAGCCCGGCGCGCGCGCTGAGAGATGAGTCCAACACCCATAGAGAATGACAGGAGAGTCCATTCTCTATGAGCGTTGGACTCATCTGTCAGCGCGCGCGCCGGGCTGCAGCGGCTGAGATCTCCGGGACCCGACCGAATCCAGAAGCGGGACCCGGCGGGATGAGGTAAGTATAGGGGTCTCTAATGGGGGGTCGGGAGCCTGTCACCCCGGCATGGGGGGTGACAGGTTCCCTTTAAGACTATTGCATGAAATGCTGGTTCAAGTAAATCTCCCTCGAAACATTCAAGAGTGAAAAAAAAAAAAACATGATCCGTTGGCCACATGTCACTAAAATGCAGTAGCCAATCAGCACACAAGTTTGTCCTCACCCAAAAAGTTGCAACTGTCTACAGGAAAATAAACATAAAAATGCATCTGTGTGACTTGCTAATATTGTGATTGTGATTCATCCTTTACAACTAAACAGTGTGTTATTGTCTCTACCTCCCCGGCTCCTCTCTCCTAAGACAATAAATCATCTTTTGATGTACCAGGAGGCTTGGTTGGATCTTGTCTCTTCACTCATGAGTGATGTTACCATCTGTCACCAACCCTTACAACCTACATCACCATTCCCTGTGATATACACATAAATATGCAGTGGGGAAAATAAACATTTGATACAAATTTTTATCAAATTTGTATTTTCCCCACTGCATATATCTTTACTGTGATGTTTAGGGAGAATGTTTACAACATGTTGCCATGTTCAGACATGGAATAAATGCAGCAGGAACGGCAACCTCATCAATTGCCTGTTGTAAAATGAGATGCAATAAGGGTAAGGAACTGGCAGAAGTGCTGTGGATAAGGATTAGGTAGGGTGGGAGGTTTCTCATGAAGAGCTGAGGGAAAACAAAGCATTCTGGGAATTGAAGTACTCAGCTAAATGGATTTCTGGTGGTTTAAGAACTGGGACAGTCAGGTAAGCAATGCTATATGCTTCTGCAACATGCTTAGTGTGTTTTTTTATTTTTTTTTATTTTAGAGGACACTCTTAATGACAAAATTGATACAGGTTAGACTGTCTATACATATTTAAAAAGAAAAAATACATTTACATAACAACATTATTTGCTTTTCCCCTCAGTCTGTATAGGTGCAAATGAACGCCAATATAAGGTAAATTTTCTGCTTTATATTTTTATTTACCATAAAATGTCTTCATGATTATAGACAATGAAGTACGATGAGAAAAAACCACAATCAGAGGGAATAATTCTTAGGAAAGACATCTAAAGCACGTAATTCCATCCCCGCCGATTGACTGTTAGCAAAAAGGGTGGATTTGTACCTTTGCTCCCAACTTGAATGTCTATGTTTACAACAGCCCCATGCACAAGCTCATGTCATAGAAGACATACTATAAAGTTAATCCCAGGCTTACACAGGCTGTCCATACACAGGCTGGCTTACACTAGCATTAGTCAGATCCATTTTGCATCTGTATTATGACTACAAATGACTGTGGGTGTGGTCGCCCAGAGACAGGGCACTCGACACTGTCAGACCGGCCTGACTCCTTCAGTGATGGTCAGGTAGAGAGCTTATTCAGCCCACTATAGGAATCTAAAACCTCGAGATTCCTGCATATAATAAACCCAGGGAACTTACCCTGGGGCTGAAGGACCTCCAGTGATGTCACTGACTAATCACATGACTTTCAGTTTCAACTACTGTTCTGGGTGTGCTCTACTATGTAAGTAAATACAATATGTAGTGTGTGTGTATGTATGATATAGCAGAGGTGTGTATGTAGGATATAGCAGAGGTGTGTGTATGATGTAGCAGAGGTGTGTGTGTGTATGATATACAGTAGCAGAGGTGTGTGCATGATATAACAGAGGTGTGTGTATGATATAGCAGAGGTGTGTGTATGATATAGCAGAGGTGTGTGTATGATATAGTAGAGGTGTGTGCAAGGGCTGGCTGGAAGATTTTAGTCTGGGGGCAAGCACACAGCACTGGCCCATGAGTAGCAGGCTCGTGGTCCATCCTTCAAGGACCACACTAGCCCTTAACCTCCCCACATCAGTGCAGGGAAGGTAGATGGCAACCCGGACCTGTACTTCCTCCTGAGGCACTAGTTTGAATAACATCTTCGTCCCCTCCAGTCATTTGTAAACAGGGAATTCCTACTGTGCCCTGTGAAGGGGTCGGAAGTCACTTTCCTGTATATGGGACAGCTCAGCACTGACACGGAACTGTCCCATAGACTTACATTGAGAAAGTGACTTCTGGCCCCTTCACACAAAGCAGTAGGTATTCCCTGGTCACAAATGACCAGAAGGACTGGAGACATTATCCGAACTGTTGGAACAGTGCTGCTGGAAGAGGTACATGTGAGGGTTGATATCTACCGTCCCTGCACTGATGTGGGAAAGGTAATAGTAGATAAGGGCTGGAGTGGCCCTTTAAAGGGAACCAGTCAGCACAATTGTGATGATTTGGTTTTCAGCTGCACAGTATTAATCTACTGTGCAGCTCCCCAAGGCTACCAGCCACTGAGCATAAGATGGTGGGAAAGCAGGGTGACCACATCATACTGAGTATAAGATGGTGGGAAAGCTGAGTGACCTCCGTCATACTGAGTACAAGATGCTGGAAAACTGGGTGACCTCAATCATACTCACTACTATACAAGATGCTGGAAAGCTGGGTGACCACATCATACTGAGTATGAGATGGTGGGAAAGCTGAGTGACCTCCGTCATACTGAGTACAAGATGCTGGAAAAGCTGGGTGACCTCAATCATACTCACTACTATACAAGATGCTGGAAAGCTGGGTGACCACATCATACTGAGTATGAGATGGTGGGAAAGCTGAGTGACCTCCGTCATACTGAGTACAAGATGCTGGAAAGCTGGGTGACCTCAATCATACTCACTACTATACAAGATGCTGGAAAGCTGGGTGACCACATCATACTGAGTATGAGATGGTGGGAAAGCTGAGTGACCTCCGTCATACTGAGTACAAGATGCTGGAAAGCTGGGTGACCTCAATCATACTCACTACTATACAAGATGCTGGAAAGCTGGTGACCACATCATACTGAGTATGAGATGGTGGGAAAGCTGAGTGACCTCCGTCATACTGAGTACAAGATGCTGGAAAGCTGGGTGACCTCAATCATACTCACTACTATACAAGATGCTGGAAAGCTGGGTGACCACATCATACTGAGTATAAGATGGTCGGAAAGCTGTTTGACCACATCATGCTGAGTATAAGATGGTGGGAAAGCTGAGTGACCTCCGTCATACTGAGTACAAGATGCTGGAAAGCTGGGTGACCTCAATCATACTCACTACTATACAAGATGCTGGAAAGCTGGGTGACCACATCATACTGAGTATAAGATGGTCGGAAAGCTGTTTGACCACATCATGCTGAGTATAAGATGGTGGGAAAGATGGATGACCACATAATACCGAGTACAAGATGGGTAGAAAGCTGGTGACCTCCATCATGCTGACTACAATACAAGAGGCTGGGAAACTGGGGTTTCTGTATTTCACCATAGTTTTTATCACTTTTGCCCCCCCCAAACAATACCCTCTGTGGGTATAGGCAGGCCCCCATCCATGGTTTATTCTTCCTTTCAGAATACCCCCCTCATGTGTGCACCCCCTATAAGTAAAAATAATAATAAACAAAACAACAAACACCTATACTTATATGTACAGTATCCTCTATGTACTCCTGTATATATCTCTTCCTGTATATATCTATCCTTGATGCACTCCTGTATATGCCTCCTCCTGTATATACTGTATATGTATCCTCTGTGCATGCCAGTACAGTATATATGTACTTCTGTGTATGCCTCCTCCTTTAATTATATGTATCCTTTATGTACTCCTCTATACTCCTCTTATGTCTCTTTCTGTATATATATTTCCTCTATGTACTTCTGTATATATGTCTCCTCTATGTACTCCTGTGTTTGCCTTCCCCTGTATATATATTTGTATCCTCTATGTACTGCTATGTTGGTCTCCTCTGTACCTTACTTATTACCTGGCTTCCTGCAGAACACCATCTTCTCTGTCCTCAGGCTCCTCTAGTCAGATGCAGAAGTGACAGCTGGTAGGAGACAGTGGCCTCTAGTGGCCGGAGGAAGAAAGCAGAGCAGTTTGCTTTTAACTACAAGCCTCAAAGGCTTAGTTAAAAGCATGGGGGTCGGCACAGGTCTTGACATCATGGCCGTTTCTAATGGCAGGCGGGCCGGGCGAGCACACGGGGCGCGGACAGCTACGGGGAGCTGGTGGCACCCCCCAGACCTTACCTAGCGGTGCCCGGCTGGCTTCCCGCCCCATCATCTGCCCCTCCACCCCATCACATGCCCAGATCGCTGCCATTGCACCAACACCTGCCCGAGACCGCGCTCAGCCACTCAGGACCTGCCAGGCTGCCGCGGCCCCCGCACACATCTTCTCCCTCCAGCAGGTGCAATGACGTCATATCACTGCGTCTGCAGGAGGGAGAAGATGTGTGCGGGGGTGGTGGCGGCCTGCTCCTCGTAGCTGGAGAAAAGGAGAGGAACCCCCTGTATGCTATAACAAGGTGAATATAAATGTTTTTGTTGTGTGTGTGTTTGGCAACTGGGGGGGGTTGGGGGAATTATTACTCTATGGACAAAGCATGGGGGCTTATTACTATGGGGGGAGCACGGGGGGGGGTTATTACTATGGGGGTGAGCACAAGGGGCTTATTTATATGAGGGGGGAGCACAGGGGACTTATTTCTTTGGGGGGAGCACAGGGAGACTTATTACTATGGGGGGGCACAGGGGGGCTTATTACTATGGGGGAGCACAGGGGGGGCTTATTACTATGGGGGGAGCACAGGGGTCTTATTACTATGTGGTAGAGCACGGGGGATTATTACTATGGGTGGAGCACAGTGGGATTATTACTATAGGGGAGCACGGGGGGGCTTATTACTATGGGGACAGCACAGAGGGGGCATTACTATGGGAGAGCACAGGGGGGCTTATTAGTATGGGAGGAAGCACAGGGGGGCTTATTACTATGGGGGAGCACAGGGGGATTATTACTATGGGGGAGCACAGGGGGGATTATTACTATGGGGGCAAAGGGGAGGCTTATTACTATAGGGTAGAGCACAGGGGGATTATTACTATGAGGGGAGCACAGGGGAGAATATTACCATGAGGGAGCACAGGGGGGATTATTACTATGGGGACAGCACAGGGGGGCATTACTATGGGGACAGCACAGGGGGGATTATTACTATGCAGGATGCAGCACAGGGGGATTATTACTATGCAGGATGCAGCACAGGGGGATTATTACTATGCAGGATGCAGCACAAGGGGATTATTACTATGGGGACAGCATAGGGGGGGATTATTACTATGCCGGATGCAGCACAGGGGGATTATTACTGTGGGGGCAGCACAGGGGGATTATTACTATGGGGGAAGAGCAAGGGGGGATTATTACTAGGGGGACTGCATAGGTTGGATTATTACTATGGAGACTACACAGGGGGATTATTACTATGGGGGAAGAGCACAGGGAGGATTATTACTATGGGGGAAGAGCACAGGGTGGATTATTACTATGGGGACTGCACAGGGGGGATTATGACTATATGTGGACAAACAATGGGGGGATTATTACTATGGGGGAGCACAGGGGGATTATTACTATGAGGACTGCACAGGGGGGATTATGACTATATGTGGAAAAACCATGGGAAGATTATTACTATGGGGGAGCACAGGGGGATTATTACTATGGGGACTGCACAGGGGGGATTATGACTACACTACCGTTCAAAAGTTTGGGGTCGCCCAAACAATTTTGTGTTTTCCATGAAAAGTCACACTTATTCACCACCATACGTTGTGAAATGAATAGAAAATAGAGTCAAGACATTGACAAGGTTAGAAATAATGATTTGTATTTGAAATAACATTGTTTTTACATCAAACTTTGCTTTCGTCATAGAATCCACCTTTTGCAGCAATTACAGCATTGCACACATTTGGCATTCTAGCTATTAATCTGTTGAGGTAAGCTGGAGAAATTGCACCCCACGCTTCTAGAAGCAGCTCCCACAAGTTGGATTGGTTGGATGGGCACTTCTGGCGTACCATACGGTCAAGCTGCTCCCACAAGAGCTCAATGGGGTTCAGATCTGGTGACTGCGCTGGCCACTCCATTACCGATAGAATACCAGCTGCCTGCTTCTGCTGTAAATAGTTCTTGCACAATTTGGAGGTGTGTTTAGGGTCATTGTCTTGTTGTAGAATGAAATTAGCTCCAATCAAGCGACGTCCACTGGGTATGGCATGGCGTTGCAAAATTGAGTGATAGCCTTCCTTATTCAGAATCCCTTTTACCCTGTACAAATTTCCCACCTTTCCAGCACCAAAGCAACCCCAGACCATCACATTACCTCCACCATGCTTAACAGATGGCGTCAGGCATTCTTCCAGCATCTTTTCATTTATTCTGCATCTCACAAACGTTCTTCTTTTTGATCCAAACACCTCAAACTTGGATTCATCCGTCCACAACACTTTTTTCCAGTCCTCCTCTGTCCAATGTCTGTGTTCTTTTGCCCATCTTAATCTTTTTCTTTTATTGGCCAGTCTCAGATATGGCTTTTTCTTTGCCACTCTGCCCTGAAGCCCAAAATCCCGCAGCCGCCTCTTCACTGTAGATGTTGACACTGGTGTTTTGCGGGTACTATTTAATAAAGATGCCAGTTGGGGACCTGTGAGGCGTCTGTTTCTCAAACTAGAGACTCTAATGTGCTTATCTTCTTGCTTAGTTGTGCAATGCGGCCTCCCACTTCTTTTTCTACTCTAGTTAGAGCCTGTTTATGCTGTCCTCTGAAGGGAGTAGTACACACTGTTGTAGGAAATCTTTAATTTATTAGCAATTTCTCACATGGAATAGCCTTCATTTCTAAGAACAAGAATAGACTGTCGAGTTTCAGATGAAAGTTCTCTTTTTCTGGCCATTTTGAGCGTTTAATTGACCCGACAAATGTGATGCTCCAGAAACACAATCTGCTCAAAGGAAGGTCAGTTTTGTAGCTTCTGTAATGAGCTGACTGTTTTCAGATGTGTGAACATGATTGCACAAGGGTTTTCTAATAATCAATTAGCCTTCTGAGCCAATGAGCAAACACATTGTACCATTAGAACACTGGGGTGATAGTTGCTGGAAATGGGCCTCTATACACCTATGGAGATATTGCATCAAAAACAAGACAATTGCAGCTAGAATAGTCATTTACCACATTAGCAATGTATAGAGTGTATTTGTTTAAAGTTAGAACTAGTTTAAAGTTATCTTCATTGAAAAGTACAGTGCTTTTCTTTCAAAAATAAGGACATTTCAATGTGACCCCAAACTTTTGAACGGTAGTGTATATGTGGACAAACCATTGGGGGATCATTACTATGGGGGAGCACAGGGGGGATTATTACTATGGGGGAGCCCAGGGGGATTATTTTTATGTGGGAAGAGCACAGGAGGCTTTTTTTTCTATGTGGGGCACAGCAGGGGATCCTATATACAGGGGGCAACCCACATACCTACTGACTTTACTGCACAAGACAAAAAAAAAGTGGAAGTTGTAAAAGTGCAGAGCTTAAGATGTTTGTCTGGCAGATTCACAAGAGATAAATTGTGGCTGCAAGAAATCATCATGGAGGCCTGGACCAGAAGAGAAGAGGAAAAGGAAAGTGATGTCTCAGATCAAAGAAGAAATCATCTGTGAGTCACTGAATTAGTTTTTTCTTTTTTTAATGGGAGGGGAAGGGGGGGGGGGGCGCTTTTAGCGAGCTTCGCTCTGTAGTCAAAATTACCTAGAAACGGCCCTGCTTGACATCATCGGGGGCGGAGCTTCAGTGGCAGCCCGAAGCACAGACCAGTCCCTCAGCACTGTTTAGGTGGCAGAGACAAGAGCGCTGGGGCGGTAAGAAGCTGCAGCATGGCCCTGAGACATTCAACCAGCTGTCAAAGCTGTGGCAGCTGAGCAGCCCTATAGTGTACTGGGGAAGACCGGCCCAGGGGGCAGATGCCTCCAGCCCACTCCTAGGCGTGTGTTTGATATAGCAGAGGTGTGCATGTATGATATAGCAGAGGCGTTTGTTTGATATAACAGTGTGTGTATATGCAGCAGAGTCGGGTGAGTATATGCTAGCCCTGTCATTTTAATAAACGTTGACCCCTTCATTGCATTATCCCATTCATAGCCTTCGACAACCAGGGAAATTTAATTAGCATGAAAAAATATTTTTTCTGTTTTGTAGTTGTCTAAACCAGGGGTGCATCTTGTAAAGCGAAAAATCGGGTAATATTCAACACTAGTCTTACCCAGCTACACTGACATTTTCCAGTCAGCATGAGGCTATAGTTACACAACTTGTTTCAAGTCTCATTTTGAGCCATCAGCCAACAGCTAAAGAAAATGGACCAAAGGAAAAACATCTGAAAATAAGCTAAAAAAAAAAAAAAAAAAGAAGCTATGAATAGCAGAAGAAACTTGCAACACAGAGTTATATGCATTTTTAGTACATAGAGACGGTATTTAGCAAGATTGAAAGTTCAGGAGCAATTTTTATTGTAGAAAAAAGTCCATCAAAAAACTATATACAATGGCAACAGGACGTTTCAGCTTTTTGAGGACCTCCACCCCCAATATGGCGAACACCCCCGTGGGTGGAGCTGTCTTTATAGACCACTGCATTAAAGGGTTAAACAGTCAGGAATGGACTGCTTTACACCCCTGTCTGTTGCAGTAGGGTCGCGGCTGTGTGTCACAGCCAGTACCCTGCTGATGGATCTCAGGGAGTTCACACACACACACACAGTCTGCCTCAATCTTGGTCAGGGAAAACTGTACTGGTCTTGGTCAATCAGCCTGACCATATATAATATATTCCTATGCGACCTCTGGAGAACAAAAAAATCTATGAAAATATCACTACAATACAAAACTGTATTTTTTCATTGAGACAAATGAAATTATTAGCATCTGTGTGCTATGTAATGAATATTCAGACGCTGGGCATGTTGGTTATTAACATAACACCATACATTAAGGTGTAGACCCGTGGTTCGAACTTGAAAACAAAAGTTTGCCCACCTGTACTTTAACCCGAACTTTTGCATGGAATCAAACCCTATGGAAGTTTGATATAGATCAAGTTTGCAATATACTTTCATAATTTTTTTTTAGTTATCATGGAAAATACGGCACTTCCTGTGTCTTGATTGTTCCTGTCAGAAAACAGGAAGTCCCGTGTTTTACAAGTCATCTGAGTGCTTAGAGAGAAGGCGGTCATGTGAGTGATGGACACATTGAGCTGTGACTCTCTGTACTGGTCAGACTTCCTGTGTTTAGTCTGTTTTTTCAATCAGCACAAGTCAAAATCAGCACAAAATAATGCATATGGAATGGAATGTATATGGTAAACTTGCTTTATTTCACACTGTTGATTTAGATTTTGAAAGTTATAAGGACAGTGACACTTTAAGTTTTTTTTCTACCTACCTTTCTCAGCCTGCAGCGCCAACCTCATCATACACTAACCAGCAGCAGAATGGAAGTGGGGCACATTACGAGCGGTATTATACACCAGGGTCACATGTCCCCTACGGGGAATGGCTGGGATTGCCAGGGCACTGGAGCTGCATAGAAAGTTTGCTGATTGGCTGCTGAACCATCAGCTAAGCAGCCTTTCAGCAAACTTTATTGCAGAACAACGAACAGATACACAAACAGGCATGTTACGGTTGTGTAACACTAAAGACACTAAAAACCTTAGCCTACTGAAAAGATTGCACCACAGAAGAAAAGCTGTAACCTCATTGTACGTCGAGGGCTGTGCCTGGTGCGGGATTAGAAAAAGTTAAACATTTTTGCGCAAACCCCCAGGTTGCACAAACATTTTTATCTCAGTCTGCATCACACTCAAGTGGATGGGAAGGGATTGTGCGAAGAGTGACATCTTTCATAGACTGTACTGCAAAGCTTGGTGTCATCTTCAAAGAAGATGGTGTATCCTCTATATTTAATAAACAAGTTAAACAGAAGGGGGCTCAGGACTGAACCTTTGGGTACACCACTTATAACCGGGGACCATTCAAAGTGAGAATAATTAACCACCACTGGATATGGTTTTTAAGCCAGTTTTCAATCCAGTTATAAACAACTTTCTAAATTCATAGACCTTAATTTACCCATCAGGCATCTAAGGGGGACAGTGTCAAACACTTTTGCAAAGTCCAGATGCACTCCACCCACAGCCACCCCACTATCCTTGCTTTTACTCACCTCTTTATCAAACTTACTAGGTTGGTTTGACATTGTGTCCTCAGTAAAACCATGCTGGTTACCAATTATAATACTATTACATTCTAATTATTGCTGTATGTGGCCCTCCATAGGCCCCTCAATTGATAAAGTGACTCTGTATACACCAACCCACCCCACCCGAGCAAACCACTAGTTCCACCTATTGATGAGAGTAAGTTCCTACCTGCCATGTTTTTTAAAATGCGCCTGGTGCCTTGGTTAAAGCAAAAAATTGACTTTTAATGTGTAGCAGGCGAGTAAAACTGGTGTGGCCTAGAGTGTCTTTGCCCCAGGTCTGCGACACCTCTCCTTTCTTCCTCCCCTTCATCCTCATGATTAGGAACACCCCAGAGAGGATTTCTCGTATTGATCATTTGTCTAAACTGCAAATGTGCTGTTTTGACGCAGTTTAGACAAGCAATGAATGGAAATCCTGCCTGGTGGTGTTCCTATTGATGAGGAGGGTGGGAAGGAAGAAAGAAGAAGCGTTGTAAACCTGGAGCACAGACACCCTAGGCCACACAAGTTTCACTTGCCTGCTAAAGATTAAGGTTATGTTCACACACAGTTTTTTTGCTCAGTATTTTGCAACCAAAACCAGGATTAAAAACCCAGAAAGGCTATGTTCACACACTGTTGAAATTAAGTGGATGGCCAACATTTAATGATAAATAATTGCTGTTTATTTTAAAACGGCTGTTGTTTTGAAATAACGGTAATTATTTGCCATTAAATGACGACCATGCACTAAATTTCTATAGTGTGTAAACATAGCCTTTCTGGGTTTTCAATCCACTCCTGGTTTTGGTTACAAAACACTGAGCAAAAATACAGTTTGGACACATAAGGGGAGATTTATGAAACATGGTGTAAAGTGAAACTGGCTCAGTTGCCCCTAGCAACCAATCAGATTCCACCTTTATTTTTTAAATAGTCTGTGAGGAATGAAAAGTGGAATCTGATTGTTTGCTAGGGGCAACTAAGCCAGTTTCATTTTACACCATGTTTGATAAATCTCCCCCTTAGCCTAGAGGTCATTTTTTTGCTCTAACCGGTTTGGTGGGGGTGGGTTGGTGGATACAGAGTTGCTTTAAGCTTACCAGTCTATGCTAAGAGCCTTCTTTGCTCTACATTTGTCTCACGACCTTCTGTACAATACCAGTCACTAGAAAGTCTCTAAATGTTATAAACACTGAGAAATTATCTGTGGTTTTAGAACATGTCACTTTTTCCCAGTACTAATACTATGGACATTTGTTTTCTTTATACCATGTAGTGTTTATTGATGGGGGACTAACTAAATGTCTATTTATAGTTATTGTCACCTGTCTGTCAATTACATTTTTTGTTACTACAGATACAGTAAAAAAAAATACAGTAAGCTGTTTTATCCTAGTGAAGCGGCCCAATTTTCCTCGCTTCTTGTGTTATTCTTCTATTTTTATCCAGTATTTTTTTTTGTCTCAATGAAAGAAAGATATATTTGATACCATCTATTCCATTTATTCCATTTTTCTAGGTTTTGTTGTTCTCATACAAACCTAGTTTGAATGTAGATATGCAGATATTCCCTGATGTTTTTTTATGATCATGCTATACTGCAGTTTAGTTTAATTAGCTATTATTTTCAGGCTTTTAAAAAAATCTAAAAAGTGCCTTTTAAGAAAATTTGACATGCCTTCTTGGTATTTTTTCACCTCTTATCTAGATTGACCAAACATGGATAGAGGATTGCCAAATATGCAAGTGCACATCAACTACTGACATAGTATGTAAAGCAGTTAATTGTTCAACTCCTATAAAACATCAATGTAATGAAACAGGATCTCAACTCGTGAAGATTGTAGATCCAGATGATCCTTGCTGTTCTATCTACCAATGTGGTAAGTACATAGAGCAAAATAAAGTACCGGCCTTCCTTGCCTTATACGATGCAATAATAATAATAATAATAATAATAATAATAATAATAATACAGTACCAACTGATTCTGCAACACTTCACATAGATTTGTCAACTTCTTGTCCTCATTAGGGCTCACAATTTAAATTCACCTACAGTATCTGTATGCTTTTTGTATGGGAGGAAACCCATGTAAACACAGGGAGAATACATATTCCTTAAAGATGTTGCAATTGGTGGGATTGGTAAGGCTACAGTGCTAACTAGAGATGAGCGAACCGGGTTCGGGTTCGAGTCCATCTGAACCCGAACGTTCGGTATTTGATTAGCAGTGGCTGCTGAACTTGGATAAAGCTCTGAGGTTGTCTGGAAAACATGGATACAGCCAATGACTATATCCATGTTTTTCACATAGCCTTATGGCTTTATCCAACTTCAGCAGCCACCGCTAATCAAATGCTGAACGTTTGGGTTCGGATCGACTTGAGCATGCTCGAGGTTCGCTCATCTCTAGTGCTAACCACTGATCTACCATGCATCACTAAGCTACAAAGAGCTTAATTATTATTTTTTTTTAACAATACAATGTATGCAAATGACTGATATATTCAGTCACAGGGAGTGAATGCACTGGCTTCACATCACTCTCGTCTTGGCCTCCTCCTGCCAGTCAGGATTGATTGACAGCCTGCAGAGAATGCAGGACGTCTTCCACAAAAGCGAAATAAAAAGTGATTTAAAACTAAAATCTATGCACAAATACTGATACAAACTAAACAACAGAGTGCAAAATATTAACCATTGCAAAGCTCCATATATTAACCCCTACCTGTTAGCCATATGGCTATATACCTTCCTACTGCCGATGCCCCATGCAGAAGGAGTGTATATACAGTATATATATATATATATATATATATATATATATATATATATGTTCCTGCCGTTAACAGGTTTTAATGTCTGTGGGCTCCTTTTGTGTGAGCCCTGCACACATTAGTGTCCCTAGAGGGACTTATAAATGTAAAAAAAAATAAAATGAAATATAAAAAAAACCTCCTCCAATAAAGTTAAAATCACCCCCTTTTGTATTATACAAATAAAAGTATGTAAAAACATAAATAGGCCTGTTTGGGCCTTAAATCCTGGGGCCTATTTTTCAAATCTGACCTCTCTTTCTTTATGTAGTTATAACTCTGCTATGCTTTTAACTATCGCGGTTATTCTGAGATTGTTTTTTCTTGACATATTCCTATTTTTGTTTGTGGTAGATTTTGGTTGATACACTCAGTAGTTTTTTGTAAAAAAAAACAAAAAAAAAAAAACATTTGCCCAAAAATTTTAAAAATTTACATTTCTTTATATTTAAAACTCTCTTTTCCTAAGAAAGATAGTCATGCCACATGAATTAATTATTAATGCAACATCTACAACATGTCTACTTTATGGTGACGTAATTTGGTGAACACCCACTTACTTGTTAGGATGTTAGAGGGCTTTGAAATTTTGCAGCGATTTTTCAAATTTTCATTTCAAGTGTGACATAGCCTCTTCCTGCTGCCCGATCATTGTTAGGGACCTCAGGGGGAGGCAGGGAGAGAATGACGTTCCGGGAACGTAATTTTCCATTAACTACCTGCAATACATGACGTTCCCAGAACGTCATTTTGCGGCAAGGGGTTAAAGAAATTAAAGAGTGAAAAGGTTCTGAAAAGTATAAAACATGAAGAATATAAGTTGTAGAATACAGATGTCAGAACATGTCAGATTTACCACATGGGGTACCAAATGGTATAAAACACACACACACACACACACACACACACACAAATTTTGAAAACTGCAGATAGTTTTGTGCAGTTCTCACAAATAATTTTTAGTTTTTCAGTATATTTGTGATAAGCAACAGATGTTGAGCCACTGTGCCACTCAACCTGTTTGGCTTTGGGTCACACCAGAGAGCAGAGGCCGTGTACCCTTCAGGATGGGGAAACTAGACTTAGGGTCCCATTCCACCGGCCGAGCAGGGCCCGATCAATGATGTAAATGAGCTCCAATCTGCTAGATCGGCGCTCGTTTACTGGGCCTATTCCAAGGCCCCGATGATCGTTAAGCGAGGTCTGCAGGGATATCGTTACCGAAAATTTTCTGTTACACCAATATGATATTAATTAAAACTAGAGATCATGACACAAAAAAAGATACCCCAACCAGCCCTGTAGGTGGAAAATTAAAAGCGCTATGGCTCTTAGAAGGCGAGGAGGAACATTGCATTAATTTGACCCGGTTATCCGGGCACCAATGACCTCGGTCATGAAGGGGTTAATGTACACTAGTGTATAGTAATGAACACTGGTGTAAAAGTGAAAAATGTTTAAAATGCATGAGTTTTGCATAATATGCATGAGTTTTTAATTTTATTATTCATGTTTTATTGTTACTATATTTTCTAATAGTAAACAAAGCACTGCCATTGTTAGGATAGGGACAGGGAAACACAAGGACAGGTGAGCCCTGAAGCTGGCACCTGCCCCGCTGCCCCTACCTATTTGCCGCAGATGCTCTAATATAGCAAACGGACAACTGGACGGCAGTCCCTGATCTCACTAAAGTGAAAACACAAAACAAGACAAGACAATACACAACACAATGAAGGGAAGTCAGAAATCTGGGTCAAAACCAGCCGAGCAGCAAAGTACAAAACGGTGTCCAAAGGGGTAGTCAAATTGTCAATAGCAAAAGTCAGGTTACCAGAAAATGAATACAGGGAAATGCTAGATCAAGTAACACTAGGGTGAGCTAGGCATTTTCACAGGCAAGAAACATGAGGCAAGTGTAGATACTTATAGGACTAGAAGTCCCAGCCCAGCTCAGATACTGGGACAGCTAACTGGGAGAGTCAGAAGTCAGTCACAATCACTCTGATCACAAACACCTAGTGCTGATCTGCTGGGTGAGTGCAACACTGGACTCTGCTATAACCAGGAATAGCAGAGCAGAGTAAAAACATGAAAAGCAGTCTGACTGCTATGGACGCCGAGCTGAGCACATGACTCGAGTTCTAACAGCCAATATATGTAATTCAAGCTTTAATTACTTATTGTAGCAAAGATGGAGAATTGCTGTGTACTACATTTATATCTTTTCTTTGTAGTGTGCAATATAAGTTTATGCAAGGACCCAATAAACACGTGTGGTTCTGGAACAAAGCCAGTGTACTCACGGGATGGTTGCTGTTATGAAATTAATTGCGGTAAGATCCTTCAGTGATATATATGTCTTTCTTAAAAACTTTCAGAGCAGTGAACTAATGATAAGTCTCTATGGTTATTACTGTAAATCAATAGGATTGTATGTTTTAAATCAATTTAATCCAATTTTTCCTTCACATTGACACAAGAATTGATGTGCTTTTTACTCATTTGACCTAAGAAATCATCCAAAATGTTTGAAGAACACAAGTGGCCAAAACAGGGAGAGAATATTATATATCTATATCTATCTGTCTATCTATCTTATCTATCTATCTATCTATCTATCTATCTATCTATCTATCTATCTATCTATCTATCTCCTATCTATCTATCTCCTATCTATCTATCTATCTATCTATCTATCTATCTATCTATCTATCTAATCTATCTTATCTATCTTATCTATCTATCTCCTATCTATCTATCTATCTATCTATTTATCTATATATCTTATCTATCTATGATATCACAGAAAGTAATATCTGATGACTATCACGAAAATAAATAAATAATGTTAATAGCCGAGTGGTACAATGATAAGATCAGTTTGTATTGCTAATTTTGTTTATTTGATTACTCTTTGTTTGTAGAACCTGAAACCACAACCAAAACAATCCCAAGGACAGGTATGATTATACAAATGTATTGAAAAGTGATAAAATATAAAGCGACAATCTTCTCCCCCTCCCCCAACCACTTGTACTGTCGGATAACTTTTAAACCTGGCGTGGCCTCTCCATTCCTTCTCAACACCCTCCTCATCAAAAGGATGCCTCTGGCCAGGATTTCTCCTATTCTTCACTTGTCTAAACACAGCACATGTGCCTTAATAATTCAGCACTGACAAGTGATGATTAGGAGAAATCCTGGCCAAGAGAATTCCTAATGATGAAGAGAGACGGAGAGGTGGTGCAGGCCTAGGGCACAGACACTCTAGGCCATGCCAATTTGACACCGGGCTCCAAATTTAAATGTTGTTTTTTATGACAATAACTGTATCACCTGCTGAACGGACCTCAGGACAGATTGTGGATTGAAAGCAGCTATCCGACGGTGCAAGCGGTTTGGTATGTGTGTGTGTGTGTGTGGGGGGGGGGCAGATTGTTGGCACAGAGTTGCTTTAAAGGGGTTGATAAAGAAGACATAGCAGTGCTGAATACTGTATTCTGGTTCCTGGGCCACATAGACAGTGTGCTGAGTAGTCATTTTCTGTGCGTCATTTTCAGGAAGTATACAGCACTGTTATATCTCCCGCAGCATAAAAAAGACTCCTTTAGGCCATGTTCACGTAACGTGAGAGACCGGCCGTTCCGTGACCCCGGCCGGGTCACGGAACGGCCGATCCCTGCCCGGATCATGCCGGCCGGATGATCTTTCTGGCCGCAGAGCTCTGATGCGGGCGCATCAGCGCGTGCCCGCATCAGAGCTTCCCATAGCACACAGTGAAGTGAGCGGCCGGAGCCACTTGCTTCACTGTGTGAACTGACAGGGTTTCCTACGGGCGCAATTCACTGAATTGCGGCCGCAGAAAACTGACATGTCTGTTATTTGCGGCGCCGCACGGATCCCGGCCGGAGCGTATACGATGTGTACACGCTCCGGCCGGGATCTCATTTTAAATAAGGCATTGTTCCACCCCGCAAAAAGTACGGCCGTACTTTTACGTAGTATGAACATAGCCTAACACGTACAGGATCTGCAGCAGATCCACAGAAGATTTGATGCCGCTGATTTGAAGCTGCAGATTTGTTTTGAATCTACAGCTTCAAATATGCACCATCAAATCTGCAGCTCCTATACAAGTAAACGCACCCTTAGGCTGGTTTTGCATAGACTAAACTTCTGTTCGTCACAATAACGCCAAAGCCCAAAAAAGCCAATCACACTTAAAGTAAAAAATGCCAGAAAAAAAGCCAAAATAACTAGAGATGAGCGAACCGGGTTTGGGTTTGACTCCATCCGAACCCGAACATTTGGCATTTGATTAGCAGGGGCTGCTGAAGTTGGATAAAGCTCTAAGGTTGTCTCGAAAACATAGATACAGCCACATAGCCTTAGGGCTTTATCCAACTTCAGCAGCCACCGCTAATCAAATGCCGAACGTTCGGGTTCGGATCGACTCGAGCATGCTCGAGGTTTGTTCATCTCTAAAAATAATCTTTGACAATTTTTCTGCCATTTTTTTGGAGGCCAAAAAAAAAATGCCACAAAAAAAAAAGCTATGTTCACATTTAGTATACCACCATCTTTTGCATAGCAACAAGTGGTGCTATGCTACCGGACACCGGGCAGCATTCAGCGTGTTCCTGCAGCACATACTGCTGTATCAGCTGCAGGAACATTATCTTTTTACAATTGAATTGCGGGCACCGTTGGGTGTGTTTGCAATTCAATTAACCATTGACTACAATGTAAAGTACGACTGCTGGCTATCTTTTACGTTGTGTGAACTGCTACATTCATTCGTTCTCAAGAACGGACATTAAAATAACAAAGTCGGAACACAGCGAACGGCATTGCATTCAATGCAATGCCGCTGCTGCAGAAAAGGTTGGACGCTGATTTCATTGCATTCAGCATTCATTCTTTTCCAAAGAACAACAGTGTGAAAACAAAGCCTTTGGCTACACTGTCTTTTTTGTTAAAGTAACAGCCCTCATTTTTATTTGAAATAATGGGCGTTGTTCGCAGTGGCCATCAAATTAATGTTCAGGACATTTTGCGTCTGTTATTGAGCGAACAACGAAGGTTATTATGAGTATCAGATAATGCTGTTGAAAATCGCTGTGTTAACATGGCCATAAATGGATTTAAGTTAAAGGGGTTGACCACTTTACAGTAAAATAGTTCAGTGTACAGTATTAGTAAGTATACTGTATATACTGACAGCAGCTCCCCGTATACCTCATAGAGCTAAAATCAGACTCTCCTCCTAAAGGCTGTGCTACTTTGCTCTGTGGTGAGCCTGTCCATAATATGGCAGAGCATGGACCAGCTTTTGACCATGCCCCTCCCTCAGTGTCCACAAGTGAGCCTGTATATGCCTATGGAGGGCACTGGGGGCGGAGCATGATCACATGCTCCTACATGTCGGCCACCTTATGGACTTACCACAGAGCAGGGCAGCCCAGCCTCGAGAAGGAAAGTCCCCTAGCACACAGGGAGCTGCTGATAGTAGGTGCTGTGAGTACTCTTACTAATACTGTACACTGAACATTTTTCCTATTAAAGAGGTTGTCCAGCGAAAAAAAAATTCTTTCAAATCAACTGATGTCAGGAAATTATATAGATTTGTAATTTACTTCTATTTAAAAATCTCCAGTCTTTCCATACTTATAAACTGTTGTATGTCCTGCAGGAGGTGTTGTTTATTTACATTCAGAAACAGTGCTCTCTGCTGACGTCTCTGGCCAAGTCAGGAACTGTCCAGAGCAGGAGAGGTTTTCCATGGGGATTTGCTGCTGCTCAGGACAGTTCCTGACTCAGGCCCCCTTCACACGTCCGGAAAAACCATCCGGATTTCCGGACCCATAGACTTTAATTAGTCACGGACACCCTTCCCGATTTTTCCGGAAGGGTGTCCGTTCCGGAAAAAATAGGACATTTTCGATTTTTATCCGGAATTCCGGCCCGGACGCCCCCATAGAAGTCGATGGGAGCGCCAGAATCACAGGCACTTTCCTGATGTACATCAGGAAAGTGCCCGTGATTCCGGATGGTTGAGAGCCCGCCGGCCCCCGCAACCACAGGCACCCCTGCTGCCCCCCCCCCCCCCCACACACAGACATCAGCAAAGGGCTGTCCGCCGCCCGATCAGCCAGCCGCGCCCCCTGCCGCCCCCCACCCCGGGACCGGACAGAACATCAGCTACCCGCCGCCCAAACAATCCCCCCCCAGCCCCCCGTCCCCCACCACCCGGAGAACTCACCACTCCTCATCTCTGTCCCCCGGACCAGACAGCAGCCGCCTGATCATTGAAGTCGCCACTCTTCTCTGCACCCCCACCGGCCCGGGACTCACCACCAGCTGCCACCGCCGACAGGTGAGATAAGACATCCCGCCGCCCCCCCCCCCCAGAACTAAAACTCCCGTCACGCAGGCCAAGATGGGAGTTGTAGTTCGGCAGCCTGTGGCCATCCAGGTTGCAGAAGTACAACTCCCATCATGCCTTGCTGGCAGGCCATGATGGGAGTTGTACTTCTGCAGCCTGTGGCCATCCAGGTTGCAGAAGTACAACTCTCATTATGCCTCTGCTGGCAGACTATGATGGGAGTTGTACTTCTGCAGCCTGGTTGCAGAAGTACAACTCCAATCATTCCTTGCTGGCAGACCATGATTGGAGTTGTAGTTCTGCAGCCTGTGGCCATCCAGGTACACTAGGGGATGTGTGGGTACCTGTGATGTATGTTGGCATACTAGACCATATTAAGAACTATTTTTTTTCTCATCAGGAAATCCTGAAGGTTTTTCCTGATGGTTTCCTGATAGTTTCCTGATGTTGAAAACGGATTACTGTCAGGAAATCCTGATACTTTCCTGATGACATTTGAGGCCTCCTGATCAGGATTTCCTGACAGTAAAAACTGAATGGGGCCTCAGCCAGAGATGTCAGCAGAGAGGACTGTTTCTAAATGTAAATAGACAACACTTCCTGCAGGACATACAACAGTTTATACGTATGGGAAGACTGGAGATTTTTTTAATAGAAGTAAATTACAAATCTGTATAACTTTCTGACATCAGTTGATTTGAAAGAAAAATTTTTCGCTGGACAACCCCTTTAAGCGGCACAACCCCTTTAACATGTTATCATAGATATCACAGAAAGTAGTATCTGATGACTATCACAAAAGTAAATAAATAAAGTATATAGCAAGGTGGTACACTGATAACATCAGTTTGTATTGCTAATTTGTTTATTATTTGATTACTCTTTATTTGTAGGCTCTGAAACCACAACTAAAACAATCACAAAGACAGGTATGAATAACGACATTATACAAATGTGTAGGAAAGTAATTTAAAGGGATTGGTAAAGGAGACATAACAGTTCTATATACTTCCCTGTCTCACTCTGCTGCAAAATCCCAGGCCACATAGACAGTGTGCTGAGTGGTCATTTTCTGTGCGTCATTTTCAGTAAGTATACAGCACTGTTATATCTCCCGCAGCATCATAAAAGGCCAATGACACAGCGCAACTCTTTTAGGCTTGTTTCACACAGACTAAACTTAAAAAGAAAAAAAAACTTTTTTTTTTTTTTTTTTTTTTTAATAGCAAACACCATGGCCAGATCTTAGTTTTAAGTCAATGTAATTTTATGAAATGCCATACTTACACGCCTTTTTTTTTTGCATTTTTTCTCTCTTCTCTGGCTTTTTTATGGGCTCTGTGGCAGTTTTTTCAAAACACAGCATGGTGACGGTTTGGATTTTTTTTTCCTGCAAACTGTGGTGTTTCTCTCCAATAGAGTTCAATGTAATTTCTTCTGTCAAAAACGCCAAAAAGGCAAAAAAAAAAAAAAAAAAGCCAATCACACCTAAAGTGAAAACACCAGAAAAAAACACTCCTGGTTTTGGTTGAAAATAGACTGACCAAAAACCCTGACGGAAATACTGTGTGTGAATATATCCTAATTGTGTGAACTTATTTCTAATAAAGGGAGTTAATATCAGTTTATGGACATGCTTATGCAGTCAAGAGGTGTGAATTTTTACACTGAGGGGTGTATACCTAATAGAACAGGTGTATACCTAATAGAAATCTCTTGGCTATCTTCGCACTACGTTTAAAATACAGAAAAGGTGGCCGTTTTTTCTATTTAAAAAGATGTCTGTTATTGACATGATTTAATTGACATTGATGCAGTGCATTAAAGTGAATAGAATGACATATGTCCAATGCACATAGTGTATTAAATAAGGGACGTTGTCTGAGCAGCCGTCAAAATAATTATCATGGCCATTATTTTCGGACATCTATTGCAAATGCCAGATGTTATTTTCCTTTTTACCATTAAATTCAATGGACCTTTTAATTAAAGACACACCCAAAGGCCAATTAGTCCACCTAATTGTGCGTTTACACATAGAGATTTATCTGACAGATTTTTTTAAGCCAAAGCCAGCAACAGACTATAAACAGAAAACAGGTCATAAAGGTAAGACTGAGACTTCAACTTTTCTCAAATCCATTCCTGGCTTTGGTTTCAAAAATCTGTTAGATAAATCTCTCTAAGTGAACAGAATAATGTACCGACAGCCATTAACTGTCATTGACCATGCCTTCACAATACAGTTGGGTTGCTTGTTGACATCCTTCCATGTTGACTAAATTTATCAAAACACAATAAAGAGGTACTATGGGCTATATCACTTAACTCCCTGGCTCCAGCGCCAGGTCCTGGATCGCGCCGCCCTGTTCTCCTCTCCAGCCACCACTTTCTCATCTGAGCTGCGGCTTGAGACCTGAAGTCTCAAGGCAGCTCAGCCAAACACATGGTTTTACTATAATCCTATAAAGCAAGCTCAGATGCTGATTAGAAGCATGCTTACATGTGCGGCACCCGCCTTCTTTACTGAGTGGCTGAGCGGACCTGAGACGTCACGTCTCGGGCCCGCGTCAGACACCCGGAAGCAGCCGGGAATGGGCACCGGAGCGCCGCGATGTGGGACCCGCAGCTGGAACTGGGGAGGTGAATGGACATCTTTTCCCTCGGCCACCTCGTCCCCGTTCCCAGTGCAAAAGTGCCCCCGCGCTGGAGTACCGCTTTAAGGCAGGATTGACCAGAGCAGTAATGGACATTCATGTTGACTACTGCTGTGCCTGCCCTTGCCTCCATGTTGGCTATTGCTGGGCCTTCACTGGCATCCATGTTGACTACTGCTGGGCCTTTACTGGCATCTATGTTGACTTCTGCTGGGTCTTTACTGGCATCCATGTTGACTGCTGTGCCTGCCCTTACCTTCCTTGTATTGTGCATTTCAAACCATATTATCTGTGGATGTCATCTTATCTTATGGGTGTCCTATGCCATTCTTTCACCAGTACCTTCTACCTTTTTTCAATGTTGTAGCCGTTTTTAAGGCAGGATTGACCAGAGCAATGGACATTCATGTTGACTACTGCTGTACCTGCCCTTGCCTCCATGTTGGCTATTGCTGGGCCTTCACTGGCATCCATGTTGACTACTCCTGGCCCTTTTACTGGCATCCATGTTGACTACTGGTGTGCCTGCCCTTGCCTCCATGTTGGCTACTGCTGGGCCTTAACTGGCATCCATGTTGACTACTGGTGTGCCTGCCCTTGCCTCCATGTTGGCTACTGCTGGGCCTTAACTGGCATCCATGTTGACTACTGGTGTGCCTGCCCTTGCCTCCATGTTGGCTACTGCTGGGCCTTAACTGGCATCCATGTTGACTACTGCTGTGCCTGCCCTTACCTCCATGTTGGCTACTGCGGGGCCTTAACTGATATCCATGTTGACTACTGGTGTGCCTGCCCTTGCCTCCTTGTTGATGGGCCTTCACTGGCATCCATGTTGACTACTGCTGGGCCTTTACTACCGAACGTTTGGCATTTGATTAGCAGGGGCTGCTGAAGTTGGATAAAGCTCTAAGGTTGTCTGGAAAACATAGATACAGCCACATAGCCTTAGGGCTTTATCCAACTTCAGCAGCCACCGCTAATCAAATGCCGAACGTTCGGGTTCGGATCGACTCGAGCATGCTCGAGGTTTGTTCATCTTTAAAAATAATCTTTGACAATTTTTCTGCCATTTTTTTGGAGGCCAAAAAAAAAATGCCACAAAAAAAAAAAGCTATGTTCACATTTAGTATACCACCATCTGTTGCATAGCAACAAGTGGTGCTATGCTACCGGACACCGGGCAGCATTCAGCGTGTTCCTGCAGCACATACTGCTGTATCAGCTGCAGGAACATTATCTTTTTACAATTGAATTGCGGGCACCGTTGGGTGTGTTTGCAATTCAATTAACCATTGACTACAATGTAAAGTACGACTGCTGGCTATCTTTTACGTTGTGTGAACTGCTACGTTCATTATTAAAACATCCGTTCTCAAGAACGGACATTAAAATTACAAAGTCGGAACACAGCGAACGGCATTGCATTCAATGCAATGCCGCTGCTGCAGGAAAGGTTGGACGCTGATTTCATTGCATTCAGCATTCATTCTTTTCCAAAGAACAACAGTGTGAAAACAAAGCCTTTGGCTACACTGTCTTTTTTGTTAAAGTAACAGCCCTCATTTTTATTTGAAATAATGGGCGTTGTTCGCAGTGGCCATCAAATTAATGTTCAGGACATTTTGCGTCTGTTATTGAGCGAACAACGAAGGTTATTATGAGTATCAGATAATGCCGTTGAAAATCGCTGTGTTAACATGGCCATAAATGGATTTATAAGTTAAAGGGGTTGACCACTTTACAGTAAAATAGTTCAGTGTACAGTATTAGTAAGTATACTGTATATACTGACAGCAGCTCCCCGTATACCTCATAGAGCTAAAATCAGACTCCCCTCCTAAAAGCTGTGCTACTTTGCTCTGTGGTGAGCCTGTCCATAATATGGCAGAGCATGGACCAGCATTTGACCATGCCCCTCCCTCAGTGTCCATAAGTGAGCCTGTATATGCCTATGGAGGGCACTGGGGGCGGAGCATGATCACATGCTCCTACATGTCGGCCACCTTATGGACTTACCACAGAGCAGGGCAGCCCAGCCTCGAGAAGGAAAGTCCCCTAGCACACAGGGAGCTGCTGACAGTAAGTGCTGTGAGTACTCTTACTAATACTGTACACTGAACATTTTTACTATTAAAGAGGTTGTCCAGCGAAAAAAAAATTCTTTCAAATCAACTGATGTCAGAAAGTTATATAGATTTGTAATTTACTTCTATTTAAAAATCTCCAGTCTTTCCATACTTATAAACTGTTGTATGTCCTGCAGGAGGTGTTGTTTTATTTACATTCAGAAACAGTGCTCTCTGCTGACGTCTCTGGCCGAGTCAGGAACTGTCCAGAGCAGGACAGTTCCTGACTCAGGCCCCCTTCACACGTCCGGAAAAACCATCCGGATTTCCGGACCCATAGACTTTAATTAGTCACGGACACCCTTCCCGATTTTTCCGGAAGGGTGTCCGTTCCGGAAAAAATAGGACATTTTCGATTTTTATCCGGAATTTCGGCCCGGACGCCCCCATAGAAGTCGATGGGAGCGCCAGAATCACGGGCACTTTCCTGATGTACATCAGGAAAGTGCCCGTGATTCCGGATGGTTGAGAGCCCGCCGGCCCCCGCAACCACAGGCACCCCTGCTGCCCCCCCCCCACACACAGACATCAGCAAAGGGCTGTCCGCCGCCCGATCAGCCAGCCGCGCCCCCTGCCGCCCCCCACCCCGGGACCGGACAGAACATCAGCTACCCGCCGCCCAAACAATCCCCCCCCAGCCCCCCGTCCCCCACCCCCCGGAGAACTCACCACTCCTCATCTCTGTCCCCCGGACCAGACAGCAGCCGCCTGATCATTGAAGTCGCCACTCTTCTCTGCACCCCCACCGGCCCGGGACTCACCACCAGCTGCCACCGCCGACAGGTGAGATAAGACATCCCGCCTCCCCCCCCCCAGAACTAAAACTCCCATCACGCAGGCCAAGATGGGAGTTGTAGTTCGGCAGCCTGTGGCAATCCAGGTTGCAGAAGTACAACTCCCATCATGCCTTGCTGGCAGGCCATGATGGGAGTTGTACTTCTGCAGCCTGTGGCCATCCAGGTTGCAGAAGTACAACTCTCATTATGCCTCTGCTGGCAGACTATGATGGGAGTTGTACTTCTGCAGCCTGGTTGCAGAAGTACAACTCCAATCATTCCTTGCTGGCAGACCATGATGGGAGTTGTAGTTCTGCAGCCTGTGGCCATCCAGGTACACTAGGGGATGTGTGGGTACCTGTGATGTATGTTGGCATACTAGACCATATTAAGAACTATTTTTTTTCTCATCAGGAAATCCTGAAGGTTTTTCCTGATGGTTTCCTGATAGTTTCCTGATGTTGAAAACGGATTACTGTCAGGAAATCCTGATACTTTCCTGATGACATTTGAGGCCTCCTGATCAGGATTTCCTGACAGTAAAAACTGAATGGGGCCTCAGCCAGAGATATCAGCAGAGAGGACTGTTTCTAAATGTAAATAGACAACACTTCCTGCAGGACATACAACAGTTTATACGTATGGGAAGACTGGAGATTTTTTAATAGAAGTAAATTACAAATCTGTATAACTTTCTGACATCAGTTGATTTGAAAGAAAAATTTTTCGCTGGACAACCCCTTTAAGCGGCACAACCCCTTTAACATGTTATCATAGATATCACAGAAAGTAGTATCTGATGACTATCACAAAAGTAAATAAATAAAGTATATAGCAAGGTGGTACACTGATAACATCAGTTTGTATTGCTAATTTGTTTATTATTTGATTACTCTTTATTTGTAGGCTCTGAAACCACAACTAAAACAATCACAAAGACAGGTATGAATAACGACATTATACAAATGTGTAGGAAAGTAATTTAAAGGGATTGGTAAAGGAGACATAACAGTTCTATATACTTCCCTGTCTCACTCTGCTGCAAAATCCCAGGCCACATAGACAGTGTGCTGAGTGGTCATTTTCTGTGCGTCATTTTCAGTAAGTATACAGCACTGTTATATCTCCCGCAGCATCATAAAAAGGCCAATGACACAGCGCAACTCTTTTAGGCTTGTTTCACACAGACTAAACTTAAAAAGAAAAAAAACTTTTTTTTTTTTTTTTTAATAGCAAACACCATGGCCAGATCTTAGTTTTAAGTCAATGTAATTTTATGAAATGCCATACTTACACGCCTTTTTTTTTTGCATTTTTTCTCTCTTCTCTGGCTTTTTTATGGGCTCTGTGGCAGTTTTTTCAAAACACAGCATGGTGACGGTTTGGATTTTTTTTTCCTGCAAACTGTGGTGTTTCTCTCCAATAGAGTTCAATGTAATTTCTTCTGTCAAAAACGCCAAAAAGGCAAAAAAAAAAAAAAAAAAAAAGCCAATCACACCTAAAGTGAAAACACCAGAAAAAAACACTCCTGGTTTTGGTTGAAAACAGACTGACCAAAAACCCTGACGGAAATACTGTGTGTGAATATATCCTAATTGTGTGAACTTATTTCTAATAAAGGGAGTTAATATCAGTTTATGGACATGCTTATGCAGTCAAGAGGTGTGAATTTTTACACTGAGGGGTGTATACCTAATAGAAATCTCTTGGCTATCTTCGCACTACGTTTAAAATACAGAAAAGGTGGCCGTTTTTTCTATTTAAAAAGATGTCTGTTATTGACATGATTTAATTGACATTGATGCAGTGCATTAAAGTGAATAGAATGACATATGTCCAATGCACATAGTGTATTAAATAAGGGACGTTGTCTGAGCAGCCGTCAAAATAATTATCATGGCCATTATTTTCGGACATCTATTGCAAATGCCAGATGTTATTTTCCTTTTTACCATTAAATTCAATGGACCTTTTAATTAAAGACACACCCAAAGGCCAATTAGTCCACCTAATTGTGCGTTTACACATAGAGATTTATCTGACAGATTTTTTTAAGCCAAAGCCAGCAACAGACTATAAACAGAAAACGGTCATAAAGGTAAGACTGAGACTTCAACTTTTCTCAAATCCATTCCTGGCTTTGGTTTCAAAAATCTGTTAGATAAATCTCTCTAAGTGAACAGAATAATGTACCGACAGCCATTAACTGTCATTGACCATGCCTTCACAATACAGTTGGGTTGCTTGTTGACATCCTTCCATGTTGACTAAACTTATCAAAACACAATAAAGAGGTACTATGGGCTATATCACTTAACTCCCTGGCTTCAGCGCCAGGTCCTGGATCGCGCCGCCCCGTTCTCCTCTCCAGCCACCACTTTCTCATCTGAGCTGCGGCTTGAGACCTGAAGTCTCAAGGCAGCTCAGCCAAACACATGGTTTTACTATAATCCTATAAAGCAAGCTCAGATGCTGATTAGAAGCATGCTTACATGTGCGGCACCCGCCTTCTTTACTGAGTGGCTGAGCGGACCTGAGACGTCACGTCTCGGGCCCGCGTCAGACACCCGGAAGCAGCCGGGAATGGGCACCGGAGCGCCGCGATGTGGGACCCGCAGCTGGAACTGGGGAGGTGAATGGACGTCTTTTCCCTCGGCCACCTCGTCCCCGTTCCCAGTGCAAAAGTGCCCCCGCGCTGGAGTACCGCTTTAAGGCAGGATTGACCAGAGCAGTAATGGACATTCATGTTGACTACTGCTGTGCCTGCCCTTGCCTCCATGTTGGCTATTGCTGGGCCTTCACTGGCATCCATGTTGACTACTGCTGGGCCTTTACTGGCATCTATGTTGACTTCTGCTGGGTCTTTACTGGCATCCATGTTGACTGCTGTGCCTGCCCTTACCTTCCTTGTATTGTCCATTTCAAACCATATTATCTGTGGATGTCATCTTATCTTATGGGTGTCCTATGCCATTCTTTCACCAGTACCTTCTACCTTTTTTCAATGTTGTAGCCGTTTTTAAGGCAGGATTGACCAGAGCAATGGACATTCATGTTGACTACTGCTGTACCTGCCCTTGCCTCCATGTTGGCTATTGCTGGGCCTTCACTGGCATCCATGTTGACTACTCCTGGCCCTTTTACTGGCATCCATGTTGACTACTGGTGTGCCTGCCCTTGCCTCCATGTTGGCTACTGCTGGGCCTTAACTGGCATCCATGTTGACTACTGGTGTGCCTGCCCTTGCCTCCATGTTGGCTACTGCTGGGCCTTAACTGATATCCATGTTGACTACTGGTGTGCCTGCCCTTGCCTCCTTGTTGATGGGCCTTCACTGGCATCCATGTTGACTACTGCTGGGCCTTTACTGGCATCTATGTTGACTTCTGCTGGGTCTTTACTGGCATCCATGTTGACTGCTGTGCCTGCCCTTACCTTCCTTGTCTTGTCCATTTCAAACCATATTATCTGTGGATGTCATCTTATCTTATGGGTGTCCTATGCCATTCTTTCACCAGTACCTTCTACCTTTTTTCAATGTTGTAGCCGTTTTAAGGCAGGATTGACCAGAGCAATGGACATTCATGTTGACTACTGCTGCACCTGCCCTTGCCTCCATGTTGGCTATTGCTGGGCCTTCACTGGCATCCATGTTGACTACTCCTGGCCCTTTTACTGGCATCCATGTTGACTACTGGTGTGCCTGCCCTTGCCTCCATGTTGGCTACTGCTGGGCCTTAACTGGCATCCATGTTGACTACTGGTGTGCCTGCCCTTGCCTCCATGTTGGCTACTGCTGGGCCTTAACTGGCATCCATGTTGACTACTGGTGTGCCTGCCCTTGCCTCCATGTTGGCTACTGCTGGGCCTTAACTGGCATCCATGTTGACTACTGCTGTGCCTGCCCTTACCTCCATGTTGGCTACTGCGGGGCCTTAACTGATATCCATGTTGACTACTGGTGTGCCTGCCCTTGCCTCCTTGTTGATGGGCCTTAACTGGCATCCATGTTGACTACTGGTGTGCCTGCCCTTGTCTCCTTGTTGCTGGGCCTTAACTGGCATCCATGTTGACTACTGGTGTGCCTGCCCTTGCCTCCTTGTTGGCTACTGCTGGGCCTTAACTGGCATCCATGTTGACTACTGGTGTGCCTGCCCTTGCCTCCTTGTTGGCTGTCCACCCGGGGAAAGCAGCTCAACATGAAGATTCTTGTTATCTTCTCTCCTCCTCCTCTTCCTTCAATTCTCAGCCAACAACTAAGTCTTCTTCCGCCATGCAGTGTCTGGCCTAATTATTGGGAGGCTCAATTGCTTCCTCACTCATTTCTAATGGTTCTCTGTGTCCTCACTGCCATGCTCTGAAGTCACACTATGTCTGCGGTGGAGTAGGACTGGTTGCCGGGGGCCCGCCGATCATGTCCCCGCCAACCAGCCAGCTGTTTTATTTTATTTTTACTCTTACTCAGTGTCAGGCCTAATTTTTGTGAGGTTCCACGACTACCTCATCTAAAGGCCGGTAATGGCCACTTTTTTTTTTTTTCTAACCTTCAATTTAAATTTTAAAATCAAATCGACTTCAATTCAAGTGTTATTTTGCAGGGCTGTCTGGTCATCTATTGTATTTCCAAGATACACGCCACTGTTCAAAGAAACAGACAGTGATAATGGTGGATCCTAATTTAGCATCCTTGTGTTGTCCATTTTGTACCAGACAATCTGTGGATGTCAATTTGCGGGTGTTCTCTGCCGTCCTTTCATTTTTTAGCTCGGGGCCTCTAAAGAAGACTGTATTGTTATTCTTCGTCCCTAGAGAGATGCCTATCACTCAAAACTGCATGAGGGTGTGAGGCAAAATCTAGCCATAATGCGGCTATTTTAGTTTTAGGCGCAACAGCACTGCCGTGGGTAAGCGCCAACAGGCGGTGCTTCAAACTGATGAACAGCACCTTCTACCTTCCTTGGATGTTTTAGCTGTTTTGAAGGCAGGATTGACAAGGCCTTTCATCAGTAGCTTCTAACCTTCCTTGGATGTTGTCGTAGCCTTTTTGAAGGCAGGATTGACCAGGTCTTTTTAATACACAGGCTACCGCACTTGACGTCTCTTAGAGACTCTTTAAAGGATTGAAAGTGTATCCGTTCAAATTCCGGGGCCTCTTAGGAAGACTGTATTGTTCTCTGTGTCCTCACTGCCATGCTCTGACGTCACACTACGTCTGCCGAGGAGCGGGACTGTTTGCCGGGGGCCCGCTGATTGCGCCCCCGTCAACCAGCCAGTTGTTTTATTTTATCTTTTTTGGTCTAGCCGTGGCCGGGGCCTCACCACCCCCGGTCGAGAGGCATCAGGTGTACCCTTGATGGTGACTGACAGCTGGCCTAGCCAGTTAGCTGTCAGCACCCGGGTTTGTGTCCACTAAATATCCCAGCCCTTGGACTCCAATTTTTGGGTGGGCTCACTTGCTTCCTCACTCACTTTTAATGTTTCTCTGTGTGCTCAATGCCATGCAGTGTCTGGCTTAATTTTGGGGAGGCTCACTTGCTTCTTCACTCACTTTTAATGGTTCTCTGTGTGCTCAATGCCATGCTGTGTCTGGCCTAATTTTCGGGAGGTTCACTTGCTTCCTTACTCACTTTTAATGGTTTTCTGTGTGCTCACTGCCATGCTAGGTCTGGTATAATTTTTGGAAGGCTGACTGGCTACCGCTTCTACCTTGTTCACTCTGTCCTCACCGCCATGCTGTGTCAGGCTGAAATTTTTGGCTGATTCATGATATGCTACCTCTGTTTTAATGGTTCCCTGTGTT
Source organism: Dendropsophus ebraccatus (assembly GCF_027789765.1). Classification (NCBI taxonomy): domain Eukaryota; kingdom Metazoa; phylum Chordata; class Amphibia; order Anura; family Hylidae; genus Dendropsophus; species Dendropsophus ebraccatus. The sequence goes on along the minus strand of NC_091457.1, from coordinate 40,171,481 downwards.
CTCACTGCCATGCTGTATCAGGCTGAGTTTTTGGGTGGTCCCTATACCTACCTCTGTTTTAACCAGGCTGTTGCACAGTATTAGGCATAATGGTGGCATTAGGCAGCCTCAGAGGCATGCATACATGCTGCACCTGCTTTTTCCTGTCCATTTCCGTGGTGTTTCCATCATTTTCTGAGGTTGACAGGTTTTCACACGACCTTCCCCCTACCGAACTTAGGTCCCCTGCAAAAATGCTCGAGTCTCCCATTGACTTCAATGGGGTTCGTTACTCGAAACGAGCACTCGAGTATCGGAAGATATTCGTCTCGAGTAACACGCACCCGAGCATTTTAGTACTCGCTCATCGCTAGTCATTACTCCTTTTATACAATAATTCAATACAATAATTCATTACACTAAGACTATGTTTACACATAGTAAAATAAATGTAGAAATACGGCTGTCATTTTTAGATCAAAATACGTATTATAAGTATTGTCAATATAATAATGCACTCTGTTGAAGTCAATGGGAAGTTTTTCGGCGATGCCAGCCTGTATTTGATATATATATATATATATATATATATATATATATATATATATGCAACTACCTCTGCACTGAGGTCATTATTTTTGAGTAAAGAGGGTGGGACTTCAAAAGAGGGAATGTGGCATGTCAGATATACTACAATTTACTACAGAAATTGTTATTTATGGGGGAATCCACACCAAAGATATGTCAGATATAAAAATGTCTTAAATGCCTCAGTACCTCCCCTCCCCCAATTTGTTTCTGATATAACATAATGTCACTCACTAAGGCTATGTTCACACAACATCAAAAATAGAGAAAAGGCTGCCGATTGTAATGGCAATGCATTGAAGTCAAGGGGAAGACAGACGTCCAATGCACACAATGCATTGAATAACAGACGTTTTTACCGCGGACGTCAAAATAATGAACATGATCATTATTTTCTGACCTCTTTTGCAAACAGCGGACGTTTTTTATTAGTTGTTCACACACAGTTTTTCTTTTGTCAGCATTCTTTCTCCGTTTTTACTTTTCAATTCAATGGACTTTTCAATTAAGACACACGCAAAGGCCAATTAGTAAACCCTGCGCCAGTGTTATTGTCACGTACCGGCACGTCCATCTGGTGGAACGATGTGCAGATTTGGACGCTTTGGTACATGATGATGGGGGAAGGGGTTAAAGGGGTTGACCACTTTACAGTAAAATAGTTTAGTGTACAGTATTAGTAACTGTTCTCACTGCATATAATGACAGCAGCTTCCTGAGTGCCTCATATAGCTAAAATCAGACTCCCCTCTGTCTGCTTCACTGCCTGTCAATCATCCCCCTTGAGCGCGCTGACAGGCAAAGAGCGGTGACTAGTGACGGGCAGGAGCCGCCCAGATGACTACCACCACACCTCTGCCTGTCACATGCCCGGGTTATTAAACCTCTTTTTCTTGGGTATACAGCTCCTCCCGCTAGCCACGGCCGGTATGTGCCGCAGGCTGCTCTAAGCTGTATATAGCAGTTCAGGGAACCATATCATCCCAATTGGGCTGATTGGTTCCCTTTAACCCTTAGGCGACCCTGGACGTCCCTGCTCGGTACTCGATTGCTTCTGGCTGCAGCAGCCGGAAGCAATCAAAGTGCCTATCTCATCGATCTATCGTGTATTAGTATACAGGATAGATCTCAATGTTATTAATAAAAAGCCCCCTCCCCTAAGAAAAGTTTGAATCACTCCCCTTTTCCCATGTTATAAATAATAATAATAAATAAACATGTTTGTTATCGCAGCGTGCGTAATCGCCCAAACGATTAATTCATCATATTCCTGATCTCGCACGGTAAATGGTGTAAGCGTAAAAAAATCCCAAAGTGCAAAATTGCGCATTTTTGTTCGCATTAAATCCAGAAAAATTGTAATAAAAGCGATCAAAAAGTCGCATGTGCGCAATCAAGGTACCATAGAAAGAACACATCATGGCGCAAAAAATGACACCTCGCACAGCCCCATAGACCAAAGGATAAAAGCGTTATAAGCCTGGGAATGGAGCGATTTTAAGGAACATATATTTGTTAACAAATGTTTGAATTTTTTACAGGCCATCAGATACAATAAAAGTTTTACATGTTTCATATCGTTGTAATCGTAACGACTTGAGGAACATATATAACAAGTCAGTTTTACCCCAGGGCGAGCGGCGTAAACACGAAATTTCACCACACATTGATTTTTTGGGGGGGTTTTGCAGTGTCCTTTATGAAAAAATTCAGCATGTCCTTGCAAAGTACAATTAGTTGCGCAAAAAATAAGGGCTCATATGGGTTTCTAGGTAAAAAAATGGCCTTTTAACCCCTAGACGACCCAGGGCGTATAGTTACGCCATGGAAGTCTGTCCCCAGACGACCTAGGGCGTAACTGTACGCCCTGGGTGTTTCTCCCGCTATGAAGCGTGCTCCGGAGCGGAGCGCACTTCATAGCAGGTGGGGGCCGGCTGCAATCAGCAGCCGGGACCTCACCGGTAATGACACGCTGCAGCGATCGCGCTGCCGCGTGTCATTAACTCCTTAAACTCCCGATCACTTACCGATCGGGACCCCCGCAGTGTGACTGCGGGGGTCCCGATCGGTAAAACGGACTGCCGGAGGTCTCTCACCTGCCTCCGTGCGGTCCGATCGGCGATCTGCTACTCTAAGCCTGCACAGGCAGGCTCAATGAGCAGATCGCCGATAACACTGATCAGTGCTATGCCTATGGCATAGCATTCATCAGTGTAGAAATCAAACTAATGTATGTACAAGTCCCCCAAAGGGACTTCAAATGTGTAAAAAAAAAAAAGTTAAAAACACTAACACACTACCCCAAAACCCCTCCCCCAATAAAAGTTGAAATCACCCCCCTTTCCCATTATATAAATAAAACTTATAAAAATAAATAAATAGGTAAACATATAATATACCGTAGCGTGCGTAATTGTCCGATCTATTAAAATATAACAAGCGCCATTGCGAACGGTAAACGGCGTACACGAAAAGAGGGAAAAAAGTGCGCGGATTACCGATTTTATGTTACATTATATATATAAAAAAATTTATAAAAAGTGATCAAAACGTCCGATCTTCACAAATATGGTATTAATAAAAACTAGAGATCATGGCGGAAAAAATGACACCCCATACAGCCCCGTAGGTGAAAAAATAAAACCGTTATAAGCGTCACAATAGTCCCATTTTATTTATAATTAATTGCCCAAAAAAAGGATTTCATTTAAAAAAAATATATAACATTAGAGAATCTGCGTAAACCTGCATATGGTTGTGTTCGGACTGACCTATAGAGTAATGGTATCATGTCGCTTTTACCATATAGTGCATTACGTAGACACAGGAACCCCCCAAACGTTACCATATTGCATTCTTTTTTGCGATTTCACCAATTTATATCTTCATAAATAATATATTTGGAATTCCATCATACATGTTATGGTAAAATGAAAGACGCCATTACAAAGTACAACTATTCCTGTAACAAATAAGCCCTTACATGGCCTGTAGATAAAAAACTGAAAGTGCTAGAGCTCTTAGAAGGGGAGGAGGGAAAAACGGAAACACTAAGATCAAAATTTGCGCGGTCCACTGGGTCATTTTGGGCCTGGTCCTCAAAGGGTTAAACACAAGGAGGGAAAAACGAAAACGCAAAAATTTAAATTGGCCCGGTCCTCTAAGGGTTAAACATGGTAAATTTAGGTAAGGGAAGTCTAAATACCTCTTGTGCCCATAAGACCTGTACAAAAAGAAGAACATGGATAAAAAAAAAACTAAATCAGACAACCTCTTTCTGACACAATGGAAGTGCAAATGTACAGGGAGAGAGAATTAGGCGGGGAGAGATTTTAAAGATCCTAATTTAGTCTAAGTTTCTATACCTGTGCCCATATGGCTTGTACAAAAAAACAAGGGTTTGTCCATAACAACCATTCAAAAGCAGCTTTGAGAGAAAGTTTCTATGATTGTTTGTTGTGTACAGATCTGACACTTTTTCATAGAACAGTTTTTATACAAGGACCCTGTGCAGGGTAGCTATTGCACACTTTGTATGGGCACCTATAAATAAAAAGGTTACAAATGATCACTTTTGTTGAACTGATATACATGCCAATCTTTTGTCTTATTGCATTTGACAGCCTCTATTTGTGGGTCTGTTTGCTCATGGTCGGACTGGATTGATGTGTCTACTCCTTCTCCTTCCCAAAATGGAGGAGAATATGAGACATATGAGAACATCAGGAACACAGGAATAAAAGTGTGTGACAAACCACAGAATATTTCCTGCAGAGCAAAGGATAATCCCTTTACCCCAATTCTCCAGCTGGAACAGATTGTGAAATGTGATGTCTCCACTGGGCTTACCTGTAACAACAGAGATCAGGCAGGGCTCCAGGCGGAGTGCCTCGACTATGAGATCAGTGTGTACTGCTGCGATATTTCTTGCTCAACAGCAATCCCTAAAACCGAAGGATCAACAACTACTGTAGCTACAAGAACTACGCCCAGAATTTCTGCTACAAGTAAGTCGATAATAGAAAACGTATGTTATTGACACACTGTATCTAATCTAATCACACTGCTCTGTATCTAATCTTACTGTGTGATACTGTATGCCGGGGCTCTATCTGATCCCACTGTGTGTTATACCATCTGCTAAGGTGCTGGTCAGTGAATGGAGGGATAGGCCATGCCCGCTTGCAGTCAGGCAGAAGAAAAATTCATTGATTCTTCTGAGCCAAACAACTGTATCCCCAACAACTGTATCTAAGCGAGCACATACACTATCAACACAGTTTAGGGCTCTTTTTAAAGGGAAACATGTGGGCTTTTTATTTGAGAAATTTCATTTTTTGGCTACTTAAATTATAGTTACGCTTTATAAGTGTACGTTCACACGTACCTACTTGCAGTGGAAATCTCGCTGCAAGTTTTGCAGCGAGACCCGCTACAAGTTACGGTTCTGGCAGGCCCCTGTCAATACATACTTGCAGCAGTTTGAAAGACCGCTGCGAGTATTTATTGCAGCCGCCCCCTTAACCCCTTCAGCTGCCGCTTGGCTAACGCGCTGTCTGTATATACATTACCTGTCTCCTTGCCGCACAGGGTCCCTGCATCCTGCTCTGCCGCCCAGCCAATCAGTGTGTTGCCCAGCCAGATTGACTGGGCGGGAGAGAAGGACGTCAGGACCCTGTGTGGCAGGGAGAGAGGTGATGTATATACAGAAAGCGGGGGAGCCGAGCGGAAGGGGTTAAGGGGGTGGCTGCATTACATACTCGCATGTATGTATTGACAGGGGCCTGCCAGGACCTTGACTCGTAGCGGATCTCGCTGCTAAACTCACTGAGAGATTTACGCTGCGTGAACGTCAGTGGCGTCGCTAGGCAGTTTTATTCGGGGCTTATGCCCCGAATAAAATGCCTGCTGCCCCGGATCTCTTCTACCCCGCTCTTGCGAGCCAGATGCGGCTCTTTTGGTGGCCGCATCTGGCTCGCAGATTGCAGCTGCTGCTGTCCTCCTTACCTACTGGCCGCCCACAGCGCCCGGACACGCTCCTCCATCCAATCAGCGGAAACCGGGAGTGTGCGGCCGCTGCGGTGGGCCGTGGTGCACGCATCCAATTAACGCGTGCGCTACGGCCCACCGCAGCGGCCCCACGCTCCCGCTCTGAGCTGATTGAGTTGTAGGAGCACCTCCGGCCGCTACGGTAGGTGAGGCGGACAGCAGCAGCCGCGACTATCTAGGAGGAGGTGAGCAGGCACGGGGGGACAGAAACGGGCAAGAAGCACAGGGGGAAAGAAGCAAGGGGGGAGAGAGACATGGGGGAGAGAAACAGGAGAAAAGCATGAGGGAGAGAAACAGGAGAAAAGCATGGGGGAGAGAAACAGGAGAAAGTAACAGAGGAGAGAAAGCATGGGGGAGAGAAACAGGAGAGATAACCATGGGGGAGAGAGACAGGGGAGAAAGTAACAGAGGAGAGAAAGAGGGGAGAAAAGCATGGGGGAGAGAAAGAGGGGAGAAAAGCATGGGGGAGAGAAAGAGGGGAGAAAAGCATGGGGGAGAGAAAGAGGGGAGAAAAGCATGGGGGAGAGAAAGAGGGGAGAAAAGCATGGGGGAGAGAAAGAGGGGAGAAAAGCATGGGGGAGAGAAACAGGAGAGATAACCATGGGGGAGAGAAAGAGGGGAGAAAGCATGGGGGAGAGAAAGGGGAGAAAAGCATGGGGGAGAGAAAGGGGAGAAAAGCATGGGGGAGAGAAAGAGGGGAGAAAAGCATGGGGGAGAGAAAGAGGGGAGAAAAGCATGGGGGAGAGAAAGAGGGGAGAAAAGCATGGGGGAGAGAAAGGGGAGAAAAGCACGGGGGAGAGAAAGAGGGGAGAAAAGCACGGGGGAGAGAAAGAGGGGAGAAAAGCATGGGGGAGAGAAAGAGGGGAGAAAAGCATGGGGGAGAGAAAGAGGGGAGAAAAGCATGGGGGAGAGAAAGAGGGGAGAAAAGCATGGGGGAGAGAAAGAGGGGAGAAAAGCATGGGGGAGAGAAAGAGGGGAGAAAAGCATGGGGGAGAGAAACAGGAGAGATAACCATGGGGGAGAGAAAGAGGGGAGAAAGCATGGGGGAGAGAAAGGGGAGAAAAGCATGGGGGAGAGAAAGAGGGGAGAAAGCATGGGGGAGAGAAAGAGGGGAGAAAAGCATGGGGGAGAGAAAGGGGAGAAAAGCATGGGGGAGAGAAAGAGGGGAGAAAAGCATGGGGGAGAGAAAGGGGAGAAAAGCATGGGGGAGAGAAAGAGGGGAGAAAAGCATGGGGGAGAGAAAGAGGGGAGAAAAGCATGGGGGAGAGAAAGAGGGGAGAAAAGCATGGGGGAGAGAAAGGGGAGAAAAGCACGGGGGAGAGAAAGGGGAGAAAAGCATGGGGGAGAGAAAGAGGGGAGAAAGCATGGGGGAGAGAAAGGGGAGAAAAGCATGGGGGAGAGAAAGAGGGGAGAAAAGCATGGGGGAGAGAAACGGGAGAAAAGCATGGGGGAGAGAAACAGGAGAGATAACCATGGGGAGAGAAAGAGGGGAGAAAGTAACAGAGGAGAGAAACAGGGGAGAAAGTAACAGAGGAGAGAAATGGAGGAGAGAAACAGGAGAGATACCATGGGGAGAGAAAGAGGGGAGAAAAGCATGGGGGAGAGAAACAGGGGAGAAAAGCATGGGGGAGAGAAACAGGGGAGAAAAGCATGGAGGAGAGAAACAGGGGAGAAAAGCATGGGGGAGACAAACAGGGGAGAAAAGCATGGGGGAGACAAACAGGGGAGAAAAGCATGGGGGAGAGAAACAGGGGAGAAAAGCATGGGGGAGACAAACAGGGGAGAAAAGCATGGGGGAGACAAACAGGGGAGAAAAGCATGGGGAGAGAAAGAGGGGAGAAAAGCATGGGGGAGAGAAACAGGGGAGAAAAGCATGGGGGAGAGAAACAGGGGAGAAAAGCATGGGGGAGAGAAACAGGGGAGAAAGCATGGAGGAGAGAAACAGGGGAGAAAAGCATGGGGGAGACAAACAGGGGAGAAAAGCATGGGGGAGACAAACAGGGGAGAAAAGCATGGGGGAGAGAAACAGGGGAGAAAGAATGGAGGAGAGAAACGGTAAAAAAAGCATGGGGGAGAGAAAGAGGGGAGAAAAGCGGGGGGGAGAGAAACAGGGGAGAAAGCATGGGGGAGAGAAACGGGAGAAAGCATGGGGGAGAGAAAGAGGGGAGAAAGCATGGGGGAGAGAAAGAGGGGAGAAAAGCATGGGGGAGAGAAAGAGGGGAGAAAGAATGGGGGAGAGAAAGAGGGGAGAAAAGCATGGGGGAGAGAAAGAGGGGAGAAAAGCATGGGGGAGAGAAAGAGGGGAGAAAGTAACAGAGGAGAGAAACAGGAGAGAAAGCATGGGGGAGAGAAACTCAGAGGGCCCGGGCCCCGGATGTTTTAGGACCCTAGCAACGCCCCTGGTGAACGTACCCTAAGAAAGTAAAAGTCAGGGCGTGGCTTTCTTAGGAGAATATAACTACTGCATCAAGGCTTCACTTCCTGGATAAAATGATGATGTCACAACCTGACTCCCAGAACTGTGCAGGCTGTGGCTGCTGGAGAGGATGATGGCAGAGGGATGCTCAGTGTCCCTCCAGTGCCCTGTGTCCCTCAGTGTCCCCCTGCCATCCTCCTCTCCAGCAGCCACAGCCCGCACAGCTCTGGGAGTCGGGTCGGGACATTACCATGTTATCATGGAAGTGAAGCCTTGATGCAGTAGTAAGTGCAGGGAAAAAAGCACTTTATAAGCATTTCCCATATTAAGTGTATATTGGTGATTTGTATAACTTTTGGGGGGCAATACAATACTTTAATAAAAAGAATTGCAGGACTTCTCCTTTAAAGGAGGTCAGATCTTTAAATTTCCTGATTTTTCAATGCAAGTCCAGAAAAGATTAATATTGTCTGTTCAATGATACCCAGCTTCTATGCATCTCTTTGATATGTCACAAAATACCATGGAGTGGTTTCACATCAATTAGCATCGGTTACCCTATATGCTCGGTAGAGGAAGTTTCACCTAAGAAACTATTGAGGACCATGGTTTTCATATCCTTTCATATTAATGTCTAGTTTAAAAAGCTATAATTTTGCACTGTAAAGGGCATATATAAGTGTTGAAGTTATGGTAGGTTCAAATGTTGTATGACAAGTAAAAAGAGCTTGATAGTTGACCATGTGTAGCTGTTTTTCAGCATAAGTGCAGATTCACATCTCAAGTTTTGTGAAATGAAAGTGACACTTTAAAGCGAATGTACCACTGGTACATTGTTTTTGTGATTTTTACATGGATGGACATGGAGATGCCAGTGCCGCTGTCCTTTTAGACCGCGTCCTATTTCCCGCATGCTACGCAGGTCCAGCAGGGGGCTCTCTATATGTAGAAGCCTATGGCACTGTATTGTTTCTATGTCTATGTCTATGTAAAGTAATGGAATGTAGTGTACAGTGTGCTTTATTGACTAAATACATCTATGGAATACTTTAGGGAGCAAGTGTGCTTGCTCCCCAAAGTATTCCATAAATGTATTCAATCAGTACATTAGGAGGACACCGAGCAGGGAGGGAGAGAGGTGCCCGTGCATCTACCGCCCCCCTCCCTCCCTGCTCGGTGCTGCTGCCACATATATACTGTACTATTCTTCCTATTATCTGCTCATAGTATCTCCATCACCAGTAAGCCCGCCGATCCGCCTCCGCCGCCTGTACACTGGACTATATGCACTGAACTACTACTCCCATCATCTGCTCATAGTATGAGAAGATGATGGGAGTAGTACCAACATTATCCCTATCACATGCCTGCCGCCGCTGATGCCGCTGGGAGCAGGGGGGAGCCACTCATCACACAGGGGCTTCTGTGCAGGAGCCATCATGCCCCCTCCGCTCCCCCCTCCTCCTCCTTCCATGATCCGGGGAAACTCCCCACTATTCCATGGCTGACTCCCAGCCGCCGATCTCCGTTCACCAGGGCCGGATTAAAGGGAGGGCACAAGGGGCATGTGCCCAGGGGCCTCCACCACTAGAGGGCCTCCACCAGCCCAAACCCAGAAGTGGTATCTTTGAATGGATTCTTCCTGTCAAGCTTCCGGGTGCCTGTCTCCTGCCGAGGTCCTCACTCCCCCTTGCCCCTCCCCCTCACTGAGGAGAGGACTGCGTGGGACCTTAGCAAGGAAACCTGATCTCTCCGGCAGGGATGTGACATCATGGAGCATGCTGGAGCATCTGTCACAGTGGCTGACAGGCTGAAGGAACAGTGAAGAGCCAGAAGAGAGAAGACCTTTCATCTACCCAGATCAGGTGAGTATGAGGTTTGTTTTGTATTGGCACATCAGAGCAGGGGTATATACTATAGAGGAATATATCAGAGCAGGGATATATACTATAGGGGCATATATCAGAGCAGGGGTATATACTATAGGGGCATATATCAGAGCAGGGGGCATATACTATAGGGGCATATATCAGAGCAGGGGTATATACTATAGGGGCATATATCAGAGCAGGGGTATATATATATATATATATATATATATATATATATATATATATATATATATATCCTGTGTGCAGCATATGACATGTTGCCTGTGTGCAGTGTATGATATATAGCCTGTGTGCAGCCTATGACATATAGCCTGTGTGCAGTGTATGGTATATAGTCTGTGTGCAGTGTATGGTATATAGTCTGTGTGCAGTGTATGATACATAGCCTGTGTGCAGTGTATGGTATATAGCCTGTGTGCAGTCTATGATATATTGCCTGTGTGCAGTGTATGGTATATAGTCTGTGTGCAGTGTATGATACATAGCCTGTGTGCAGTGTATGGTATATAGTCTGTGTGCAGTGTATGATACATAGCCTGTGTGCAGCCTATAATATATAGCCTGTGTGCAGTGTATAGTATATAGCCTGTGTGCAGTGTATGGTATATAGCCTGTGTGCAGCCTATGATATATACCCTGTGTGCAGCATATGACATATAGCATGTGTGCAGTGTATGGTATATAGCCTGTATGCAGCATATGATATATAGCCTGTGTGCAGCATATGATATATAGCCTGTGTGCAGTGTATGGTATATAGCCTGTGTGCAGTATATGATATATAGCTTGTGCACATTGTATGGTATATAGCCTGTGTGCAGTGTATGATATATAGCCTGTGTGCATTATATGACATGTAGCCTGTGTGCAGCTATGTATGCCATGATCCTTAGGGTACGTTCAAATGTACCATATCAGCTATAGATTATACACAGCCTTTAAGTACTTTCTGGGTGCTCCTTACTGCTTCAGGTAGTTTATATGGTTGGGAACTGAAGATAGAACTTAGACTTGCAAGTCCAGATTCTGCTTGAACTGCATATGCTAGCTGTGGTGGCTAACACAGTGGGCAAGAGAGCACAGAAAGTGCTAAAGTGCTGTGTTCTCGCATTGAATTAAGTGGGAACACACTGCGATGCTCACCCCATCCTGTCTCTAGATCCTGGCATCTTCCTCTGGACTGCAGCCTCTAGGGACCATCATCTGCAGAACAGAGGAGGTTGCTGAGCCTTACAGCCAGGAGTGAGGAGGGGTAGGTACTAAGTCCCCTACAGTAAGAAGCCACCTGTATAGAATGCTGTATGGTTTATTTGTGGGGAAAGAAAATGGGGGGCCCCCAACAAAATTGTTGCCCAGGGCCTCCACCACCCTTAATCCGGCCCTGCCGTTCACACATACCGACTCCTGGTGCTTCCCGATGTCCGCACTGACCATCCTCACCCACACACAAAGGCTTCGTGCTGGTCGGGCAGGGAGTCAGCCATGGGATAGTGGGGGGGTAGTTTGGTGTATCAGCGCTCTTACTGGTGATGGATATCGGCACTGGTACTGCTCCCCCATCATCTGCTCATACTATGAGCAGATGATGGGAGGAGTAGTACAGTATGTATGTGGCAGCAGCACCGAGCAGGGAGGGAGGGGGGAGGTACTGTAGATGCACGGGCAACTCTCTCCCTCCCTGCTCGGTGCCCTCCTAATGTACTGATTGAATACATTTATGGAATACTTTGGGGAGCAAGCACACTTGCTCCCTAAAGTATTCCATAGATGTATTCAGTCAATAAAGCACACTGTACATTCCATTCCTTTACATAGACATCCATAGAAACAATACAGTGCCATAGGCTTCTACATATAGAGCGCCCCCTGCTGGACACTCCTTTGGAATTACACCCTGGTTCAGAGAATTCTAACACTCCATGATCTACTAAATTAACCCTTTAAGGACCAGGCCCAAAATGACCCAGTGGACTGCGCAAATTTTGATCTTAGAACAGGAGGAGGAAAAAACGAAAACACTAAGAGCTCTAGCACTTTCAGTTTTCTATCTTAAGGGCCATGTGAGGGCTTGTTTTTTACAGGAATAGTTGTACTTTGTAATGGCGTCTTTCATTTTACCATAACATGTATGATGGAATTCCAAAATTATTATTTATGAAGATATAAATAGGTGAAATCGTAAAAAAGAATGCAATATGGTAACGTTTGGGGGGTTCCTGTGTCTATGTAATGCACTATATGGTAAAAGCGACATGATACCATTATGCTATAGGTCAGTCCGAACACAACCATATGCAGGTTTATACAGATTCTCTAATGTTATATACAGTATATATATATTTTTTATGAAATCCTTTTTTTTGGCAATTAATTATTAATAAAATATTTCTATTGTGACGCTTATAACGGTTTTATTTTTTCACCTACGGGGCTGTATGGGGTGTAATTTTTTCCGCCATGATCTCTAGTTTTTATTAATACCATATTTGTGAAGATCAGACGTTTTGATCACTTTTTATTAATTTTTTTAATATATAATGTAACATCAAATCGGTAATCCGCGCACTGGGAGTTTCCCAGGACTGGATCCAGCTTTTTCCAGCTCCAGGGGAGGAGCGGCATGGAGTGGAGCAGACTTCAAAGCCCCACAGCCTCATGAGCAGAATGCTGCTAGGAGCTAAGTGTTTCGCTTCTTTCCTACTGTAGATACGCTCATCTCTACGCAAAAGCATACATGCCCAACTGCTTCTCCATTCAAGAAGAGAACACGGTACCACAGTACAGTACTGTATCTCCTGATTGCTGGGGCCCCCAGTGATAAGATATAGCACTGTACTGTATTTCAGTTGCAGAACTTTCTGCATTCTTTTATACTTTTTGGTTTGCAGTGTACTGATGTTATACTGTACTGGTGTTATACTGTACTGGTGTTATACTGTACTGATGTTATACTGTACTGGTGTTATACTGTACTGATGTTTTGCTGTACTGATGTTATACTGTACTGGTGTTATACTGTACTGATGTTATACTGTACTGATCATGATGTCAAACTGTACTGATGTTTTACTGTACTGATTAGAGATGAGTGAACGTGCTCGTCCGAGCTTGGTACTCGATGGAGTATTAGGGTACTCGATGGTACTCGTTACTCGGACGAGCATCCCGCGATACTCGAGGAAATCTCATCATCCATTTCCTGTAAGTTTGCGCTCTTTTTTGCAGCCAATAAACATGCAGGAGACTCTTTGGTACATCCTGCGATGACGTGGGACCCATACATGTCGATAGCAGCGATTGGTTGGCCAGATCAGATGACCCTGCCATATAAAGCTCGGCGCCGGCAGTACTCGCTTCAGACGCATGCTGTGAGAGATCAGGGACAGAGCTGCTGCTGGTCAGGGAGAGTGTCGGTGTAGGATTTATCGTTCCAGTAGGCACGGTATATACTAGCAACATAAACAAACAGCCCTTTTCAGGGCTTAAAAGCTTTTATTAATACTATTACTACAGACTGCTGGCTGGGAGTTGCAGTGCTGCTACCGCGATTTAACCAGCACACTATGGTGACCGGCTGCTGGCAGAAAGGGGGCATTAGGTGTTGCATACACACCCCTAAGAAGTTCTCAGTGTACTCCTTTTTGATTTTGGGGCTGGTGGTCCTGGTGCACTGCACTGTATAGCTGGGATTTGTAGTGCATCCTGCATAGAACTTACTTCACTGCTCATTGTATTGGGGTGACAAAGTGTGTACAGTTGTTGCCCATACCAGATAGCACCGTCAAGCCCCCCCTAAACTAGTGTGTACTTCACTGTATAGCTGGGATTTGTAGTGCATCCTGCATAGAACTTACTTCACTGCTCATTGTTTGGGGGTGACAAAGTGTGTACAGTTGGTGCCCATACCAGATAGCACCGTAGAGATCCACCAAACCATTGGTTACTACAACTATTTTTCAAGAAATCTGTATTTCGTACGCAAGGCCTATCTCAGTTCCATACTGTGCAGTGTCCATAAAATGGTGAACCCCAGGGGAAAGGGTCGAGGGCGTGGTCGTAGGCGTGGGGTTCCAAGTGATGTGGTTGCTGGAGGGCGGGTTTTAGGGCAGGGTGACACAGCAGCACCTGTTGAGGAGGTAGCAGTGGCACACCGCAGACGTCCACTCCCTAGCTTCTTTGACCAACTTACAGGGTCTCAAGGTAGACCGTTATTGAAACCGCAGCAGTGTGAACAGGTGATCATGTGGATAGCGGATAATGTGTCCAGTAACTTATCCACCACCCAGTCTTCAACGCAGTCCGCCCACGCTACCCAAGGGAGTGGAACCCTTGCTCCATTAGCTCAGCCTCCCTCCCCACAGCCTGGCCCCTCCAGGGAAAGAAGGGATTCTGATCCACCAACATGCTCCCAGGAACTGTTTTCTGGACCCTTCCCTGAGTCAGAGCAACCGGAGCAGTCGATCTGTCCTGATGCCCAAACTATGCAGCTCACGCAGTCAGTGGGTGAAGAGAGTGGGGACTTGCAAGCGGGGTTGGAAGAGGTGTCTGATGACGATGAGACCCGGTTGTCAGACAGTGAGGTTGTTGTCATGGATGTAACTCAAAGTGAGGAGAAGAGTGAGGAGCTGGTGGATGAGGACAAGGTGACTGACCCGAGCTGGGTGGATAAGCCTAGTGAAGACCGTGCTTCTGAGGGGGAGGCAAGTTCACCCGCAGGACCGGTTGGAAGAGGAAGAGGGGTGGGCAGAAGGAGAGGCAGGGGCAGAGCCAGTAGATCAGCAACTGTTTAACGGAGTCAAACTCCCGTGGCCAGGGCTAGATGTTCCGAAGTCTGGAGGTTTTTTAAAGAAACTGCGAATGACGGACTGTAGTGTGTAACGTGCGCCACGCCAGGATCAGCAGGGGAGCCACCACTACCAGCCTAACCACTACCAGCATGTGCAGGCATATGAGTGCTAAACACCCCACTCAGTGGAACCAAGGCCGTTCAGTGACTGCAAGTCGCACCCCTGCTCCTTCCCCTGTGTCAGGTGCTGGCTCTGTCTGTCCCCCCGCCCAGGCCCCAGGCACGAGCGCCTCCCACCCTACACGCACCGCTTCACCTCCACTATGCTCCACACCCTCCAGCAAGGTGTCCAAGCGCAGCGTTCAACTGCAGCAGACCTTTGCACGGAAGCGCAAGTACACGGCCACTCACACGCATGCACAAGCCCTAAATGTGCACATAGGCAAACTGCTGAGCTTGGAGAGGCTGCCCTATCGACTGGTAGAGACAGAGGCTTTTAGGAACCTCATGGCGGTGGCTGTCCCTCGGTACTCTGTCCCCAGCCGCCACTACTTTTCACGGTGTGCCGTCCCAGCCCTACAACAGCACGTGTCGGATAACATCATCTGTGCCCTGACCAACGCGGTCAGCGACAAGGTCCACCTAACCACGGACACGTGGACAAGTGCTGGCGGGCAGGGAGGCTTCTGGCCTAATTGTTGGGAGGATCACTTGCTGCCTCACTTACTTGTAATGGTTCTCTGGGTGCTCAATGCCATGCTGCTTCTGGTCTAATTTTTGGGAGGCTCACTTGCTTCCTCACTGACTTGTAATAGTTATCTGTGTGTTCAAGGCCCTGCTGTGTCTGGCCTAATTTTTGGGAGGCTCACTTGCTTCCTCACTGACTTGTAATAGTTATCTGTGTGTTCAAGGCCCTGCTGTGTCTGGCCTAATTTTTGGGAGGCTCACTTGCTTCCTCACTGACTTGTAATGGTTATCTGTGTGTTCAAGGCCCTGCTGTGTCTGGCCTAATTTCTGGTAGGCTCACTTGCTTCCTCACTGACTTGTAATGGTGTCAGAAAGTTATATAGAGTTGTAATTTACTTCTATTTAAAAATCTCAAATCTTCCAGTACTTATCAGCTGCTGTATGCTCCACAGGAACTGGTTTATTCTTTACAGTCTTACACAGTGCTCTCTACTGCCATCTCTGTCCATGACAGGGACTGTCCAGAGCAGTAGCAAATCCCCATAGAAAACCACACTCACTCACATCATTACTGTATGCTTATCTGTGGCACCTACCCACCCCAAAAATCTATTCATGTACGACAATGGCAAGCCTAAAAACTTGGATCATTTCACACACTGCTATAGGAACAAGGCAAAATATTATCTTGCCACACCTGCCATGGGACATACTTCACATTGCTATTCCCACAATTGATTTATCTAATTGGATGACCCTGGGTTTTTTTAGATGTAAGCCAACTGTTCCGAGAAGGCATTCTCCACTTGCCTAAAGAAGATCTGAGAAAGTGAGACACTATCTCATGTCAAAGAAACACACCTTACTGAAATACAGTACTGAGCTTTTTTTAACCCTTTAGGGGAGTCACAGAAATAAAAGTGTGTAAGAAATTTTAAAATTTTAATTTTCTGTGCAGAGATTGTAGTGTAATCCAATATCTTTCATAATGATAAACCTATTAGCAGAGAAATGCACCCCAATATTGATTGCCCCGTTTCTGCAGTTTATAGAAATACCCCATATGTGGCCCTATTGCATTGTTTGACGCAACCACAAGCCTCAGGTATAAAGGAGCGCCTAGTGAATTTCAATGCCTCCGTTTTATTTGGTCATTTTTGACCGTACCACTTCAAGTTGGCAGAGGCTCTGGGGTGCCAAAACCTAAAAAACACCCCTAAACTACACCCCTCAAGGAATGTAACAAGGGGTGCGGTGAGCATTTGGACCCCACAGGTGCTTCACAGATTTTCAGTGGCGTAAAAAAGGAAAAATTCTATTTTTTTACACTAAAACGTTGTTCTAGCCTTCATTTTTCATTTTGACAAGGAGATAAAAGAAAAAAAACACCAAACGTGTAGCGCAGTTTCTCCCGAGTACGGAAATACCCCACATGTGGACATAAAGTGCCAAGCGGGCGCAGGACAAGCCTCCAAAGTGAAGGAGCGCCAATTGGCTTTTGGAAGCTGGATTTCACTGGAATTGATTTCAAGGGCCATGTCGCATTTACAGAGCCCTCGTGCTGCCAAAACACTGGAAACTTCCCACAAGTGACCCCATTCTGGAAACTACACCCCTCAAGGAATCTAACAAGGGGTGCAGTGAGCATATGGACCCCACTGGTGACGGGCACAAATGTGGAACAATGTGACATGAAAATGAAAACTTTCATTTTTTCACTTTCACGTCACAAATGTTCCCGTCATCAAGGGGTCCCTATCCTCACTGTACCCCTTGTTAGATTCCCTGAAAGGTGTAGTTTCCAGAATGGGGTCACTTGTGGGGGGTTTCCAGTGTTTTGGCAGCACGACGGCTCTGTAAATGCGACATGGTGTTCATCATCCATTCTGGCCAAATCCAGCCTCCAAAATCCAAATGGCGCTTCTTCCCTTCGGAGGCTTGCCCTGCACCCACATGGCGCTTTACAGTATGTCCACATGTGGGGTATTTACGGACTCGGGGGAAATTGCTTTACACATTTTGTGTGTTTTTTTCTCTTTTAACCCCTTGTGAAAATGAAAAAATTAAAGCTAAACCAACATTATAGTGTAAAAAATTTAATATTTCATTTTCACGGCATATTGTTCCACATTTGTGCCCGTCACCAGTGGGGTCCATATGCTCACTACATACCTTGTTACATTCCCTGAGGGGTGTAGTTTCCATAATGGGGTCACTTGTGGGGGGTTTCAACTGTCTTGGCTACACAGAGGCCTTTTAAATACAACAAGGCCCTCGAAATCCATTCCAGCCAAATCCAGCCTCCAAAAGCCAATTGGCACTCCTTCCCTTTGGAGGCTTACCCTGCACCCGCATGTCGCCTTAAGTCCACATGTGGGGTATTTCTGTACTCAGGGGAAATTGCTCTACACATTTTGTGTTTTTTTTTATCTTTTAACCCCTTGTGAAAATGAAAAAATCAAGACAAGATAAATGATTTAGTGTAAAAATTTAACATTTTTTTACACTAAATGTTGGTCTAGCCTTGATTTTTTCCATTTCAACAAGGGGTTAAAAAAGAAAATGAATGCAAATGTATGGGTAATTTCCCCCGAGTACGAAAATACCCCACATGTGGACATAATGTGCCATATGGGCACAGGGCAAGCGACCAAAGGGACAGAGCGCCATTTAGAGTCTGGAATGGAGGATGGAAGGCATGTCGCAATTACAAAGCTCCTGTGCTGCCAGGACAGTAGAAACCCCCCACAAGTGACCCCATTCTGTAAACTACACCCCATAAGGAATCTAACAAGGGGTGCAGTGAGCATATGGACCCCACTGGTAATGGGCACATATGTAGAACATGTGCTGTGAAAATAAAAAATACCATTTTTTTATTTTTATGGCACAAATGTGCCAGTCACCAGGGAGCCATATCCCCGCTGCACCCCTTGTTAGATTCCTTATGGGGTGTAGTCTCCAGAATAGGGTCACTTGTGGGGGGTTTCTACTGTTCTGGCCGCACAGATGCTTTGTAATTGCATCATGGCATCCTCTAATGGGATTGGCGGCCATATCTATTTAGCTGGGGAAAAGGGACAATTCTAATTTATTTGGGGATATTAGGCCAATTATTAGTTTATAAGGTTAAAAATGACAGGTGTCCATCAGATTCAACCTGTGTTGATCCAGAGGAAGGCAAAAAAAAAACCCTCGTAAGGCAGACGACAGTAGCCTCATCACTGGGAAAAAATTCCTTCCCGACTCCATAATGGCGATCAGAATAATCCCTGGATCAACGTGACCCCTGAAATAGGAATAAGACGGAATTTAGAAAATGTAGAACTCCAATGACGTGTGGTACGCCTTGAAGCCTTGATCCAGTATGCAGAGGCCGGGGTGATCAGGACAGGTGTCACACTGGAAAATGGTGTCCTTCCTGATCCCCCTGTTACGCCACACTCTGCACTACTTCTGGGGTCTCCTGTTTTCCAGTGTGGGGGACGTCACCTGGAAAATGTTGTCCTGGTATGATACGGGGTCCCTCATATCCCGAAGCGATGGGTCCGCTCCATGGCTGCTAAATATTAGGGCTCTATTACTGCTTCAGATATTTTTGGATTGTGCCGCAAGCTACAGTAGCTCGGGCAGCGAGGGACCGGAAGAGGGGGATGCTGGTATAAAAGTTATCCCCGTACAGGTGGTAACCTTTATCCAGCAGTGGGAAGATCAGTTCCCGAACGATCTTCCCACTAACTGCGAGGATGGGGGGGGGCATCTGGGGGCAGGATTCGGGTGTCCCTTCCTTCATACACTCTAAAGGTACATGCACACTGCGAAATGGCGAAGGATAACCCTTTGTGCATTCCGCAGCTGGCACCCACCGGCGGACTGATGGAGCCGTGCGTCTCCGCTCGTGTCACACTCCATTCTATGAACGTGTTCATTTTTTGGACGGACGACGGAATCCGCACGTGCATAGAATGGAGTCTATGACACGGGTGGAGATGCACACGCCTGCATCAGTCCGCCGGCGGGTGCCAGCTGCGGAATGCACAAAGGGTTGTCCTTCTCCATTCCACAGTGTGCATGTACCCTAAATCTGTAAGTGTACCCTGAGGTACGCTCACAGAGTTTGTAGAATTTCACGCCATACTGTGATCTCTTATTGGGATGGTACTGTCGGAAAAGACGTGTCTGGGGGGGCAGCGTACGCTATGCTACCCCCAGACACGTCACTGGATGATGATGATGAGGATGAATGGAGGGAAAAAGGATCCCCCCATTCATCCTCACTGGCTGTTTCGGTGTCGGAGGCAATAATAGCATATGCGTCCGCCACCGAAAACACCCTGGGGGCCATCTTTATACGGGGATTGGTATATGGGGTATGTAAATGTGTGTAAAACTTTATTTCATGTAATGTAATGTAATGTTTTTTACGTTTTTTTGACAGTAAAAAAAATATCCCTACGCCAAGAAAGCAGTTGCTGATAAATGCTGCACTTATGTGCGGCATTTATCAGCAGCCAGTAGTGGTAGGATATAGGGGGTAAAAAACGCCCCTACGCCAAAAAGGAGAAGTTGCTGATCAGCTGCGCACTTACGTGCGATGCTAATCAGCAATCAGCGGCGTTAGGGTGCATAAAAAGGAAAAAAAAATTGGGGGAAAAAAAACAAAAAAACTTTTTAACCCAAAGCAATTGATCAGTGAATAATATTCACTGATCAGCCGCTAGGGGGCAGTAGAGCGACGCTGGCGAAGACTTCCGAGGCCCGCCGAAGCCCGAGGAGCCGAACATTTCCGAAGTTAGACGACGCTGGACCCGACGAAACCCGGAAGCGACCTGATGAAAACGCGAGGACGCCGCGGACTGCAGATCTTCGCTTCGGATGCCCAGATCAGGTGAGTATAGTGCACCTACACTATACACACCTGTTCTGCACCCCTCAGCTACCTAGCTGAGGGGTGCAGAACCCGGGGACACTGTTTTTTAACAGTTTGATCGCCGTGATGGGCCGGCCGGTAGTGGCCGGCCTATCACGCCGATCGTGGGGGTGGCATCGGCGCCATCTTTCCCCAGGACACTGATGGCAATTGGTGCTGTCTCGGACAGCACCAATCGCCATTGCTTTCCGGGTCACCGATGACCCGGAAAGCTGAATTTAGCTGCTATATGCTGATCTGTATTGTGTGTTAATCACCCCCCGTGCCGACAAGCAGGGATGGCCTGCTATACATTATAGCAGGCCATCTTCCCCGATCGCTGTGTGTGAACGTAATTGTACGCCCGTTTGCGTTAAAGCCCACCCTGTGGGGGCGTATACTTACGCCCGATGTCGTCAAGGGATTAAAACAGAAAACCTTTCTTGCCTGGGACAGTTTCTGTCACGGACAGAGGAGGCAGCAGAAAGTACTGTCACACTAATAATATATTCCTTCCCTTTAAAATGTAACATTTAATATACTCTGTTAAAGCCAGACAAGCGAATGCACACTATGGGGGAGATTTATTAAACATGGTGTAAAGTGAAACTGGCTCAGTTGCTCCTAGCAACCAATCAGATTCCACTTTTCATTCCTCACAGACTCTTTGAAAAAGGAAAGGCGGAATCTGATTGGTTGCTAGGGGCAACTGAGCCAGTTTAACTTTATACCTTGTTTGATAAATCTCCCAAAGGACTGTCCAGAGATGTAAGCAGAGAGCAGTAGGCCGACTGAAAAGAAAACACCATTTTCTGTAGGACATACAACAGCTGGTAAGTATGGGATAACTTGAGATTTTTAAATAGAAGTAAATTATAAATCTATATAACTGTCTGAAACCAGTTGATTTGAAAGAAAAAGATTTTTGTTGGATAACCCCTTTAAGCCTACAAATCTGCCTGGCCTGTTCGTTTGTAGCCTGAAGATGCTCCAGATAGGAGTGAAACTAGTTGCTCATTGAATGACATAAGATTTTAACAACTTCCTACTAGTGGTGATTATTTACCAGTTCGGTGGGGATAGACTGCAGTTATCCCCTTTCCTATCTAATAGTTAAATGTTCTAGATACTGTTATACAGCTAGCACCACTGAGCGCAAAAGAAGTTATTAATTTGTGTACTAGCACCACCTAGTGGACGTGTTTTTAAATTCACAGTGTGCATTCACTTGTCTGGTTTTAACTGAGTATATTAATGTTACATTTTGAAGGGAAGGAATATATGATCAGTGGTGAGGTCATGGTCCTATGTGGGTTTATTTTTTTCGATTATAAGTAGATCCTTACCTTCCTATATTATATAAATATCATTTGTGTTATTGTATAGACTGTGAAGAATACACCACTTCCTGTAGCATATAGCAGCTGATAAGAACTGCAGGACTTAAAGGGGTTGTCCGGCGATAAAAAATTATTCACAGAATAACACACATTAAAAAGTTATACAACTTTGTAATGTATGTTATGTCTGTGAATGGCCCCCTTCCCCGTGTTTCCCCCCACCCACGCTAGACCCGGAAGTGTGGTGCATTATACTCACCGCATCTCGTGTCGTCCACGGTCTCCGATCGTCAGCAGTGACGTCTTCTTCGGGAGGCCGGCGGATCTTCCCGAGTGCCGGCCACCCTCTGCAGCGTCATCCGAAGCTCAGCCGCGATTGGCTGAGCATAACTGTGCTCAGCCAATCGCGGCTGAGCGGCTGATGACGCGGCCACGTCATCAGCAGCTCAGCCGCGATTGGCTGAGCACAGTTATGCTCAGCCAATCGCGGCTGAGCTTCGGATGACGCTGCAGAGGGCGGCCGGCACTCGGGAAGATCCGCTGGGCTCCCGAAGAAGACGTCACTGCTGAGGATCGGAGACCGTGGTCGGCACGTGACAGGTAATGTATAGCGCACCACACTTCCGGGTACACGGGTGGGGGTGGTGGGACACGGGGAAGGGGGCCATTCACAGACATAACATACATTACAAAGTTGTATAACTTTGTAATGTGTGTTATTCTGTGAATAATTTTTTATCGCCGGACAACCCCTTTAAGATTTTTTAAAAGAAGTAAATTACAAAGTTATATAACTCTCTGACACCAGTTGATTTAAAATATTTTTTGCCAGAGTAGTACCCCTTTAAGGCTATGTTCACACAACATATTTATTGGCTGCTCGACAGCCCTATTTTAGGACAACTCTGTATAACAATAGTCTTCATGAAAAAACAGTCATCGTGATGAAAGTCCTAAAAGGTTGTTGAAAAGACGGTGTGTGAAAAAAGCCTTAACCCCTTCAGGACTTGACTGATTTTGGCCTTCAGGACCAGAGCCCATTTTTTAAATCCATCCTGTCTCACTTAACGTTGTAGCTATGTGATGCTATAATTTTTCTTTCTGATTCTGAGGTTGTTTTTTTTTGTGGCATATTGCACTTAAGGCCGATATATAAAAAAAAATTTGTGAAAAATTAAATTTTTTCATAACAAAATGACAAAATTAGCATTTTTCTCCTTTAAAATTTTCTGTGGTCATGGCGCCGGTTAAAATATGTTAAAATGTTATTGCCAGTGTCATTATGCATGCGGCGATACTAAATATGTGTACTCCCCCCCCCCTCCACCCCCAACATTTATTATTATATTGGGATTATATGGGACTTATATATGTATTTAACTTTATTGTGAATATTTTTTTTGTGTGCGTGTGTGTGTGTGTGTGTGTATATAGGTCTATCACCAGCTAGGAGTGTAGCACTGGAGGTGGCCCAGCCCTCCCCCAGTGGTAGGAAACCGCCTCCCCTCTGCAACGCGCCTTTATTAGAATCAATGGAGCCGCATCACAGGGGGGAGGGCGGATCAGCACTCTGGGGCTTCACCCCCAGTGCTTCACCCCTGGCCGGTGTTTGGAAATAGACCGGTGTTATACACGGTACCCGAGCTGCGGTTCAAAAAAAGGACTGTGGCACCGGTGCCTGGTGTGCCAGTCGATTTGTAGGGCAGCCAGAAGCCTTATGCTTACCTACATGCTGTCCAATCGGCAATCAGCTCCTAGAGTCTGTCTCAGGCCGACTCTACTAGCAGAGCGCCAATCTCATTGATCAATTCTATACAGCTACCAGCAGCCGGGTACTCATGATGGACAGCAGTGATCATGCTGCTGTATATAGACTGCAGCTGATGTTATGGGCACCTCTGACACTTTCCTGTAACTAAGAGATCAGTGTGTATTGCTATGTACCTTTACCTGATTATTATTTCTTTTTTTTTCTTTTTTTTTATGCAGCCCCTAAAAGCGCTACTACAGTTACTACTAGAACTATGCCAAGAATGTCATCAACAAGTGAGTGAATAATAGAAAACCTTTTTTAATAAATTCATGGTCAGCACAGAGTAGAGGTGCATCTTTCTTTCTTATTTGTAATTCTTTGAAGTGATACTGTCACCCCCTTTATGGATGAGGACTTCTCTGCACAGCTGAAAATCCTAAATTTTGCAGTTTTCCTTGCTTACTTTATAATAGATTTCTTGGTGCTTGGTCTAGTGAAAAATGTTTTTTATTGTTGGTGAATTATGCCACCTGGGTGGGGCTTTACGACTGCTATGCCACCTCGCCCCGCCCACATCACCACTGTAGGCCCTGCCCCTCTGTGACGTCATTGGTGTCTAGGCCCTGTCGCCTCAGCTGCCATTAGAATAGGCCAACCTAGAGGGAATGAGGCCTAGACCTTTAGGTTGGCCCATTCCAATGGCTGCAGAGGGGACGGGACCTAGACGCCAATGACGTCACAGAGGGATGGGACCTACGGCGCCAATGTGGGTGGAGATATGGGGTTTCACACCTGATAAGTTTTCCCCCTACACCACTGTTCACCAACAATAACATGCATTTTTTGAGGTGAGAGACTAGAAAGAAATTCTTTATTTGGTCAGATATCAAATGTCCACAACTATGTCTAGTTGTGGCTTTATGGATTCAAAAATGTGCTGTTTATAATAATCAACATGACCCAAATTGGCAGAATATACCGGTGCTCACATGTCAGTACCTAATGTCTTTCCCATTCTGTCTGCAGCAGTGGTGGTGAGTGTAATACCATATTCATACCTGTGTTGTTTGGGGGCAGCCTTCTGGGTTATGGGCGGGCATTTTGGGTTTGGTCCTGTGACATTGGGGTTGCGGGGCCATTCCATGGCATCCCTTCCCTGCATGTGCACGCTTTGCGGGGTTGGCGGTCGCTGACCGACACAGTGTGGAGTAAGCGTAGGGACCCGTGTGAACCAGGGGACCTGCACATGGTACACGGGGCAATATGGTTTGATCAAATTATATACCAACTTCCTGGCCTTGGTTTTTAAAATAGGCCTAGCGGCAATAGTATCAGCCATAGGTGGGATGTGCAGGCGCTCCTTTCTTTCCACATTGAGGGCAGAATAAAGGTATATATATCATGGCACAAAAGGAAGGGTTACAAGCCATGGTTAAATAAACTTCTATCGCTGTATTAATATGGCCTCGTTGTATGCCGTTACACTCTTTTTGTATGACTGTGTGTGGCCCTTTGTACAAAGGGACTGGTAACTCTGCATTCTTTTATCTTGAGCATGGCCTGATAGCTAGCTGAGAAGGAGTGCTTCAGATCTAATGCTTTAGACAATGACAGTCAATGACAGACACCAATGACTCTACTAGCAGAGATCTCACTGATCAATGCTATGCAGCTATCAGCAGCTGGGTACTCAAGACGGACAGCAGTGATCTTTATTTATTTCATGATATGAAATACCTTTCCGCGAAAAAATAGGACAGGTCATAGTGTGGATGGCGGCACGGATGCCTCCCCCCACTCCCATCTCCCCTGATTCCGGCTCCCATCTCCACGCTCCCGGCTCTCATCTCCCCTGCCCCTGGCTCTCAGCTCTTCTGCTCCTGGCTCTCAGCTTCCCCGCTCCAAGCTCTCATGGCCCACGCTCCTGTTTTCAGCTTCTCCGCTACAAGCTCTCAGCTCCCTTCTGCCCTGCTCCTGGCTCCCATCTCCCCCGCCCCTGTCATCGGGCTGCGATCTCACCTGCTCCTGTCACTGGCTCCAGGCTGCTATCTCCTCTGCTCCCAACCCAGTGAAGAACAATGGACATGTGAATGAGGCCTTACCAAATTTTTCTTTTATGCAGCTCCTAAAAGCACAACTACAGTTACTACTAGAACTATGCCAAGAATGTCATCAACAAGTGAGTGGATAATAGAAAACGTTTTAATAGATTCTTGATCAGTACAGAGTAGAGGTACAACCTTTTTTGCAATTCTTTAGGTCAAATTTTAAAAACACATTACAGTTATATAATATTTATTGCTGTCTAACTTTGGCTTTATGGATTTTATGGTTTAGACAATTAGACAATGACAGACACCAGTGATCTAGTAGTAAAAAGTCCAAAAGCATCCAAGTGAAATAATCTTCCAAGCTTTATTGGAGGATCAAGAACACAATACACCGTTTCGGTTTACATTTAGCCTTTCTAAAGTATAAGATTACATTACACCAGTGCAGGAATAAATGTGCAGAGGGAAAATCCCTCACCAATTAGAATAGTGGGTGGATCCCTGGACCAAGACACAAAATAAGGGAATGCAGGAAGAAGTGGACCAAATGACCACTGTAATATGATTCCATATATAAACAAGCCATTTATTAATTAATATAAAAGTACTAAGAATAGAAATTAAAATCAACTCTGCCCATGTACTAGTTTAAACATAGTAAAATATGCCGATCTACCTGTGCTCTGTGTGAGAAAGGTGTCCGCATCCATGGCCCCATGTTGGGGTTTCCAATGATTCATGTCAGAAGTCGTGCGGTCAGGCAGGGTGCCAAAGGTGACGTCACGCAGGATCTCCCGCACGTGCCGGCAAGTCCCAGAAGTGATGTCCAAGAGGGGGCTATTCTGCTCATTGTGAAGGAAAACGCTGACGCTAGGATGTCTGTGGTTGCGCAGTCATCAGCACTAACTACGGACATCCTAGCGCCATCATTCCCCCTTCAGAACGAGCAAGGTGTGATGTAATGTTATACTTGATGAGCATGGTGTAATGTAATGTTATACTTGAGAAAACTCAATGTGAGCCGAAACATCGTATTGTGCTCTTGATCCTCCAAGAAAGCTTTGAAGATTATTCCAACTAGTTGCTGTTGTACTTCTTGTTACTAGATATCTTGTGCACTTGGGATTGTGGACCAACCAGTGTGCATCTGTAATCTGCTACATGTGGACTTTCGGGTGCTGTTGGACTCTTCTTCTTTTCCAGACACCAGTGATCAGCTGATGTCCTCCTTTAACTCTAATGTCACAATGTACACTGCTCAAAAAAAATAAATAAAGGGAACACTAAAATAACGCTTCCTAGATCTAAATGGATGAATATATGCAGGGCCGATTCTAGCTTTTTTGCTGCCTGAGGCGAAAATTAAAAATTGTGAAGCAACTATTCCCACGTCGATACCTCAGCTATAAGTAAACTTATTAATTTCTCATTGTGTATTATGATGTTCTGCAGAACCTCATAATACACCCCAGATGCTGCAGAACCTCATAATACACCCCAGATGCTGCAGAACCTCATAATACATCTCAGCTGCTGCAGAACCTCATAATACATAATACAAAAGTTATACAAGTTACATATAATTGTAATCATACTAACTTGAGAAACATGTATAACAAGTCAATTTTTCCCTAGGGCAAACTGCGTAAAGCCCCCGAAAATTAAAAAATTTACTTCACCACACATATAATTTATTTCTGGTTTCACTGCATATTTTAGGAAGAAATTACATCTGCCATTGCAAAATACAATTAGTGGCGCAAAAAATAAGGGTCTCTAGGTGGAAAAATGCACACGCTATGGCCTTATATACACAAGGAGGAAAAAACGAAAGTGCAAAAAAGAAAATGGCTGTGTCCCCTAAGGGTTAAGAGGAACCCGGGGCCAACCACACCAGCATATGGTCTCACAAGGGGTCTGAGGATCACGGTACCTAATGGCAGTCAGGCTACCTCTAGCAAGCACATGGCCCTCAAAATGCCATCCCACACCAATACTGACCTATTGCCAAACCCACTAGCATGCTGAAGGATGTTGCAGGCACCAGATTGTTCTCCACAGCATCTCCAGACTCTGTCACGTCTGTCACATGTGCTCACTGTGAACCTTCTTTCATCTGCGAAAAGCACAGGACGCCAGTGGCAGTGTTGGCAGGGGCGTAGTTAGAATTCACGGGGCCCCGTAGCAAAAAATTGTAAGTGACCCCCCTCCATTATGCACAATATAGTAATATATATATATATGTGCATCTTGTGGCCAGAGGCAAAATCTTGCCTGCAGCCACAAGAATGATTGGCAGAGCAGAGAGCCAATGGCTGCTTGCTCTGTCAGTCCACTGTATTTAACTATAAGGGCCCATTAGGAGCGCTTATGGTTAAATACATAGGTGCAGGTGCAGACTACCTTTTTCTTTACCTCTTATGTACTGCAGTGTGTAAGAGACCCAATGTTTAGAAGACAAGAGATATCTGCTTTACTGCTGGTGCACTGATAACCCCTGACCTCTGCATGGAGCTCTGCACATTTTCCTTTTTGATTGTGGCAGGCAGCCTGAACAGACGTCAGGGGTTATCAGTGCATTGAAGCAGAAATAGCTTGGTCTTCTGCTTACTAACTTTTTTTGTGTGCAACATGTAAGTAAACATTGGGTTACTTACACACTGCAGTAAATAAGGGGTTAAGCAGAAGGACACAGGATGCTCTTATCTTCTCTCCTGCACTGCCCCATGCCAGCTGCTTACCCTGCCTCTATGGTAGCCTTGCTACTGCGTGCTAAGCCATGAGCACAACCCCCATCTGTGGATGTCGGGCCCTTATACCATCCTCATGGAGTTGGTTTTCTAATCATTTGTGCAGACACATACACATTTGAAGCCTGCTGGAGGTCTTTTTGCAGGGCTCTGGCAGTGCTCCTCCTGTTCCTCCTAGCACAAAGTCAGAGGTAGCGGTCCTGCTGCTGGGTTGTTGCCCTCCTACGGCCTCCTCCACGTCTCCTGGTGTACTGGCCTTTTTCCTGGTAGCGCCTCCAGCCTCTGGACACTAAGCTGACAGACAAAGCAAACCTTTTTGCCACAGCTCGCATTGATATGCCATCCTGAACTAGCTGCACTACCTGAGCCGCTTGTGTGGGTTGTAGAGTCTGGCTCATGCTATCACGAGTGTGAAAACACCACCAACATTTAAAGGGACCAAAACATCAGCCAGAATAGGTACTGAGAAGTGGTCTGTAGTCCCCACTTGCAGAACCACTCCTTTATTGAGTGTGTCTTGCTAATTGTCAATAATTTTCATCTTTTGTCTATTTCATTTGCAAAAAAATATGTAAAAATTGATTGTGGATCAGTGTTGCTTCCTAAGTGGACAGTTTTATTCCATAGAAGTTCGATTTACTTGGAGTTACATTGTGTTGTTTAAGTGTTCCCTTTATTTTTTTGAGCAGCATATCTAGATCTCAGCATTTAAAGTGTCACTGTCGTTTGATTTTTAGTTTTTGATTTTAGTACAGGCGATTTTAAGAACCTTAGCTGAAAAATGCATTTTTATCATGAAAAAGCAACTTGACGCTCTTCTCCCTGTCTTCATGGTTTTCTATGGATAGGGGAGGGGTGGAGGGAGATAAAGCACCAAAACAGGACAAGTCAGCACTGACCTGTATAACCTCTAAATAACAGCTTTCACACAGCTTCCACTGTGTAATCCTTTGCTCTCTGCTGGCGACTAATCTCCCTCCTCCCCCTCCCCTCTCCATAGGTTAGATGGGGTCGACTGTAAAAGAGTCAAGATTTCCTGATAATGAGCAGTGAATGAGAGAGATGAGGGAGGGGGAGGGGACATGGGGAAAGTATTTTTGAATGCAGATAATGGCATATTCGCCTAATAAACCCAATTACAAAGTTTCCTAAAATCACCTGTACTTAAAAAAAAAAACCGCAATGACACTTTAAGTGTGTCAGTGAAAGATGCAGCAGCTTGTCTTAAACAATTGTATGGGGTCCCAATTCATTTGTAGGGCAGCCAGAAGCCTTATGCCCTATTCACACATCCTGTTCCTGTCCGCAATTGTGGATCCGCAGAAAAATAGGACCAATGTATTTCAATGGACCCATACACACTTCCGTGTTGTGTACTGGGCTGCAATCCGTTCCGCAAAAAAAAAAGGACAGGCCCTAGTACGGACAGTAACTGACACACCCAATACAACTCTATGGGGTCCGTATTTTTTTACGGATGCAATACGGACTGAATTTGACGATTGTTACTGACTTAAATTTGCGGATTGGAAAAATATACTGACGTGTGAATAAGGCATTATGCTTACCTAGATGCTGTCCGATCAGCAATCAGCATCTAGAGTCTGTCTCAGGCAGACTCTACTAGCAGAGCGCCAATCTCGGTGATCAATGCTATGCAGCTATCAGCAGATGGGTACTCATGACGGACAGCACTGATCACGCTTTCTGCCATTGACCCCTCAAACGACATGATATGAAATATGTACTAGCAAGACTGCTGTTCATAGCAACTATATTTTATTGGTGTCTTTTTAGATAGCTACATAGACTGCAGCTGTATTTTGTTATTATTTTACTGTGAGTTAACATAGCCTAAAAATTAATTATATGCTTGGTTGTTATTGGCACCTCTTACACTTTCCTATAACTATGAGATCAGTGTGTATTACGATTAACCTTTACCAAAACATTTTTAATACAGCCCCTAAAAGTGCAACTTCAACTACTAGAACTACGACAAGAACGTCACCTACAAGTGAGTGAAGAATAAAAAAAACATATATTAATAGATTTGTGGTCAGTGCAGGATAGAGGTTCAACTTTCTTCCATATTTGCAGTTCTTTAAGTCAAATTTTAAAAACACATTACAGTTGTAAAAAAATGTGTTGTCTATAACAATCATTCACATTGGGGGGTATAAAACTGTCTGCAATAAGAGTTGAGGTTTCAATTTGAGAGAGCTAGTTAGGAAATGAAATCTGAGCTATGATTGGTTGATACTGACACATCCAGACTGTGCTGGCATTCTACCCAGTGCGTGCCGCAAGTCCAGTTGGACTTTCTGTAGGAAACTCCCAGGTTGCTACTTTCAGGGAAGGACCTCGGCAACCGGCAACAACTGAAGGAGTGCTGGAGTCTGCAGGATGCACCGTTGGGATGTAGTTCAGACTGGAGCTGGTCTAGAACTAGGAATGGCTGGAGTAGCAAGAAGATCGCTAGGAAGTGTCAAAAAGCTAGGAAGCACAGATGTGGTTTCTGACTGACAACAATAACTGAGCAAAGAGGTGAGGAGGTGGAGACTATATATACCCTGAGGAGAACATTCTAGAAAACTCCAGAGTCTGTGGGCTGACCTATAAGTACAGGTGGGCAGGCGAGTGTCTGCCACTAGAGGGAGCTCAGTGTTCCAGGAGGCCAGATCAGGGCAAAAACAAAATCCAGAGAAAAATCCGGCTGAGAGGAAGGGAGATTATCACAGCACAGTGCAACCTAGAGTTGGAGGGGATAATGGACAAGGCCATGTTCTCAAGATCTTTCTTCTGGTCCACAGCCTTTCCAATCTACCAAATAGTAAACTTACCCTCTCAAACTTTTCATATTCAAGATCTCTTTAACCTTGTAGACATTTTCAGTGCCAGACACTGGGGAAGGAGAAGTGATTTTACAAGAGTACCGGTTAAGGGAAAGAGGCTTTAGGAGAGACATGTGAAACCAGTTGGAATACACAGAGATAGAGGCAAACAGAGCCATTTTTCAAAATTGGTCCACCACAAGCCAGATTACAGAGCAGCTTAAGGAAAGGGGAAGATGGCAATATGTGACCAATGACTCTCCAGTACAAGCAACAGAAGACCAGCAGGCTTTTAGTGAGAACTGTTATTGTAGGCACAGTACCAGTAAGCGGCCACAAACTTTTCTACATCTTGAACCAGAGTTGGCCACCAATAATGCCTGGAAAGTAAATCAAGGAATCTGCGTACCCCCAAATGGCCAGCTATGAGCCAAGATCACAGCGGAGACACCATGACGTGTTTCTCAACGTCAGTGAATCTAAGACTTGCACCCTGGAAAATCAAATGTGCAAAAATACTGCAGAGACACCATCACATGTTTCTTAACATCAATAAGCTAGCCAGACCTTCCTCCGGGAAGGAGCAACCAAGCCAAGTAAGGTCTCCAGTTAAGGAAACCATCCAAGCAAGGTATTCATCCACAGACAGCTGTTTCGGGTTGTAAGCCCCTCATCAGTGTTGAGTAGGATTCTGGCTAGTAGGAGCAAAGCTGTAAACTGTAATACTTTATAAAACTGTAATACCACACAATCTGTTTAACCTTTTAAATACTAAGATAATTGTTAATGATGGTATTTGCTGGGATAATCTGCCAGGATCAGATTGAAGAACGATCTCTGCCCTTGCACATAGGTGTTAGTTGTAATATAAAAACCATTTCCTATCATATACGAAGCAGGCTCAGCTTGTAAAGCCTGCACCATATGCAGTACACACTAAGCCGCATTAAAAAGACTTATTTATTATTACTTATTAAAAAGACTTACAAGGGGTTAAGATACAAATTACAAGTTACACATACAAGATACAAGTTAAAATACAAAATGTAGGACAGAGAGAGGTTATGTTCAAAAGACGTCAAAAATAGAGAAAAGGCAGCCGATTTTTATGTTTAAAAAAACGTCCATTATTGCCGCGATTTAACTGACTACAATGGCAATGCATTGAAGTCAATGGAAATACGAACATCCAATGCAAACAATGTATTGAATAACGGACGTTTTTACCGCAGACTTTAAATAATGAACATGATCATTATTTTCGGACGTCTCTTGAACACAGCGGGCATTTTTAGTTGTTCACACACAGTTTTTTTTTGTCACTGTTCTTTCTCTGTTTTTACTAATAAATTCAATGGACTTTTCAATTAGGCCGCATCCAAAGGCCAATTAGTCCACCTAAACTAGAATAATGAACAAACATCAGTCATTGCACTAAGGGGAAGCCAGGCTGCTAAATGACGTCCATTATTTTAGACTCAAATGACGGGCGTCATTTTAAACAGAGCTGTAAAAACGTTGTGTGAACATAGCCAGAGACTGATTATATAGATGCTAACTTGGATAAGACTATCAACAGGATATTCAAGTATCAAATTTCCTTTTCGTGTGTCCTTAGCGTCTGTCCAAAAACATTAGAAAAGATATATATTGTATTGACCCGACATCATGGATAATAAAATGTCTGTATTTAACCATTCACATTGCAGCTATAATGTAAAGTGCGGACATGAATTATATAATTGATTGTTATAAGCAGCTCAGACAATGTTAGCCTTTTGTCCCATTTCCTACAACTCAGATCAGTGTGTATTGTAATCCTTTACCTGATTATTTCTGAACCCCCCAGCAACCCGTAGATCAGGAACTACAGAAACAGTAACAACAACTGCAAGAACCACGACCAGAACAAGTAAGTGCATGAAATGAAACATGTTATGATGGATTTATGGTCTGGAAAGTAATTTTTCGATTAATGATCGATCAATAATAGTGGCCATTTTACTGGAAGTAATTTACAGTTTAGGGCTATGTTCACAAACTGTCAAAATGATGTCCATTTTTAAAAAAAATAGCCATTGTTTAAAAATAACATGTTTTTGCGGTTAAATGACATTCATCCAGCAAAAACTGACCTCACTTTGATGGTTCTTCTTCTGACTGTTGTATGTAAAGACTTGCTTATTATTGATGGTTATAGTTTTACTGCAGCCACTAAACCCTTATCTACAAGAACTGTGGTCGGCATTTCAACTAGTGAGCAAATACTAAAAAACACGTTTTCATGGATTTATGGTTTGACATCCCTCCACGTAGAAGGATGGCCTCACATCCTTCCTGACATTTGTTGACATCCTTCCGCGTGGACTAAACTTATTAGAGCACCTTAAAATTGTTGTTTTGTTTTGATTCAGCTTTTATCACTAAGGAAGAATCTGAGTGCACATTTCTGCAGGGAGAATAGGGCTATCACCTGATATCTAATAAAACAGAAAGCTAAGGCGAACAACCAATTTATTTCCTTCCTGGCTGGTCCACATTAAAGGGGTAGTGCGGCGCTTAGTAATTATTCACAAAATAAC
This sequence comes from Dendropsophus ebraccatus, assembly GCF_027789765.1. Taxonomy (NCBI): domain Eukaryota; kingdom Metazoa; phylum Chordata; class Amphibia; order Anura; family Hylidae; genus Dendropsophus; species Dendropsophus ebraccatus. The sequence continues at coordinate 40,137,865 of NC_091457.1, read as the reverse complement.
ACACATTACAAAGTTATACAACTTTGTAATGTATGTTATGTATCTGAATGGCCCCCTTCCCCCTGTTTTCCCCCACCCACGCTAAACCCGGAAGTGTGGTGCATTATACTCATCTGTTTTGTTTCGACCCCCGGCCGCGATCTTGTGACAATGATGTAATCTTCGGGAAGACGGTGGAACCGCTCCGACCGCCCCTCATGCCGGCCCCCCCTCTGCCGCGTCATCAGCTGCGATTGACTGAGCATAACTAAGCTCAGCCAATCGCGGCTGAGCAGCTGATGACGCGGCAGAGGAGGGCCGGCACGAAGGAGGGCTGGTGCGATCCGGCCTTCCAAAAAGACGTCATTGTCCCCAAGATGGCGGCCGCTGTTGGCACGAATCAGGTATGTATAGTGCACTATACTTCCGGGGGGGGGGGGACACGGGGAAGGGGGGCATTTACTAACATAACATACATTTCAAAGTTGTATAACATGCTGAAGGATGTTGCAGGCACCAGATTGTTCTCCATGGCATCTCCAGACTCTGTCCCGTCTGTCACATGTGCTCACTGTGAACCTTCTTTTATCTGTGAAAAGCACAGGGCACCAGTGGCGAATTTGCCAATCCTGGTGTTCTCTGGCAAATACCAAGAGTCCTGCACAGTGTTGGCAGGGGCGTAGCTAGGATTCATGGGGCCCCATAGCAAAAAAATTGTAAGTGCCCCCCCTACACTATGCACAATACAGTAATATATATATATATATATATATATATATATATATATATATATATATATGTGTGTGTGCATCTTGTGGCCAGAGGCATAATCCTGCCTGCAGCCAAAAGAGTAATTGGCAGAGCAGAGAGCCAATGGCTACTTCTACTGAAGTAGAAGCGCGCATGCGCGCGAAACAGCTGTAATCACCCTGCTTCGTCAGTGCTTGGCGTCTACTATGTGGCCCTGGATGTCCGTAAGTTTTTAAATGCACGCTTAAATAAAGAAGAGATCACGAATCTGGTGAGTGCCCTCATCTTTCTTCTCATAAAGTGGATTTGTATGCTTCCTGTATTCTCCTGAGTGAGCACCAACCAGTGATCCTAGATAAAATTTATACTAAGTTTAACAACTCCGAACAACAAAAAAAGCTCCTAAGCCGGAATCAGCAGCAGTGCCGGTAACTGTGTACTTTCTTTTGTAAGTAATAAATTTACTTACCCATCCATCCTGCCCCCTGCTCGCCCCCGGCCTGCACTGTAACCAGGGCCGCCATCAGGGCAGTAGTATTGTCGGGAGTGCTGTAAGGGGCCCGGGCCAGGTGACTCACAGAGAGGGGCCTGGGGCTGCTGCCAGTACACTGCAAAGCTTAGTGAGGAAAACGGACTTTTACAGACCTGTTCTTCTTACTAGCTGCAGTCTGGGGGTCCTGCTCCCCTCCCCTGTGCTGTGTGGAGGTCTCACCAACTCTCCCCTCATGGCTTTTAGTCTCTATCCTACTCCGTGCAGAGGGGGAGGGGCAGGAGCATGGTCCCGGTGAGAAGGGGGAGGACAGAGGATCTGCAGGTCCTGTGAAGATGTAAGCAGCTCCATCATGAAATGCTGGGAGTGTTAGTGTTGTCATAGGCTGTCAGTACATGCTGGGAGTTGTAGTGTTTTCACAGGCTGCCAGTACATGCCGGGAGTTGTAGTGTCACAGGCTGTCAGTACATGCTGGGAGTTGTAGTGTTGTCACAGGCTGCCACAATGTAGATCTCAGCATTTAAGTGTGTCAATGACAGGAGCAGTGGCTTTAATTGACCAATTGCCTGGGTTGCCAATCGATTTGTAGGGCAGCCAGAAGCATTATGCTTAGCTACATGCTGTCCAATCGGCAATCAGCTCCTAGAGTCTGTCTCAGGCTGACTTTACTTGCAGAGCGCCAATCTCATTGATCAATTCTATGCAGCTACCAGCAGCCAGTTACTAATGATGAACAGCAGTGATCATGCTGCTGTATATAGACTGCAGCTGCTGTTATGGGCACCTCTGACACTTTCCTGTAACTAAGAGATCAGTGTGTATTGCAGGGTGTAACCTTTACCTGATTATTATTATTTCTTTTTTTTAATGCAGCCCCTAAACGCAGAACTGGAACTGTGCCAGGAATACCATCAAGTGAGTGAATAATAGAAAACCTATTTTAATACATTCATGTTCAGTACAGAGTAGAGGTACAACTTTCTTTCTTATTTGCAATTCTTTGAAGTGATACTGTCACCCCCTTTATGGATGAGGACTTCTCTACACAGCTATAAATCCTAAATTCTGCAGTTTTCCTACCTTACTTTATAATAGATTTCTCGGTGCTTGGTCTAGTGAAAAATGTTTTTTATTGTTGGAGGATTATGCCACCTGGGCGGGGCTTCCCAACTGCTATGCCACCTCTCCCCACACACATCACCACAGTAGGCCCTTCCCCTCCGAGACGTCTGGTGTCTAGGCCCTGCCACCTCAGCAGCCATTGGAATAGGCCCAGAGCCGGCCTTAGGGTAGATGGCGCCCTGTGCGAAACTGTCTTCTGGCGCCCCCCCTCCCCCCCAAACACACACACACACATATATATAGACATACAGGGCAGAGCTTCTGCTGTCCCTGCGTCTGTGCTGTTTCTGCAACAAAGTAGTTGTTCTTTTCCAATTTTAGGGTACAAACACACGCGGCATATACGCTGCGTATTTACTGCTGCGATACGCAGCAGATACGCAGCAGATTAGATCTAAATAACTGAACACAGTATCAAATCTGCTGCGTTTCTGCTGCGTATCTGCTGCATATCTGCTGTGTGTGTTTGTACCCTTAGACAACCTTATTTAAGGAGTTATCCAGGATTCAAAAAGGCATGTCTACTTTCTTTCATAAACAGCTCCATTCCAGTCCTCAGGTTGTGTGTGGTATTACAACCCAGTTCCATTGATGTGAATAGAGACAAGCTGTAATACCACATACAACTAAAAAGTAATAATACATTAACATAAGACAATACTCAACACTAAATATAAGCAGTATGCCCTATACATGCCCCAAATAGTAGTCAGGCAGCTCAGTGCCACCATATAAGCAGGTAGCTGTAGGTAGGTAGTTATAGGTAGGTGTGGTAGCTGTAGGTAGGTAGTTGCAGGTAGCTAGTTGTGGGTAGCTGTAGGTAGGTAGTTGTGCGTAGCTGTAGGTAGGTAGTTATAGGTAACTGTGGTAGCTGTAGGTAGGTAGTTGTGCGTAGCTGTAGGTAGGTAGTTATAGGTAGATAGCTGTAGGTAGCTGTAGGTAGTTATAGGTAGGTGTAAGTAAATAGCTGTAGGAAGGTAGTTATAGGTAGGTGTAAGTAAATAGCTGTAGGTAGCTGTAGGAAGGTAGTTATAGGTAGGTGTAGGTAGGTAGTTATAGGTAGCTGTGGTAGTTATAGGTAGGTAGTTGTAGGTAGCTGTAGATAGTTGTGGGTAGCTATAGGTAGGTAGCTGTAGGTAGGTAGTTGCCACCCCCTCCCCCCGATGTAGGCACTGACAAACACACATACAAGAAAAACAGACACTTTAACTCACCTGGCTCCCGCCGTGCGTCTCCTCTCCTCAGCTCAGAGGACGTCGCTCCAGTGACGTCACTCGGCCGTCGGGGCGCTGGACACGCTGACGATCTGTCACAGAGGCGCTTGGGCATGCAGAGACAGCTTCACATCTATCTATATAAATGTGTGCTGTCTCTGTCTGCAGGAGCGCTGGCACACTATAGGAGGAGGAAGGCGCAGGGCGATCAGCCATAGAGGCGGCCGGGCAGAGAAAGGCAGCTTTGCATACTTATCTGGTGTAGAGAGAGGAACACAGACATACACAGCATGCATTATGTGACAGTGTCGTGCTGTGTATGTCTGTCCGCCCCGATCGCTCCCCCAGCTGGCCGCCCGGCACCCTGCTCCTATAGTGGTTTCTAATGGCGCTCCTGCAGGACATACAGCGTTCCTCTCTACACCAGATAAGTATGCAGAGCTGCCTTTCTCTGCCCGGGCGCCTCTATGGCTGATCGCCCTGCGCCTTCCTCCTCCTATAGTGTGCCAGCGCTCCTGCAGACAGAGACAGCACACATTTATATAGCTAGATGTGCTGCTGTCTCTTCTGCCTGAGCGCCCCCCTGCTGGCCGGGAGTGATGCGCCCTGTGCAACCGCACAGGTCGCACACCCCAAAGGCCGGCCCTGAATAGGCCAACCTAGAGGGGATGAGGCCTAGACCTTTAGGTTGGCCCATTCCAATGGCTGCGGACGGGACGATACCTAGACACCAATGGCGTCACAGAGGGGTGAGGCCTACGGCGCCAATGTGGGTGGAGATATGGGGTTGCACACCTGATAAGCCTCCCCCTACACCACTGTCCACCAACAATAACATGCATTTTTGAGCTGAGAGACTATAAAGAAATTATTTATTTGATCAGATATGAAATGTCTACAACTATGTCTAACTTTGGCTTTATGGATTCAAAAATGTGTTGTTTATAACAATTATTCACTTTGAGAGGATAATAAAGGTATAAATTGAGGGATAGAAGCTTATTTCATCATGGCATCATGGCAAGGAATGGTTACAAGCTATGGTTAAATAAACTTCTATCGCTGTATTAATATGGCCTCGTTGTATGCCGTTACACTCTTTTTGTATGACTGTGTGTGGCCCTTTGTACAAAGGGACTGGTAACTCTGCATTCTTTTATCTTGAGCATGGCCTGATAGCTAGCTGAGAAGGAGTGCTTTAGATCTAATGCTTTAGACAATGACAAGCAATGACAGACACCAATGACTTTACTAGCAGAGATCTCACTGATCAATGCTATGCAGCTATCAGCAGCCGGTTACTCAAGACGGAGAGCAGTGATCACACTGCTGACTGCTGTAGACCCCTCAAATACCCTCACGATATGAAATACATACTAGTAAAATTGCTGTTTTAGCAACCAGATTTTAGTGGCATCTGTTTAGATGTATGTAATTGAAAAAAAAAAAAAAATCTTCATGCAGCCCCTAAAAGCGCAACTACAACTATGAGAACTGTGCCAAGAATGTCATCAACAAGTGAGTAAATATTAGAAAACATGTTTTAATAGATTCATGGTCAGTACAGAGTAGAGGAACAACTTTCTTATTTGCAATTCTTTAAGTGAAGTTTCAAAAACACATTACAGTTATATTATATTTATTAGAGTCTAACTTTGGCTTTATGGATTAAAAAAACAATTCAGTGAGGCATCGACTACCGACCTGGAAAAACAACATTGAGAATGCTGGAGCTCTAGGATCCGAGGAATAGCTACAACTATCAGCCTAATGCTTACCCATATGCTGTCTGATGAGCAATCAGCTCCTAGAGTCTGTCTCAGGCAGACTCTACTAGCAGAGCGTCAATCTCACAGAATAATGCTATGCAGCTATCAGCAGACGAGTACTCAAAACGGACAGCAGTGATCACGCTGCTATCTGCCATTGACCCCCAAACGCCACAATAAAAAAATATACTATATATATATATATATATATATATATATATATATATTGCAAACATGAGAAAAAAAGAATTGGCTGCACCTTACACCCACGGCTGACACCAATGCCTCTCGGCTACATTTAAAAACCAACGTAAGAATGTTGGTATACAATTTGTAGGCCAAAAGACCTGCACGCGGTACTTGAGGCAATATGGTTTGATCAAATTATATACCAATATTCTGGCATTGGCTTTTAAATATAGCCGAGAGGCATTAGTATTAGCCATGGGTGCAGCCATGCATCCTTTCCTCTAGGTTTGCATTTATGCATATATATATATATACTGTGTATATATATATATATATATATATATATATATATATATATATTTATTTATTTATTTATTTATTTATTTTTTGCTATTATTTTACTGTGCGGGAACATAGCCCCAAAATGAATTATATTATATGAATGATTGTTATAGGCACCTCTGACAATTTCCTACAACTATGAGATCAGTGTGTATTGCTATGAACCTTTAGGCCTTATTTACACGTCCCGTAAAATTGTCCGTGGTTGTGGATATGGACAATTTTAAGGCCCATGAAATCCTATGTGGGCATTAACACGATCCGTGCCATCATCCGCGCTGTGATTCTTGCTGCGAAAAAATAGGACAGATCATAGTGTATATGGCGTCATGGATGCCTCCCCCCGTTCCTATTTCCCCCGCTCTTGGCTCTCATCTCCCCCTCTCCCGGCTCTCAGCTCTTCCGCTCCTGGCTCTCAGCTCCCCCGCTCCTGGCTCTCATGGCCCACGCTCCCGGCTCCCAGCTTTTCCGCTCCAAGCTCTCAGCTCCCATGTGCCCTGCTCCTGGCTCCCAACTCCCCCGCCCCTGTCACCGGGCTGCAATGTCACCTGCTTCTGTCACTGGCTCCAGACTGCTATCTCCTCTGCTCCCATTCCAACGCAAGGATGCAATGAACAGACGTTCAGCGTTTTTCACAGAGCAGACAAAACAATGGACATGTGAATGAGGCCTTACCAAATTTTTCTTTTATGCAGCTCCTAAAAGCGCAACTACAGTTACTACTAGAACTATGCCAAGAATGTCATCAACAAGTGAGTGAATAATAGAAAACGTTTTAATAGATTCTTTATCAGTACAGAGTAGAGGTACAACCTTTTTTGCAATTCTTTAAGTCAAACTTTAAAAACACATTACAATTATATAATATTTATTGCTGTCTAACTTTGGCTTTATGGATTTTATGGTTTAGACAATTAGACAATGACAGACACCAGTGATCTAGTAACAAGAAGTCCAAAAGCATCCAAGTGAAATAATCTTCCAAGCTTTATTGGAGGATCAAGAACACAATACACCGTTTCGGTTCACATTTAGCCTTTCTAAAGTATAAGATTACATTACACCAGTGCAGGAATAAATGTGCAAAGGGAAAATCACTCACCAATTAGAATAGTGGGTGGATCCCTGGACCAAGACACAAAATAAGGGAATGCAGGAAGAAGTGGACCGGATGACCACTGTAACATGATTCCATATACTGTATAAACAAGCAATTTATTAGTTAACATAAAAGTACAAAGAATAGAAATCAAAATCAACTCTGCCCATGTACTAGTTTAAACATAGTAAAATATGCCGATCTACCTGTGCTCTGTGTGAGTAAGGTGTCCGCATCCATGGCCCCATGATGGGGTTTCCAATGATTCATGTCAGAAGTCATGCGGTCAGGCAGGGTGCCAAAGGTGACGTCACGCAGGATCTCCCGCACGTGCCGGCAAGTCCCAGAAGTGATGTCCAAGAGGGGGCTATTCTGCTCATTGTGAAGGAAAACGCTGACGCTAGGATGTCTGTGGTTGCGCAGTCATCAGCACTAACTACGGACATCCTAGCGCCATCATTCCCCCTTCAGAACGAGCAAGGTGTGATGTAATGTTATACTTGATGAGCATGGTGTAATGTAATGTTATACTTGAGAAAACTCAATGTGAGGCGAAACATCGTATTGTGCTCTTGATCCTCCAAGAAAGCTTTGAAGATTATTCCAACTAGTTGCTGTTGTACTTCTTGTTACTAGATATCTTGTGCACTTGGGATTGTGGACCAACCAGTGTGCATCTGTAATCTGCTACATGTGGACTTTCGGGTGCTGTTGGACTCTTCTTCTTTTCCAGACACCAGTGATCAGCTGATGTCCTCCTTTAACTCTTTAAATGTCACAATGTACACTGCTCAAAAAAATAAAATAAGGGGAACACTAAAATAACGCTTCCTAGATCTAAATGGATGAAATATTCTCATAGAATACTTTGTTCTGTACAAAGTTGAATGTGCTGAGAACAAAATCTCACAAAAATCATTAATGGAAATCAAATGTATTAGCCAATGCAGGGCCGATTCTAGCTTTTTTGCTGCCTGAGGCGAAAATTAAAAATTGTGAAGCAACTATTCCCACGTCGATACCTCAGCTATAAGTAAACTTATTAATTTCTCATTGTGTATTATGATGTTCTGCAGAACCTCATAATACACCCCAGATGCTGCAGAACCTCATAATACATCTCAGCTGCTGCAGAACCTCATAATACATAATACAAAAGTTATACAAGTTACATATAATTGTAATCATACTAACTTGAGAAACATGTATAACAAGTCAATTTTACCCTAGGGCAATCTGCGTAAAGCCCCCGAAAATTAAAAAATTTACTTCACCACACATATAATTTATTTCTGGTTTCACTGCATATTTTAGGAAGAAATTACATCTGCCATTGCAAAATACAATTAGTGGCGCAAAAAATAAGGGTCTCTAGGTGGAAAAATGCACACGCTATGGCCTTATATACACAAGGAGGAAAAAACGAAAGGGCAAAAAAGAAAATGGCTGTGTCCCCTAAGGGTTAAGAGGAACCCGGGGCCAACCACACCAGCATATGGTCTCACAAGGGGTCTGAGGATCACGGTACCTAATGGCAGTCAGGCTACCTCTAGCAAGCACATGGCCCTCAAAATGCCTTCCCACACCAATACTGACCTATTGCCAAACCCACTAGCATGCTGAAGGATGTTGCAGGCACCAGATTGTTCTCCACAGTATCTCCAGACTCTGTCACGTCTGTCACATTTGCTCACTGTGAACCTTCTTTCATCTGCGAAAAGCACAGGACGCCAGTGGCAGTGTTGGCAGGGGCGTAGCTAGAATTCACGGGGCCCCATAGCAAAAAATTGTAAGTGACCCCCCTCTATTATGCACAATATAGTAGTATATATATATATATATATATATATATATATATATATATATATATATAATATATATATATATATATTATATATATATGTGCATCTTGTGGCCAGAGGCAAAATCTTGCCTGCAGCCACAAGAATGATTGGCAGAGCAGAAAGCCAATGGCTGCTTGCTCTGTCAGTCCACTGTATTTAACTATAAGGGCCCATTAGGAGCGCTTATGGTTAAATACATAGGTGCAGGTGCAGACTACCTTTTTCTTTACCTCTTATGTACTGCAGTGTGTAAGAGACCCAATGTTTAGAAGACAAGAGATATCTGCTTTACTGCTGGTGCACTGATAACCCCTGACCTCTGCATGGAGCTCTGCACATTTTCCTTTTTGATTGTGGCAGGCAGCCAGAACAGAGGTCAGGGGTTATCAGTGCATTGAAGCAGAAATAGCTTGGTCTTCTGCTTGCTAACTTTTTTTGTGTGCAACATGTAAGTAAACATTGGGTTACTTACACACTGCAGTAAATAAGGGGTTAAGCAGAAGGACACAGGATGCTCTTATCTTCTCTCCTGCACTGCCCCATGCCAGCTGCTTACCCTGCCTCTATGGTAGCTACGCTACTGCGTGCTAAGCCATGAGCACAACCCCCATCTGTGGATGTCGGGCCCTTATACCATCCTCATGGAGTTGGTTTTCTAATCATTTGTGCAGACACATACACATTTGAAGCCTGCTGGAGGTCTTTTTGCAGGGCTCTGGCAGTGCTCCTCCTGTTCCTCCTAGCACAAAGTCAGAGGTAGCGGTCCTGCTGCTGGGTTGTTGCCCTCCTACGGCCTCCTCCACGTCTCCTGGTGTACTGGCCTTTTTCCTGGTAGCGCCTCCAGCCTCTGGACACTAAGCTGACAGACAAAGCAAACCTTTTTGCCACAGCTCGCATTGATATGCCATCCTGAACTAGCTGCACTACCTGAGCCGCTTGTGTGGGTTGTAGAGTCTGGCTCATGCTATCACGAGTGTGAAAACACCACCAACATTTAAAGGGACCAAAACATCAGCCAGAATAGGTACTGAGAAGTGGTCTGTAGTCCCCACTTGCAGAACCACTCCTTTATTGAGTGTGTCTTGCTAATTGTCAATAATTTTTATCTTTTGTCTATTTCATTTGCAAAAAAATATGTAAAAATTGATTGTGGATCAGTGTTGCTTCCTAAGTGGACAGTTTTATTCCATAGAAGTTCGATTTACTTGGAGTTACATTGTGTTGTTTAAGTGTTCCCTTTATTTTTTTGAGCAGCATATCTAGATCTCAGCATTTAAAGTGTCACTGTCGTTTGATTTTTAGTTTTTGATTTTAGTACAGGCGATTTTAAGAACCTTAGCTGAAAAATGCATTTTTATCATGAAAAAGCAACTTGACGCTCTTCTCCCTGTCTTCATGGTTTTCTATGGATAGGGGAGGGGTGGAGGGAGATAAAGCACCAAAACAGGACAAGTCAGCACTGACCTGTATAACCTCTAAATAACAGCTTTCACACAGCTTCCACTGTGTAATCCTTTGCTCTCTGCTGGCGACTAATCTCCCTCCTCCCCCTCCCCTCTCCATAGGTTAGATGGGGTCGACTGTAAAAGAGTCAAGATTTCCTGATAATGAGCAGTGAATGAGAGAGATGAGGGAGGGGGAGGGGACATGGGGAAAGTATTTTTGAATGCAGATAATGGCATATTCGCCTAATAAACCCAATTACAAAGTTTCCTAAAATCACCTGTACTTAAAAAAAAAAACGCAATGACACTTTAAGTGTGTCAGTGAAAGATGCAGCAGCTTGTCTTAAACAATTGTATGGGGTCCCAATTCATTTGTAGGGCAGCCAGAAGCCTTATGCCCTATTCACACATCCTGTTCCTGTCCGCAATTGTGGATCCGCAGAAAAATAGGACCAATGTATTTCAATGGACCCATACACACTTCCGTGTTGTGTACTGGGCTGCAATCCGTTCCGCAAAAAAAAAAGGACAGGCCCTAGTACGGACAGTAACTGACACACCCAATACAACTCTATGGGGTCCGTATTTTTTTACGGATGCAATACGGACTGAATTTGACGATTGTTACTGACTTAAATTTGCGGATTGGAAAAATATACTGACGTGTGAATAAGGCATTATGCTTACCTAGATGCTGTCCGATCAGCAATCAGCATCTAGAGTCTGTCTCAGGCAGACTCTACTAGCAGAGCGCCAATCTCAGTGATCAATGCTATGCAGCTATCAGCAGATGGGTACTCATGACGGACAGCACTGATCACGCTTTCTGCCATTGACCCCTCAAACGACATGATATGAAATATGTACTAGCAAGACTGCTGTTCATAGCAACTATATTTTATTGGTGTCTTTTTAGATAGCTACATAGACTGCAGCTGTATTTTGTTATTATTTTACTGTGAGTTAACATAGCCTAAAAATTTATTATATGCTTGGTTGTTATTGGCACCTCTTACACTTTCCTATAACTATGAGATCAGTGTGTATTACGATTAACCTTTACCAAAACATTTTTAATACAGCCCCTAAAAGTGCAACTTCAACTACTAGAACTACGACAAGAACGTCACCTACAAGTGAGTGAAGAATAAAAAAAACATATATTAATAGATTTGTGGTCAGTGCAGGATAGAGGTTCAACTTTCTTCCATATTTGCAGTTCTTTAAGTCAAATTTTAAAAACACATTACAGTTGTAAAAAAATGTGTTGTCTATAACAATCATTCACATTGGGGGGTATAAAACTGTCTGCAATAAGAGTTGAGGTTTCAATTTGAGAGAGCTAGTTAGGAAATGAAATCTGAGCTATGATTGGTTGATACTGACACATCCAGACTGTGCTGGCATTCTTCCCAGTGCGTGCCGCAAGTCCAGTTGGACTTTCTGTAGGAAACTCCCAGGTTGCTACTTTCAGGGAAGGACCTCGGCAACCACTGAGTGAACAACTGAAGGAGTGCTGGAGTCTGCAGGATGCACCGTTGGGATGTAGTTCAGACTGGAGCTGGTCTAGAACTAGGAATGGCTGGAGTAGCAAGAAGATCGCTAGGAAGTGTCAAAAAGCTAGGAAGCACAGATGTGGTTTCTGACTGACAACAATAACTGAGCAAAGAGGTGAGGAGGTGGAGACTATATATACCCTGAGGAGAACATTCTAGAAAACTCCAGAGTCTGTGGGCTGACCTATAAGTACAGGTGGGCAGGCGAGTGTCTGCCACTAGAGGGAGCTCAGTGTTCCAGGAGGCCAGATCAGGGCAAAAACAAAATCCAGAGAAAAATCCGGCTGAGAGGAAGGGAGATTATCACAGCACAGTGCAACCTAGAGTTGGAGGGGATAATGGACAAGGCCATGTTCTTAAGATCTTTCTTCTGGTCCACAGCCTTTCCAATCTACCAAATAGTAAACTTACCCTCTCAAACTTTTCATATTCAAGATCTCTTTAACCTTGTAGACATTTTCAGTGCCAGACACTGGGGAAGGAGAAGTGATTTTACAAGAGTACCGGTTAAGGGAAAGAGGCTTTAGGAGAGACATGTGAAACCAGTTGGAATACACAGAGATGGAGGCAAACAGAGCCATTTTTCAAAATTGGTCCACCACAAGCCAGATTACAGAGCAGCTTAAGGAAAGGGGAAGATGGCAATATGTGACCAATGACTCTCCAGTACAGGCAACAGAAGACCAGCAGGCTTTTAGTGAGAACTGTTGTAGGCACAGTACCAGTAAGCGGCCACAAACTTTTCTACATCTTGAACCAGAGTTGGCCACCAATAATGCCTGGAAAGTAAATCAAGGAATCTGCGTACCCCCAAATGGCCAGCTATGAGCCAAGATCACAGCGGAGACACCATGACGTGTTTCTCAACGTCAGTGAATCTAAGACTTGCACCCTGGAAAATCAAATGTGCAAAAATACTGCAGAGACACCATCACATGTTTCTTAACATCAATAAGCTAGCCAGACCTTCCTCCGGGAAGGAGCAACCAAGCCAAGTAAGGTCTCCAGTTAAGGAAACCATCCAAGCAAGGTATTCATCCACAGACAGCTGTTTCGGGTTGTAAGCCCCTCATCAGTGTTGAGTAGGATTCTGGCTAGTAGGAGCAAAGCTGTAAACTGTAATACTTTATAAAACTGTAATACCACACAATCTGTTTAACCTTTTAAATACTAAGATAATTGTTAATGATGGTATTTGCTGGGATAATCTGCCAGGATCAGATTGAAGAACGATCTCTGCCCTTGCACATAGGTGTTAGTTGTAATATAAAAACCATTTCCTATCATATACGAAGCAGGCTCAGCTTGTAAAGCCTGCACCATATGCAGTACACACTAAGCCGCATTAAAAAGACTTATTTATTATTACTTATTAAAAAGACTTACAAGGGGTTAAGATACAAATTACAAGTTACACATACAAGATACAAGTTAAGATACAAAATGTAGGACAGAGAGAGGCTATGTTCAAAAGACGTCAAAAATAGAGAAAAGGCAGCCGATTTTTATGTTTAAAAAAACGTCCATTATTGCCGCGATTTAACTGACTACAATGGCAATGCATTGAAGTCAATGGAAATACGAACATCCAATGCAAACAATGTATTGAATAACGGACGTTTTTACCGCAGACTTTAAATAATGAACATGATCATTATTTTCGGACGTCTCTTGAACACAGCAGGCATTTTTAGTTGTTCACACACAGTTTTTTTTTTGTCACTGTTCTTTCTCTGTTTTTACTAATAAATTCAATGGACTTTTCAATTAGGCCGCATCCAAAGGCCAATTAGTCCACCTAAACTAGAATAATGAACAAACATCAGTCATTGCACTAAGGGGAAGCCAGGCTGCTAAATGACGTCCATTATTTTAGACTCAAATGACGGGCGTCATTTTAAACAGAGCTGTAAAAACGTTGTGTGAACATAGCCAGAGACTGATTATATAGATGCTAACTTGGATAAGACTATCAACAGGATATTCAAGTATCAAATTTCCTTTTCGTGTGTCCTTAGCGTCTGTCCAAAAACATTAGAAAAGATATATATTGTATTGACTCGACATCATGGATAATAAAATGTCTGTATTTAACCATTCACATTGCAGCTATAATGTAAAGTGCGGACATGAATTATATAATTGATTGTTATAAGCAGCTCAGACAATGTTAGCCTTTTGTCCCATTTCCTACAACTCAGATCAGTGTGTATTGTAATCCTTTACCTGATTATTTCTGAACCCCCCAGCAACCCGTAGATCAGGAACTACAGAAACAGTAACAACAACTGCAAGAACCACGACCAGAACAAGTAAGTGCATAAATGAAACATGTTATGATGGATTTATGGTCTGGAAAGTAATTTTTCGATTAATGATCGATCAATAATAGTGGCCATTTTACTGGAAGTAATTTACAGTTTAGGGCTATGTTCACAAACTGTCAAAATGATGTCCATTTTTTAAAAAAATAGCCATTGTTTAAAAATAACATGTTTTTGCGGTTAAATGACATTCATCCAGCAAAAACTGACCTCACTTTGATGGTTCTTCTTCTGACTGTTGTATGTAAAGACTTGCTTATTATTGATGGTTATAGTTTTACTGCAGCCACTAAACCCTTATCTACAAGAACTGTGGTCGGCATTTCAACTAGTGAGCAAATACTAAAAAACACGTTTTCATGGATTTATGGTTTGACATCCCTCCACGTAGAAGGATGGCCTCACATCCTTCCTGACATTTGTTGACATCCTTCCGCGTGGACTAAACTTATTAGAGCACCTTAAAATTGTTGTTTTGTTTTGATTCAGCTTTTATCACTAAGGAAGAATCTGAGTGCACATTTCTGCAGGGAGAATAGGGCTATCACCTGATATCTAATAAAACAGAAAGCTAAGGCGAACAACCAATTTATTTCCTTCCTGGCTGGTCCACATTAAAGGTGTAGTGCGGCGCTTAGTAATTATTCACAAAATAACACACATTACAAAGTTATACAACTTTGTAATGTATGTTATGTATCTGAATGGCCCCCTTCCCCCTGTTTTCCCCCACCCACGCTAAACCTGGAAGTGTGGTGCATTATACTCATCTGTTTTGTTTCGACCCCCGGCCGCGATCTTGTGACAATGATGTAATCTTCGGGAAGCCGGCGGAACCGCTCCGACCGCCCCTCATGCCGGCCCCCCCTCTGCCGCGTCATCAGCTGCTTAGCTGCGATTGACTGAGCATAACTAAGCTCAGCCAATCGCGGCTGAGCAGCTGATGACGCGGCAGAGGAGGGCCGGCACGAAGGAGGGCTGGTGCGATCCGGCCTTCCAAAAAGACGTCATTGTCCCCAAGATGGCGGCCGCTGTTGGCACGAATCAGGTATGTATAGTGCACTATACTTCCGGGGGGGGGGGGACACGGGGAAGGGGGGCATTCACTAACATAACATACATTTCAAAGTTGTATAACATGCTGAAGGATGTTGCAGGCACCAAATTGTTCTCCACGGCATCTCCAGACTCTGTCACGTCTGTCACATGTGCTCATTGTGAACCTTCTTTTATCTGTGAAAAGCACAGGGCACCAGTGGCGAATTTGCCAATCCTGGTGTTCTCTGGCAAATACCAAGAGTCCTGCACAGTGTTGGCAGGGGCGTAGCTAGGATTCATGGGGCCCCATAGCAAAAAATTGTAAGTGCCCCCCCTACACTATGCACAATACAGTAATATATATATATATATATATATATATATATATATATATATATATATATATATGTGTGTGTGTGTGCATCTTGTGGCCAGAGGCATAATCCTGCCTGCAGCCAAAAGAGTAATTGGCAGAGCAGAGAGCCAATGGCTACTTCTACTGAAGTAGAAGCGCGCATGCGCGCGAAACAGCTGTAATCACCCTGCTTCGTCAGTGCTTGGCGTCTACTATGTGGCCCTGGATGTCCGTAAGTTTTTAAATGCACGCTTAAATAAAGAAGAGATCACGAATCTGGTGAGTGCCCTCATCTTTCTTCTCATAAAGTGGATTTGTATGCTTCCTGTATTCTCCTGAGTGAGCACCAACCAGTGATCCTAGATAAAATTTATACTAAGTTTAACAACTCCGAACAACAAAAAAAGCTCCTAAGCCGGAATCAGCAGCAGTGCCGGTAACTGTGTACTTTCTTTTGTAAGTAATAAATTTACTTACCCATCCATCCTGCCCCCTGCTCGCCCCCGGCCTGCACTGTAACCAGGGCCGCCATCAGGGCAGTAGTATTGTCGGGAGTGCTGTAAGGGGCCCGGGCCAGGTGACTCACAGAGAGGGGCCTGGGGCTGCTGCCAGTACACTGCAAAGCTTAGTGAGGAAAACGGACTTTTACAGACCTGTTCTTCTTACTAGCTGCAGTCTGGGGGTCCTGCTCCCCTCCCCTGTGCTGTGTGGAGGTCTCACCAACTCTCCCCTCATGGCTTTTAGTCTCTATCCTACTCCGTGCAGAGGGGGAGGGGCAGGAGCATGGTCCCGGTGAGAAGGGGGAGGACAGAGGATCTGCAGGTCCTGTGAAGATGTAAGCAGCTCCATCATGAAATGCTGGGAGTGTTAGTGTTGTCATAGGCTGTCAGTACATGCTGGGAGTTGTAGTGTTTTCACAGGCTGCCAGTACATGCCGGGAGTTGTAGTGTCACAGGCTGTCAGTACATGCTGGGAGTTGTAGTGTTGTCACAGGCTGCCACAATGTAGATCTCAGCATTTAAGTGTGTCAATGACAGGAGCAGTGGCTTTAATTGACCAATTGCCTGGGTTGCCAATCGATTTGTAGGGCAGCCAGAAGCATTATGCTTAGCTACATGCTGTCCAATCGGCAATCAGCTCCTAGAGTCTGTCTCAGGCTGACTTTACTTGCAGAGCGCCAATCTCATTGATCAATTCTATGCAGCTACCAGCAGCCAGTTACTAATGATGAACAGCAGTGATCATGCTGCTGTATATAGACTGCAGCTGCTGTTATGGGCACCTCTGACACTTTCCTGTAACTAAGAGATCAGTGTGTATTGCAGGGTGTAACCTTTACCTGATTATTATTATTTCTTTTTTTTAATGCAGCCCCTAAACGCAGAACTGGAACTGTGCCAGGAATACCATCAAGTGAGTGAATAATAGAAAACCTATTTTAATACATTCATGTTCAGTACAGAGTAGAGGTACAACTTTCTTTCTTATTTGCAATTCTTTGAAGTGATACTGTCACCCCCTTTATGGATGAGGACTTCTCTACACAGCTATAAATCCTAAATTCTGCAGTTCTCCTACCTTACTTTATAATAGATTTCTCGGTGCTTGGTCTAGTGAAAAATGTTTTTTATTGTTGGAGGATTATGCCACCTGGGCGGGGCTTCCCAACTGCTATGCCACCTCTCCCCACACACATCACCACAGTAGGCCCTTCCCCTCCGAGACGTCTGGTGTCTAGGCCCTGCCACCTCAGCAGCCATTGGAATAGGCCCAGAGCCGGCCTTAGGGTAGATGGCGCCCTGTGCGAAACTGTCTTCTGGCGCCCCCCCTCCCCCCCAAACACACACACACACACACATATATATAGACATACAGGGCAGAGCTTCTGCTGTCCCTGCGTCTGTGCTGTTTCTGCAACAAAGTAGTTGTTCTTTTCCAATTTATTTAAGGAGTTATCCAGGATTCAAAAAGGCATGTCTACTTTCTTTTATAAACAGCTCCATTCCAGTCCTCAGGTTGTGTGTGGTATTACAACCCAGTTCCATTGATGTGAATAGAGACAAGCTGTAATACCACATACAACTAAAAAGTAATAATACATTAACATAAGACAATACTCAACACTAAATATAAGCAGTATGCCCTATACATGCCCCAAATAGTAGTCAGGCAGCTCAGTGCCACCATATAAGCAGGTAGCTGTAGGTAGGTAGTTATAGGTAGGTGTGGTAGCTGTAGGTAGGTAGTTGCAGGTAGCTAGTTGTGGGTAGCTGTAGGTAGGTAGTTGTGCGTAGCTGTAGGTAGGTAGTTATAGGTAACTGTGGTAGCTGTAGGTAGGTAGTTGTGCGTAGCTGTAGGTAGGTAGTTATAGGTAGATAGCTGTAGGTAGCTGTAGGTAGTTATAGGTAGGTGTAAGTAAATAGCTGTAGGAAGGTAGTTATAGGTAGGTGTAAGTAAATAGCTGTAGGTAGCTGTAGGAAGGTAGTTATAGGTAGGTGTAGGTAGGTAGTTATAGGTAGCTGTGGTAGTTATAGGTAGGTAGTTGTAGGTAGCTGTAGATAGTTGTGGGTAGCTATAGGTAGGTAGCTGTAGGTAGGTAGTTGCCACCCCCTCCCCCCGATGTAGGCACTGACAAACACACATACAAGAAAAACAGACACTTTAACTCACCTGGCTCCCGCCGTGCGTCTCCTCTCCTCAGCTCAGATGACGTCGCTGGACACGCTGACGATCTGTCACAGAGGCGCTTGTGCATGCAGAGACAGCTTCACATCTATCTATATAAATGTGTGCTGTCTCTGTCTGCAGGAGCGCTGGCACACTATAGGAGGAGGAAGGCGCAGGGCGATCAGCCATAGAGGCGGCCGGGCAGAGAAAGGCAGCTTTGCATACTTATCTGGTGTAGAGAGAGGAACACAGACATACACAGCATGCATTATGTGACAGTGTCGTGCTGTGTATGTCTGTCCGCCCCGATCGCTCCCCCAGCTGGCCGCCCGGCACCCTGCTCCTATAGTGGTTTCTAATGGCGCTCCTGCAGGACATACAGCGTTCCTCTCTACACCAGATAAGTATGCAGAGCTGCCTTTCTCTGCCCGGGCGCCTCTATGGCTGATCGCCCTGCGCCTTCCTCCTCCTATAGTGTGCCAGCGCTCCTGCAGACAGAGACAGCACACATTTATATAGCTAGATGTGCTGCTGTCTCTTCTGCCTGAGCGCCCCCCTGCTGGCCGGGAGTGATGCGCCCTGTGCAACCGCACAGGTCGCACACCCCAAAGGCTGGCCCTGAATAGGCCAACCTAGAGGGGATGAGGCCTAGACCTTTAGGTTGGCCCATTCCAATGGCTGCGGACGGGACGATACCTAGACACCAATGGCGTCACAGAGGGGTGAGGCCTACGGCGCCAATGTGGGTGGAGATATGGGGTTGCACACCTGGTAAGCCTCCCCCCTACGCCACTGTCCACCAACAATAACATGCATTTTTGAGCTGAGAGACTATAAAGAAATTATTTATTTGATCAGATATGAAATGTCTACAACTATGTCTAACTTTGGCTTTATGGATTCAAAAATGTGTTGTTTATAACAATTATTCACTTTGAGAGGATAATAAAGGTATAAATTGAGGGATAGAAGCTTATTTCATCATGGCATCATGGCAAGGAAGGGTTACAAGCCATGGTTAAATAAACTTCTATCGC
Source organism: Dendropsophus ebraccatus (assembly GCF_027789765.1). NCBI lineage: Eukaryota > Metazoa > Chordata > Amphibia > Anura > Hylidae > Dendropsophus > Dendropsophus ebraccatus. Next base: position 40,118,645 of record NC_091457.1, on the reverse strand, counting down.
TGTATTAATATGGCCTCGTTGTATGCCGTTACACTCTTTTTGTATGACTGTGTGTGGCCCTTTGTACAAAGGGACTGGTAACTCTGCATTCTTTTATCTTGAGCATGGCCTGATAGCTAGCTGAGAAGGAGTGCTTTAGATCTAATGCTTTAGACCAGTGATTTTCAACCTTTTTTGAGCCGCGGCACACTTTTTATACTTAAAAAATCCCGGGGCACACCACCAACCAAAATGGCACAAAATGACACTAAAACAGTACATATTATACATATAGTTCACGGAGTTCACTCTTGGGGGTTTTAAATCAGCTTCTTATCACCACAAGAGCTGCTTTTTAAGCCCTCAAGAGTGACATATGCCGGGCAGAGATCCTTTCAATAAATTATTCATTTTAAAAAAGTGAAATAAAAAAGGATAACCCCCTCATATATACAATCCCATGTAACCTCATACATACAGTGCCATGTATTCCCATATATATATATATATATATATATATATAACAGTCCCATGAAAACTCATACATACAGTCCCACGTATATGAGCACATAATTATCAGCACCATATACTGTGGTGATGTGCACTGTATAGCCACAGTATATGGTGCTGATAATTATGTGGCTCATATAACTGCAGTATAAAGGGGTACAATGAGACGTACTATGGCCATGAGGCCAGAGTACAAGTGCCCCCTGCTTTGCCCTCATACAGTAATAATGCCCCCTGCAGTATGCCCCATATAATAATAATGCCCCCTGCAGTATGCCCCCATATAATAATAATAATGCCCCCTGCAGTATGCCCCATATAATAATAATGCCCCCTGCAGTATGCCCCCATATAATAATAATGCCCCCTGCATTATGCCCCCATATAATAATAATGCCCTCTGCAGTATGCCCCCATATATTAATAATGCCCTCTGCAGTATGCCCCCATATATTAATAATGCCCTCTGCAGTATGCCCCCATATATTAATGCCCCCTGCAGTATGCCCCATATAATGCCCCCTGCAGTATGCCCCCATATAATGCCCCCTGCAGTATGCCCCCATATATTAATGCCCCCTGCAGTATGCCCCCATATATTAATGCCCCCTGCAGTATGCCCCCATATAATGCCCCCTGCAGTATGCCCCCATATAATGCCCCCTGCAGTATGCCCCCATATATTAATGCCCCCTGCAGTATGCCCCCATATAATGCCCCCTGCAGTATGCCCCCATATAATGCCCCCTGCAGTATGCCCCCATATATTAATGCCCCCTGCAGTATGCCCCCATATATTAATGTCCCCTGCAGTATGCCCCCATATAATGCCCCTTGCAGTATGCCCCCCATATAATGCCCCCTGCAGTATGCCCCCATATATTAATAATGCCCTCTGCAGTATGCCCCCCATATAATGCCCCCTGCAGTATGCCCCCATATATTAATAATGCCCTCTGCAGTATGCCCCCATATATTAATGTCCCCTGCAGTATGCCCCCATATAATGCCCCCTGCAGTATGCCCCCATATAATGCCCCCTGCAGTATGCCCCCATATATTAATGCCCCCTGCAGTATGCCCCCATATATTAATGCCCCCTGCAGTATGCCCCCATATAATGCCCCCTGCAGTATGCCCCCATATAATGCCCCCTGCAGTATGAGAATATGCACCAATAGTTTTAAAAAAAACAAAACAACAAACCATCATACTCACCTAATCGGCGCTGTGTGTTCTCCCTCCTCTTCAGGCTCCGTCCTGTGAGCCGCGGCGACTGAACCTCCGGCAGGCGTGATGACGTCACATCATCACACCTGCCGGAGAGGTCACGTCCCGGCCTCCCATAGGCTGCTGGCATGAAGTGCCGCGGCCTATGGGAGTCAATGTCAGAGCAGGACGCTGACAGGTCCTGCTCTGACATTGTGCGCGATTGAATGTTTCGCCCGCTCACTGTGTGAGCGGGCGGAACATCAATCCATCGGCATATCCCTAGAAGCTGCGCGGCCGCAGCTTCTAGGGATATTAAAGGGACAGTTTCTAATTTCCGACCGGGATCCCGCGGCACAGCTGGCGGGTTCTCACGGCACACCAGTGTGCCGCGGCACCCCGGTTGGGAAACGCTGCTTTAGACAATGACAAGCAATGACAGACACCAATGACTTTACTAGCAGAGATCTCACTGATCAATGCTATGCAGCTATCAGCAGCCGGTTACTCAAGACGGAGAGCAGTGATCACACTGCTGACTGCTGTAGACCCCTCAAATACCCTCACGATATGAAATACATACTAGTAAAATTGCTGTTTTAGCAACCAGATTTTAGTGGCATCTGTTTAGATGTATGTAATTGAAAAAAAAAAAAAAAATCTTCATGCAGCCCCTAAAAGCGCAACTACAACTATGAGAACTGTGCCAAGAATGTCATCAACAAGTGAGTAAATATTAGAAAACATGTTTTAATAGATTCATGGTCAGTACAGAGTAGAGGAACAACTTTCTTATTTGCAATTCTTTAAGTGAAGTTTCAAAAACACATTACAGTTATATTATATTTATTAGAGTCTAACTTTGGCTTTATGGATTAAAAAAACAATTCAGTGAGGCATCGACTACCGACCTGGAAGAACAACATTGAGAATGCTGGAGCTCTAGGATCCGAGGAATAGCTACAACTATCAGCCTAATGCTTACCCATATGCTGTCTGATGAGCAATCAGCTCCTAGAGTCTGTCTCAGGCAGACTCTACTAGCAGAGCGTCAATCTCACAGAATAATGCTATGCAGCTATCAGCAGACGAGTACTCAAAACGGACAGCAGTGATCACGCTGCTATCTGCCATTGACCCCCAAACGCCACAATAAAAAAATATACTATATATATATATATATATATATATATATATATATATATATATATTGCAAACATGAGAAAAAAAGAATTGGCTGCACCTTACACCCACAGCTGACACCAATGCCTCTCGGCTACATTTAAAAACCAACGTCAGAATGTTGGTTTACAATTTGTAGGCCAAAAGACCTGCACGCGGTACTTGAGGCAATATGGTTTGATCAAATTATATACCAATATTCTGGCGTTGGTTTTTAAATTGACACTGTCACCCCCTTTGTGCATTCTGACATCTCTACACAGGTGTAAAGGATAAATTTAGTGTTTTTCATACCTTATTTCATATCATATGTCATGGTGCTTGTTCAAGTAAAAAGTGTCCTTTTATCAACTGCAGATTGTATTAAGTGGGCGTGGCCTCGCGGCATTAGCGCCACATAGCCCCGCCCACAACGGCACAGTTGGCCCCGCCCCCTCGCCGGCCATTGGAACAGGCTGGCCGAAAGGTCTAGGGCCAACCATGCCGTTGTGGGCGGGGTTAATTGGTGCTAATGCCACGCCCACTTAATACAATCTGCAGTTAATAAAAGGACACTTTTTACTTGAACAAGCACCATGACGTATGATATGAAATAAGGTATGAAAAACACTACATTTACCCTTTACACCTGTGTAGACATGTCAAAATGCACAAAGGGGGTGACAGTGTCACTTTAAATATAGCCGAGAGGCATTAGTATTAGCCATGGGTGCAGCCATGCATCCTTTCCTCTAGGTTTGCATTTATGCATATATATATATATATATATATATATATATATATATATATATATTTATTTATTTATTTTTTGCTATTATTTTACTGTGCGGGAACATAGCCCCAAAATGAATTATATTATATGAATGATTGTTATAGGCACCTCTGACAATTTCCTACAACTATGAGATCAGTGTGTATTGCTATGAACCTTTAGGCCTTATTTACACGTCCCGTAAAATTGTCCGTGGTTGTGGATATGGACAATTTTAAGGCCCATGAAATCCTATGTGGGCATTAACACGATCCGTGCCATCATCCGCGCCGTGATCCTTGCTGCGAAAAAATAGGACAGATCATAGTGTATATGGCGTCACGGATGCCTCCCCCCGTTCCTATTTCCCCTGATCCCGGCTCCCATCTCCGCCGCTCTCGGCTCTCATCTCCCCCTTATGGATTTTATGGTTTAGACAATTAGACAATGACAGACACCAGTGATCTAGTAACAAGAAGTCCAAAAGCATCCAAGTGAAATAATCTTCCAAGCTTTATTGGAGGATCAAGAACACAATACACCGTTTCGGTTCACATTTAGCCTTTCTAAAGTATAAGATTACATTACACCAGTGCAGGAATAAATGTGCAGAGGGAAAATCACTCACCAATTAGAATAGTGGGTGGATCCCTGGACCAAGACACAAAATAAGGGAATGCAGGAAGAAGTGGACCGGATGACCACTGTAATATGATTCCATATATAAACAAGCCATTTATTAATTAATATAAAAGTACTAAGAATAGAAATTAAAATCAACTCTGCCCATGTACTAGTTTAAACATAGTAAAATATGCCGATCTACCTGTGCTCTGTGTGAGAAAGGTGTCCGCATCCATGGCCCCATGTTGGGGTTTCCAATGATTCATGTCAGAAGTGCCGGCAAGTCCCAGAAGTGATGTCCAAGAGGGGGCTATTCTGCTCATTGTGAAGGAAAACGCTGACGCTAGGATGTCTGTAGTTGCGCAGTCATCAGCACTAACTACGGACATCCTAGCGCCATCGTTCCCCCTTCACAACGAGCAAGGTGTGATGTAATGTTATACTTGACGAGCACTGGTGTAATGTAATGTTATACTTGAGAAAACTCAATGTGAGGCGAAACATCGTATTGTGCTCTTGATCCTCCAAGAAAGCTTTGAAGATTATTCCACCTAGTTGCTGTTGTACTTCTTGTTACTAGATATCTTGTGCACTTGGGATTGTGGACCAACCAGTGTGCATCTGTAATCTGCTACATGTGGACTTTCGGGTGCTGTTGGACTCTTCTTCTTTTCCAGACACCAGTGATCAGCTGATGTCCTCCTTTAACTCTTTAAATGTCACAATGTACACTGCTCAAAAAAAATAAATGGAACACTCAAATAACGCTTCCTAGATCTAAAAGAATGAAATATTCTCATTGAATACTTTTGTTTTGTACAAAGTTGAATGTGCTAAGAACAAAATCTCACAAAAATCATTAATGGAAATCAATTGTGTTACCCAATGGAGGCCTGGATTTGGAGTCACACACAAAATTGTGTGAAAAACACACTACAGGCTGATCTAACTTTGATGTAATGTCCTTAAAACAAGTCAAAATGAGGCTCAGTACTGTATGTGGCCTCCATGTGCCTGTATTACCTCCCTTGGTATACTCCTGATGAGGTTGCGGAGGGATCTCCCCCAAGACCTGGACCTCACTCCTGGACAGTCTGTGGTACAACATGACGTTGGTGGATGGAGCTAGACGTGATGTCCCAGATGTGCTTAATCGGATTCAGGTCTGGGGAACGGGCAGACCAGTCCATAGATTTAATGCCTTCATCTTGCAGGAACTGCTGACCCACTCCCGCCACTTGAGGTCTAGCACTGTTCTGCATTAACCTCTAGCTGCACCAGGACGTTATTGAACGTCCTGGTGCCACTAGGGGAGCTCAGTGGGGGGTCGCTCTAAACTGCCGTGATCCCAGGTGCTATATGCAGCCCGGGACCGCGGCTATTAGCGGGCACAGTTTGATCGCTGTGCCCGCTAATTAAGTATTTAGATGCAGCTGTCAAAGTTGACGGCTAATAATAATAATATTTATTTATTTGTATAGCGCCAACAGATTCCGCAGCGCTTATTTAAATATATAAATACATTACAGGTTATATATTAAATTATACAATGAATAAATTACAATAACAAATTAGTGACCTGCTCTCAAGAGCTTACAGGCTAGGATGACTGGGAGTAACACGAGAGGCAACAAGTGCTTTATTTGTCAATGTTCCAGTCATTGTACATGGAGTCTCTAAGTGCCTATAGGCGGCTGGGCAAGCCAGTCACATTCCATTTTCTAAGCTCAGATAACAAGGACAGTGTACCTAGCACCAAAGAAGTTATAGAGAGGGGATAGCAAAGGGAGACGAGATTACGAAATGTTATAAGCACGCCTGAAGAGATGGGTCTTCAGGGCGCGCTTGAAACTGGGGATGTTGGAAATAAGTCTGAGGTCTTTGGGTAAAGAGTTCCAGAGAACTGGTGCAGCACGAGAGAAGTCTTGGAGGCGGGAATGAGAAGTTCTTATTAAAGAAGAGGTTAGTGTAAGGATGATAGGTGGAGATGAGGGAGGAGATGTATGGAGGGGCAGAGTTGTGGAGAGCTTTATGGGTGAGGGTGAGGAGTTTGAACTGTGTTCTATATTTAATGGGTAACCAGTGCAGTGACTGGCACAGAATGGAGACGTCGGTATAGCGGCTGGAGAGGAAGATTAGCCTGGCTGCTGCGTTCAGGATAGACTGGAGAGGGGAGAGCGTAGAGAAAGGAAGACCGATTAGTAGGGAGTTACAGTAGTCAAGATGGGAATGGATCAGGGCGACAGTAAGAGTCTGAGCGGTGTCAGTGGTGAGAAATGGACGGATTCTGGAGATGTTTTTGAGATAAGGATGACAGGAGCGTGTAAGAGCTTGGATATAGGGAGTGAAGGATAGGTCAGAGTCTAGCATGACCCCCAGACATCGAGCCTGATGCACAAGAGTTATGCTAGTACCACAGACTGAGAGGGAGATGTCGGGTTTAGGTTTGTTAGAGGGAGGAAATACAAGAAGTTCAGTTTTAGAGAGATTAAGTTTGAGGAACAGAGAGGTCATAGTGTTAGAGAGAGCAGATAGCTACATCTAATTGCTTGCTATTGTCCTTCCCTGGTGGTCTAGTGTGGGATCGCTGAGGGGCGATCCCCACATCACCTCCGGGCCCCGGTCTGTGCCGTAATGGCGCTGATCCTGGCTTGGCATTCTATTGCTTTCGGCTGCAGCAGTCGAAAGTAATAGAACATAGATTTCATTAATCTATGCAGTATATCTATACTACAAAGATCTCAATAAGAGATCAGAGCAGTGATATTAGAAGTCCCCCAGGGGGACTTCTAGTATGTGTGTAAAAAAAAAAAAAAAATGTTTTGTTTTTTTTATTAATAATAATCCCCTCCTCTAATAAAAATTTTCCCCTTCCCCATTTTATAAAAAAAAAATAATAAATGTTAGGTATTGCCGCGTGCGTAATCGCCCGAACTGTTAAATTAACACATTCCCGAACTCGCACGGTAAACGGCGTAAGCACATAAAAATTCCAAAATGCTAAATTGCGCATTTTTGGTCGCATCAGATCTATAAAAATTGTAATAAAAAGCGATTAAAAAGTCACATATGACCAAACAAGGTACCAATAGAAAGTATAGATCATGGCGCAAAAAATGACACCTCGCACAGCCCCATAGACCAAAGGGTAAAAGCGTTATAAGCATGGTAATAGAGCAATTTTAAGGAACCTTTTTTTAAAAGGTTTTAATTTTTTAAAAGCCATCAAATAAAATAAAAGTTATACAAGTTACATATCATTGTAATCGTACCAACTTAATGAACATGTATAACAAGTCAGTTTTACCCTAGGGCAAACGGCGTAAAAACAACCCCCTCTCCCACCCAAATAAACCAAATAAAAAAATTTATTTCACCACACATATAATTTATTTCTGGTTTCACAGCATATTTTAGGAAAAAATTACGTCTGCCTTTGCAAAGTGCAATTAGTGGCGCAAAAAATGCTATGGCCTTATATACACAAGGAGGAGAAACGAAAGCGCAAAAATGAAAACTGGCCAACCGCACCAGCATATGGTCTCACAAAGGTTCTGAGGATCACGGTACCTAATGGCAGTCAGGTTACCTCTGGCAAGCACATGGAGGGCTGCAGTGTCGGACTGGGCCACCGGAGGACGGGTGGGTTCTCCGGTGGGCCCCTCCCCCACTCCCACTGCCTGTCTAGCAGCTGGGACCCCCAGACAGCCATAGGATGATGCTGCCTGTCCTCAGTGGGCCACCAGCTGCAGCAGGATAAATACATGGTTTTGCCGTGTCTGCCCGACTCTGAGGAGACAGCCCCGGCAAAACCATGTCCTGGGTAGTCCCGGGAAGCTCCGCCCGTGCCATGGAAAGCCACACACTCAAGCGATCTCACTCAAGCAGAGCAGGGAGAGGAGTCGCTGAAGCACTAGAGGAACAATACAGGTGAGGTAAGTATAGTGGTTTTTTGTTTTAAATACAGATGGAGGGGCTAAAGAATGATAAGGGAGGTACTGGTATGCTGATGAGGGGCAAAAGGATGAGAGGGGTACTACTATGATGATGGAAGGGCAAGAGGATGAAGGGGGAAGGAGGATGATGGAGGGGTAGTGATATGATGGAGGGGCAGGAGGAAGAAGGGTGTAGTAGTATGATGGGGTAGGAGGATGATGGATGGGTAGTAATATGATGGAGAGGCAGGAGGATGAAGGGGTAGTAGTATGATGGGGTAGGAGGATGATGGATGGGTACTAATATGGAGGGGCAGGAGGATAAAGGAGTAGTAGTATGATGGGGTAGGAGGATGATGAATGGGTAGTAATATGATGGAGGAGAAGGAGGATGAGAGGGGTAGTAGTATGATGATGGAGGTGCAGGAGGATGAAGGGGTAGTAGTATGATGATGGAGGTGCAGGAGGATGAAGGGGTAGTAGTATGATGATGGATGATTTGGTCAGTAACAGTGTGATGGTATGTTTAGAGGTACAGTATGGTGATAATATATATATTAGTTCTGTTCTGGGGTCACTTCCACACACTGAGCCCCCACATAACTATGTATTCTGATCTCCCACAAAGCATTCAGTGTACAATACACCAAGAATCCTCCAGGTACAACAGCTGCAAGCAGTACAACTCCCAGCATTTATGATAGTCTGCATCCCTCAGGATACGCGGGGAGTTGTAGTACATATGAGCTGCCACTGTAGAGACATATAGTGCTGGACCATGAGGGCTGATGGTTGTAACAGATTACGGTCACCAGAAGCTTCTGCACAACAATCATTAAAGGTTTGTTCTGTCTGAAGCTACATCTCCCAACATACCCTTCATTAAAGCTTCATAAGTGTAGGGTATTCTGAGAGTTATAGTTCGACTGAAAACATGTCATTCACAAGGGAGTTGTCGCAGATCCAGAGGAATCCAGGATAGGGCCGGGTCAGTATGTCGCTTTTTACCGATTCTTCTTTGGTGGGCCCCAAGGATCCCTTCCTCTGGAGGTATCCCAGTCCGACACTGGAGGGCTGTACGGCCCTCCAAAGAAATGACCTACTGCCAAACCCACTAGCATGCTGAAGGATGTTGCAGGCACCAGATTGTTCTCCACGGCATCTCCAGACTCTGTCACGTCTGTCACATGTGCTCACTTTGAATCTTCTTTCATCTGCGAAAAGCACATTTATGTGTGTATCTTGTGACCAGAGGCAAAATCCTGCCTGCAGCCACAAGAATGGCTGGCAGAGCAGAGAACCAATGGCTGCTTGCTCTGGCTTTCTTTACCCCCTTATGTACTGCAGTGTTTAAGTGACCCATTTTTCAGAAGACAAGGAGATATCTGCCTTACTGAAGGTGCACTGATAACCCCTGACCCCTGCATGGAGCTCTGCACATTTTCCCACTTGATTGTGGCAGGCAGACAGAAAAGAGGTCAGGAGTTATCAGTGCATTGAAGCAGAAATATCTTTGTCTTCTGCTTGTTAACTCTTTTTTAGTGTGCAGTATGTAAGTAAACATTGGGTCACTTACACACTGCAGTACATAAGGGGTTAAGCAGAAGGACACAGGACGCTCTTATTTTCTCTCCCGCACAGGGCCCATGCCAACTGCCTACCCTGCCTTTATGGTAGCTACGCCACTGGGTTTTGAGCCATGAGCACAACCCGTATCTGTGGATGTTGGGCCCTCATACCATCCTCATGGAGTTGGAGTTTCGAACCGTTTGTGCAGACACATACACATTTGTAGCCTGCTGGAGGTCATTTTGCAGGGCTCTGGCAGTGCTCCTCCTGTTCTTCCTTGCAGAAAGACAGAGGTAGCGGTCCTGCTTCTGGGTTGTTGCCCTTCTATGGCCTCCTCCACGTCTCCTGGTGTATAGAGATGAGCGGATCGTCGGACTTTTGGTCCGACTGCATCGGCGCTCTCTCATCATGCCTTTGATCCCGGCAGCATACTTGCGCTCCCGCGAATATGCGGCCAGAATATTCCAGGGAATTCAACAGGGATTCCCTGGAATATCCTGGCCGCATATTCCCGTGAGCGCAAGTATGCGGCCAGGATCAAAGGCATGATGAGAGACCGAACTGCTTTCGGACCAAAAGTCCAAGCAGTTCGCTCATCTCTACTGGTGTACTGGCCTGTTTCGTGGTAGCGCCTCCAGCCTCTGGACACTAAGCTGACAGACAAAGCAAATCTTTTTGCCACAGCTCGCATTGATGTGCCATCCTGAATGAGCTGCACTACCTGAGCCACTTGTGTGGGTTGTAGAGTCTGGCTCATGCTACCACAAGTGTGAAAACACCAGCAACATACAAAAGTGACATAAACATCAGCCAGCATAGGTACTGGGAAGTGGTCTGTAGTTCCCACTTGGAGACCGCTCCCCTCTGCGTGCTGCTGCATCCCACGTAATGCCCCCTTTTCGCCCCACTGGAGAAGTTGGCGCAGATGGGGCAGATGCGAAAAAAATATTTGCAAAAATACCATTTGTGAATATTTTTATGCCGATCTGCCCCATCTGTGCCTAAAAAAGGCATTTACTCCTTTTCATACATATCCCCCCTGTTGTCTATTTCATTTGCACAACAGTATGTAAAAATTGATTGTGAATCAGTGTTGCTTCCTAAGTGGACAGTTTTATTTCATAGAAATTTGATTTACAGTACTTGGAGTTACATTGTGTTGTTTAAGTGTTCCCTTTAAATGCTGAGATCTAGATATGCTGCTCAAAAAATAGTGTCACTGTCATTTACATGTTTTTTTGCTGAAATCAATGGTACAGGCGATTTTAAGAACCTTAGCCGAAAAATGCATTTTTATCATGAATAACTTGAAGCTCTCCCCTCTGTCTTCATGGTTTTCTATGGAGAGGGGATGGGTGGAGGGAGATGAGGCACCAAAACAGGACAACAAAGAGTTCATTTACAGCTACATCACTGGGCTATCTCCTCTGAAGTTAGCACTGACCTCTCTGACCTATGAATACCGGCTTTCACACAGCTTCCACTGTGTAATCCTTTGTTCTCTGCTCTCTGCTGGCAACTAATCTACCTCCTCCCCCCTCCCCTCTCCATAGGTTAGATATGGCTCAACTGATGTAAAAGAGTCAAGATTTCCTGATAATGAGCAGTGATTGAGAGAGAGGAGGGGGACTGTTGTTAATAGCAACTATATTTTATTGGCGTATTTTTAGATACCTACATAGACTGCAGCTGTATTTTGCTATTATTTTACTGTGAGTGAACATAGACTAAAAATGAATTATATGCTTGGTTGTTATTGGCACCTCTGAAACTTTCCTATAACTATGAGATCAGTGTGTATTACGGATGGTCCGTGGAGAGGGTGGATAAAGCGGGAAGACCGCCTGGAAAACTGGCTGTATCCCGGTTTTCTAGGCGGTCCTCCCGCTGTATCCACCCTCTTCACGGAGGTTTTAGACAGCGGGAATCATTTCTGAGAGTCCGGGTTCGGACCATCCCTAGTGTGTAATACTATTAACCTTTACCAAAAATTTTTTTTTAATACAGCCCCTAAAAGTGCAACTTCAACTACTAGAACTACGACAAGAACGTCACCTACAAGTGAGTAAATAATAAAAAAAAATATATTATTAGATTTGTGGTCAGTACAGGGTAGTGGGACAACTTTCTTCCATATTTGCAGTTCTTTAGGTCAAATTTTAAAAACACATTACAGTTATATTACATTTACTTTAGTCTATCTTTGGCTTTATGGATTAAAAAATGTGTTGTTTATAACAATCATTCACATGGGGGGTGGATAAAACTGTCTGCAATAAGAGTTGAGGTTTCAATTTGAGAGAGCTATGCTGCGTTTACACGGAACGATAATTCGCCCGATCGTACGATTATCGATGTTGGAGTAACGTTTTTTCATAACAATCAGCGTTTAGACGGTACAATATATCATACGGAAAATTTGTTTTGCGATCGCTTAAGCCTATCTCAAACATAAGAAAAATCGGTGAACGACTGTTTACACAGAACGATATGCGAATTTTTTACGAATGACGATTTTAGAACATGTTGTAAGATCAAAATGAACGATTTCTCGTTCGTCGTTTGATTGTTCGCAGCATTTACACGTACGATTATTGTTCAAATTCAATCGTTATTGTGCGAATTCGCACGAAAATCGTTCCGTGTAAACGCAGCACTAGTTAGGAAATGAAATCTGAGCTATGATTGGTTGATACTGACACATCCAGACTGTGCTGGCATTCTTTCCCCAGCGCTTGCCACAAGTCCAGTTGGACTTTGCTGTAGGAAACTCCCAGGTTGCTACCCTTAGGGAAGGACCTCGGCAACCTCAGAGTGAACAACTGAAGCATTCCTGGAGACTAGGTGCCCCTCTTCTCTGGTTAAAGTGCAGGATGCACCGTTAGGATGTAATTCAGACTGGAGCTGGCCTAGAACTAGGAATGGCTGGAGATCCAAGTAGCAAGAAGATCGCTAGGTGTCAAAAACCCAGGAAGCACAGACGTGGTTGCTGACTGACAACAATAACTAAGCAAAGAGGTGAGGAGGTGGAGACTATATATACCCTCAGGAGAACATTCTAGAAAACTCCAGAGTCTGTGGGCTGACCTATAAATACAGGTGGGCAGGCAAGTGTCTGCCACTAGAGGGAGCTCAATTCTCCAGGAGGCCAGATGAAGACAAAAGAAACATCTAGAGAAAAAGCAGGCTAAGAGAAAGTGAGATAATCACAGCACAGTGCAACCCAGAGTTGGAGGGGGTAATGGACACGGCCACGTTCTCAAAATCTTTCTTCTGGTCCACAGCCTTTCCAATCTACCAAATAGTAAACTTGTGCTTTCGAACGTTTCATATTCAAGATCTCTTTAACCTTGTAGACATTTTCAGTGCCAGACACTGGGGATAGAAGTGATTTGACAAGAGTACCGGTTAAGGGTAAGTGGCTTTAGGAGGAACATGTGAAACGAGTTGGAATGCACAGAGATGGAAACAGACAGAGCCATTTTTCAAAATCGGTCCACCACAATCCAGATTACAGAGCAGCTTAAGCAGAAGACCAGCAGGCTTTTAGTGAGAACTGTTATTGTAGGCACAGTCCCAGTAAGCGGCCACAAAATTTTCTACATCTTGAACCAGAGTTGGCCACCAATAATGCCTGGAAATCAAATCAAGGGATCTACGTACCCCCAAATGGCCAGCTATACAGGAGGCATGACCCTCGTCAAAATCTGTTTACTAAAGCTTGACTGCATGTATTTCTTGCCCGGAGGGATCTCTCTCTGTCTCACTGATGCAGTTGTGAGAGGGGAATGTATGTATTGCGGATCTGAAAAAAAGTGTGTGGCATTCGTTGCTCTAGACAGTGGTTCTGCCTTGCAAAAGAACGCTGGTTGACCTCTGGGAGATCAACCAAAACACAGCAGAGACACCATCACGTGTTTCTCAACGTCAGTAAACCTAGGACATTGCACCCTGGAAAATCAAATGTGCAAAAATACTGGAGAGACACCATCACATGTTTCTCAACATCAGTAAGCTAGCCAGACCTTCCTCCGGGAAGGAGCAACCAAGCCAAGGAAGGTCTCCAGTCAAGAAAACCATCCAAGCAAGGTATTTATCCACAGATAGCTGTTTCGGGGTGTAAGCCCCTCATCAGTGTTGAGTAGGACTCTGGCTAGTAGGAGCAAAGCCTAGTAAGTGCATGCAAAATAACTCTGGTTGATCTTAGGGAGATCAAACAAAACACGGCAGAGACACCATCACATGTTTCTTAACATAAGTTAACGTAGGACATTGCTCCCTGTTTCTCAAGCGTCTGCCTCAACTTCATTGTTCCATGATAACTCAAAGGCCAGGGTCGGGAACTGCACTGCATATTGGCCCACAGAGGGGGGGGGGGGGGGTGGTCAGTGATACATTGTCTACAGACCTGGAAGAACAACATTGAGGATATTGGTGCTCTAGGATCCAAGAAATACCTAGATGGGTTAGAGAGTTTTTTGGGTTTTTTTTACGTGCACTTTCCTGATAATATAAAAAAAATAATGTAATAAAACTGTAATACCACACAACCTGTTTTACCTTTTTAAATACTAAGATCATTGTTAATGATGGTATTTCCTGGGTTTATCTGCCAGGATAAGATTGAAGTACAATCTCTGCCCTTGCACATAGGTGTTAGTTGTAACATACAACCATTTCCCACCATATATGAAGCCTGCACCATATGCAGTACACACTAAGCCGCATTAAAAAGACTTATGGGTCAACAAGGGGTTAAGATAGTGGAAATTAGAAAATGTAGGACAGAGAGAGGCTATGTTTAAACAACGTCAAAAATAGAGAAAAGGTGGCCGATTTTGATATTTAAAAAAACGTCTGTTATTGCTGCGATTTAACTGACTGCAATGGCAGTGCATTTAAGTTAATTGAAAGACGGACGTCCAGTACAAACAATGTATTGAATAACGAACTTCAAAATAATGAACATGATCATTATTTTCGGATGTCTTTTGCAAACAGTGGACATTTTTAGTGGTTCACACACAGTTTTTCTTTTGTCACTGTTCTTTGTCCGTTTTTAGTAATAAATTCAATGGACTTTTCAATTAGGCCGCATCCAAAGGCCAATTAGTAACCCAAACTAGTATAATGTACAAACATCAGTCATTGCACTAAGGGGAAGCCAGGCTGCTAAATTATGTCTTTTATTTTAGACTCAAATGACAGACGTCATAGTAAACAGAGCTGAAAAAACGTTGTGTGAACATAGCCAGAGACTGATTATATAGATGCTAACTTGGATAAGACTATCAACAGGAAATTCAAGTATCAAATTTCCTCTTCGTGTGTCCTTAGGGTCTGTCCAAAAACATTTGAACCGATATTTATTGTATTGACCAGACATCATGGATAATAAAATGTCTGTATTTAACCATTCACATTGCAGCTATAATGTGAAGTGCGGACATGAATTATATAATTGATTGTTATAAGCAGCTCAGACAATGTTAGCCTTTTGTCCCATTTCCTACAACTCAGATCGGTGTGTATTGTAATCCTTTACCTGATTATTTCTGAACCCCCCAGCAACCCGTAGACTAGGAACTACAGTAACAGTAACAACAACTGCAAGAACCACGACCAGAACAAGTAAGTGCATGAAATGAAACATGTTATGATGGATTTATGGTCTGGAAAGTAGTTCTTCGATCAATGATCGATCAATAATAGTGGCCATTTTACTGGAAAAAAGCTGTCTAGTAGCACCTCTATATAGTACTGTGTGATACTACATGTTTTGTACTGCTCCTTACCTATTCCAGGATAAGTTGCTCCTTTGGGCACCAGGTGAGGGTGTCTTTATTTTATTTTTCTGAGGCCTTGTGTAAACTGTCCAGGAACCTAAAAATGCTCCAGTTTTCTACATAAAAAATAATTTACAGTTTAGGGCTATGTTCACACACTGTCAAAATGATGTCCATTTTTAAAATAAGAGCCATTGTTTTAAAATAACATCTGTTTTTGCCGTAAAATGACATCTGTCCAGCAAAAACTGACCTCATTTTGATGGTGTGTGAAAATAGCCTCCAGTAGCTTCTTCTGACTGTTGTATGTAAAGACTTGCTTATTATTGATGGTTATTGTTTTACTGCAGCCACTAAACCCTTATCTACAAGAACTGTGGTCGGCATTTCAACTAGTGAGCAAATACTAAAAAACACGTTTTCATGGATTTATGGTTTGACATCCCTCCACGTAGAAGGATGGCCTCACATCCTTCCTGACATTTGTTGACATCCTTCCGCGTGGACTAAACTTATTAGAGCACCTTAAAATTGTTGTTTTGTTTTGATTCAGCTTTTATCACTAAGGAAGAATCTGAGTGCACATTTCTGCAGGGAGAATAGGGCTATCACCTGATATCTAATAAAACAGAAAGCTAAGGCGAGCAACCAATTTAAATCCTTACTGATCATTAATTTACAGGCTAGGCAGGGAAAAGAGTGTATGGAGCTGAGGCCACACCACATGCAGCCCGTCATTCTGAATCCAAAAAATGTCCGTTATTTTGCGATAACATCCGTTATCTCCAAATTATTTGGTCTCAGGGGTGTCCAAAAAGATGGACATCAAACTGCCAAAAAAAGACGGTCTGTAAATTTTCTATATATTGTATTAAAGTAAAACAAAATAAAAAAGCATTTTTATTGACAGTTATGCTTTAAGGCAAGTTTTAAAAACATATTATAAATTTATAATATTTATGCCAGTATAATGATTTGGGGCATTATGGATTTAAAAAAAAATGTGTTTTTCATAACAACCATCTACATTGTAGCTATAGGGTACATTTACACTGTGTAAAAATAACAGGAAAATATGACCATAATTTTGAGGAAAAATTAGCGCTGTAATTTTCAAACTATAATGTGCCCCATTGAAGTCATTGGGATACCAGGGCAGAACATGTCTTTTATTTCCAAACAAACGTAGTCCAAAAACATTGTGTTAACATACCCTTATAAGCAAGTTAAAAATGTTTTATATGATTGGTTATTATGGGCAAATCTGACATTTTTTTGCAGTAGGAATGTGTATATATATATATATATATATATATATATGTTTTTAACGTGAAAGGATTTTACCATGAGCTATGTCAGTGTGGACAGCCCCGATTTATTAAAATATAACAATATTGTTCCAGCACGATGAACAGCGTATACGAAAAAACGTTAGGATTGCTGTAAAAAAAGTAGTAAAACATTAGAGAAGGTATGAAAACAGGGCTATAGTTGTATTTGGACTGGTGTGTAGAATAAAGATATCATGTCAGATTCACCATAAAGTGCTTTACGTAGACAGAAGAACATTTTTTTCCGATTTCATACCATAGATAATATTTTTGGGGTTCTGTTATACATTTTATGATATATTAAGCACTTGTTTCTGAAAAAAACAAGCCCTTACATGGACCTGTAAATGGAGAAATAAAAGCGCTATAGCTCTTAGAAGGAGAGGAGAAAAAACGAAAATGCAAAAATGACAATTTTGGCCATTTTGGACTTGGTCATGAATAGGTTAAGCGATTTACATGACAATCTCATGTCTTTTTGTATTTAGCAACCTCCAACTGTAAACCTGTTTGCTCATGGTCAGAGTGGATTGATGTGTCTAATCCTTTAAGTGTGTGAGAAACCACAGAATATTTCTTGCAGAGCAAAGGACTACCGGCTATTCTCACTTCTCCAGTTGGTACAAATTGTGAAATGCGATGTATCCATTGGGCTCACTTGTAACAACATAGATCAGAAATCAATCCTGTCCCCTATTTGCTATAACTATGAGATCAGTGTGTATTGCTGCAATCTTTTACCTAATTATTGCTTAACTGCAGCCCCTACTGCTAACACTGTTACAAGCATTTTAACTACAGGTAAGTGGTTAAATACAAAAAAAAAAAAAAAATGAAATATTTCGATGGATTCAGGACTTCTGCTGGAATATTGGGGCTAGGCAACCTGGTAATCAGAGGGGAGAGGGTTGCTGTCAGAGGAGGCTTCCAGGGAGATGATGTGATCCACTGCAGGTGTCAGTCTTGTCAGTCTGCAGCAGCTGAGCTCTGGGGGTATTTTTTGCTGTTGGCTGGCACAGTGAGTTTAGGCAGTGCACAGCCAACATTAAAGAGGATGTACCACCAGTAACATCCTCTTTAACCTGAACCCACGGACTGAACAGCGGCGGCACGGGGAAGCCGGTGCCGCGGTCCGTTTTCTCAGACCGAGGCCCGGTTCATGGCCGCATCATGGAGGGGAGGGAATTCCCTCCCACTTGGGGCGGGCCGGCCTACCTCCAGTGCTTGAGCACCGGCCGGTTCCGGTGCATAGAACGGCGCCGTGCACGGGATCCGGGCCTCGGTCCGAAAAACGAACCGCGGCACCGGCTTCGCCGTGCCGGTGCCGTTCGATCCATGGGTTCAGGTTGAAGAGGACGTACCTGGTGGTACATCCTCTTTAAGGATGAGGTGGCTGCTTCACACAGTGCTGTAATGGATACCTGATCCACTGTTCCCTACCTTATTAAAACTTAGGTGCAGGTTTTACACTTAAACTTAAATTTGCACAGCATGATGTAAAACAATAGTTTGCAGCCAGGGACATCAGCTCAACTTGTCAAGGGGACCTATCAGCCTTCTAGACTAGGCGTTTTACTGTCTGTGCAGACTGTACATAGATTGCATGGGCAAAGCAATAGAGCATGTGATCCTCACCAGCAGTTGCAGCCAAAGTCTCATTCCTGTAGGCATCTGCTTGTACACTCCAGACCCTGACCTTCAGGCACCAAGGAAGCTGGAGGGGCCCTCCTGAGGTTGAGGGCCCAGGTAATCGCCCAGGGCCTCCAACAGCCACATGCCATCACACAATGTCTTCCTCCTTCTCAGGCCATCCCATAAGGACTGTTGGTACATTGAGGCTCCTCATCCTAAAGCCACACCCTAAGCACTGGTGGACACCAGGGCTCATCTTCCCCCTCAGGCCACCCATAAACACGACCAGACTCCCAATAAGCACCTCGCTCACAACACCTGTACCACGCTGCCAACCTCCTGCCATACATTTTTCCACTGAGGTTTCACTTTTATACAGGGCCGGAAACACAGGGGCAGAGACACAGCTCCATAGTGACACAAACACAGGGCTGTAGATGCAGCGTTGTGTTGGTGTTTAGCAGGCTTTTTTGGCACTGGTTTTGATGCGTTTTTGTGGTGGTGGGTTATGCCGTGTGCAGAAATTCTTGAAACAGCCATTTCACTCAAAGCAAGCAATTTGACATTAAAAATCACCTTTTGCCATGAAAGAGCGCACATTTTGTGAGTTTTTGCTGCAAATGAGCCCCAATAGTCCCAATAGTGTTGATGCCATTGCTGTTTTATTGCAGTTCCTTTACGTTTCGGTTTGGACAAACTTGAATTTTACATTGGAATTCGGGAAACCTGATGAATTGAACTTTTGAAAAGTTTCTTATCTCTAAATATTATAGATATTTGGAATGCGGGAGCAAACAGTAAATTATGTGAATTATTTGATTAGCTGTTATGAACATCTTTGAATGTTTTTCCCCTTTTTATCCCCTTTGCTACAACTGTGAGATGAGTGTGCATTTCTGAGAACTTTTACCTTATTTATCTTTAACTGCAGCCGCTACAGCAGCAACTACAACATCGGCTGCAACCAGGGCCGGATTAAGGTTGGTGGAGGCCCTGGGCAACAATTTTGTTGCCCCCCCCCCCATTTTCTTCCCCCACAAATAAACCATACAGCAATCTATACAGGTGGCTGATTACTGTAGGGGACTTAGCACCTACCCCTCCTCACTGCTGTCTGTATGGCTCAGCATCCTCCTCTGTTCTGCATATGATGGTCCTTAGAGGCTGCAGTCCAGAGGAAGATGCCAGGCCCTAGAGACAGGATGGGGGAGGGGTGAGAATCACAGTGTGTTCCCACTTAATTTAATGCAAGAACAGAGCACTTTAGTACTTTCTGTGCGCTCTTGCCCACTGTGTCAGCCACCACAGCTAGCATGTGCAGTTGTGAATCGCAGGCAGAACCTGGACTTGCAAGTCTAAGTCCCATCTGCAGTTCCCAACCATATAAACTACCTGAAGCAGTAAGGAGCAACCAGAAAGTACTTAAAGGCTGTGTATAATCTATAGCAGATATGGTACATGTGAATATACTCTAAAGATCATGGCATATATAGCTGCACACAGGCTACATGTCATATGCTGCACACGGGATATATATACCTTATGCTGCACACAGGCTATATATACACCATATGCTGCACACAGGCTATATATCATAGGCTGCACACAGGCTATATATCATACACTGCACACAGGCTATATATCATACACCACACACGCTATATGTCACATGCTGCACACAGGCTATATACCATACACTGCACACAGGCTATATACCACACACTGCACATAGGCTATATACCATACACTGCACACAGGCTATATACCATACACTGCACACAGGATATATACCATACACTGCACACAGGTTATATGTCATAAACTGCACACAGGCTATATACCATACAGTGCACACAGGCTATATACCATACACTGCACACAGGCTATATGTCATATGCTGCACACAGGCTATATATCATAGGCTGCACACAGGCTATATATTATAGGCTGCACACAGGCTATATACCATACACTGCACACAGGCAATATATCATAGGCTGCACACAGGCTATATACCATACACTGCACACAGGCTATGTATCATACACTGCACACAGGCTATGTATCATACACTGCACACAGGCTATATATCATACACTGCACACAGGCTACATGTCATATGCTGCACACAGGCTATATATATATATATATATATATATATATACACACCTCTGCTCTGATATATGCCCATGTAGTATATGCCCTCGGCTCTGATATATGCCCCCATAGTATATGCCCCCTGCTCTGATATATTCCCCTATAGTATATACCCCTGCTCTGATATATGCCCCTATAGTTTATACCCCAGCTCTGATATATGCCCCTATAGTATATATCCCTGCTCTGATATATGCCTCTATAGTATATACCCCTGCTCTGTTGTGCTAATACAAAACAAAACCTCATACTCACCTGATCTGGGCAGAGGACAGGCCTTCTCTCTTCTGGCTCTTCTCTGTTCCTTCAGCCTGTCAGCCACTGTGACAGATGCTCCAGCATGCTCCATGATGTCACATCCCTGCTGGAGAGATCAGGTTTCCTTGCTAAGGTCCCACACAGTCCTCTTCTCAGTGAGGGGGAGGGGCAAGGGGGAGTGAGGACCTCGGCAGGAGACAGGCACCTGGAAGCTTGACAGGAAGAATCCATTCAAAAACCCACCAGGGGGGAGTCTGAGCCTGCCGGGAGGGAGATGCTTACACAGGATTAACCCTACACCTCCCTCCCTCCCTGGACAGCATGCAGTGTGGCCAGTGCTGTGTCCAGGTAGGGTTTACACATGCTTTTTGCGCGTGGGACTGGCTCCCAGACACCACTTCCGGGTTTGGGCTGGTGGGGGCCCCCTAGTGGTGGAGGCCCCTCGGCACATGCCCCTTGTGCCCTCCCTTTAATCCGGCCCTGGCTGCAACTACTACAATTGTAGTCAGCATTTTATCTACAATTAAGTGAATAATAGAAAACATGGTTTTATTTTTATTCAGGGTCAGTGTGGGGTACAGATATAACTCATTTACTGCAATTTTTAATCCTGGCCAATCCTGGCTTTTCAGTTTATATCACTACAAACGAACATGTAGATTGCAGCAAACTTTGCCACTATCAGTTGGTATTATTTATTTTTAAACTGCCTTTGATCCCAGAGCGCTGTACATATAAGGGTTACCTTACTGCATTAGCAGTCGAGACACAATTTAGGGCCACGTTCACACTCTGTATTTTTACAATAAATAACGGCCGATGTTTATTTACAGCATGAAAAATCCCATTAGTGTGCATGGAACAACGGCTGTAGTGTATACCGGCCGCACAAAATAATTGACAGGTCTGTTTTATGCGGCTGCTATTTTGCAAACAGCAGCCGTACAAAATAGCCTGTGCTCATAGTGTAAAGTACGGCTCCTGGACGTACTTTACATTGTGGTCCATGACTAATTGGAGTGCAGGCACACCCGAATTTACCCGCACTCTGATTGAAATCAAATGATGTTCATCTCGCCAATACTGTAGTATCGGCTGGGTGAACATGTGAGGCACAGGTTGTTGTTTGACACGGCCATGTCACACAACAGCCACTGTTTTTGCCATGTGTGAATATGGCCTTGAAGTGAAATGCACCAAAACAAGATAGAAATATACTGACAAATTTAGACATTTGTTGCAGTTAAAACTATTTTTATTGGGCAAAAATGAGAAAACATTTTATCAAAGTTAAACGCAAATATATATGCTTCTCAAAATAGCAGTATGAGAATATCCCCTTATTGACCACAATATAAGTAGTCCAGTCCTGGTCTCTTATGACAAATATTGCTGATATGTGCCAAATAGCTCAGCTGTTGCATGACAAAAGGGTTCTAGCTACCATAAGCAGAGATACCACTAATCCATGTAGTTTAATAGATCCTGTGGTTAAACTGTGATTGCAGCATCCACATGATTTCTGACCATCAGTCATCCCACTAGCGCCTTGTGACACAATTGCTAGGACACAGATGGTTTACATGACAGAAGGGGGCCTAATGAAGGCCCCCAGGTATGTCACGCATTTGATTCAACTCGGTTGTGCCCCAGCATGGCCATATTCTTTGCTTGTCAGCTTTAGGGCCAGTTCACATGGAGTAAAACTGGCGGAATTCCGCAGCGGAGATCTCTGCTGAGGAATCCCGCCGGCCTCAGTGTCATACAAGCAGTCAATGGGAGGGCTTGTGCGCCTCCTCTCTCCATGCCTCTACGCTGGAAAGGATTGACATGTCAATTCTTCCGAGCAGAGAGGCGCAGAGAGAGGAACTGGCCCTTCGTGTGAACTGGCTCCTAAACCAAGCTACAATAGCAGTGGAGTGTATTAAATGAGTGATTGGAAGATTGGATGTCAATGTACTGTCACAGGACAAATAAATAGTAAAAGCAACAATATGACAAAATGGGGCTTCATTGACTATATTAATCAATCCATACTCATGGTGAACACGCTTACCTAGGGGTCCTCCTGTGACACCTTTGGGTGCCTCACTAAACACTCTAGGAGCAACTTCTAAGATGGAGTTGACTCGGCCATCTCGGCCAAACACTGGATGCAGCATCATCCTACTTTGATCCGTGATTGGCTGAGCGGGCTATCACTGACAAAGTAATCCTTCTCAGGAGTATCGGCAAGAGTGTTCATCAGCGGATTCAAAGATGTAACAGGGAGTGTGGTAGGTAAGGTGTAACAGGGAGTGTGTTAGGTAAGATGTAACCAGGGAGTGTGGTGGGTAAGAATAGGTTGTGTATTATTTTTTACACTGCACAAGCACACAGTTGTGCCTCTGCCATGACCGAAAATGTGAGACTGCATGTCATGATACTCTTCTGGGACTAATATATAGTAAAAACTAAAGTTTCCCAAAATGTAATATTATTACATTTAAAAAAATCCCACGATCCTCATCCTCATCTTTTTCCATTACAATTTTATTTTTTTTTTAAAGAAAAATAATACACATTGGGGATAACTGGAGATGATCAAATCTACAGTATTATCAAAGCAAATTGCTTTGCTACGCTTGGCCAGTCAGCTGCATTTTAACTCTGCTTCTATCTAGGTCCCTGACAAAGCTGGATGCAGTCCTGGGAAACTTATGCCCAGATTGCATTTAGCTTTTCCAGGCACCCGGAGCAGAACAGGCAGTATTTTTAAATACAGCTCCTAAAGGCACAACCGTACAAATTCCAGGTAAGATTAATTTAAATGAATTCATGTATTACTGTGTTTTTATAGTACCTTACATTTACATTTATCTAGATATATTAAAAATCTTTATAACTTTCTGAAACCAGTTGATTTCAGTAAATGAAATTACTTGGTGCTGGTTTCTCACTGGAACAGGAGCTAAGGAGTGCAGGGCACTCTCCAATCTCCTAAGATTCCACTGTATGCAGTGGAGAACAGGAAGAATGGTGCTTAAAACTCTATTCTGGTGCCAAATTTAAACTAGATGTGTATTACAGAGATGACTATCATGCACAGTTCTGAATGATAGTCTGCTCTGATTAAAGCATTGGAGGTGCACTTAAAATTTTTGCAGTTTCATTTTTACTCTTTCTCTTCTATACAGCATACCTCTTATTTTTTCATCTATAGAGTAATATGAGGACATGCTTTTTTAAGAAACTATTTGTACTTTGTAACAACATCCTTAATTTTACCATAAAATATACAGTACTGAGAAACAGAAACATTTTTAATTGTGAGGTAGGTAAAAAAAGAAATGTAAATTTGCAAATATGCCAGCCATCACGGTCTCTGTCTGTAGCACCTGTTATAGCATGTATTAAAGCTATTTAGAGATCAAAGGGAGTAGGAAGCCAGACAACAGTGCACTGGGCTGCTACCCTACACAGCCAACTGCCAAATCTTAAAATTATCTACAGTATATGTTGTAAAGATGAGTAAACTTTTCAAATGTTTAATTCGGCAGTTTAGTCGTACTTTGCCAGAAAGTTCTTGTTTTTGAGCACCGAACCTTAAAGTAAATGTACCATCAGGCCGAGGCTGAAGCACTGGAGGCGGGCTGACTTACAGCCAGTGGGAGGTAACCCCAGCTGCTTTATGATACGGCTCTATTGATTCTAATGGAGACGTGACATAGAGGGGGGGGGGTTCCTCCCACTGGGGGTGGGTTGGCTTTAGCCTGGGCCTGATGGCATATTCACTTTAAACAAACAGCATTAAAACAGCTTAACAATTGCAGGTACAATAATCCGACTATAGTGGCTCTTTTGCCATGAAAACCACCAAAATTCTGTGTTTTTTCAAGTTTCAATGCCCCCCTGATTTCAATGGAAGAAGCGTCAAAAGCGCATGTTTGAAAACCACGTTTAAAATGAAGTGACATGTCACCTCTTGGGACAGCAAAACTGCACTTAAAAATACATATAAAAATAAAAAAATGTGGCAAAAAGTTTTTTTTTAAAATAACTGTTAACAAACCCTTAGTCTCAGTGACTTCACAGAGTCAAGACAGGTATAGGATTTATTTACATCTTACTTGCACCATAACAGGTTTGGATGCATTAGCCACAGTGTAAGTGACCCCACAGGGTCTAGGACATAATGTTGAAGGTGGCAACTCCAGCAGCACTCTTTTGGACCCACTAGGGCCTAGAACAATCTGTTGACAATTAAAGCAATAGCCCCAGCAGAACTTACTTGGACCCAGTAGTGCCTAGAACAGCCAGTTGACCCTGGAAGCAGTAGAAGTAGCAACATTCTTTTTAAATCAGTAGGGCCTAGAACAGCCAGTTGTTTGTGGAAGAATTAGTAGAAGCAGCACTCTGTTCGACCCAGTAGAGCCTAGAACAGCCATTTGAGATTGGAAGCAGTAGCACCAGTAGCACTTTCTTCGACCTAAACAATTGAGGGTAGAAACCAGTAGCACTCACCTGGACCCAGTGGAGCCTAGAAGAGCCATTTTATGGTGAAAGCTGTAGTAGCACTAACTTCAGTCATTTGCAAAGGAAGAAAGGCACAAAGAAAAATGTGTGTGTACATAAAAGCCTGGTTTGAAATTTTAAGTAATGTTATTGTTGAGCTGAAGGGGACAGTGAAATGTAAAAAAGAACCCTTAAATATGACCTTGTCAAGTAGGATGCGGTTAAATAGGCAGAAAACCCCACCCGCAAAATCAAGATCCATGAGGTGTAAAAAGGAATAGAAAAAGGCCCAAGTTCAAGAAGTCTTTGCGTCTGTTTTAGGATCTTAAAAAGTGGCAAAATTTTCTTCTCCTTAAAGCGACTCTGTACCCACAATCTGACCCCCCAAACCGCTTGTACCGTCGGATAGCTGCTTTTAGTCCAAGATCTGTCCTGTGATCCATTTGGCAGGTGATGCATTTATTGTCCTAAAAAACAACTTTTAAAGTTGCAGCCCTGTGTCAAATTGGCGTGGCCTAGAGTGTGTGTGCCTAAGCCTGCCCTGCCTCTCTGTCCCTCCTCCCCACCCTCCTCATCATTAGGAATGCCCTGGGCAGAATTTTTCCTATTCATCACTTGTCTGAACAGTGCACATGTGCTGGATGTGTTCACACAAGTGATGAATAGGAAAAATAATGCCCAGGGCATTCTTAATGATGAGGAGGGTGGGGAGGAGGGACGGAGAGGTGTTGCAAGGCTTGGGCACACACACTCTAGACCACACCAATTTGACACAGGGCTGCAACTTTAAAAGTTGTTTTTTAGGACAATAACTGCATCACCTGCCAAACGGACCCCAGGACAGATCTTGCATTAAAAGCAGCTATCCGACGGTACAAGCGGTTTGGGGGGGGGGGGGGTCAGATTGTGGGTACAGAGTCGCTTTAAAGTTGGAGAAGCTCTCCAGTTTAAAAAATTTTCATAATTGTTTTGGTGAGAACCTTGTTGAATCAGGGTCTACAGGTTATGACAAGACATGCATATAAAGAGAGATTAGTTTGAGTAAGTGCAGCCACCAGCTGGCTTGAACTGAGAAGGGGAAAAGCAAATATCCATTGCGAGTGTGTAAACCCATACAAACTAACAGTATTGGGAATTGCTATGGATTTTGCTGCAGAACTAGCAGCGTGAAATCCGGTGTGAGTCTGGTATGTGTGAACCCACCCTTACGGTGCATTAACATGTCGCTGCGAGTCTACTGCAGGTTTTAGGCAGAAGCTCAAAACAATCAACCACGTGTTAACGAACCCTAAATACGACAAGGTAACATGTCTTTTGGCAGCAGATTTTTGCTGTTACTAACTTTTGAAGGCTCTTTTATCACAGTTAGTTTAACAGCACGTTGTCATGTCATGTCCACTGCGATTCAGCCATCTGTCTGACCTCCTGCTCTTTCTTAGTGTACTTGTCTTCCGGTATCTTCTCACTTGTGGTGGGCAGGCTTCCACAGGGATTGGGCTCTTTCTAGTGGCTGGCATATGCCTGTTCCCTGCATTTATAGGATCAGCACACAAGTTCTAGTGGATTCTAAGTTAATCTTCCAAAGGTATTTGTAGCCATTCCCTCCAGACCTTTGTGCTAGGTTGTTGGTGTTGTTCCAGTCAGTAACCACATCTGTGCCTCTTGGCTCTGTGCCATTTCTCTTGCTTCCTAGCCACATTCTTCCCATTTGAATCTTTGTTTCAGCTTTTGCTCTCTGTTCAGCTACAGTCTGATTGATGTTATCACATTGAAACATTGAAGTTTGACCGTGGAAGAAGAACATCTAGTTCCGGGCTCCAGGACTCCTTCATTCCTTTCAGTTGATACTGGGGACCTTCACTGAGTGAAGCACCTGGGAGTTTCCCACAGCAAAGCCCATCCTGCCTTGCAGCGGGCTCTGGTGGAAACCAGGGACTCCTTTGCTTTTCTGAAGAGGGTACATCCGTACTCCTCAGTGATCCAGGCATCCCCCTCCTCGTGCCTGGACAATCTGTTAGACTTAGAAAACAGCAGCTCCTGTTATGTATACCCCATCAGGAACACTTGCTAGAACCTTATTCCACTCACTAAACCACAAGAGCAGTTAAAACATTGGCACAAACAAGAACCCTATGCAGAAGTGTTTTGTGGTATCTAACTACCCTTGTGATATCAAAATAACCCCAAGAACAGCAATCGCCCAGTCACATCATGATGCTTGTCCAGAAAAGCAGAACAGTTATATTATAATTCCTTGGCACAGGTGCCAGGTATTGGACTGCACAGCTACCGTTAACAACAGAGCAAATTTCCTCTTTGTAAACCATGGTTATATTTGTTTTTGGATGATACTGTTCTTTGGGTTGTATAGTGCACTTTTAAGAACCATTAAAGGTCAAGTATGAGATTAGGACAATTATGCGATCACAGGGGGTCCATCCTCTGTGCCCCCCTCAGATCTGTAAATCAGTGTCCCGCCTCCCTTGTCATGAATGAAGCTGTGGGTGCTGCTGCTCCATTTATTCTCTGTGGAGCTTCCAGGGATCTCATAAGGAATCTCATATCATAAGCTTAAATCAGAAATCTCCTTTTAGCTAGTGTAGAGATAGATACCTGGCATTTGGTCACACCATGGGCATTAAATTTGATGATGGGGTTCAGTTTTTTCAAATGTCTCCTAATTGACAAAGCCTGGTCGTGATGGTAGGCCATGACAAAGCTATTGCACACTTACTCATGGTAGTACCCCAGTTTGACCTCTCTCTCTTAGGCTGGGTTCACACTACGTATATTTCAGTCAGTATTGTGGTCCTCATATTGCAACCAAAACCAGGAGTGGATTGAAAACACAGAAAGGCTCTGTTCACACAATGTTGAAATTGAGTGGATGGCCGCCATATAACAGTAAATAACTGCCATTATTTCAATATAACAGCCGTTGTTTTAAAATAACAGCAAATATTTGCCATTATATGGCGGCCATCCACTCAATTTCACCATTGTGTGAACAGATCCTTTCTGTGTTTTCAATCCACTCCTGGTTTTGGTTGCAATATGAGGACCACAATACTGACTGAAATATACGTAGTGTGAACCCAGCCTCACAGTGTAAAGTAGTCTCACATTTATGTGCCACAATTGAGACTGGGCTATGTACTAATCTACTACCTTCTTCTGTACTGTATTCACACAGAAAAACACTATGACAGACAACATGAGTAGGGATAATGTAAATCCTCCAATAAATGTAACCAGCCTAACCCATCATACTTCCTATACTGTTCTCTAGTCTTCACCACTGCATGTCTGGTCCCGGGGTAGGTCTTCCTCTGTGGGCCGGCATTATGGTTACAAACAAGTTTAATGGTGCGATGAGGTGAGGAGTCATTGAGGTGGGGCCCAGAGCATCCATGCAGCGGATTGACTCCCTACCTTGCCACCAGAATAAAACTTGTTTTTAACTAAGGATGGTCCGAACCTGCCGAGGTTCGGGTTCGTATGAACCCAAACGCTCGGCATGAGTTTCCCGCTGTCTGCCCGCTCCGTGCAGCGGGTGGATACAGCGGGAGGACCGCCTAGAAAACTGGTATACAGCCTATGGCTATGGCTGTATCCCAGTTTTCCAGGTGTTCCTCCCGCTGTGTCCACCCTCTCCACGGAGCAGACAGACAGCGGGAATCATTGCCGAGAGTTCGGGTTTGTACAAACCCGAACCTCGGCCGGTTCGGACCATCCCTATTTTTAACTATAATACCGGCTCCAGAGGGAAGGCCCACCCTGGGACCTGACATGGCGTAGTAAAGACTAGAAAATGGTTTCAGTGGTTTGGGGTGGTGGCGGCCGGTATCAATTCGCTTTAAAATCCACAAACCACCAGGCCTAGATGGCATCCATCCCAGAGTTTCAAAGGTATTAAGTGTGATGACTGATTATGTAAAATGCATACTTAGTTCAGTAATAAAACCAAATTAGTTTAACACAGTAGGAGTAGAGTGTGAATAATGATTATGTAAGGCACACAGTTAGTTCAGTGACGAAACCGAATTTGTTTAACACAGTAGGAGTAGAGTGCGACCGATTGGTAAGAATGCCACATTCTGGTTAACTTACCCCCCTGTGGGCCAGTCTGTGGTCCATTAAGGAGGCAGCCGGGGAAGGGTTAACTTGGTACCTGACATTTGGTACCTAAAACTGCTTTAGCCGCTGATTGACTGGGATGACACTTGTGCAGGGTTAATCAGTTGCTGCAATGATGTCCCACCGCAGCCACTGATTAAGTTGAGTGATGACATCTTTAAGGAGCCAAAGCCTGGTACACTTCTAGCTCAGTATGCCAGGATCTGGTATAGAATGTCTTTGGTAAGTATAAAGATTATATGGGACTGTTAAGGGACTGTATTCATTTGACTCCTGACGAAGCTCCAGTAGGGAGCGCTATGTGTGGAGTACTCTTATCCACATTGGGATTATGGGATTTTTATGCTTCCTCCCACAGGTTTGACTAGCTGGACATATCAGATACTTAGGTATCATGGCTTATATTAGGACTTGTAGGTAAATGAAGGATTTACTTTTACCCATTCAGTGGAGCAAACTCCGTTGTGAGCCTGCCATGTGGTTTTTGGTGTTTGCAATATTTGAACTCTTTGAAGACCAGGCCAATTTTCATTTTTTGCGCTTTTGTTTTTTTCCTCCTCGTGCTTAAAAGGCTATAGTGCTTGCATTTTTCCCCCTACAAACCCAAATGAGCCCTTATTTTTTTGCGCCACTAATGGTACTTTGCAATGACAGACTTAATTTTTGCATAGAAAATTATTTGTGCAGTGGAATTAAAATAAAATGCATTTTTTTTCTATTTGGGTGGGTTTTGTGTTTACGCAGTTCGCCCTATGGTAAAACTGACATGTTATCTATTGTTGTGACATTATCAAAAATTTTAAAATGTCCAATTTTAAAAAATGTCAATCAGCAAGTCAATCATTTAACTTTCACCTTGGACAGCAGTGGACCTTGGTGGATCAGTGGCGTAAAATCTATAAACTTTCTAAAAAACTTTAACACGTTCCAATGTCCTTTCAAGTACCCTTTCACCTCCCCTTATGTGGCTTTGTTTATATCCCTTGTTAGTTTAAGTGTCACCAATATAAGTGCCAATTTAATTTTGATATATTTGGTTTTGATTTTAATTTTGATTAAAATAAATTGTCCTCTGCAAGGATGTCAGAGTGTCTAAAGAAGTCTGGCCCTTTTCAGGGTTTGACCAGTGGCAGCGGGAGAGGTAGCAGTGAAGGGGACTAACTACCAGGAACTAACTACCCTTTTATAGAAGTGACCGGGTCTAACCTCCCATTGGTGGTGACAGTGTTAGAAAAAAGAGAGGGAAGAAGTGTAGTTGGTGGTTTGTGTGTGAGGTACCTGCATCAGTGATTGGTCAAGCAGCAAACAATAGATAACCTTTTTCTTTTAGCTGTGCTTACAAATAGGGGCGAGAGAGACACTATGTGGTAATGGTGTAAAAAGGCACCCATCATCCTAGAATGTGATACTTGACAGATTTATCTTTCAACAGGCGGTATAAGACTTAGTGGCTACCAGGACACTACAACATCCTTTCTATGAATCTGGTTCCAAAACTGAACAGCATACTCCAGATGAGGCTGCACCAAAGCTTTATAAAGCAGTTACATTATATCCCAGTCCCAAGAGTCAATGCCTTCAAGAGTCACTGTCGTTAATTTTTTTTGCAGAAATCAATAGTCCAGGCGATTTTAAGAAACTTTGTAATTGGGTTTATTAGCCAAATCTGCCATTATCTGCATGTAAAAAGCCTTTTCCCAGCCCCCCCCCCCCTCCTTTCCTTTCTATCATCCACTCCTCAGAATCAAGAAATCTCAACTGTT
The DNA here is from genome assembly GCF_027789765.1 of Dendropsophus ebraccatus. Classification (NCBI taxonomy): domain Eukaryota; kingdom Metazoa; phylum Chordata; class Amphibia; order Anura; family Hylidae; genus Dendropsophus; species Dendropsophus ebraccatus. The sequence continues at coordinate 40,087,328 of NC_091457.1, read as the reverse complement.
TTTTCATCAGTCGGATTTATCTGGTCTATGAAAAGGGGAGGGGGGAGGGGAAGGGAGCGGGATTAGGGGGCAGCAGAGAGCCTAGAACAAAGGATTGCTCAGCAGGGGGGAGCTATTCAGAACCCTAATTAGAGGTCAGAGAGGTCCTGGTGACTGTCAGAAAAGAAAGCCTGCGATGTGAATGTAAATTAACTCTTTGTTGTCTTTGTTGCTGCCTTTACTTTCTCTCTCCATAGGAAAACCATGAAGACAGGGGGGAGAGCTTCAAACTGCTTTTTTATGATAAAAATTCATTTTTCGGCTAATAAATCCAATTACAAAGTTTCTTAAAATCGCCTGGACTATTAATTTCTGCAATAAAAATTTTAACGACAGTGACACTTTTACTATCCTGCTGACTAGGGATGGTCCAAACCTGCCGAGGTTCGGGTTCATATGAAGCCGAACGCTCGGCAGCAGATTCCGTGGAGCGGGCGGATCCAGCGGGAGTAACGCCTGGAAAACTGGGATACAGCCTATGGCTATGGCTGTATCCCAGTTTTCCAGGCGGTCCTCCCGCTGGATCCGCCCGCTCCACAGAGCGGGCAGACAGCGGGAATCATTACCGAGGGTTCGGGTTCGTACGAACCCGAACCGAACTCGGTTCGGACCATCCCTACTGCTGACCTTAGAAACAACTGATTGACATTGCATGCCGTTCTGTAGTCTATTATCTATGAGTACACCCAGATCCTTCTCTACTAATGCCAGTGTACATGTTTAAATTATTGTGTTAAAAGATAGTTTTTTCATTAATAAAAAAAAAAACCATCCCATAATAATAGTTTAAATCAACCCCCTTTTTCCATTTTATAAATTAAATAAAGAATATTTGGTACTGCCTTGTCCAAAATCACTCAAACTATTAAATTATCGAATTCCTGATCTCACATGGTGAATGACATAAGCGTAAAATATGCCAAAGCAAAAAATTGCTAATTTTGATTGCATCTATCTTAAAAAAAATTGTAATAAAGGCTATATTCACACGTTTTTTTCAGCTCCGTTTAAAATTACGTCCGTTATTTTGAGTCTAAAATAACGGACGTTTTTCGAAGCCTGGCATCCCCTTAGTGCAATGACGGGTGTTAGCACATTATTTTACTAATTGCCCTTTGGTTGCGGCTTAATTGAAAAATCCATTGAATTTAATAGTAAAAACAGAGAAAGAACGGTGACAAAAGAAAGACTGTGTGTGAACAACTAATAAAAAACGTCCGCTATTTGCAAAAAACGCCCGAAAATAATGTTCATGTTCATTATTAAATTTTTAAATAGCAAAATCGGACGTTTTTTCTCCATTTTTGACGTTGTGTGAACATAGCCAAAGAGTGATTAAAAAGTTTCCTATACGCAAACAAGGTGCCGATAGAAAGAACAGATCATGGAGCAAAACACCTCACACAGCCCCATAGACCAAAACATAAAAGCGTTATAAGGATGGTAATAGAGCACTTTTTTAAGTGATTATGATCATGTTCATTATTTTGATGTCCGCGGCAAAAACGTCCATTATTCAATACACTGTGTGCATTGGATGTCAGTCTTCCCTTTGACTTCAGTGCATTGCCATTGCAGTCAGTTAAATCTCGGCAAAAACTGAAGTTATTATAAATATGAAAATCGGCCGCCTTTTCAATATTTTTGATGTTGTGTGAACATAGCCTTAAGAACATTAATTTTTTTTTTTTTTAAAGCTATCAATAAAAGTTTTATAAATCACCTAGCGTTGTAATCGTACTGACATAGATAACATGTCAGTTTTAGCATAAACACAAAACCTCCCGAAAAAAAAATTTAAAAATGTTTTATTCAATTTCTCCATGCAAATAATTTTTTTTTTTTCGGTTTTACTGCATGTTTTATAGAAAAAATTCAGTCTTTAGTTGCAAAGTACAATTGGTGTTACTAAAAATAAGGGCTCATGTGGGTCTGTAAGTGGGAAAATGCTAGCACTATGGCCTTTTAAACACGAGGACGAAAAAACTAAAGTGTGAAAACAAAAATTGTCTCAGTCCTGAAGGGGTTAAACTAATAGATATATGTCATTCTTGTGTCTTATTGTATTAACCCCTTAACGACATCGGGCGTAAACTTACGCCCTCGCGCCCTGGTACTTAGCGCATCAGGGCGTAAATTTACGCCCGATGTTTCCCCGATCGCTGCGTGTTCACACACAGCGGTCGGGGAAGATGGCCTGCTATAAATCATAGCAGGCCATCATAGCTTCACGGCACGGGGGGTGGTTAACACCCCCCGTGCTTACGATCGCCGCTATTGGCTAATCAATTCAGATCAGCCAATAGTGGCGATCGGAACCTTTCCGGGTCATCGGTGACCCGATGACCCGGAAAAAAATGGCGGTCGGTGCTGTCCGAGGACGGCGCCGACCGCCATTACTGTAAAAAGTAATGTTGATCGCCGTGCCACCGGCCCGATCGCCGTGAACGGCCGGCCGGCCGTTCACGGCGATCGGGCCGGTGGCACGGCGATCAGAGTCCCACAAAATAATAAATACCTGCCCTGGACCCCTCAGCTAGGTAGCGGAGGGGTCCTGAGCAGGTATTTGTACATTACTCACCTGTCCCGGGCTCCTGATCGGTGTCTTCCGGGTTCGCGGCGTCCTCCGTCATTACGTTCGGTCTTCGGGTCTTTCCGGCGGTCCCCGTCGTCTTCTCTCGGCTATTTTCGGCTCCAGCCTCGTCAATTTCCGGATTTTGCGCTCTGCTGCCCCCTAGCGGCTGATATGTGTAATACACTTATCAGCAGCTACAGGGATATTCAGAATATAGAAAAAGTTTTTTTTTTTTTTTCCAAATTATTTTTTTTCTATTTTCCGCACCCTATCGCCGCTGAGTGTTGATCAGCATCGCACGAAAGTGCGCTGCTAATCAGCAACTCCTCCTTTTTGGCGTAGGGTGTTTTTTTTCTGTATTCTACTGCCACGGTCTGCTTATAAGTGTCGCGCATAAGTGCGGCATTTATCAGCAACGCCTTTGTTGGCGTAGGTTTTTTTTTATACTTACTGTAAAAAAAACACGTAAAAAACACTACATTACATTGAATAAAGTTTGACACTACACCACTACATACCCCATATACTAGTCCCCATATAAAGATGGCCCCCAGGGTGTTTTCGGTATCGGACGCATACGCTATTGTTGCCTCCGACACCGAAACAGCCAGTGAGGATGAATGGGGGGATCCTTCTTTCCTCCATTCATCCTCATCATCCAGTGACGTGTCTGGGGGTAGCGTAGCGTACGCTGCCCCCCAGACACGTCTTTTCCGCCAGTACCGTCCCAATAAGAGATGGCGGTATGGAGTGAAATTCTACTAACTCTGTGAGAGTACCTCAGGGTACACTTACAGATTTGGGGTACGTGCACACTGCGGAATGGCGAAGGATAACCCTTTGTGCATTCCGCAGCTGGCACCCGCCGGCGGACTGATGCGGGCGCGCGTCTCCACCCGTGTGAAAGACTCCATGTTATGCATGGGCGGATTCCGTCGTCCGTCCAAAGAATGAACACGTTGGACGGAGAGCGGAATCCGCCCGTGCATAGAATGGAGTCTATGACACGGACGGAGACGCGCGCCTGCATCACTCCGCCGGCAGGTGCCAACTGTGGAATGCACGAAGGGTTATCTGTCGCGATTCCGCAGTGTGCACATACCCTTAGAGTGTATGAAGGGACACCCGAATCCAGCCCCAGATGCCCCCCTCCCCCCCCCCCCCCCCCCCCATCCTCGGAACAAGTGGAAAGATCGTCCGGGAACTGATCTTCCCACTGCTGGATAAAGGTCACCACCTGTACGGGGATAACTTTTATACCAGCGCCCCCTCTTCCGGTCCCTCGCTGCCCTGTAGCTTGCGGCACGATCCGAACATATCAGAAGTAGTAATAGCGCCCTAATATTTAGTAGCCATGGAGCGGACCCAGCGCTTCTGGATATATGGGACCCTGTATGGCACCAGGACAACATTTTCCAGGTGACGTCCCCCACACTGGAGAAAGGGAGACCCCAGAAGAAGTGCAGAGTGTAGCGTAACAGGGGGATCAGGAAGGACACCATTTACCAGTGTGACACCTGTCCTGATCCCCCCGGCCTCTGCATACTGGATCGCTCCAAGGCGCACCACACGTCACTGGGGTTCTACATTATCTAAATTCTGTCCCTTATTCCTATTTCAGGGGTCACGTTGGTCCAGGGATTATTCTGATCGCCATTATGGAGTCGGGAAGGAATTTTTCCCAGTGATGAGGCTACTGTCGTCTGCCTTACGAGGGTTTTTGCCTTCCTCTAGATCAACACAGGTTGAGTTTGATGGACACCTGTCATTTCCAACCTTATAAACTAATAATTGCCCTAATACCCCCAAATAAATTAGAATTGTCCCTTTTTCCCAGCTAAATAGGTATGGCCGCCATTCCCATTAGAGGATGCCATGATGCAATTACAAAGCCTCTGTGCTGCCAGGACAGTAGAAACCCCCCACAAGTGACCCCATTCTGGAAACTACACCCCATAAGGAATCTAACAAGGGGGGCAGCGGGGATATGGCCCCCTGGTGACGGCCACATTTGGGACGTGAAAATGAAAAAAATGGTATTTTTTATTTTCTCGGCACATGTTTTACGTAAGTGCCTGTCACCAGTGGGGTCCATATGCTCACTGCACCCCTTGTTAGATTCCTTATGGGGTGTAGTTTCCAGAATGGGGTCACTTGTCGGGGGTTTCTACTGACCTGGCAGCACAGGAGCTTTGTAATTGCGACATGGCCTCCATCCTCCATTCCAGCCTCTAAATGGCGCTCTGTCCCTTTGGTGGCTTGCCCTGTGCCCATATGGCACATTATGTCCACATGTGGGGTATTTTCGTACTCAGGGGACACTACCCTACACGTTTTGTGTTCATTTTCTTTTTTAACCCCTTGTGGAAATGGAAAAAATCAAGGCTAGACCAACATTTAGTGTAATTTTTGTAAAATTTTTACTCTAAATCATTAATCTTGTCATGATTTTTTCATTTTCACAAGGGGCTAAAAGATAAAAAAAAACACTAAATGTGTAGAGCAATTTCCCCTGAGTACGGAAATACCCCACATGTGGACATAAAGCGCCATGTGGGCGCAGGGTAAGCCTCCGAAGGGAAGGAGCGCCATTTGGTTTTTGAAGGCTGGATTTGGATGGAATGGATTTTAAGGGGCCATGTTGCATTCAAAAGGCCTCTGTGTTGCCAAGACAGTTGAACCCCCCCACAAGTGACCCCATTATGGAAACTACACCCCTCAAGGAATGTAACAAGGGGTGTAGTGAGCATATGGACCCCACTGGTGACGGGCACAAATGTGGAACAATGTGGCGTGAAAATGAAATATTACATTTTTTACACTATAATGTTGGTTTAGCCTTGAATTTATCATTTTCACAAGGGGTTAAAAGAGAAAAAAACACACAATATGTGTAGAGCAATTTCCCCCGAGTCCGTAAATACCCCACATGTGGACATAAAGCGCCATGTGGGCGCAGGGCAAGCCTCCGAAGGGAAGGAGCGCCATTTGTTTTTGAAGGCTGGATTTGGATGGAATGGATTTTGAGGGGCCATGTTGCATTCAAAAGGCCTCTGTGTTGCCAAGACAGTTGAAACCCCCCACAAGTGACCCCATTATGGAAACTGCACCCCTCAAGGAATGTAACAAGGGGTGTAGTGAGCATATGGACCCCACTGGTGACGGACACAAATGTGGAACAATGTGGCGTGAAAATGAAATATTACATTTTTTACACTATAATGTTGGTTTAGCCTTGAATTTATCATTTTCACAAGGGGTTAAAAGAGAAAAAAACACACAATATGTGTAGAGCAATTTCCCCCGAGTCCGTAAATACCCCACATGTGGACATAAAGCGCCATGTGGGCGCAGGGCAAGCCTCCGAAGGGAAGGAGCGCCATTTGGATTTTGGAGGTTGGATTTGGCTAGAATGGATGATGAACGCCATGTCGCATTTACAGAGCCCTCGTGCTGCCAAAACACTGGAAACCCCCCACAAGTGACCCCATTCTGGAAACTACACCCCTCAGGGAATCTAACAAGGGGTGCAGTGAGGATATGAACCCCTTGATGACGGGCACATTTGTGCCATGAAAGTGAAAAAATGAAATTTTTCCCTTTCACGTCACATTGTTCCACATTTGTGCCCGTCACCAGTGGGGTCCATATGCTCACTGAACCCCTTGTTAGATTCCTTGAGGGGTGTAGTTTCCAGAATGGAATCACTTGTGGGGGGTTTCCAGTGTCTTGGCAGCACGAGGGCTCTGTAAATGCGACATGGCCCTTGAAATCCTTTCCAGTGAAATTCAGCTTCCAAAAGCCAATTGGTGCTCCTTCCCTTTGGAGGCTCGTCCTGCGCCCCCTTGGCACTTTATCGCCACATGTGGGGTATTTCCGTACTCGGGAGAAACTGCGCTACACATTTTGTGTCTTTTTTTTCCTCTTATCCCTTTAAGAAAATGAAAAATTGAAGGCTAGAACAACGGTTTAGTGTAAAAAATAAATTTTTCTTTTTTCACGCCATATTGTTCGGAAAATCTGTGAAGCACCTGTGGGGTCCAAATGCTCACCGCACCCCTTGTTACATTCCTTGAGGGGTCTAGTTTTCTAAATGGTGTCCCTTTAGGGGTGTTTTTTAGGTTTTGGCACCCCAGAGCCTCTGCCAACCTGAAGTGGTACAGTCAGAAATGACCAAATATAACGGAGGCGTTGAAATTCACTAGGCGCTCCTTTGTATCTGAGGCTTGTGGTTGCGTCAAATAGCGCAATAGGGCCACATATGGGGTATTTCTGCAAACTGCAGAAACGGGGCAATAATTATTAGGGTGCATTTCTCTGGTAATAGGTTTATAATTATGAAAAATATTGGATTACAATAAAATCTCTGCACAGAAAATTAAAATTTTCAAATTTCTTACACACTTAGCTTTTATTTCTGTGACTCCCCTAAAGGGGTTAAAACACTTTCTGGATATGCTTTTGCAGAGTGTGGGGGGTGCAGTTTCTGAAATGGGGTGCTTTGTGGGGCTTTCTAACATACAGGCCCCTCAAATACACTTTGAACCTGAACAGGTCCCTAAAAATATCTGATTTTGAAATTTTACTGAAAATTTGGAAATTTGCTGCTAATGTTTTAAGCTTCCTATTGTCTAAAAAAAATTAAAGATCGTTTAATAAATGCCGCCAACATAAAGTAGACATGTTGCTAATGCTATTTAATATATAATTTATGTGGTATAACCACTTTCTGTATACGCAAAAAAGTTTCAAAGTTGGAAAAATGCAGTTTTTCACATTTTTTCACATTATTTGGGTTTTTTTCATAAAGATTTGTTATGATTATCGACTCCAATTTACCAGAAATGTAAAGTACAATATGTCACGAGAAAACAATCTCAGAATCAGCCGGATAGGTAAAAGCATCCCGAAGTTATTAATGAATAAAGTGACACTGGTCATATTCATAAAATTTGTCTCTGTCATTAAGGCCATTTCAGGCTCTGTCCTTAAGGGGTTAAGCAACTCCCAAATGTGAACCTTTTTGCGCATGGTCGGACTGGATTGATTCATCTTATCCTAATCCTGGTCTAAATAAGGGAGATGATGAGACATATGAGCACATCAGGAGCACAGGAATTAAAGTGTGTGAGAAACGACTGAATATTTCCTGCAGAGCATCATCCTTTCCTGATAGCACACTTCTTGGGGTGGGACAGATTGTGACATGTGATGTATTCATTGGGCTCATCTGTAACAACAGAGATCAGATAGGTGGCACTGAGGATTATGGTTGCTTGAACTATAAAATCCAAGTGTATTGCTGTGGTCTTTTACCTGACTATTGCTTAACTACGGCACCTAAAACGGGAACTACAACAACTACTAAAACTATGGCCAGCATTTTACCTACAAGTAAGTGGTTATTAGTAAAAATATGTTAATGAATTCAGGGTCTGTTTAGAGTAAGGCTGCAAACACACTTGCCGTATCCCCAGCAAGTTTCTCGGCTCTATGCTCTCAATGGCAGATAAACTTGCAGCAGGGATGTACTTGCCGCCGGCTCCGGCTTCCTCCGGCTTGCTTCGGGGCTCCTGACGTCTTCACGGCCCACTCAGCCAATCAGTGCGCTGCGGCGGGACGTGTCGAGAATCAGCGGAGGAAGCTGGAGCTGGGATCAGGTGACATATAGTCTCCGGCGGGGTTAACGGGGTGGGCTGTGGACAAACTCGCAGCAGGGATGTACATCCCTGCTGCAAGTTTGTCTGCTATTGAGGGTACAAGTCTCGCTGCGAATACACAGCAAGAAACTCGCTGCAGATATGGCAAGTGTATTTGTACCCTTAAAGGGGTTTTCCAGGAAAAATTGATTTTTGATATTAGGAAAGGGTTAACCAAGGTTAACCCTTTTCTAATATACTTCACTATCATTACTTGTAAGCTCTTGGAGATCCCCTGGGTGGTCATGTGATTTGCCTGTTCCTGAGCTTCTGACTTCCTTTCACATCCCGGACCAGAAACACAGTGTTTCCGGTTCGGTGACGTCAGGTGCTGTGCCTGCATGTTACCTCTGATATAGCTGGAAGCTGCTGAGACCTGTGTGTGGAGAGGGGGAGGGACTCGGGTATTGATGCTTTTTGATTGGCTCTCGGCAGCAGCACAGACTTCTACAGTGTCTCTCCGTCCCCAGAGTGAATCACACTCTGCTGCTTAGCAGGCTGCATCCCTTCCAGAGTTACAGCATTGAGAGTCACTCTGGGAGGGGGGGGGAATGCTGTGTGTCTGTGCTGCTGCCGATCTGATAGCTCTCTGTCACACCACAGAAATCATCTCCACCCCGTCCTAAGCCACCCCTACACACACACAGGGCTCATGTGGGGAAGCAATCAGTGTAAACTTTCCTATAGATAGAGCTGCTGCTGCTGGTGTCCTCCGTGTGTCTGGGTGGAGGTAAGGACAGGGGTGGAGATGAGCTCTGTGTGGCAGAACACTTGTGGACTATTTTCCTTCTTCTTCACAAGCTTCTGCCAATGGTGCAATGGTAAGTGTCAGGATTACCATGCTCACTGACCAGGGTTCACATCCTGTCACAGTCTTTTTTTTTTTTTTACCATATTATTTTCGAATGATGGCTTGTGCTAAACATTGTGGTGATTGTAGTTCCTCTGCTAAGAAGAAACACTGAGGGTATTATACAAACATGATGAATTTTCAAAGAAAATGCTCCATTGACAATACCTATTGACTCTATACCTTCTAAAAGTGCCCTGGATACCAGTATACATGTATTACCTAACCAAATCTATAAATAAATAATAAAATGAACTCTATTTGCTATATATATATATATATATATATATATATATATATATATATATATATAAATAAAATTTATTATTATATGGTGGCAAATATGATTTGATGTTGGTTAGGTAATACATGTATACAGATATCCAGGGCAGTTTTAGAAGGTATAGAATCAATAGGTATTGTCAGTGGAGCATTTTCTTTGAAAATTCATCATGTTTGTATAATACCCTCAGTGTTTCTTCTTAGAGGAACTACAATTACCACAATGTTTAGCACAAGCCATCATTCGAAAATAAGGGCCCATTCACACAGAGTAAGAACGGCGGGATTGTCCGCCACAGAATGTCAACCGGCCAAGTGTCATAATGACGCTGTATGGGAGGCACGCGCGTTGCATCTCTTGGCGCTGAAGAATGAACATGTTAATTCTTCAGCACGGGGAGAGGAGCAGCGCGCGCCTCCCATACAGCGTCATTATGACACTTAGGCTGGCAGCATTCTGTGGCGGACAATCCCGACGTTCTTACTCTGTGTGAATGGGCCCTTATTTTCGAATGATGGCTTGTGCTAAACATTGTGTGTGAACGGGCCCTAAGACGGGGAAAAATAAAATAAAATCAAACTTTGGCACAGGACCTGAACCCTGGTCAGTGAGCACAGTAATCCTGATATTTACCACTGCACCATAGGCAGAAGCTGTGGAAGCAGGAGGAAAATAGTCCAAAAATAGATCTAATTCTTAATAAATAAAAAGAATTAAAAATAGAAAAGATATATATTTTAGTCAGTTCATTATAATGTTACAATGTTACAATTTGACATGATTTTATTTTGGTTAGGTAAGAAAGCCTATGCCTTAGCCCAGGTTCACACTATGTAAAAACAATGGTCGTATTTCATAGCAACTAAGGCCATTGTTATGAAATACGGACGTTGTTTTTACATAGTGTGAACCTGGCCTGAGGCTGCAGCACATGAGGTATTTGATTAGCTTGTTATAAACTGCAATTCCAACTCTGGCCACTGGGTGTGCTGTGTAAGTAAACAGACAGAGCAGCCTGTAAACAAACAATACAAGATAAAAAAAGAGCTGTTTCATCTCATGAGAAGCCGATAGAGAAGAAAAATGTATATGGGGAGGTTTTTCTTGACTTGGGCAATAATGCTAGATGTTTTTTGAAAAAAACTAAAAATCTAAAAACACCTCTTTAACCCCTAGACGACCCTGGACGTAACGTTACGTCATGGAAGTCTGTCCCCAGACGACCCATGACGTAACGTTACGTCATGGGCATTCCGCGCTGCAGGGGGTTAATAATAACATATAAAGTAAAGATCGCTGCTGATCCTTTCAGCAGCGACCTTTTACTCACCTGCAGCCGCGGAATCGCGTCCCCCACGCCATCACGATCGCTGTGATTGGCTGGCCAATTAAGGGCAGCCAATCACAGCAATACCAGTGCATTGTGGGCCGGTATGACGTTAGAAAACCGTGATTGGTGCTGTCAGAGACAGCACCAATCACGGTTATGCCGGACGCCGTGTACCACGTGACCCCCGCCCCCCGATCACCCGGATTGGCCGTTTGCCAGTAACTGGGCAATCACGGGCGAGGCGGGCGTTTCAAAATATTGATCCCTCCCTGCTCGCCCTCCTTTTCGTCAGGATCGCCGAGCAGAGAGGGTGTTTGTGAGTTGCCCGCTGCTGCCCCGTTGTGCGCCGTCATCGCCCCCCCTGTGCCATCGCCCCCCTGTGCCATCGCTCCCCTGTGCCATCCGCCCCCCTAAGAGATCCGCCCCTGTGCCATCCGCCCCCCTGTGAGATCCGCCCCCCTGTCCCATTCCCCCCTGTGCCATCGCCCCCCCCGTGCCATCGCCCCCCTGTGCCATCGCTCCCCTGTGCCATCCGCCCCCCTGTGAGATCCGCCCCTGTGCCATCCGCCCCCCTGTGAGATCCGCCCCTGTGCCATCCGCCCCCCTGTCCCATTCCCCCCTGTGCCATCGCCCCCCCCTCTTCCCATCAGCTACTGCCCCCCTTCCTCCCCTGTCTTCCCCCTCTTCTCCCCCCTGTCTTCCTCCTCTTCTCCCCCCTGTCTTCCTCCTCTTCTCCCCCCCCTGTCATCCTCTTCTCCCCCCCTGTCATCCTCTCCTTCTACCCTGTGCCCTCCCACTGTTCTTGTGCTCCCCCCCATCTGTGCCAGCCTCGTTGGTGGCATAGTGCAGGGTGATCAGCCAGCAGTGCCCACTGTGTGCTGCCTGGCTGATCTCCTGAAATTTGTGACTGTGCAGCAGCAGTAGTTCTACTGCTGCTGCTGCTCCTGTCTCTCTTGTTCTGATCAGTGACTCATCACTGATCAGCAACAAGTGGGCACAAATTTTTTGCTTGTTTTCCCCTGCGCCACTCCGTGCTGCCCGTGCTGTCGCATCCGTCGGTGGCATAGTGTGTGCAGGGAGATCCTGCTAGCAGCATCCTCTGTGCTGCTAGCGGTCCCCCTGCCTCTCTTTGCCCCCCTCAGACCGTTCCTCCGCACCGCCCCCTCATCTGCCCACCTCACTTTCCCACCCCTGTGCCAGCCTCCCCCTGCCTCTTTTTGACCCCTCAGACCGTTCCTCCACCAGCCTCACCTGCCCACCCCTGTGCCATCCTCCACCTGCCCACCCCTGTGCCATCCTCCACCTGCCCACCCCTGTGCCATCCTCTCTGCCCCTCTTTGCCCCCTCAGACAGTTCCCCCCCACCTCACCTGCCCACCCCTGTGCCATCCTCCACCCTTGCCTCTTTGTTCCTCCAACCCCCACCCACCGCCCCGTTTCTCTTGTTCTGATCAGTGACTAATCACTGATCAGCAACAAGTGTGCCCCTTTTTTTCTCTAACAAATACTTTTTTCCCCCTTTTTTTGCGTCCGTGCTGCCCAGTCCGTCTGCCTCTCTTTGCCCCCTCAGACCTCACCTGCCCACCTCACCGACCCACCCCTGTACCAGCCTCTCCCCCCTGAGTCACTTTGCCCACTCAGACCGTTCCTCTGCCACCCTCCCCCTCACCTGGCCACCTCACCTGCCCACCCCTGTGCCAGCTTCTCCCCCCTGACTCTCTTTGCCCACTCAGACAGTTCCTCCGCCACCCACCCCCTCACCTGCCCACCCCTCTGCCATCCCCCCTGTCTCTCTTGTTCTGATCAGTGACTATTCACTGATCAGCAACAAGTGGGCACAGGTTTTTTTTCCCTTGAAAAGTGTAAGTGTAAAAAACACACACACTACACATAAATAAATTTTACTGATTTACATAACCCCCCATATCTAAATCTTACAAAAATGTCCCATCGTCTGTATTCGGCTGAAGAGGCATATGCTCTTATTGCCTCTGACACCGATACAGCCAGTGAGGGAGAAGAGGAAGACCCTACTTTCCTCGTTTCGACCTCCTCCTCCTCCTCTTCATCATGTAGCGATGATGAACCCCCAAGGCGCCGAAGGCGTCCAAGGCGAACGCCTCGGGCAGCCTCCCCCGATCTCCACCCCAGTGACCCCATCTCCACCCCAGCCCCCCATACAAGTGAGCCCATCTGGACCCCAGTCCCCCCCAATTTTGAGCCACAGATTCCCGATTTTGTGGGACAATCGGGAATCCAATTTGACCCCTCAGGCTTCACTGAAATAGACTTTTTTAAGCTCTTTTTCAGTGATGAACTGATAAGTCTGATGGTCGTGCAAACTAATTTGTACACCCAGCAGTTTCTGGCTCAGCACCCCGTCTCCTCTTTTTTTTTCGGGATCCCACAGCTGGACCCCAGTTGATGCAGCAGAAATGACCACGTTTTGGGGTCTTCTGCTGCACATGGGGCTAGTTAAAAAACCCCGAATTAGGCAGTATTGGAGTGTGGATATTTTATATAACACTCCAATACACCGGATGGCCATGACAAGGCATCGCTTTGAGGCCATCCTCAAATTCCTGCATTACAACGATAATGCAAGGTGCCCCCCCCGAGATGATCCCTCTTACGACCGCCTATACAAAATTAGGCCGGTCATTGATCATCTTGCGGCCAAATTTTCGGAGGTATATATCCCAGGGAAATATATCTCCATTGACGAATCCCTTGTCAGCTTCAAGGGGAGAGTCCAATTTCGCCAGTACCTTCCAAGTAAGAGGGCAAGGTACGGCATCAAACTCTACAAACTCTGTGAGAGTACCTCAGGGTACACTCACAGATTTAGAGTTTATGAAGGGAGGGACACCCACATCCAACCTCCAGAATGTCCCCCCACTCTGGGAGTTAGTGGGAAGTTTGTGTGGGAACTGATGTTCCCACTACTGGATAAAGGTTACCACCTCTACGTGGATAACTTTTATACCAGTCTCCCTCTTTTCAAATCCCTCAGTACCCGAGCTACTGTAGCTTGCGGCACTGTGAGGAAAAATCAGAGAGGCCTCCCGAGATCTCCTGTGGCAGAAGTACTGCGACGGGGTGTCTTCAAGGCCCATTGTAGCGACAACCTGGTATTAGTCAAATATAAGGACAAACGCGATGTCCTTATTTTGACTACTATCCATGGTCCTGGCACGACCCCTGTCCCTGTCCGCGGTACCACCGCAGTAGCACTCAAACCCGATTGTATTTTGGACTACAATCGGTATATGGGAGGAGTTGATCTTTCAGATCAAGTCCTAAAGCCATATAGTGCTCTGCGGAAAACAAACATCTGGTACAAAAAGTTAGCCGTGCACATGGTCCAAACGGCAATGTACAACGCGTTTGTACTTTACCGTTGTGCCGGCCACCCTGGGAAATACCTCCAGTTTCAGGAGGCAGTTGTCAAGGCCCTGATTTTTTGTGGAGGAGAAGGAGGAGGGCCTAGTACTTCTGCAGCTGCAACTGGAGGTCCCCGTATCGTGCCAGGGCAGCACTTTCCTGGCGAAGTCCCTCACACTGGCAAGAAGGGCAAAAGCCAGAAAAGGTGTCGCGTGTGCTACAAAAGGGGGTTTAGAAAGGACACGTGTTTTCAGTGTGATACATGTCCTGATAAACCTGGCCTCTGTATAAAAGAATGCTTCAAGACGTACCATACGTCCATGGAGTATTAATTCCCAACCTGCAAAATTTCCAAATTTGTCCTTTCTACTTCTGATCACTGGTCACTAGAGATGAGCGGACCGTTGGACTTTTGGTCGCTCTCTCGTAATGCCTGTGATCCCGGCTGCATAGTTGCGCTCCCGCGAATATGCGGGCAGGATATTCCAGGGAATTCAACATGGATTCCCTGGAATATACTGGCCACATATTCCCGGGAGCGCAAATATGCAGCCAGGAACACAGGCATTACGAGAGAGCGCCGATGCCATCGGACCAAAAGTCCGAACAGTTCACTCATCTCTACTGGCCACATGTAGGGTTTATTTTTATTTTATTTTATTTTTATATAGGGTACATAGGGTCCATTTACACGGAAAGATTATCTGCCAAAGATTTGAAGCCAACGCCAGGAATGGATTTGAAAGAGGAGAAATCTCAGGCTTTCCTTTATGACCTGATCTCTGATCCAGCTTTGGAAACAGACTATAAACAGAGATCAGGTCGTAAAGGAAAGTCTGAGATTTCTCCACTTTCAAATCCATTCCTGGCTTTGGCTTCAAATCTTTGGCACATAATCTGTCAGATAATCTTTCTGTGTAAATAGACCCATACACGGCATAATTAGTGGAGGGCAGACTTTCCATGTCGGCATCACATGCCGATGTGGAAAGTCATACTGGCCTGACAGTTGAGCTTCTATGTTTCAACTGTCAGCCAATGCCGTGCCTATCTGCTAATTTAGACCTCAAATACACATGGGCTCCCAAGGCCCATTGTATTTGCAGGCTTATAATTAGAGCCAGATTTAGATTTTTTTTTTCTAGAAGGAACATACACGGCATAATTAGGGCATGATCACACTGAGCAAAATCGGGGGAATTCCAAAGCAGAGCTCCACTTGTCTCAGTCTCAAACAGTGTTAGTATGGGAGGGCTCGCGCGTCTCCGCTCAAAGAATTTACATGTCAGTTCTTTGAGCGGAGGCGTGCAAGCCCTCCCATAGACACACTGGTTTACACTGGGGCAGGTGGAATTCCAACGTTTTTGCTCGGTGTGAACGCACCCTTAGGGCCAGTTCACAATGAGTAAACACGGTGTAAATCCCACTGTGCTCAGTGTGCTGCTATAAGTGAATGAGAGGACGCACGCTAGTTTGAGCGGAGAGGACAGGGAGCGGACCAGCGAGCACCCTCTCAATCACTTACAGCAGCACACTGAGCACGGCGGAGAGGTCCGCCACGGAATAACGCCGTGTTTACTCAGTGTGAACTGGCCCTTTAGTGGAGGGCAGACTTTCCATGACGGCATCAAATGCCGACGTGGAGAGTCATACTGGCCTTACAGTTGAGCAGTGTGAAAATTGGCATTTCTAATTTTCAACTACTGCAGCACATTCAGTCCAGGAAAATAAATTTTTGAAATGCTTTTGCACCCTACACCTCCTAAATACATTTCTTGGGTGGTGTAGTTTCTGTAATGGCGTCCTTTTGCTTGGGCATTTTTCTATTTATTTTCCTGAGAATGTCTGCAACTGTCAGCCAACTCCGTGCATGTCTAATTTATTTTTCTCTTTTAACCCTACCTATGTGCCTGTCACCAGTGAGGTCCGTGTAGCATGAGGGCTCAAAAGGGCATTCCGGCCTCAAAAGGGCACTCTGTCCTTTTGGAGGCTTGTCCTGTGCCCACATAGCAATTCATTTCCACACCTATATGCAAAGTGGATACCCCCCACAAGTGGGGTCCATATGCTCACTACACCCCTTGTTAAATTCCTTGAGGGGTGTAGTTTCCATAATGGGGTCACTTGTGGGGCATATCTACTGTCTTGGTAACCTGGGGGCTTTGTTAATTTAACATGGCTTCAATGATCCTTTCCGGCCTCAAGAGGGCACTCTGTCCTTTTGGAGGCTTGTCCTGTGTCCACTTAGTAATGTATGTCCACTTGTGGGGTATTTCCCCCTTTGCTCTGCTCATTCCCCATCCACCCCACTTTTAACCCCTTGAGAAAATGAAAGATTCCAGGCTAGACCAACCTTTTAGTCTAAAAAATTTAATTTTTTATACTAAAATGTTGGTCTAGCTTAGAATCTTTCATTTTCACAAGGGGTTAGAAGAAAAAAATACCCCCTAAACATGTAGAGAATTTGCCCCCGAGTATGGAAATACCTCACATGTGGACTTAAAGTGCCAAGCGGGCGCAAGGAAAGCCTCCAAAGGGAAGGAGCACCGTTTTGGAAGCTGGATTTGGCGAAAATAAAGGACGGACACCATGTTGACTTTACAAAGCGCCTGTGCTGCCAAAACAGTGAAAATACCCACAAGTGACCCCATTATGGAAAGTACACCCCTCAAGGAATCTAAAAAGGGGTGTAGTGAGCATATGGACCCCACTGGTGGAAGGCACATAGGTGGAACAATGTGCTGTGAAAATGAAAAAATTCATTTTTAAATTTTTACAACCCATTGTCCCATATTGTGCCTGCCACCAGTGGGGTCCATATACTAACTATACCCCTTGTTACGTTCCTTGAGGGGTGTAGTTTCCATAATGGTGTCACTTGTGGGGGGTTTCTACTGTTTTGGCAGCACTGGGCCTTTGTAAAGGCAACATGGCCTCCGTCCTCCAATCTGGCCAAATCCAGCTTCCAAAATCCAAACGGCGCTCCTTCCCTTTGGAGGCTTTCCTAGCGCCCACTTGGCATTTCACGTCCACATGTGGGGTATTTCCGTACTCGTGGGGAAATGCTCTACATGTCTAGCAGGTTTTTTTCTTTTTTAACCCCTTGTGTAAATGAAAAATTTGAGGCTAGACTAACTTTTTGGTCAAAAAAAAGTAATTTTTCATTTTCTTAGCAGATTGTGCCTGCCACCAATAGGGTCCATATGCTCACTACACCCCTTGTTACGTTCCTTGAGGGGTGTAGTTTCCATAATGGTGTCACTTGTGGGGGGTTTCTACTGTTTTGGCAGCACTGGGCCTTTGTAAAGGCAACATGGCCTCCGTCCTCCAATCTGGCCAAATCCAGCTTCCAAAATCCAAACGGCGCTCCTTCCCTTTGGAGGCTTTCCTAGCGCCCACTTGGCATTTCACGTCCACATGTGGGGTATTTCCATACTCGGGGGGAATTGCTCTACATGTCTAGCAGGTTTTTTTCTTTTTTAACCCCTTGTGAAAATGAAAAATGTGAGGCTAGACTAACATTTTAGTTAAAAATATAAAATTTTTCATTTTCATGGCACATTGTTCCACATTTGTACCGGTCACCAGTGGGGTCCATAAGCTCACTATACCCCTTGTTACGTTCCTTGAGGGGTGTAGTTTCCATAATGGTGTCACTTGTGGGGGGTTTCTACTGTTTTGGCAGCACTGGGCCTTTGTAAAGGCAACATGGCCTCCGTCCTCCAATCTGGCCAAATCCAGCTTCCAAAATCCAAACAGCGCTCCTTCCCTTTGGAGGCTTTCCTAGCGCCCACTTGGCATTTCACGTCCACATGTGGGGTATTTCCGTACTCGAGGGGAATTGCTCTACATGTCTAGCAGGTTTTTTTCTTTTTCAACCACTTGTGAAAATGAAAAATTTGAGGCTAGACTAACTTTTTGGTCAAAAAAAAGTAATTTTTCATTTTCTTAGCAGATTGTGCCTGCCACCAATAGGGTCCATATGCTCACTACACCCCTTGTTACGTTCCTTGAGGGGTGTAGTTTCCATAATGGTGTCACTTGTGGGGGGTTTCTATTGTTTTGGCAGCACTGGGCCTTTGTAAAGGCAACATGGCCTCCGTCCTCCAATCTGGCCAAATCCAGCTTCCAAAATCCAAACAGCGCTCCTTCCCTTTGGAGGCTTTCCTAGCGCCCACTTGGCATTTCACGTCCACATGTGGGGTATTTCCGTACTCGGGGGGAATTGCTCTACATGTCTAGCAGGTTTTTTTCTTTTTTAACCCCTTGTGAAAATGAAAAAATGTGAGGCTAGACTAACATTTTAGTTAAAAATATAAAATTTTTCATTTTCACGGCACATTGTTCCACATTTGTACCGGTCACCAGTGGGGTCCATAAGCTCACTATACCCCTTGTTACGTTCCTTGAGGGGTGTAGTTTCCATAATGGTGTCACTTGTGGGGGGTTTCTACTGTTTTGGCAGCACTGGGCCTTTGTAAAGGCAACATGGCCTCCGTCCTCCAATCTGGCCAAATCCAGCTTCCAAAATCCAAACAGCGCTCCTTCCCTTTGGAGGCTTTCCTAGCGCCCACTTGGCATTTCACGTCCACATGTGGGGTATTTCCGTACTCGGGGGGAATTTCTCTACATGTCTAGCAGGTTTTTTTCTTTTTCAACCACTTGTGAAAATGAAAAATTTGAGGCTAGACTAACTTTTTGGTCAAAAAAAAGTAATTTTTCATTTTCTTAGCAGATTGTGCCTGCCACCAATAGGGTCCATATGCTCACTACACCCCTTGTTACGTTCCTTGAGGGGTGTAGTTTCCATAATGGTGTCAGTTGTGGGGGGTTTCTACTGTTTTGGCAGCACTGGGCCTTTGTAAAGGCAACATGGCCTCCGTCCTCCAATCTGGCCAAATCCAGCTTCCAAAATCCAAACAGCGCTCCTTCCCTTTGGAGGCTTTCCTAGCGCCCACTTGGCATTTCACGTCCACATGTGGGGTATTTCCGTACTCGGGGGGAATTGCTCTACATGTCTAGCAGGTTTTTTTCTTTTTTAACCCCTTGTGAAAATGAAAAATGTAAGGCTAGACTAACATTTTAGTTAAAAATATAAAATTTTTCATTTTCACGGCACATTGTTCCACATTTGTACCGGTCACCAGTGGGGTCCATAAGTTCACTATACCCCTTGTTACGTTCCTTGAGGGGTGTAGTTTCCATAATGGTGTCACTTGTGGGGGGTTTCTACTGTTTTGGCAGCACTGGGCCTTTGTAAAGGCAACATGGCCTCCGTCCTCCAATCTGGCCAAATCCAGCTTCCAAAATCCAAACAGCGCTCCTTCCCTTTGGAGGCTTTCCTAGCGCCCACTTGGCATTTCACGTCCACATGTGGGGTATTTCCGTACTCGGGGGGAATTGCTCTACATGTCTAGCAGGTTTTTTTCTTTTTCAACCACTTGTGAAAATGAAAAATTTGAGGCTAGACTAACTTTTTGGTCAAAAAAAAGTAATTTTTCATTTTCTTTGCAGATTGTGCCTGCCACCAGTAGGGTCTATATGCTCACTACACCCCTTTTTACGTTCCTTGAGGGGTGTAGTTTCCATAATGGTGTCACTTGTGGGGGGTTTCTACTGTTTTGGCAGCACTGGGCCTTTGTAAAGGCAACATGGCCTCCGTCCTCCAATCTGGCCAAATCCAGCTTCCAAAATCCAAACGGTGCTCCTTCCCTTTGGAGGCTCTCCTAGCGCCCACTTGGCAGTTTATGTCCACATATGGGGTATTTCTCTAAACTGCAGAAACAGGGCAATACATTTTGTGGTGCATTTCTCTGGTAATGGGTTTTCTACTATGAGAGAAATTGGATTACAATATAATTTGTGCACAGAAAATTGAAATTTTCGATTTTCTTACACATTTAGCTTTTATTTCTGTGACTCAACTAAAGAGTTAAAAAAACTTTTTGGGAGTGATTTTGAACAGTTTAGGGGGTGCAGTTTCTGAAATGGGGTGATTTGTGGGGGGGTTATTACATACAATCCCCTTAAATTCACTTCAAACCTCAACTGGTCCCTAACAAAAGCTGATTTTGAAATTTTCTCGAAAATTTGGAAAATTGTTGCTAAACTTTTAAGCTTTCCAGTGTTTTAAAAAATTGAAAGCAAGTTTAAAAAATGCTGCCAACATAAAGTAGACATATTGCTAATGTTATTTAGTGTCTAATTTATGTGGTATAACTATTTTCCTTACAGGCAGAATATTTCAAAGTTAGAAAAATGAAAATTTTCACAATTTTTCACATTATTTTGTGATTTTTCATAAGTATTCGCTATAAATATCCACTCAAATTTACCAGTAATTTAAAGTAGAATATGTCACGAGAAAACAGTCTCAGAATCATTAGGATATGTAAAAGCATCTAGACATTATTAATGGATAAAGTGAAACAGGTCAAAATCACAAAATTTGGCCTGGTCCACTGGGTCATTTTGGGCCGGGTCCTCAAGGGGTTAAGTTACATTTTTTTTTAATTTGACAATTTTTTGAGTCAAATGTTAAAAATGGGTCAAAATAGTGTCAGAGGTTTTCGCTTTAGGGCTATTGCTACATTGTAACTTTGGTCGCAATTGTGCACTTCTTAATTTTAGTGAACGGTGTTGTAGCGCGACTGGGATATAGCAAGACTCCAGTTTGAAAGATAAAGGCAAAAAAAAAATAATCCATCCTTGAAATATTTTTGGTCACAGGTTGCAAGTAGTATATGATTTTACCACTACCATGTTACCACTGACCTTAATGCAAATAAAGTACAACTGTGACTTTTGTAAACATTGACCTCGTCCCATCTATATATAAAAAAAAATCCCATAAAAACAAGATGTACTAATTATTTTGTTCGCCTGATTTGAATGGGCCTTGCTGTTGTTTTACCAAAGTTACTGTGTAACCCTGGTCTATTATGCAGATGACTAAATTCTGCCATTAGTTGGTTGATATGTTTTATTTCAGATAAGACACAAAAAAAGGCTAAAAACTGTAATAAATTAAAGTTGTTTTTTTTTTATTAAAACAACAATGATAAAACTTTATTAAATATATAGTACATGTACGGTATTGTCTTATTTGTAATGAATATAAAGTAAAGAGCATATTGTTTATAATATGCAGAGGACTGATTACTTTGCCGCCTGTTATCTGAGGATTTTCTGCTCATCTGTACTAAAAACTCTAACATAACCAGATTGTAAATGCTTGTTGCAGTTGTAGTGTTCACAGCTACAATTTCTAGAATGTACTGACAGTCTACAGCTGTTGTAGTTGGAAGGTCCTAGGTACATTGTACACTACTTTGTGGAAGATCAGAATTATGTTTGTGGAAGTGACCCCAGAACAGCACTAATAGGGTATATAACAAATGGTTAACATATTATCACTAATTATATCACCATACCGTCAAACAGTTACTGACCAAATCCAGTAAACCAAGAACAAAATTACTAATATTACCAGTGTATAAGAAACAAATATTATTGCCACATCTACAACTCCACTATTACATCCACCATGTCAATACTAAATAAAATCAGCTATATAAAAAATTATTTTCCCTATAGTCTGATCCCTATAGAGGTAGATACTAGTGGTACACATCTTCTGTGCACCATATAAGTTATTCCAGTGCAGTTACATTCAGTGACTCACAGGGGGCTTCTTTTCTGATCAGAGTCATCATCATAAAGACTTCTTCTGGTGATACTTTGTCTCTACAGAATCTGTTGGAAAACATTTTAAGCTCTTGGTTGTTGCTCCATCCTCACCTTTATGCAAACTTTCCATCTCTATTGCTTCACATTGTAAGAGTTCCCCCGTTGTGCCTAATATGCCCTTCTGTGCTCCCATATAGTACTTAGGTCTTTTGTGTGTATCAATATATACCTCTCTGTACAGTTACCCCAACCCAGTCAGTAGTACCCCCATGTAGCCACTCCTCCCCTAGGTGGTCTCCCCATCTAGGCATGCCCTTTCAGGTAATCTCCCCAGTATGTAGTATTCCCCATGTAAGAAATCCCCCCAGATAATTACGCTCAAACCCCCCCCCCCCCTCCACACACACACAGATAGATACATACATACACACACACACACACACACACACACACCAGTAGACATTTCCTTAAAGATAATCTTTCAAAGCAAAGTGGAAAGCAGGAATCAGCAGAGGGTGGCAGAATGAGTACACAGTTGAGACTGGAAGATCGCACAGCAGGAGGGGAATGAGTGAAATATTTGGATGCTGCATTTTAAAATATGGTAATATCAGAACATAAAACTTGTTCCATGAAAAACAAAACCCTCAGGCATTTAAGTCAACAGAAAAGCAAAATGGCCAGGGAACATTTCCTATACAGTATATCATAAATACATCACTAGGCCAGGTAAGGGAGAAAGTAATATCTATTGATTTCTGCTAACAAAAATATAATGTTGTTAATAGCAAAGTGCTACAATCATAAGATCACTTTGTATTGCTAACTTCTCTTTACCTGATTGTTATTTCATTGTAGCTCCCAAAACCACATCCATACAAATTCCAATTTCTACCACACGTTCAAGTATAGGTAAGTAAGTATACAAATTATAGGAAAGTAAATTAGGTGGATGCATACATTACCATGATTCTTACAGAACCATCCAGATTAAGGTTAGGTTCACACTACTGTATGTAAAAATGACGTCTGTCTTTCATAACAGCTATTATTTTAGATGTTATGTGACATTACGCCTGTTGTTATGAAAGACGGGCGTCATTTTTACAAAGTGTAAACCTAGTCGCTGCAGATCCTATATGTTTGAGAAGACCTTAAAGTGACAGTCACCCCCTTTTGTGCATTCTGACATCTCTACACAGGTGTAATGGGTAAATTTAGCAGTTTTCACACCTTATTTTATATCATACGTCTAGGTACTTGTTTAAGTAAAAAGTAATCTTTTATGAACTGCAGATTGTGTTAAGTGGGCGGGGCCTTGCGACAGTAGCGCAACATAGCCCCACCCCCTTTGCGGCCATTGGTGGGCCGACCTAGAGGGGGTGGGGCCTAGACCTTTAGGCCAGCCTGTTCCAATGGTTGGTGAGGGGGCGGGACCAACGGTGGTGTTGTGGGTGGGGATAAGTGGCACTAATGATGTGAGGCCCCGCCCACTTAACATAATCTGCAGTTGATAAAAGATGACTTTTTACTTTAACAAGCACCATAATGTATGTTATAAAATAAGGTATGAAAACCGCTAAATGTACCCTTTACACCTGTGTAGAGATGTCAGAATGCCCAAAGGGGGTGACAGAGTCACTTTAAGAATATATCTTATTTTAGGAATACAAAAAATCATGTTTTCTTTATTTTTTTTATCTTCAAAAGGTGTGTGCGTGGTTGGCAACAAATTGTACTCGGTAAGTTTCTATATGGAAAGTAATTATTGTAAAAATAAAAAAAGCTTCTTTTATTGGCAGAATAATTCAGCAAATTACAACAATATAAAACTTTTTGGTTTTAGGATCCATAGTATGTATATTACAGATATATGTATGTCAAAGCTGGAGTCACTTTAAAGCGAATGTACCATCAGGTATATCGCTTAAAGTATTACCCATGTATAAAATTTATGCAGATATGCAGTCGGCACTACAGTCCTGTTCACATGGTGCGCCAATCACATACAATGATACCAAAAAATACAGTGGTTATGCTGACCAATGTAGAAAGACACAGTAATATGCATTCAATATAGAGGAAAAAGGTCCCCACTCACCAAATGCTGAATCTTCTGAATAAACTTTATTTTGTAGAAACCGCAGTGACACAGTGTGGATTCACATGGGCAGACGCTCACAAAAAAGCAGTTACAAGCATGTTTCACACGTTCAGCGCTACTTGGCACTGCGCTGAAGCGCTGAACGCGCAACACAGGCTTGTAGCTGCTTTTATGTAGCATCTGCCCAAATAAATCCACATTGTGTCACTGCGGTTTCTACAAAATAAAGTTTATTCAGAAGATTCAGCATTTGGTGAGTGGCGACCTTTTTCCTCTATATTACATGCATATTACCCATGTATAGAACGGCGTGGGGAAGCCGGTGCCGCTGTCCTTTTTTTGAACCACAGCTTGGTTCCCGTGTAAGGAGGTGAAGCACTGGAGGCGGGCCGCCCGCCCCCAGTGGAAGAATACCTCCGCCCCTCTATGACGCAACTTCATTGATTCTAATCGAGGTGAGGGGGTTTCTGCCCACTGGGGGCAGGGTGAACTTCACAGACAGCAGCCGTTTTGTGACACTAGCAATAGCTATCAGCCCTTGCCCTCCATTTTCTTCTGTGACAGCTTCTACATATTCTAAATATTAGCTCTGTCCACAGGGGCAAGGCTAAAATCAGTGGGGAATTCCGGCCAGCCCATGGGAGGTTACCTTCCCCACTCACCTGATGCCTCAACCTGTGATCATGTTCAGTTGGAGGAACAGGAAACAGGATATTGACGTCACAGGAAGTGAGGGCCCTATTATACAGAGCAATAATCTTTCAAATCAGGCCAATTTGGCCGATCATTGCTCGGTGATCAGCCGATGACAACGATCATCCTTACCTAAAATCATCGCCTGCTGACCACGCATCGATATGTGTAATAGCGATGCAGGGCTGACGGCTGATGAATCTGTAAAGAAAATAATAAACTATATACATTATCTCTCCATGCTCCCTGCAGCCATCAGTACAACTTCAGAGCTGGTATATGATGTGACAGGCTGCTTAGCCAATCACTGGCGGGGATGGGACCAGTGATTGGCTGAGCAGCCTGTCACTTCAGAAACTGTCTCTGAAGTTGTACCGGCGGCTGCGGAGAGTGTGGAGAAGCCAGGAAGGCACCGGGGAGCGAAAAGAGGTAACTTATACAGTTTATTATGTACTTTATACAGCAAGGGCTGCACGGACATCACTAACAATGTCTGTGCAGCCCTTGCTGCACGATAATTGAGCCATGTAATAGGCTCAGTATACAAGCACCGATCTTGCAGAAATCACAAGCAGACTGGTCATGTGACTGGGAACAGAAGAGGAGCTAGAAGTAAATGATAACAGTGTATATAGAACATACAAGAAAGGAGGGATATGCAAAATAGTTCTTACCCCACCTAGGAAAGGTTCCTTCAAGTCAATGTTTCACTCCATCTAGGATGACTAGGGATATATGCCAAGCCAAAAATGTCTCCAAAAGGAAAGATTAGCTGTTTTGGGGTTGTTGATCCTCATCAATGCTGACTTGTGAGCAGCCTATCAATGTGGTTCAAAGGGATACTTAGTGCCCCTCAGGAGAGACCGCCATAAAAAAAGTCTATTCCTTATCAGCCAAAATTTACCACTTACCTAAAATACAATGTGTCACAAAAAAATTTGATCACTTGCATAATATAAAGCATCCTACAGCTATTTCAGTTTAAAGTAAGACAGATATTAAAAAGCCGAAATTAGCTCGCTCCTGAAAGGGAAAAAAAAACAGGTTGCACACTAACACTTAATTGTTATCCAACTGATTGAACACCTGACTCTAATTTCACCATCAAATTGTCTGCTAAAGAAAGGCACTCCAAAAAATGTATTATTGGATTATTTTCATCAATAAATAAAAGACCAAGTCTAAAAACTGGCCCTATTCGTTCATATGGACATCATAATCATAGAGTGTCACCTACATTTGTCAGTTGTAAACATAGTTTGTCCTGGGTTAAAGTGAATATACCACTACTCTTATGAAAAAATAAATAAATAAAATACTAATTATATATACATATATATATATATATATATATATATATATATATATATATATATAATATATATATATTTTTTTTTACTAATGGGACAAGAAACTTGTCTTTAAATAAAAAAAAAATGAGGATGCCAATGCTGTGATACTGTACTAAGAACAATGTACATATACCAGTTAAGAAAGTGGTTTGCAAATTGCTGCATTGCTGATCTTTAGCACTTTAAAGTGTACCCGTTGTTATAACTTTCAAGATCTAAATCTAACAGTAGATGTAAGATAAAGCAAGTTTGACATATACATTCATTTTTTGTTGTTATCATGCTGTAAAACAAAGCTATACTTACAAAAAATCCAGGTCCAGTCTCCTGAAGGCAGATTTTCTGACTTGTGCTGGTTGAAAAAAAAAAAAAAAAAAACACAGACTAAACACAGGAATTCCGGCCAGTCACAGCTCAATGTGTCCATCAGTCACATGACTGCCTTCTCTCTGTGAGCACTCAGCCTGGGAAACACTGGACTTCCTGTTTTCTGACTCTTTGAGAAAAAAAGAGTCAGAAAACAGGAAGTGCAGTGTTCTCCATGATAACTATAAAAAAAAAAAAATAATGAATGTATATTGCAAACTTGCTTTATATCACATCTACTTTTGGTTTAGATTTTGAAAGTTATAACGAAAGGTACACTTTAAGCAATGTTGTCAGGGTCTTTAAAGTGTACCTCATCCATCATATACTGACCTTATGCCCCCCCTCCCCTCCCAAAGACTGCCCAATAAGTATTGGATAAGAACTTTTAAGCTGTGCATCTGTGGTGCTGTTCATCATCACCATTGGGACCTCTTTGGGGATTTGCCCAACCTAATCCTGGAAGATTTCAAATGATTACTTCACCAGCTTCTATTTAACAAGGGGTTGTCCTCCTGATCTATCACGGCAGACATTTATTATTGGATGTTCAGTATTGTCTATATTACAGCAAACAGGGTCTTGATAAAATGCTGTCTATAATGGCTTAAATAAGACAGACTAGTACTATTGTTATATGGTGGTGCATTATATGCATCCTTCTTTCTTTTTTTTATCCATTTACATAGAGTTTATCTTTCTTATACAGACTGGAGCCATAGTGCCTTCTAATCCTGGCACCTGCACACAGTGTGTTTGCTCATCTATTTTTAATAGCCTAACCAAGCTGAATGAAGTGATATGTGTACCAATTTTCTGCAATAGACAATGTGCATCGGTATGTATAATATTTACAGTATATATGACTTCTTTAATAAAATAATACTTACCTTTCAGTCCAAAGGATTAGACTTTGTGTACATCAGTAATCTCAGGACAAAATAAAAATCTGGACAAATTAGAAGTAAGAGAGCATTCACACGTTCCCCAATCACAGTCCGTGCATGGACGATGACACACTGTCAGTACAGTAGTGGGAAAATGTAAACAGCATGAATGACAGGAGAACTCCATTCTGTAGCACATGATCTGTATTTACGGACCGTGCACAGAACGTGTAAATGCCCCCTAAGCTATTAATAGACACAAGTAATTAAGACATATATATCCATCAAGTTCAACTGAAGAGGAGAGAAGATAGATGAAGGGAGGGGCTAGTGGTTGATAAGGGGGGGGGGGATGTGATTTAATATTTCTACATATGCATTCCTGAGTGTGAACAGCAGATTGAGGAGTATTGAGATAACTAGTAGCCAAGACGTTATGTTTTTTATTCTGGAGTAAGGGGGCATTTTTGATGAGTGACGTAATGTTAGGAATTATATACAGTAGACTATCAAATGGAGGGAAACATTTTGAAATGACATTGACTATTTAGTGTATTACCTTATAAATGTGCTCTCCCTCTTTTTTACTTTGTTTTTCCAAAATTAATAGAAACAAATTCTCTTTGATACCAATATAAAATGTGCCAAGTTTATCATATTGACGAATAATGTATACTGAATTTGGTGCATGATTGTGGATTTCTATTCCGGGTTATGGAGAATAGACAGATTGCACAAAAATGTTGTGAATTTTTTAAAAAGTCCCAGATATTGTGTTTTCAAAAAATAAGACCTAGCTGCAGGCTTTTTGGAGTGGGCTTGAAGTCAGCGAACCAGATCCCTGGTACTGGGAGGCTAAGCCATATTTGAGACAGATTAATAAGAAGATGCACAGTAAGGTATATTGAATAGGGGGGGATAGAGGGTATGTGGGCAAACTACAGAGGGGGGAGAGGGGTGTAATGTATGGAGACTAGCTGCTGAGGGGGATGTATACATTATGGTGGGAAAAACTACAGAGCTGGTTGGAGGTGTAAAGTATGAGGGACCTTACTGCAGAGGGGGGAGGGGTGTATACAGTATGGGGGGGGGGAAGAATTACAGAGGGGGAGGGAAATATACAGTATGGAGGCCTAACTACAGGGGAACTTACAGTATAGGTGCTTAACAATGGTAGGACATACAGTATGGCAGCTAAATAATGTAAAGAATGGGGCCTATTTTCTCCAAAAATAAGACCTACAAAAAAGCTCTTTCTTAAGCAAAAAAAAATAAAAAATAAAATATTTCTGAAGAAACATGGTAGTGCATTTAAAAGGACACTTAAACACTTAAATCATATTCCATTTACATAAGCTGTGGCCAAAAAATAAAATGTGTAGTAGTAGTAGAGGCAAAGTGGATGTAGTAGTAGATATGGGGAGTAGCAGTATTGGGAGTAGAAGTATCAGGAGAGGGAGTAGTAGTTAGCAATAGTACTGGGAGTGGTAGCAGTATTGGGAGTAGTGGTATCAGGAGGGGGGAGTAGTAGCACTTAAAAAAAAAAGCTGTAAGCAGCAGTGTGCATAAGTTGTTATTCCAAAGCATACGTATTTATCATATATCATATCTTACTTGTTTCTGAATAGTGGGTAATCCTCGCTGATAGAAATTGATTTTTTATTGCACAACTAATATATCATGGTATTTGGAATTCAAATGTGATTAAATATTAAGACAAAGATCATTTTGGACAATTGGGTCTGTTTTCACTTCAGGGGGAGGTATATCAAATTATCCCAGGAGAGTGTTGTGGGAGATGTGTACAAACATCATGCGTTGTTGCAACACCGGATGGACAGAATAAAGAGCTAGCGGTAAGTAGCTTTCATTATGTAGAGTCAACTCTCCCTTTATGTAAATACCATACAACAGATGCACACCTTTATAATTACATGCAAAAACTTTACGTGGCAAAATTAAGCATTAAACTAATTCTATCAGTACTAATTGTGCTTCCAGAATAACTGCAGATCTTTGTGTTGTAATACACTTTGCGTTACTTTTCTGACACCATGGCCCTTTTCACACATCAGTATTATACTGCTCACTATTACAGATCTGTAATTGCTGACAGTATAGTAACCACTGATTTCAATTGATCCTTTTACACAATTTTACGGATCTGTAAACGGGCATGGATCACCTATGACTATGAATGGGTATATGCAATTGTGGAGGGTTGTGGACGCACATTCCAAGTGCCGTCTATATCTGCAGGTGGATGTGTAGCTGTAATTTATAGGTCAAGAGAATAGGGCCAAAATGCAAAAGTAAGCATTTTCATAATGTAAAACATTTGCAACATTACTTACTTTTGCATTATCTGACAAAAAATAAAAGTTTAGTAGGTGAAAATACCCCTTTTTATGGCTATTAGCATCACTTGAATGGGAACACCTGCAGTTAGGCTGGGTTCTCTTTTCCATATTCAAATAATTTAAAGGGGCTTTCCCATGACAAAGCATTTTCCGCCAGCTAGGCTGAAGATGGCAGGAAGCTGTTTTATTTGTAGGACAACTGTAACATAAAAGTAAAATTTTGTCAAACTGCTGTAATGGTAGAGCAATAGGCTGGCAGCATTCAGGAAATGAACACAATCATGGTTAGGTATTTGCCGTTAAAAATACCATTGTAATACAGCATATCTAGGAGCATTGTACAAATTTTTTATGCAATTAGGCCACACCCAAAGGCCAATTAGTAACCCCAAACTGGAATAATGTACCAACAGCCGTCATTGCACTAAGGGGAAGCCAGACAGCTAAATGACTTCCTTTATTTTAGACTGAGCTGAAAAAATGTTGTGTGAACATAGCCATACAGATATGTACATAGGTCTTCCTAAAAATTAAAAATTTTTCGAATTTACTTGCCAACCCTGTTTACAGATGTTTCATGCCTTTAAGTAGCCTTAAATTACAAATACTGGTAAAACCTGATTGACATTTATACCACATTACCAGGAGCATTAGTAATTTTCTTAAAAATTGTCAAAAAAGTACAGATGATGGCTATGTTCACACTACGTAAAAGTACGGCCGTTGTTGCCATCGGCAACAACGGACGTACTTTGTACAGGTGAACAATGCCTATTGTTCTATGGGATCCCGGCCGGAGCGTATACACATCGTATGCTCTCTGGCCAGGATCCTGCACGAGGCCGCAAATAACTGACATGTCAGTTTTCTGCAGCCGCAATTCAATGAATTGCGGCCGTAGGAAACCCTGTCAGCTCAAACAGTGAAGAAAGCACCTCGGCCGCTTGCTTCACTGTGTGCTATGGGAGGTTCTGATGCGGGCGCATGCTGATGCGCCCGCATCAGAATCCTGCCGCCGAAAGATCATCCGGCCGGTACTTAAGTACTGGCTGGGATGATCAGTGCAGAGACCGGCCATTCCTTGACCCGGCCGGGGTCACAGAACGGCCGGTCTCTCACGACGTGTGAACATAGCCGTACTGTGCATACATAGTACCTGGAAAGATACATTTGGAGACTTACATTTGTGTAAAGTAAATGCTGTCTTATATACTGAAGAGGGAGATTTATCAAGCATGATGTAAAGTGAAACTGGCTCAGTTGCCCCTAGCAACCAATCAGATTCCTCCTTTCATTTTGAAAAGAGTCTGTGAGGAAAGTAAAGTGGAATCTGATTGGTTGCTAGGGGCAACTGAGCCAGTTTCGTTTTACACCATGTTTGATAAATCTCCCCCTAGGTCTCTAGCAGTACACTAGATATCATTAAATCCCAATAATAATACGACAACAGTGTGCTACTTAGTTTACTAGTTACTAGTTTTCTAGTTGCCAGGGTAAATGGTATCTTATTCTCATTAATGATTCTTTTATCTCTTCTTTTTAGCCTGGAGAAAGTTGGTCCCCTAACAATAACAACTGTACAATTTATAAATGTACCAAGGTGGCAAATTTACTACCAATTACTAGTGTGACAGCTGCAAACTGTGAATTTAAAAGCATAAAAGACTGCAGTGTTGTAAGTTGAAAATATTAAATGCATCTGTGCTGTACTTAGAGCTAGAGTGTGTGGCAAGAGTTGAGGTAAATTCTGGGGGGAAATTCTATTACATTGCATAGCCGTGAATAGGTCTACATCAATAGGCCTACAACTGCTATATTTCATAGTTAAAAGGATTGTCTCATTTTGCCTGAATGTTTGAGTGAATGTTAAACAGGATTGTTTAAAAGCAAATAGGTAAAATTGGATATGTACTACACACATTATATAAATATGCAGTTTTTAGGTACATTTATATACTTCACAGTTATATCCCTCACGGGTCTGAACTGTGAACTGTTGCTGTGCAACAATACACACACTTTTCCACATTCCCTTTGCTTTAATGCACAGTGGAGAATAACTGCCAATACTTCCAGGAGAGACCAGGGGTTTGCAGTTAAACTGAGCATATGTGACCAACTTAGTAGATGCCATAAGGTGGTCATAATCAAGGAGGACAACATGTTCTCAAAACAAAGCAGGTACATGGGGATTAGTAAGTATAGGTCTCTCATACAGTACGTTTTCATATATAGATATGGTTAATTTTACATTATTCATTAGATTAGACGACTTAATTAGGGATGGTCCAAACCTGCCAAGGTTCGGGTTCGTACCAACCCGGACTCTGGGCAATGATTCCCGCTGTCTTAAACCTCCATGGAGAGGGTGGATAAAGCGGGAGGACCGCCTAGAAAACTGGGATACAGCCTATGGCTGTGGCTGTATTCCGGTTTTCCAGGCGGTCTTCCCGTTGTATCCACCCTCTCCATTGAGGTTTAAGACAGCGGGAATCATTGCCGAGAGTCCGGATTCGTACGAACCCGAACCTCGGCAGGTTCGGACCATCCCTAGACTTAATGATCTTATTAATAAAATCCCTTTAACTGCGTTTTTTTCTTCAAAACAGGGTCACCAATATTTACCGCCATCTGCCAGCCAGTGCTGTGGTAAATGTGTACAGTCTAACTGTGTGATATCTTTTGGTGTTGGAAATGTAACTCTCCTTTTGGTAAGCAATTTTACATCCTTGTCCAGCCTTGATGTCTGTTGTGACTAAGCTGCTGGTGCAGGCACTATGGCAGGTTGTACCAGCACAACACTGATCTAATAGATCAATGCAGTGCATATGCATTGCATTGATCTATGTAAGCAATGAAATGACTGCCTATATTAGTCTTTAGTTCAGTCTATATTAGTTATATTTTTTTAAATATTCCCTAAAAAGGCATATCAATTTGGTAATAACAAAATTATACCGACCTTCAGAATGAAAATACTATGACATTTTTGCTGCATGGAGAACAATGTAAAATGAATAAACAATCTTTTTTGATAATCTTTCTTTACTAAAAATAATATAAAAATAAAAAACAATCAGTGTGTCACACATGCACCACAATGGTACATATGAATCTGCTTACTTGTATCACAAATTTTTTTTTAGTACCCTAGTACCCAAAGCCTTCGAAATGATAGCTACAAATATTCCTGAATAAGAGGAAGCCCCAAAATTCACTATGTGCTCTATCATGTCTGAGGCCAGTTTAAGGGGTACTCTGGAGAAAAAATGTTAAAATCAACAGGTGTCAGAAAATTATACAGATTTGTAAATTACTTCTGTTTAAAAATTTCAAGTCTTACAGTACTTATCAGCTGCTGTATGCCCTGGAGGAAGTGGAGTTTTTTTTTTGTCCGTCTGACATAGTGCTCTCTGCTGCCACCTCAGTCCCTTACAATAGCTGTCCAGAGCATGAGAGGTTTTCTCTGGGGCTTTGCTACTGCTCTGAACAGAGGTGGCAGCAGAGAGCACTGTGTCAGACTTAAAATAATACGCTTCTTCTTGCAGGGCATACAGCAGCTGATAAGTACTGGAAAGCTTGACATTTTTTAATAGAAGTAAGTTATAAATCTGTATAACTTCCTGACCCCAGTTGATTTGAAAAATTTTTGGGGGAGTTTCTCAAATTCACTTCAGAACTGAACTGGTCCCTTAAAAATTTCCTGAAAATTTGATCTTTACAGCTAAACTTTCTAAACTTTTACAACATTCTAAAAAATTTTGCCAGCATAAAGTACAGTAGATTTGTAGTTAATGGGATTTAATAATGTGGCATAACTTTTTTTTTACAAGAAGAGAATTTAGAAAAATGCTATTTTTCCCACATTTTTCACAGAATTGTTCACATTTTTCACAGAGTTTTTAGAAAACACAAGCATAAAGTAGAATACTGTATGTCACAATAAGAACTCAATCATTTGAATAAGTAAAAGCTATTACCAGCTAAAGTAAGTGGGCAATGGCTTTTATTTAATCTTTGGTTCCTTGGACTCCCTGTCTCATATACAGATGGATAGTTTTAAAGCGGTCCCAGGTCCAGCACATAGAAGAGCGAGTGGCACAAGAGAATATTCAAACTGCACATACATGAAGGATATTCTGATCAGTATAAAAAAATAACATGAGAAAAAAAGATAATAGGTTGAACATTATGTGATGATGTCTTCATGAGGGTTTGAAATGTATAAAATGTAAAAAATTACAGTATATAGCATACACACCTGCTTTCAACCAGCCAAGTCCAGCGATGCTTCTCTTTTCCTCCTACTGTATGTTTCTTTCCTTGCATGATGCGAATCTTTTAAGCGAACCACTACAGTAGTTGAAACAAGAATAGAATACTGAGTTCAGTAATCAAGTGTAGGGTGGCCTGGGGACATTGCTGCTCTAAGAAAGTATCAAACAGGGGAAACAGCTTTTTTTGTTATGGTAAGACACCTAGCACTCATTTTTTATATATTTTGGACAATATAAAATAAAATGCATCTTTAGGCCACATTCACACTCTGTATTTTAGCAATAAACAAAGGCGTTGTAGTAGGTTGCAACAGCAGCCGTTGTTTATTGATTACAATAAAGTGAATGGAACAAAAGCCGTAGTGTTTACACCCTGTATGGCCGTTGTTCTCTGTGGCCACACAAAAAAATTGTGGTCTATTTAAATAGCCGATGCTCACAATGTAAAGTATGGCTCCTGACCGTATTTTACACTGTGGTCTATGGCAAATTGAAGTGCGAATGCCCCCACATTCTAATAAAATCAAGCAATGTTCATCCGGCCGATACTGCAGTATCAGCCTAGTTAACATCTCAGGCATTGGCCGTTGTTTGACACAGCTGTGTCAAACAACGGCCGAGGTTCTCACAGTGTATGAACATGGCCTTATAGTGGTCAAAGCTCCTTTTTTTGATAGAGAAGGTGAAATTCCTTGTATAGTGGAAAATTCATGAAAACTGTCTAACAAAAAATGTCTTTATTGAACATGGCGGACTACCTGAGTGCAGCCCTCTTTTCAAATCCAGCTCTTGATATATGAAGTCTAATATTGGAAAAGTTGTGGCTAGCCTGGTATTTCTCAGGCAGTGAAAATGTAGTATTACACATCATGGAGCAGAACCACCCCTGCATGAGATGATTGGGATATGTACCCTCCTTCTCCACACATCAGAAGGCTTACTTCCGAGATTGGTATAATCATAAGTGAGTGTCAGGCAGAAGAAGCCACCTTCTGCTCTCTCTCCCCCCCCCTTCCCCTAGCAACCCCTTTAACAAAACTTTTTCACCCATGCTGACTACACAATGTCAGGTGTGATAATGTCATGTAAATGTCAGGTGTGTTAAATTAGGACTTTAAATATTAGAGCATATGGTGCCCAAAGCTGGACTGCTAAATATCTGCTCTGTTAGGTCTGACCTATCCATGTGCTTAATAGGGTAGCTTGTTATGTGCCGATGGCTGTTGGCAGACGCTGATACATTCCAGGAAGGAAAGTGGCAAAGGCATCAGATGTCAAGCAATGAATTGAAAACATGTACTAAACTTGCTGGGCTACCTGATCAATTGTTCTAGAGTGCAGCAGCATCCTGTGAAAAATAGTAACAATAATTCAGTCTTAACGGTCTACTCTTTCTGGTTTTCAGGATGGAGTCACTATTCCTTCCCCCACAAACAAGTGTGTCTCTATTTCATGTAAGAAGGAACTGGGACAATTTCTTGTAACTTCATCAGCACCGTCCTGCCAGTACAAGAATAACCAGAGCTGTAAAATTGTAAGTAGTGAATTAACTTGTTCTGTGAAGCTGCTTATTTTCCCGGATTTACCGTTCAATAATGATCTGTATTGCTGACTTTTATGTTTAGGGAGAAGTCTTTGTGCAACAACCTAATGAATGTTGCGGCCAGTGTGTCCAAAGATTTTGTGTTGCTTTTGCATCAGTTGGAGTGCCCAGTCTTCTGAATGTGAGTTAACATATCTGTTATTTTTCTGTAGCTCAGCGTTTCTTACAGTCAATTCAGTCTGATAGATAAATAGCAAATAATGTACTGAAAAGAAGCACATACTGTAGCTTTTGTGGCCTCCAAAACAAAAAATGCCAGAAGAGCTGTCCAAGATTTTCTTGGCTTTTTTTTTTTTTTTTTTGCAGTCTTTAACTTTAGTTGTGAATAGCTTTCCTTTTTTTTTCCTCGTTTCTTTTTATTTATTTTTCAATTTTTTTTCTTTACAAAAAGAAGAGTTGACAGAATTGTAACCACCAAACAAGAAAAGACATTGATTGACAGTGTATTTTAACAGGCACGCAGGCCCTAAGGGTATGCTCACACTGAGCAAATAAATGCCCAGTGTCCTGCAGTGAGTGAATGGGAGGGCGTGTGCGTCCGCTTCCTCCCCTCTCCTCTTAAAGAATTGACATGTCTCCCATAGTCAGGCAATAACACACTGAGGCAGGCGGGATTCCGCCACATAATTCCTGCAGCAGAATTCCACCTGATTTGCTCAGTGTTAACATACCCTTGCAGTCATATAGTTATTGCAAATATGGATTATGAGAGTAGTTTTGAAAACGAGGCTACAATTCGCAAAGAGATGTTCAGAAAAGTCTGATAAAAATTAACAAAAAAAAAAAAAAAATATGTACATTCCATGATAGCAATATGTGATACATCAATGAATTTTGTAAAAGTAGGGAAGGTGAAGGGAGGGGGAAGTGAATTTAAGCCTTTGGAATTTTTGAGATGAACAGAAGGATTCCGTTGAACTTTGTGGAGAGAAACACCACCAATTGCAGAAAAAACGCTGAACCCTCAGCATGCTGTGTTTTGGAAAA
The DNA here is from genome assembly GCF_027789765.1 of Dendropsophus ebraccatus. Classification (NCBI taxonomy): domain Eukaryota; kingdom Metazoa; phylum Chordata; class Amphibia; order Anura; family Hylidae; genus Dendropsophus; species Dendropsophus ebraccatus. Next base: position 40,050,851 of record NC_091457.1, on the reverse strand, counting down.
AATGCTGAAAAAATGCCAGAGAGGAGAGAAAAATGCCACAGGAAAAAAATGCTAAGTATGGCATTTCATAAAATGCCAGTGACTTCAGATAACATCTGACCAGCAAGCGTTTTTGCTCATATAAATGTGCGGCTGTGGCTGCTGGAGAGGAAGGTGGCAGAGGGGATGCTCAGTGTCCCTCCAGTGTCCTGTGTCCCTTAGTGTCCCCATGTCATCATCCTCTCCAGCAGCCACAGCCCGCACAGCTCTGGGAGTCGTGTCGTGACATCACCATTTTTGCTCCTGTTTGGGGGGTAGGTTTAAGGGAGGGAGGGGTAAAAATCTGAAATCTGATGCAGGAAGGGGTTAAAAATGAAAAGTGGGCATGTCCCTTTAAAACCCGCTAGCAACATATTTATGAAGCAGATCATAATTTTTTAAAAAGATTTTCCATTTAAAAATCAGCCACTTCGAGTGTGGTCGGATGGTCGGGTTTTAGTTCTGTTGTGTGAAAAACCCAACAAATTTGCTAAGGGCAATCAGAGACTATATTCTCACCAAGTTAAAAAAAGGCTTCTGCTTTTTTATATTTTAAGTTCTTTATTTGATTTAAGCATTTTATTTGACTTCAATGAAATTGAAGTCGGGGGTATGGCCCCGCAGCCTAATGGAGTAGACGCAGACTGTGTGTGCTCCGCTTTAGCACAAGGTTTTACCTGCAAAACCCAGCAACCACCTGAATTCAAGTCCAAGAGACACCCCCAAGCTTTACTTTACACAGGGAGCGGGATCCATTCAAGACACCAGCGCTATTAGGAGCAGTTGACCAAGTTGACCAGAGCGCCGGTGAGCAGGATCACCTTTCCACTTCCCCACAAGCATCCTCGGTGAGTGAAGGGGAAGCCTCCCGGGAAAGCAACTATGACAGCCTACGTGCTCAGCGCAGCATGGCCCCCGGGTTCCCCCTGCTAGCACTTCTCACCAGCTGCAGGGAGCTGATGACTGGGCCTCAGACAGTGATCCTCAAACACAAGTTACCCCACCAGAGGATGCCCTAGATACCCTCCCGCTGTCTGACACGGTACTCACGTCCAGTGAAATGGGAGACATGCTGCAGGTCCTGAGAAAAGTCTTTCAGCAAGACATCAATGCTCTGTTTAACCCCCTGTACTCCACAGTAGATGAATGGGGCACAAGAGTAGAACATACTGAACACAAAATGGAAGAGTTTGCCTCCTCTCATAATTTCCTTATTAAATCACATGAGAGCTTGGTGAAGAAAGTACAGCTACTTAGATCTAAGATAGCAGATTTGGAGGATCGCAGCCGCAGAAATAATGTCAAACTGAGAGGTGTGCCCAAGGACATTCCTGCTTATGTTTGTGACCTCATTAAAGTGGTCCTCCCTCACTGTTCTGACCGGGACTTAGAAAAAGATAGGGTGTACAGAGTCCCTAAACCAAAGCACTTGGAGCCAGATGTACCCAGGGACATTTTGCCTAGGGAACACTTCTTCTAAATAAAAGAACAGCTAATGGAGTATTCAAGGAAAAATGCCGGATTGCCTGCACCGTATCATAAAGTGGCGCTGTTTGCTGATCTCTTGGCTAATACCCTGCAAATAAGACAAGCGATGTTACCGATTACTCTATGCCTCCGACATAACAATATCCTATACCACTGGGGATTCCTAGTACGACTACTGATCAATAGAGCAAATAATATTTAGGTGCTCAATATGGTAGACGAAGGACACAAGCTGCTCGCTTCCTGGGGACTCGAAGTGCCGCTGCCTTGAAGACAACGTGGCCCTCCATCGAAACTCAGTGAGCACTGAACTGTGGGCAAGTGAATTGCGCATGTTTCTTTTTATAGAATGTGCTCTGAGGGAGTGATGGAGAGCTTCTGGTTTTAAGGCTTCAGGTTTATACTCCAGTTCGGCTATTTCTGATGATAGCCATCTTTGTTTTATGGCTCTGTTTTTACTTTGTTAGTAGTTCACAATGCCATTCTGATGTATACTGTTGTGCACAGTATTGCCTGACATTAGACCTTCCTTGAGGCACGTGTTCTCGTGCTGGGAGACACTATGGTATCACCCACTGTGATAGCATCTGACCAAGCGGGCTTTGTGGGTGGGAGACAAGTGTTCCACAATACCAGGAGGATGCTACATGTCCTTCACCACATAGAAAAGAAGCGCCTTTCGGCATTGTTGCTAGCCTTCAATACCGAGAAGGCATTTGACAGGCTATGTTGGTCCTATACCTCCTCAGTTCTGCAGCAGATTGGGTTCACTGGTAATATTTTAAAGCGACTCTGTACCCAAAATCTGCCCCCCCCCCCAAACCACTTGAACCTTCGGATAGCTACTTTTAATCCAAGATCTGTCCTGGGGTCCGTTCGGCAGGTGATGCAGTTATTGTCCTAAAAAACAACTTTTAAACAGCCCCGTGCGCAACGGGAGTATCTGTGCCCTAACTTTGCACCACCCCTCCTTCCCTCCTCTTCATCATTAGAAATGCCACGGGAACATTTTCTCCTGTCTGAACATTGCACAGGTGCCTTAACGCTCCAGCCCATGTGCCGTGCTTACACAGGTCAGTAATAGGAGACAGTATGCCTGGAGTATTCCTAATGATGAAGGGGGCAGGGAGGAGGGACAGAGAGGTTGTGCCAGCCTAATGCATACACAATCTAAGCCCCGGCCATTGGGCACGGGGCTGCCAGTTTAAAAGTTTATTTTTTAGGACAATAGCTGCAGCTATCCAGAGGTATAAGCGGTTTGGGGGGGGGTGTCAGTTTGTAGGTACAGAGGTCGCTTTAAGTGCAATGAAGGCACTGTACTTCCTGCCTTCTGCGTCCCTGTTCACAAATGGAGCCCTTTCTTCAGTCTTCAACATAACCAATGAAACACGGCAAGGCTTCCCCCTATCCCCATTAATTTTCACAATTTCAATGGAACCCCTTGCCCAGCTTGTACATCTAGACCTGTCTAACCATTAACGGCCTTTCCCATATTATTACTCTCTATGGGGCTGATGTAATCATTTCCTTAATTGATCTTTTCACTTCGCTCCCCAAAGTGATGTCCCATATTTCCACGTTTTGCCAATTATAATATCACTTGAACTCCCAAAAGACACAAGCCTTGCCCTTTCAACTATCAAATCAAATTATCCTCAATAAAAGTGACAACAGCACTCACCAAGATGTCAGTGACATGGATGCTTTATTTCAGGAAGATACAAACAACAATAACAGGTACATTCCAATGGTAATAGCGACTACCGTTTCGTGCTTGTGAGCTAGCGCAAAACAATTGTCACTCTCACTATTGGAACGCATGTTTAGTCATGTGTTTAGTCTATTTTTTTCAACCAGCACAAGACTAAAAAGCTGCCTTCAGGAGATTGGACCTGGATTACTGGTAAGTAAAGCTTTTTTTTTTACAGCATAATAACTTAAAATAATATTAATTATAATAATAATAATAATGAATGTAAAATGCAAACTTGCTTTATTTCGCATTTAATGTTGATTTAGATTTTGTAAGGTTATAACGACAGGTAAACTTTTAAAAACAAATCAGCCACCCCTAGTGTGGTGAGATGTTAGGGTTTAGTTTTGTCTTGTGAAATACCTGCCAAACTTACTAAGGGCAATCATAAACATTAATAAGTCTGTCAGTCTTGGAAACTAAAACCCTGAGGTGTGGGGTTCTTAAAACCATTCAATCTTAGTAAATCAGGGCCCTTGACTTCTGGGGGAGGGCTCACTGTTACTACTATGAATGGTGTGATCCTCTGCTATCCATGTATAGGTGTTGCCTTTCATTGATAATAAAAGAGGAGAATGCAGTTGAAGGTTTATTTTAAAATAAAGATAGTAAAATGGAAAATTAGAAAAAAAAAACAATATGATAAAATTTTTAATATATGTATGTTTAACAGAAAGACATCATCTAAACAATAAGTCCTTTTCTAATGACAGATTCTCTTAAAAAGGAACCAGTCAGCACGATAGTGCTGATATGGCTCCCAGCTGCACAGTATAGATCCACTGTGCATCTCCCCCGAGCATACCAGCCGCATTTGCAGCGGTAGCTTGACATCGGGGAAAATGTAGTTTTTTCAGGACATGTGAGGCAGAGAGAGGGGCGGCAACTAGTCATCTGGGCAGGGAGCCCATGATTAGTCAAAGCTCTCTGCCTGTCAGCACGGTCTAACGTATCTCTCTGTCTGTCTATCATCCCTGCAGAGGGCGCTGATAGACAAAGGGCCGTGACTAGCCTCTCCCGTCTTTGCACCCCAGAATAAAACTACTTTTTACCTTTAAATATAAAGAGCAGTACAGTCCAGAAAAACAGGAGGTCAATCTTAATCTACTCTTTCTGTTTACAGGAAGGACAAACAATTTTTTCACCCAATGACACCTGTATATCGTATTCATGTATAAAAGCATTCGGACAACTTAATACAGTTTTATCAAAAGAGACCTGCCAATATAACAGCTCCAGCAGCTGTAAACCTGTAAGTAGTGAATGAACCTGTTCTGTAAAACTATTTTACTGATGTATTTTTGAACCTGGAATGATAGTGTTCATTTTTATTCACAGGGTGAAGAGTATGTGAAATCTCCTAACCAGTGCTGTGGTCAATGTGTCCGAAATTTTTGTGCTGTTATTATAGCGACTGGAGAAACTAAACTTCTGAAGGTATGTTGACATACAGTATATGTTGTTTCACTCTAGTAAAGCTGCCTTTTCATCTTATCAAACTGTACTATAGGTTACGATCCTGCTCACTGCACCTACAGTATACACAGAGTACTGTGTAGCTCCAGAATTTTTTTTCAGCATGATTATTATGATGATTATTATGTAACACATTCAATTTGTTTTAATAAAGCATATCTCTACCTTTTGTAACATTTAAAATTAAATTAACTCATTCTTTATTTCCTTTACACAAGATCATTTTTATACTTTTGCACCATTCTCAACCTTAGCTTTTATAAGAAAAAAAAAAGTAAAAAAAAAAAAATGATTTTTTTTTTTTTTTGTTTTACTTTTGTTGGTTCTTATAAAAACTAAACACTTGACCTATATATAATGTTATTTATTTTCTAAAACCAAACAAAAAAACGTTTTGATACGTCATACAGACATAGCAAAAGTGTCTATTGGAACACTGAGACCCTGACAAATCTCGAGAGAAAGTAAGGAAAAATATGTGTTGCATTAAAGTGTCACTGTCGTGAATTTTTTTTTTTTGCAGAAATCAATAGTCCAGGCGATTTTAAGAAACTTTGTAATTGGGTTTATTATCCGAAAAATGCATTTTTATCATGAAAAAGCAGTTTGAAGCTCTCCCCCCTGTCTTCATTGTTCTCCTATGGAGAGAGCTAAAGAAAAGACCAAAACAGAACAACAAAGAGTTAATCTACAAATCCCTCATGGGATATCTCCTGTGACAGTCACCAGTGACCTGTCTGAGCTCGGATTACAGCTGTCACCCAGCTCCGTGCCTGTAATCCTCTGTTATCTGCTTTCTGCTGCCGGCTAACTCCCTCCTTCCTCCTCCCCCCTCCCCTCTCCCTAGAGCAGACAGAGTACATCTCCTGCAACAAGTCACTATTTTCAGATTTTTTAGAGTGGATGAAAAAGAGGAAGGAGGGGGGGGACCTGGGAAAAAGCTTTTTACATGCAGATAATGGCAGATTTGGCTAATAAACCCAATTACAAAGTTTCTTAAAATCGCCTGGACTATTGATTTCTGAAAAAAAAAAAAATACGACAGTGACTCTTTAAAGACTATAGAAACCTTCACTTTTTTTTATTTTTCATTTGTTTCCTAAGTGCAAAATTAAGCAAATTGCCAAATGGTCTTTGAAATTCCTTACCATATAGCTGCTACTCAGAATATGGGCCAGTTCAAACTTTGGAATCAGCTAGGAAAATGTTCCGCCTAGAATCACCTCTGCACAAATTCATTTTTCATTTAGTAAAATTAATTCTTTTTTTCAATTCCACGCTGAAAAATTTTATAACAGAAACTCACTGCTCAATTAATTTCAATGGGATTCCACCAGCGGAATCCACCAGAAGACTAGACATGTCAATTCTTCTGGTGGAAATCAGATAAGGCGTGGAAAATTCCGTACGGAAATTCCCCTGTGTGAACTGCAGAGCGCAAATTCCATTGAACACAATGGAATTTGGCTCTGCACTTTATTTTCAGGTGGAATGTTCAGTGAGGAATCAGCACTGAAATTCAGCACTGATTCCTCAGTGTCAACTGGCCCTAAGATAACTTGATGGGCTTTTTGCTCTCTCAGTGCTATACAGAACAGGAAGGAGATTACAATCAGCTCAGATATTAAACAGGACTGCAGTTAGGCTTTTATTACATATGAAGAACTGTATAATCAACAGAATGTACTGTTTTTGGTTTTCAGGAAGGACAATCTGTTTCCATCTCTAACAACAACTGTTTGGTGTATACATGTGTGAAGTTAGCAGGACAACTTACTACAATTGCAGTAAATAAGACCTGCCAATTTACCAGCTTACAGAGCTGTAAATCCGTAAGTAATCTATTCACCTCTTACAAGAAAATGCTTTTTTTTATTGATTTACTTTTAAATATTGATCTATTTTATTTACTTTTATATTTAGGGGGAAGAGTATGTGCCACCTACTGCTAACCAGTGCTGCGGGCAGTGTGTTCCAAAGTTTTGTGTTGTTATTTCACCAACTGGAGGCATTCAACTTCTGGATGTAGGTTAAAATTTAATAATAATCTTTATGTAGTGCCAGTAAAATACTTTAAATGTGGGATAGTACTATAACAAAACAAAGATGTAATCAAAGAAGTAATTAAAATCAACAAAGAAGTGGAAGTAGTGCAGCGGCTGTGCTTATGATTGATTGCTGCAGGATACATAAGACAACCACAGCAGTGATCCCAATAACTTGCTGTAGGGTCCACTGGTGGTTTATCATGTTGACAGAAGTATTGCCGTATGCAGTGTTATCCCTCCTGTCAAACTGAGAGCAGAAACAGAAATATATCCTGAAACATGCTCATAATGGGCAGTTGCTTAACAAATCGGATGTATTCAGCTTTTATCACCCAAAATACCTATCTTTGGCTCCCACTCCAGCCTCTAATAATGGCTTTAAATGTGTCCCAAACTATATACCCAGGTGCTGTCCCCCAATTCAATTACCATAATTCCCTAAATTCTTCTTTTATTTCTCCTTATGCTCTATTAAAGTCAACCAATGTTGACTTTTCCCCGGATTTTCCCTGCGTTTTTTTCCATCCAAATGTGCTGCCATCCAAATTCCTCTATCACTTTAGCTAGTTTTAACTTAGTCTCTCCACGAGAAATTACCCCTATTCTTACCCTACCCATCTTCCCATTCAGTATAGCATTAAAATCCCCCATTACCAGTATAGGACAGTTGTTTTTCCCTGTGGAGTAAGCAAATAGGATTTCCAGGATAGTAGTTCTAAAGGGGAGAGGAATATAAATGAATGCATGTATACATATCAATCTTACAATGGAGGAAGACATAACACCCTTCTTTATAAATTTTTTTGTCAAATAACACCCAACCAATTTTTTGATACTCCCTTCGAATAATTAGAGTACACCGAGTGATAATAATTAGAATACCATAACTTGGAAAAGACATGCACTGTATCCCTAGTAAAATGTGTTTCGAGGAGACATACTATCGCAGGAAGCACTTTTCTAATGTAATTCGCTACCGCCAATCAATTTATCTGAAAGTCCTCTAACGGTTTATCTACCATTTAATTCCTGAGATAGATGAAATGTGAAAAAAAACACAAACCCCAGCCCCCCCTCCCTTGGCACCCCCAACACCAGTTGTACCCAGAAGGACTGGAGACTACGAATATCACACAGACACCAACAAAATTAGTTGTACACAGAAAAAAACGGTTGCAGGTAGTATCACAAAGTCACCATCAATGTTAGTTATACATAGGAGTGGTTGCTGCTATTATATCAAAGTCACCAATAATGTTATTTGTGCACAAGAAAGCAGATTGCAGGTAGAATCATGAAATCACCATCAATGTTAGTTATACATAGGAGGGCTGGTTGCTGAAAATGTCTCAGAGCCCCCACATATGTACTGTAAGTTGTACACATACTAGACGTATCTCAGAGACTTCACCAATGTTAGTTATACACCGAAGAACTGGATGCTACTGGTCTCACAGAATCACCAACTTACTGAGTTGTACCCTGCAAACTAGTTGTTAATAGTATCTAAGTCACCATCAATGTAAAGGCCCTATTCCATGGGCCACGGGCCAGCTATTACACATGGTGACAGCGAGCGGGTGAGTGCGGGGGGGGGGGGGGGGGGGGGGGGGGCGGGAGGGGCTGCCAGGGTAATCGCTAGATCGTCCAGGCAGCCCATAGAGGATAGTGGCGGTCTGCTGCCGCCGCTCCTATTCCATGGGGCGACTGCAGCAGATCGCTGCTATCACGGTCGTTTGTTTTTCAGTATGTATGCACAGGGAACTTACCTCGTAGCGGATCTCGCTGCAAAACTCACAGCAAGAGTTGCCCTGTGTGAAGGTACCTTAAATGTTAGTTGTGCACAAGAGGACTGATTACTGCTAGTATCTCTGAGCCACCACCAATGTTAGTTGTACACAGGAGGGCTAATTAATGCTTAAAGTGTCACTGTCATTTAATTTTTTTCAGAAATCAATAGTACAGGCGATTTTAAGAAACTTTGTAATTGGGTTTATTAGCCGAAAAATTTATTTTTATAATGAAAAAGCAGTTTGAAGCTCTCCCCCCTGTCTTCATTGTTCTCTATGGAGAGGGCAGGAGTAACAACAAGGAGTTAATTTACAGCTACATCACTGGCTATCTCCTCTTACAGTCAGCACTGACCTCTGAATACTGGCTTTCATTCAGCTCCCACCATGTAATCAGACAGGGGCATGTCTGATGCAGCAAGACACAATTTCCTGATAATTTGCAGTGAATGGAAAAGAGGAGGGAGGGGGGGCCTGGGGAAAGTCTTTTTGAATACAGATAATGCCATATTTGCCTAATAAACCCAATTACAAAGTTTCTTAAAAACACCTGTACTATTGATTTCTGCAAAAGAAAAAAAAAAAAAAGACAATGACTCCTTAACCCCTAACGACTGCGGGCGTAAATATACGCACTGGCAGCCTATGCCTTAACGCAAACGTGCGTACATTTACCCCCGCGGTTTCCCCGATCGATGTGTGTACAAGTGACCCCATTATGCAAACTACACCCCTCAGGGAATGTAACAAGGGGTGTAGTAAGCATATGGACCCCACTGGTGACGGGCACAAATGTGGAACAATGTGGTGTGAAAATGAAATATTATATTTTTTACACTATAATGTTGGTTTAGCCTTGAATTTTTCATTTTCACAAGGGGTTAAAAGAAATAAAAATGGGGTCACTTGTGGGGGGTGTCGAGTCTTTTGGCAGCACGAGGGCTCTGTAAATGCGACATGGCCCTTGAAATATATTCCAGTGAAATTCAGCTTCCAAAAGCCAATTGGTGCTCCTTCCCTTTGGAGGCTCGTCCTGCGCCCCCTTGGCACTTTATGTCCACATGTGAGGTATTTCCGTACTCGGGAGAAACTGCGCTACACTTTTTGTGTTTTTTTTTCTTCTTTTATCCCCTTGTTAAAATGAAAAATTGAAGGCTTGAACAACGTTTTAGTGTAAAAAATAAAATTTTTCCTTTTTCACGCCACATTGTTCTGAAAATCTGTGAAGCACCTGTGGGGTCCAGATCCTCACCGCACCCCTTGTTACATTCCTTGAGGGGTTTAGTTTTCTAAATGGTGTCCCTTTTAGGGGTGTTTTTTATGTTTTAGCACCCCAGAGCCTCTGCCAACCTGAAGTGGTACAGTCAAAAATGACCAAATATTATACGGTAATGACCTAAATAATCTCTGCACAGAAAATTTTCTAATTTCTTACACACTTAGCTTTTATTTCTATGACTCCCCTAAAGGGTTAAAAAAAAACTTCCTGGATGTGCTTTTGCAGATTTTGAAATTTTACTGAAAATTTGGAAAATTGCTGCTAATGTTTTAAGGTTTCTAATGTCTAATGAAAAAATGAAAGATAGTTTAATAAATGCCGCCAACATAAAGTAGACATGTTGCTAATGCTATTTAATATATCATTTATGTGGCATAACCATTTTCTGTATGAGCAGAAAAGTTTCAAAGTTGAAAAAATTCATTTTTTCACAATTTTTCACATTATTTAGTTTTTTTTTTTCATAAAGATTCGTTATAAGTATCGACTCCAATTTACCAGAAATGTAAAGTACCATATGTCACAATAATCTCAGAATCAGACGGATAGGTAAAAGCATCCCGAAGTTATTAATGAATAAAGTGACACAGGTCATATTTATAAAATCTGCTTCGGTCCTTAAGACCATTTCAGGTCCGGTCCTTAAGGGGTTAATTATGCATTAAAGGACTAGTTGCTGTTAGTATCTCACAGTCACCATAAATGTTAGTTGTACACAGGAGGACTGATTACTGCTGGTTTCTCAAAGCCACCATCAAAGTTAGTTATACACAAGAGAGTCACCATTAAAGTTAGACATACAAAAGAATGCTTATTGCTAATAGTATCCCAGAGTTACACACACTGTTAAACTTAAACAGGAGAGATTTTTACTGCAGCATCAATTTCAGTTACTTGAGGTGTCCTGGATTAACATATACCAGTCACTGCATTGCTGGAGCAACTCTGTTTACCAAACCAGACTTCACTTTCCATCAGCTCCCAGACAGCTGATCCTCTCACTACCTCTGTCTAGGTAGCCTACAGCCCACAATACACAATTCAGCTGAGGAAGCTTATGTGATACTTAGAGATGAGCGAACCTGGAGCATGCTTGAGTCGATCCAAACCCAAACTTTCGGCATTTGATTGGCGGTGGCTGCTGAACTTGGATAAAGCCCTAAGTCTATGTGGAAAACATGGATATAGTCATTTGCTGTATCCATATTTTCCAGACAACCTTAGAGCTTTATCCAACTTCAGCAGCCCCAGCTAATCAAATACCGAACGTTCGGGTCCGGATCGACTCAAACCCAAACCCGGTTCGCTCATCTCTACGCTCGGCATCAGATTCCCGCTGTCTGGTCACTACGTGCAGCGGGTGGATACAGCGCGAGAGTTCGGACCATCCCCAATCTCTAGTGATAATCTGTTCAGACACAGATAACACAAGGAAACTGAGGAATTTTATTAGTTGTCATCCAGTGACAGCGATGAAGCACAGCAGAGCAGGCCTGGTCAGCCTAGTACATCCACAGTCTCCTATGCACCTTAAAGAAGCAGTTCACAAAAAAAAAAAAATTTGGCCCCCCCCAGTAGCCGCTGGCATGTATACTCACGGAAGATGATCGATGTCCCGCGGCGTAGCTCCGTCCCGCGGTGCCGTTCAAATCTGGCGCGCGCTCACTTCTGCCGGCGCTGTGACTCCTCTTCTCTCCCTTGTAATTTGAACGCCGGAAGTCACGCGCTTCCATAGAGAATGCATATAAGCGAGTGACTTCCGGCCTATAATGACAGCTCAGAGAAGAGGACTTACAGCGCCGGCGGAAGTAAACGCGCGCCGGATTTGAACTGCACCACGGGACCGGAACGGAGCTACGCCGCTGGACATCGATCATCTTCTGTGAGTATACATGCCAGCGGCTACCGGAGGGGGGCAAAATTTTTTGGGGTGAACTGCTTCTTTAAATTCTTGAAGTCATAAAGTGTATATATTACAAGGCTATAATGTGCTTTATGCACTTTGTCGATAATACACAGTATCTCCCAGGAGGTAACCTGAGTTTTGATCTGCTTAATAAAGATAAGGCCTCTCGTAAAACATTTTAATTCAAAATTGACAGAAGCATACACGCCAAAGAAAAATATTGCTATTGACTGAATCCTTAGTTTTGTTCAAAGGGAGGTTAAGATTCTGGCAAATCTACTGGCAAGACATGGAAAAAAGGTATACGTTCTGGGTGCAAGGTAGACAGTCTGGGTGCATGAAGGTATATGAGTGAAAAGATTCCAAATAGCCTTCTGAAATGTTCTCCTAACCCTAACATAAGTGGCTGGATAGTCTGGGACCTAAATTCCACAGTTGGATAAAGGTTACCACTTTACCTGTATACAATTTCTACACAAGTGTGTCCTGTGTGGAAGAACTTGACTGGCCTTCTCAAAACCATGACCTCAGGCCAATTGAACAGCTATAGGATGAACTAAAAGAGATTTTCAGATGGGCCTGCATTATTGTTTGACTGGATGAATGGGAAAAAGCCCAAAGACACCTCAGAAAAAGTGGAAACCGCTATAACTGCAAGTAGGGATCCACTTCATATTAATGGCTATGGATTAAGAAATAGATGTCCCAATATTTTAGTTTTTTATAGATACCATCTGGAAGTGGCACAACTCCATGACCCAAGGAAATGGTACAGTTCCATAACTCTGAGAAAATTCCAGACCCATGCTCTTTCATAAGCTGCTTGGTCATATGGACCCGCATGAATATGCTCCACCCCAAAAAAAGGTTTAGCCATGTCTCTTACCCCAACTCTCCCCCCTTCTGTCTCCTACCACTGACTTAAGCAGGAAGCAGCATCACTGTGTTGGCCAAAGCAGCAATGTTTTCTATAAAATAAAGGAAATATAATTATTTAAACTTGCCAGATAAAGTACTAAGCAGAACAGTACAGCATAGAGTGGAACTTGCAGTCCACCAATTTCCATTGCCAATACAGCCAGTAAAATACAGTAGGTCAGTCTTAACAATCTATTCTTTCTGGTTTTAGGAAGGTAAATCTATTTCTTTCCCCAATGATATCTGTACATCTTACACATGTTTGAAGTCAGCGGGACAACTTGTTACACTTGCAACAAAAGCGACCTGCCAATTTAACAGCTCAAGGAACTGTAAATCTGTAAGTAATAAATTAACCTACAGTATTCTGTAAAAATGCTTATATTCATTGGTTCAATTATTAACAGTATACAATAAAATACATTTAGGGTGAAGAGTATGTGCCACCTACTGCTGACCAGTGCTGCGGACAGTGTGTCCAAAAATCTTGTGTTGTTATTATACCAACTGGAGACATTAAACTGCTGAAGGTATGTTAAAATTACATTATAATATTAATGTTTTAAAAAAAATGGGAACAAAAAAGTTAAACTGGTTCCCCCCTACCTATCATTAACATTAGGGATGGTCCGAACCTGGTTCGGGTCGGGTTCGTACGAATCCGAACCCTCAAAAATGATTCCCGTTGTCCGCCCGCTCCGTGGAGAGGGTGGATACAGCGGGAGGACCGCCTGGAAAACTGGGATACAGCCTATGGTTATGGCTGTATCCCAGTTTTCCAGGCGGTCCTACCGCTGTATCCACCCGCTGCACGAGCGGGCAGAAAGCGGGAATCTGATGCCGAGCGTTCGGGTTCATACGAACCTGAACCTCAGCAGATTCGGACCATCCCTAATTAACATTAATATTAAGGGCCCATTTACCTGCCGCGGACTCCGCTCAGAATCCCGTCTACCTCAGTGTCTCAATGTAATGTTTTGTACGCCTCTACTCTCCACTACTCCCCGTGTAAAGAGTTGTCTAATATGACAGCCACAGAGATCCCATGAATTCCCCTGGCTGCCACGAAAATTGATTGGCATCCAGATCAAGGGGGTTAATTGATTGGCATCAGGTACCTCTGATTCCGGTCACTAGAGATGAGCAAACCTTCCAAAAGTTCAATTCAGCAGGTTCGGTGAATCTTGTCGTAAACTTCAGGTTCATTTGAACGGAACCTCAAAGTGTCACTGTCGTTATAACTTTCAAAACCTAAATCAAGAGTAGATGTGATATAAAGCACATTTGCAATTTACATAAATTATTCTGTATGAAATATCATGCTGTAAAGCAAAGCTATACTTACTTGTATTCAGGTCCAGTCTCCTGAAGGCAGTTTTTCAGTTTTGCACTGGTTGAAAAAAAGAGACTAAACGCAGGAAGTCCTGCTTATCTGCTTGCTCACAAAGAAGGAGGTCATTTGATTGACAGATACATTGAGCCGTGACAATCAGTAGTGGCCGGGAATTCCTACCTTTGATCTTCAATTAGCACAAGACTAAAAAACTGCCTTGAGGAGACCTTGATTATAAGTAAGTATAGCTTTTTATAAAGCATAATAACTAAAATAAAAGAATAAAGAATGTAAATTGCTCACATCATCTGTTGATTTAGATATATAAGTTATAACGACAGTGACTCTTTAAACGAACTTCACTAAAACAACTAAATGTAAAAAATGTCAAATTGATTTTACTGGAAGAAGTGTCTGTTTAGAGCATTAATTCTTGCCATTTTGCAGTATAAACCCTCCCCCCCCCCCTACACTCACAAAACACATCAAAACTGGCACCAGAAAAGCCTGCTGAACACCAATAGAAAGGTGCATCTATGTCCCTGTGTTTCCTTCTCAGGGGAGCTGCGTCTCTGCCCCTGCATGAAAGTAAAAGTACAGTAAAGGAAAATATGATGACGGGTTGGCAGTGTGGTGCAGAAGCTCCTGAGAGAGATGCTTGCCTGGAGTCCGGCCATCCAAGAGTGCTTATGGGGTGGCCTAGAGAGGAGACAGAGTCATGGCAAGTGATGCCTTCATCACCACCACCGAGCTACAGAGAGGCTAGGGGTGAGGAGACAGTTCCAGGCAAACCACCATCATGATACTAAGGGCTCATATTGGGCACAGAAACTAAGATAAGTGGCTGGAGTCTAGTAGTCCCAGAGAGACCATCTTGTCTTAGCCCCCTAGGTACCCTTAGTGGCATAAGTTTATTTCCAGGCTCAGTAGTTGACCCAGACAGGGAATTTGGAGCCACGCTTAGGCCCAGAACACTATCAGACAGACCGGACACCCCTTTATGTGGTGGAACCTACTCCCTCCAGTCTACCTCAGGCGCTGGTTCAGGGAAAAGAAACAGCAGGAGGGGCAGTGCAAAGATATTTGGAATGTCCGAACTTGGGAGAACAGTGTCCTGAACAGAGACAAACTGTCGTCCAGGAATTTGATAAAGTTAGAGGATACAGCTTTGTAAAGTATCCAGCGTGGCCATTGTCACCACTCTGTTAAGAGGGACTAAGTCCTGGACTACATGCACAATCTTAAACCCAGTGAGCAGGTGGAGCACACCCCTATGTGGGGGCCAGGTGGGTAGTGGCTTCTGCAATCACCTGGCCAGGTGTGTTGCCTCAGGTACCTCATTCATCATCAGCAAAACCTGAAGTGTAGGAGGAAGATCCAAAACAGCCTGCCCAGGCCCTGCTTGACATGCTTGAGGGTCTGTGTTTGACACCGTTGCCAGGAGCAGAAGCCATCCCTTCTTTCAAGAAGCCAGTCCGCCAGTCCCTCCTACTTCCAAAAGAGTCCACATGTGAACAGGCACCATCTCACCTCTTTTGAGGCAGTCATTCCCCAGAACCAGAGGGGGTATCTTCCAACATATTGGTTGCCACTTCTGCATCCACAGGCTCTCAACTGTATGTACACCATCAGGAGTAATTGGATGCCCAGATTTCTCAGGCTCCACAGGTTGAGGTCTCTTGGCCCTGCATAAGCAAGGTGCCACAGTAGGTACAGTTAGAGAGCCTCTGTTATGCACCTTTAGGCTGTGTTCACAGAACGTAAGTTCCGTAGTAATCACGGCCGTTATTGAAAATCGATTTTCAACAACAGCCGTGATTACTACGGAACTTAATTTGTGCTGCAGCTGAGGGAATCCCGGCCAGAGTGTATACACATTGTATACACTCCGGCCGGGATCCCTAGCAGCACCGCAAGAAAACTGACATGTCAGTTCTCTGCGGCCAAAACGGTCACTGCACACAATGGAGCCGCACACTTCATTGTGTGCAGCGGGGAATTCGGATGCGGGCGCACACTTATGTGCCCGCATCTGAATTCAGCAGCAGTGAAGATCATCCCACCGATACTGCAGTACCAGCCTGGATGATCTTTTCTGACACGGCCGTTCCGTGACCCAGATGGTCTCGCGCTGTGGGAACATGGCCTGAGGTAGTTCTGCTTTATATTATGTAGGCCCAATTAGGCACACACCTCAAGGTGGTAATGTAAGGGCCCTACTACATAAAGCAGTTATTTGGCCAATATCAGCTGTTATGGCCGATAATCGTTATGTGCCATAGAAGACAACGATCAGCTGAGATGCATGATGTCGGCTGATCATTGTCTTTTAACATTTTGAAAGAGGAACGATGCAGATAGTAACAACCTGCTGCCATTGCTCCTATGTGCCCCCCTGCAGCTGCAAGTGCCCCCCTGCACTCACCTGCTCAATGTTGGCGCGTGTAATAGCCCTGTGTAATAGGGGCTTTAATGTTAATTTGAACTGATAGCAACCCAACTATATAAGATAATCTTTTTTTCCTTTCTCTTTAAAGGAAGGTGACTCGCTGAAAAGTGATGACAAGTGCATAACATATAACTGTTTAAAAATAAGTGAACAATTTCTCACGGTTGCAACAAAAGAAAATTGCCCAAGTAGCCGCAGCTGTGGACCTGTAAGTTGCTAGAAAAAGGTCATAATCATTATGCTGGTTAAGCTGGTTTCATTCAATCGGTTGAACAAACGGCAAGACTATACTCGTCCTGGTGCTGTTCACATAGCATACAGCAGTCTCAGGACTATCAATACGTCCTGGCTATTTATGGCAGCCCCCAGCTGTTGACAGCTGCCAGGGGCGCTGCTAATAGCCGATATGAAGTGATCATCCGTGCTAGCTATTGAGCCATTTAGATGCCGCTGTCAAAACTGATAATGCAATTAAAATGGCCTAAACATACCTCATTTGTGGTTTAGGGGTCTCTTTGAGGCTTCCCGTGGCTGCATGCCTTCAGCCTGTCTCCAGAAGGCTGAAGCAATCAAGTGCCAATTGACAGATCAGTGAAGTAAATATAATCATGGTTTGGCTTAGTAGTGCCCTAGGGCAGTGTTTTTCAACCTTTCCATGCCGAGTACCCACAAGGATGTGATCAATTTAAACTTTTTCCTTAATAAGGTCAAGATCTGCTGCCATAGGCTCTGTATACAGCAGTTGATTCCCAGATCAGATTACCCAATAACAATATGACTGATCTGTAGGACCCAGTAATAATGCTTAAGGGGTTAAATATATGTGGAATCATTCCCCCTTCTAAAGATTAACAATTCATTCCATATTTATTATCTTTTCAGTCTCCCTTCCTCAGTTCTGAGCTTGCTGCTTTCTGCTGAAGACATAGAAAACTGTATATGAGCTGTTCATTCCATCTCCTCATCCTTCCTCCTACCTTCCGAGACTGCTCATGTAAACACATGTAAACAGTGTTGATATTTCTGCACTCTGCAATGCTGGGAGGGTTAATCTGAGGTCAAGTTGCTGATGACCTCTTGGCATTACAGAGTACAGATACAGCCAGTCAGGGACACTGTTTATATGTGTTTACATGAGCTGTCTCAGAAGGTAGGGGGGAGGAAGGGAACACGGAGAGAACACCTCACACACTTTTTTCTGTGCCCAGCAGAAAGCAGCAGCTCAGTACTGGGAGAAGGAGACTAAAAAGGTAATAACAAGTATAGAAGGAGTTGTTAGTCTTTGGGGGGGGGGGGGGATGCATAACCCCCATTTTAGCTGAGGGGAATACCTCTTTAAGCAATGTGAATTAATAATGCTACCCGTAGCCAATAATAATGCCCTCTTATCTAAAAATACATTTCCATTCCCCAGTAACAATGCCCCCTGTAGCCATTAACATTGCCCTCTCCTCAATGATAACTCCCCCTGTGGCCAGTAATAATGTCCACCTTGTAGCTAAATGCATTGCTTCCTGTAACCAGATATGCCACCTTAAGACAGAAATGCCCAATGTAGCCAGGTATGTGTTTTGCAGCCACGTATGCCCCCTGCATCCAGATGTGTGGTTTAATATACCACTTTCTGTTAGGTATGCCCCCTGCTGTCAAATGTCTGTTGGTGCCAAGTATGTCCCTCGCAGCCTGCTTTGCCCCTGGCTAGGTATGCCCCATGCAGCCAGATATGCCCCTAGCCAAGCATGCCCCTGCAGCTGGATATGCCCCTAGCCAGGTATGCCCCTGCAGCCTGATATGCCTCTAGCCAAGTATGCCCCTGTAGCTGGGTATGCCCATAGCGAGGTACGCATCTGCAGCTGGATATGCCTCTAGCTAAGTATTCCCCTGTAGCTGGATGTTCCCCTAGCCAAGTATGCCCCTGTAGCTGTATATGCCCCTAGCCAGGTATGCCCCTGCAGCTGGATATGCCCCTAGCCAGGTATGCCCCTGCAGCCTGATATGCCTTTAGCCAAGTATGCCCCTGTAGCTGGATATGCCCCTAGCCAGGTACGCCCCTGCAGCCTAATATGACTCTAGCCAAGTATTCCCCTGCAGCTGGATATGCCCCTAGCCAGGTATGCCCCTGTAGCTGGATATGCCCCTAGCCAGGTATGCCCCTGTAGCTGGATATGCCCCTAGCCAGGTATGCCCCTGTAGCTGGATATGCCCCTAGCCCGGTATTCCCCTGTAGCTTGATATACCTCTAGCTAAGTATGCCCTTATAGCTAGATATTTCCCTAGCCCGGTATGCCCCTGTAGCTGGATATTCCCCTAGCCAGGTATGCTCCTGTAGCTGGATATGCCCCTAGCGAGGTATGCCCATGTAGCTGGATATTTCCCTAGCCAGGTATGCTCCTGTAGCTGGATATTCCCCTAGCCAGGTATGCCCCTGTAGCTGGATATTCCCCTAGCCAGGTATGCCCCTGTAGCTGGATATTCCCCTAGCCAGGTATGCCCCTGTAGCTGGATATTCCCCTAGCCAGGTATGCCCCTGTAGCTGGATATTCCCCTAGCCAGGTATGCCCCTGTAGCTGGATATTCCCCTAGCCAGGTATGCCCCTGTAGCTGGATATTCCCCTAACCAGGTATGCCCCTGTAGCTGGATATGCCCCTAGCCAGGTATGCCCCTGTAGCTTGGTATGCCCCTAGCCAAGTATGCCCCTGCAGCTTGATATACCTCTAGCTAAGTATGCCCTTATAGCTAGATATTTCCCTAGCCAGGTATGCCCCTGTAGCTGGATATGCCACTAGCCAGGTATGCTCCTGTAGCTGGATATGCCCCTAGCCAGGTATGCCCATGTAGCTGGATATTCCCCTAGCCAGGTATGCTCCTGTAGCTGGATATGCCCCTAGCCAGGTATGCCCCTTTAGCTGGATATTCCCCTAGCCAGGTATGCTCCTGTAGCTGGATATGCCCCTAGCCAGGTATGCCCCTTTAGCTGAATATTCCCCTAGCCAGGTATGCCCCTGTAGCTGGATATTCCCCTTGCCAGGTATGCCCATGTAGCTGGATATTCCCCTAGCCAGGTATGCCCATGTAGCTGGATATTCCCCTAGCCAAGTATGCCCATGTAGCTGGATATGCCCAGACCTAGTTCAGACATGAGAATTTTGGAGTTTTACTGATTTGTAAATCTGAAAGAAATGGGGAAAAAAATAATAACAAGCAGGTCTGATAATTTTGAAGATCTAAAATCTTTTTCCATTTCTATATTGCCTATTTAAGGGTGTAGTCGGTTATCAAAATAAAAGTACTTTCTTTAATTTAGGGTGAAACCTATGAAGTTGCTGTCAATGAATGCTGTGGAAGATGCGTCCAAAAGACATGCGTGGTTTCTCTATCTACGGGAACAAATATCACTTTGCAGGTATGTTTTTCCAATAAGCACCTACAATTATAAAATATTCATAGTTGGTATTATTAACTTGTCAATGATGAAAAGTGAAATACCCTAGATAGAGAGTTCAGTGAGAGAAAAATAAAGCTGATTGAAAGAGACCATGCTAGGGAGAAGCTGGTGGTAGTGCTTTAAGCCACTCGGAGTCTTGACAACAACACCAACTTTATGGCCCTGCCTACCAGACCAAGACTATACACCTGGAAAAAACATAGATGCATGAAAAGCGTACAGCAACATAAAATCTGTCCATCCAGTATAATAGAAACAGAAAATCCTTAAGCTTACTTTCCAAAAGTAGCCAATAGATGGTCCTGTTCTAAGATACGCATCTTCCTGAATAGTAGGAAACTGGGAGAGTAAGTACTGTTGAGTGAATGGACTAGGTACTCTAGACTAATATGAGGTACTTATTAAGAATGATATTGGGTATTTCCAATATGATACTACAGTATTGGTACAGAAAATGGCGTATCTATATAAAGCACCAGTGCTTTGAAAATACTGTATACCCATTAACCCAGGAATAAGTTATATATGATCACCTAGTTCCTGCTACAAAGTGCTGGAAAATAAATAACTGGATATCACAGGAACTGTATTGCTCTGCATTGGTATTGTATTGGGGGTGGGGGCACTGTACCGGATCTATACACTCTATGCGCACCATATTGCTTAATAGGGTTATCCAGGCTTAGAAAAACATGGACACTAAAGGCCCTATTCCACCAACAGATCTGACGACAGATTATCTGCCAAAGATTTGAAGCCAAACCCAGGAACAGACTATAAACAGAGAACATGTCATAAAGGAAAGACTGGATTTCTCCTCTTTTCAAATCCACTCCTGGGTTTGGCTTCAAATCTTTGGCAGATAATCTGTCGTCAGATCTGTTGGTGGAATAGGGCCTTCACTTCCAGAAACAGCACCACCCTTGTCATCAGTTTGAGTGTTTTTTTTTAGCTTAGTTTCACTGATGTAAGTGGAGCAGAATTGTAATACCACACAAAACCACAGGACAGGAGTGGTGCTTTTTTTGTAAGTAGCTGTGTTTTTTTTCTTATCCCAGATAACCCCTTTAAGTACACACTTTAATATATACATAACTGGGTACTGAACTGACACTGTATTGGTAGCACCTCTTCTGGCTCTGTATAGGAGGCACAGTACTCTGTACAGGGGGCATGTTCTGGTTCTGTATAAGGCTACTGCATGGGATCTAGGCATGTGTCGTACTAGCTCTACCTAAAGGTTACTCTATTGGATCTGTATAAGGGTCCTGTTTAGTGACTTTGTATATCACAGCACTGTACTACAGTAGCTCTGCTACATAAGGACACTGGGCTAGAATTGCCATGGGAGGTCACTTACCTGGCTTTGCTACTGTATATGGAGTTATCACTACTGATAACTAAGCTGATAACATTATTTTGAATTATTTAACATTAAAAGGAGAAATTTATTTCTAATATAAAAAATACTCCATAGTTTGAACTGCAGATGACAAGCTGTGTTTTTGGTGATAGGTAGTGAGATAGAGAGGAGGTGAGTGCTGGGGGACTGAAGAGGGAAGACCTTTTCTACTCCTCAAACAACCTCTTTAGGCAGATTTTCTGCTTCTGAATATTACTTTGGTAATTTTACTTTTTTTGTTTTAAGAGATTTTTCTTTAATGTGGTTTTCTGGACAAACTACCTGGAGATTATAGTGCCAGGTGTTTTTAGGTGTTATCTATAATATAATTAACAGTAAATGCATTTGATAATCTAGAAAATCTGCTTACGCGTAGATTTCTAAATGGAATATTAATAAACAGATTGGTTTAGCAATAATTACTTTTTCTATTTCTTTTTTTTAAGCCTGGACAGACTGCTGTTGATCCTGATCCTTGTACCTCCTATAACTGTAAGAAAGTAAATAATAGGACTATTACCGAAGTGCAAAAGAAGATATGTAAATACCAGAGTGTTAAGGATTGCCAAGCGGTATGTAAAATTATAAATTAAGTTATTAAAATTGAGTTTTAATATATTATGTTACCATTAAAGTAGAGTGATTTTGCAATATAAAAGGGAAGAAAAAGGGAATCAACAAAGGGAGTTGTTCACCAAAAATCTTTTTCTTTCAAATCAACTGGTGGCAGAAAGTGCCAGAGATTTGTAATTTACTTCTATTAAAAAAAATCTCAAGCCTTCCTGTACTTATCAGCTGATGTATGTCCTTCAGGAAGTGGTGTATTCTCTCCAGTCTGACACAGTGCTCTATGCTGCCATCTCTGTCCATGTCAGGAACTGTCCAGTGCAGCAACAAATCCCCATAGAAAACATCTCCCACTGTCTAGACTGGGTAGAATACACCCCTTCCTTTAGGACATACAGTAGCTGATAAGTACTGGAAGATTTTAGATTTTTTTTTTTTTTTTATAAGTAAATTACAAATCTTTGGCACTTTCTGGTTGATTTGAAAGAAAACTACTATTACTTTTGATAAAACTTTTGACCTGCCATACAGACATGCTGCATAGCTGAAATACAGAAGAAAACACAGAAAACTACTGTATTGCACTGCAGATACTAAGATATATGCATAAGACATTTTTTCATTGCAATAGTGCTATTGAAAAACTGAGATTGTTAGCTTACTATTTGATCAGATAGTGTGTAGCACCCTCCATGGCAAGGTGACCTCAGTTTTGACCTTAGAAAATTATTTTCTAAAGTTATGTACCAACTGAACACTTCTAATCTAATCTAATTCTAATCTAAATCAGCAACTAGATACTGCTGTTATTTTTATATTTGATAATCGCAAAAATCACCATCCCTTTTTAAATGGTCTCTGTCATTAAAGGGGTACTCCAGCAGGGGGGGGGGGCACTTTTTTGCTGGGACTGGGGAGGAGGTGGCCGAGGGAAAAGACATCCACTCACCTCCCCGGGTGTCTGACGCGGCCCGAGACGGATCCCGCCTCCTTCACTGAGTGGATGAGCGGACCTGAGACGGCACGTCTCGGGCCCGCGTCAGACACCCGGAAGCGGCCGGGCACCGGAGCGCGGAGATGCGGGACCCGCCGCTGGAACCGGGGAGGTGGGTGGACGTCTTTTCCCTCGGCCACCTCCTCCCCGGTCCCAGCAAAAAAGTGCCCCCCCCGCTGGAGTACCCCTTTAAAGAAAAAAAAAAACATGTGAGAGATATATAGTGGTCGTCTCCTCACTTGTTCTACCGATTGGTCAAGGTCAGGGACCCTCACCGATAAAAACTTTTGACATATGTCTCTCTGACATGTCAAAAGCTATACATACTTTACATATCACACACATTCCACAAAGATACACTTTTGTCATAGTTAAGCCAATAAAAAACTATGTATGCATTTTTCAAACATTTCTTTGTGACATAACCCACCCTACTCTTCAGGCCTCAGTAGCTGTAGAAAAAGATTAACACAAATAAGATGAGGAAAGCTTCCAGGGCTACAGAGCAGCATTGTAAAGAAACTCACTCAATAGACAACAAGTAGGCTTCACTTTCAAGTCTGCACTCACCTCTGCTAAAAAGAACAATTTCACTACTGTCACATCTTCTCACAACCCAGACAACTACAGTGAAACTTCCCCAAAAGACCACCTCTATGAGAAAAACACCCTCTTTACCAGGCCACATTTTTTGTGATTTTGGGTTCCCACCATATATTTAGCATATTGGCCATCTTGCTCAAGAAGACCCCACCCCCCACCCCCATGACCACTTTTTGTGCAATTTTTGGGAGTCATCTCAAAGAGGTTTCAGTGTTTTTAACCCCTTTTAGGTAGATTTGTGCCCCTCCATATGCCACCCCAAGCTGCTGGTACATTTGTGCAGTTGGTAATAAATGATGTCCATTGCTGTCTTCCAAAAGAGTCCTGGTGTCATTACATGCAAAAAAAAAAAGTAGTTATTGGGAGATAACTTTTACTTCTTAGGGTCCATTCACACTGAGCAAAATAGGTGTAAATTCTCAGCGGAATTCGCGCTGCGGACTCCGCTCGGAATCCAGCCTGCCTCACTGTCTCAATGTGA
This sequence comes from Dendropsophus ebraccatus, assembly GCF_027789765.1. Taxonomy (NCBI): domain Eukaryota; kingdom Metazoa; phylum Chordata; class Amphibia; order Anura; family Hylidae; genus Dendropsophus; species Dendropsophus ebraccatus. Next base: position 40,026,900 of record NC_091457.1, on the reverse strand, counting down.
CTGCTCGCATGCCCCTGCTCAAGGAACTGACGTGTCAATCCTTTGAGGGGAGAGCGGAGATGCCAAAGAGAATGCATCGAGACATTGAGGCAGGCAGGATTCCGAGCAGAGTCCACAGTGCCAGTTCAGCTTGGAATCTCTGCCTGTTTTGTTCAGTGTGAATGCCTCCTTACTAGAGATGAGCGAACCTGCCGAGGTTCGGGTTCGTATGAACCTGAACTCTGGGCGTCTGATTCTCTCTGTCTGCCTGCTCCGTGAAGAGGGTGGATACAGCCTATGGCTATGGCTGTATCCCAGTTTTCCAGGCTGTCCTCCGGCTGTATCCACCCTCTTCACGAAGGGTGCAGATAGCGGGAATCAGATGCCAAGAGTTCAGGTTCATACGAACCCGAACCTCGGCAGGTTCGCTCATCTCTACTCCTTACTCATCCCAGCTGACCACATTTACACATCTGTAGTTCTGTCCACGGATAGGCCCCAATATGGACCCGTAACATGTACGGGTGTCAGTATGGGGCCATAGAAATGAATGGGCCATTATACTGTCTGCATTTCTGGGTCTGCAAGTCAGACACCATTAGCGGATGTGTGAAAAGGGCCTTAGTGTTTGTTGCCCTTGTTGTATTAAAGCTCCCTTTTGTAATGAGCCATTTGCATAACATGATTTAACTTGGTACTTTATTAAAAAAAAATGTATAGTATGGTACCGTGTTAGCCAGAAAAATCCATATCGTGGTAAATACTTGAAATCAAAGTATTTTAGGAGTGATACCTTTATTGGCCAACAGACTGAAGGAGATTTTCCAAGAATTACCTCTTCTTTCATTCAAACAACCCCCGAATTTAAGAAACCTCCTTGTAAAGAGCGCTCTGACATCAACAACAGAGACCGGCACCTTCCCTTGCAATAACAGAAAATGCAGCACATGTCCCCACATATTGCAAACTACCACAATCCGCATCCCCAATACACAGCGGGACTACACAATCACCAATGCTTTCTCATGTACATCCTCCAATGTCATGATGTCCAATACATAATAAAGTGTACATGATGCCCCACAGGGATTTACATTGGGGAAACAAAACAGAAACTACAAACTAGAATGAACTTACATAGACATACAATAAAAAGAAGTCTCATCACCCCTGTTGGCCAACATTTCTCAGGACTGGACCATGGAATAACAGATTTAAAGGTTATGGTCCTCAAAGGTCACTTCCAGAGTGACAGAGAGAGAAAAGTGTGGGAATTCAAATTGATAAAAACATTCCAGTCATTAACACATGGATTAAACCTGGCATCTGGATTTATGACCCACTACACTCCACAGATAAGACTTAACTGACCAACAATCCTGGACTTCCAAATAAGCTTTAATTTACAAGTCTTTTTTATTGCCATGGCTTATCTATGTGATGTATATACCCCCCCCCCCCCCCATTCACAGATGTCTCCCCCTTCTTGTTTGTAACATCCCTAAAATGATGTGCTGTTTCTGTAAGTCATTCATTTGTGAACTTGTCTGACAAAGGGATCTTGTGAATCCCGAAAGCTCACAGCTCTAACAGTTTTTTGTTGGCCAATAAAGGTATCACTCCAAAAATACTTTGATTTCAAGTATTTACCACGATATGAACTTGGTACTTTGCAATCATTGATCTTTATTGACATTAAGCTTCAAATCCCTTTGAAAATGTCAATTGATGATATATATTTAATTCAACATCAATATGACCTACCTAAACTCCTGGACTTTATCTGTCTTAACTACAGAATGAGAAGTTTAATGTTTCCAGTACAGAGTGCTGTGGTCAATGTATACCAACAGGATGCTATATTATAGCGCCGAGTGGAGAAAATACAACTTTGAAGGTAGGTGGAAAGCTTAAAGATTCTGTCAATGATTATCATTCACAGATTACCTGTCCATAGTGAATGTTACTGTAAGATCAGTCAAGGGGATCTAAGAAAACATGCACTAAGCACTGCTCTGAGAATTTTCTTTCTGACTTTTACACCTCAAGCACAAGATTATATTATAGCTCCAAATGTCCGCTACAGTCCCAACTTTCCAAAATTACAACAATAACTGTAGCGATAGCATTATCACAGCTAGTGTGACTATAATGTATATTACTCTGTACTGTGTATGCCATTGCCATTGAGTTACAATTATTGTCCAAACTAGACAATCATATATCATATACCTAAACGATCAGCTGACTGCTGCCCCTCCAACTGTTGAACCCTCCGGAGATCTGTAGGTAGCCACACACTTCTACAGCATAATCCCCTGCAGGAGAAATGTAGTATACAGTATATGTACTATTCGGTTGTCTTAATGCGGAGATGGAGAACCTTCAGAGGTACAATGTGTCATACCCCAGAGAAAACTGTCTATCTTTATGAATGTTACAAATTGTAATATACAGATATATATATATATATATATATATATATATATATATATATATATATATATATATACCTCCAGATATACAGTTCTATATAATAATTAAAGGGTTATTTTTGTAGAACCACCTTGAGAGCCAACTTCATTCGGGATTGTAGCTTTCCAACAGCTGTCCTAATGGGACAATGCTTTTTATTATAGATGAGTAGAGGAGCAAATTTACAGTAGTAATGAAGAAAATTTGCTTATCTGCCGGCTGCCTTTTAACTCCCCGGGTGCCTGGAAACTGGATCCAGTTCTGGGAAACTGGGAGAAGTTTTCAAGTTCTGATTCCAGCTTTTCCAGGCACCCGGGAAGGAGCAACGGTGAGTTAAAAGGCAGCCGGCAGATAAGCAGATTGCAGATATAACAAAGCAATTTGCTTCATTATTACTGTAAATTCGCTCACCTCTAATTATGAGTTACAAGCTCATGTATAGGTTTTAACATAGGGTACATGTTAAGATGAAGTGCTGTAAGGATATAAGTACTGTAAGGGTAGCTTCACAGACACCGTATCGCAGCGGATTTTCTGCTGTGGATCCACAGCGTATGTGCAGCAGATCCACAGCAGATTTGATCTAAATAACTAAACATAGCATCAAATCTGCACCATCAAATCTGCTGTGGATCCAGTACGTGTGAACGCACCCTAAAACAGAAACCTTTTTCAAATTGGATATACTGTATATCTGTGCCATTTACATTATTTTACATTAAATTATTTACTTTTAAAATCTAGTTGTTAGCAAGAAACTATATAGCTCAAGACCCATGCTAGTTTTTTATTACAAAATATAAAAATGAGGATTAAAAAAAAATATAAAAAAAAAATACAAATAATGCAATATCTTATGTATTTTATGTTGAGGACAGGAGCTTCTTTAGTTTCTCAAACAGCACACACAGTGTGCACTAAAAATAAAGAGCAGCCCTCATCTGGTATACAAAGGAGCAACTAATCCTGGCACAGATAGAGAGTAGTACAGGAGATGTAAGACCATATTACACGGTCCTATAATCATTGGAAGCAAGCGACGATCTGCTAGACACCGCTCAAAAAAGTATTATACTCACCTCTCCACGCTCCCTGGTGTCCTGCTGCCTTTTCCCCGCTGACCACAGCCGCTGCTGGAGCTTCCGTAGCGGTCTCTTCAGTGACGGGCCATTCAGCCAATAACTGACTGAGACGGGACAGTGCAGCGGCCAATAATTGGATGAGTGACCTGTTACTTCAGAGACCTATCAAACAGCAGCAGCTGCAGAGAGCAAGAAGAAGCCAAGGGGACACCAGGATAGGTAAGTATATACTTTAATAATATTTTATATACCCTTGTCATCAGCTGTCTGCCATGCTACCGATTACATGTAGCAATGTCCAGATGGCGGCTGATGATTTAATAATGTGCTTAAAGACAACGACCAATGGTTAGCTCCTCACTATTCATTACCTTTATTACACAAAGCGATATCAGCCTGGTTCGGCAGATAATCGGTCCGTCTAATATGGCCTTAATACTACACTATACTATAGAGAAGTCCTACTAGTCATCACATAAAATACCTAACATCATAGAAAGGCATCATTATATGCTGAGTGTGGTTTCATGTTACAGTGGCTCAGGAAAGACCACTGTATGTATAGCAATATAGCAATCTGATATTTTTATTGCATGTAAGCATTATAAGTCATTTATACTTGTTTTAATCTATTCTTTATAAGGCAGGGGAATCATGGTCTCCAAAGAATAACAAATGTATATCTTATGGATGTATCCAAGTCAGTGGATTGTTTTATTCTGTTGCAAACAATAAGACCTGTGAAGCTGTGAAACAGGAAGACTGTGAATCCGTAAGTCATACATCCTGAAGGAATTAAACATTAGAAATGCATTGAGCACTTCAATGATAGAGTACCCAGTGATTCTGGTTGTGTGTGAGTATGACAAATTTTCCCACTTAATGATCGCACAGAGGGTTGAATTTACTATTGATTTCTGGGTGTTTGACATTGGCATTGTATGGTTTGTATTTTTTGTGGTATTTATCATTTTGGTGCACATTTGTCAATAAACTTTAGAGATTTAGAAATGTTTGGCTGCTAATAATGTATTCTGCAGTTTTAGGCTAAGTTCCCACAACGTATTTATTCAATTAATAACGGCCATTGCTGCAGACTGCAACATCCGCCGTTATTAATTGAATAAATACATTGCATTGACTTCTATGGAATCCCGACCGGAGTGTATGCTACGTGATTCCTTGCGGCCGCACCAAAAACTGACAAGTTAGTTTTGTGCAGCCACTATTCATTGCACCCGTATCCCAATTAAAAAGTTCATCTGGCTGGTACTGCAATATAATATGTCCCAGAATACAGTGCAGCACAGATTACTGCATCATAAAAGCTTAGTAAGTATATATATATATATATATATATATATATATATATATATACAGTATATTGAAGAGCTGATGGTTAATTACAACAGCAGCTAAAAGAAATATAAATGCAATGCAGAAATATAAATGAAATATAACCTGGAGCACTCATAGTTGCGTGCCACTGTTAACAGAGGTTGAAGCATTCCAGTTTAACTCCTCTTACAAGACACCAAGTAAAAGGTCTAACCTGTTGGTTTTTGCTATGTCAATCCAGTGAGATTATTAACGCTAATATGTTAATAATTCTGGCAATGGCCAAGTATCTCATGTGCAGACCTTTCCCTCTTTTAATCTTTATTTTTTTTCCACTTATTATTTTATTCATTAATTCATTCAATGTTTTTTTTTTTTTTGTTTTGTTTTTTTTTTAACAGGGTTCTATTGAAGTTAGTGCGGATGGGTGCTGTTCAAAATGCAAAGGTAAGATTACCTTCAAAGAAGAGAAGGAACAACATAAAACCAATAATTATAATGTCAGTTTTCCAGTCAAAGTAGACATAACATCAGGTCTATTAAATTCTTGCTATAATTTCAAAAAACTTTGACATGTTGTAGAGGCCTGTGTTCTGCTAACTCTTAAGCAAAAGGTTCAGATACATTCGGGACCAATTAAGATACAATCCAATTTTATTAAATAAATGAATAAAAAGATTATAAGCAATATATAGAAGGATTATATACAGACGGTATGGCAGACATACAATAACCACTTACAGACTATTCTATACCTGACGCTCAAAATAGCGGCTGATATACTACAAATAACCACAATTAGTCCTAGTATCCAGCATGTTAAATGTTTTGAGCCAGGGTTCTGGGTCTTCAGACCCCCACCAATTACTAGAAAATTTTAGCTGAAGCACTTAGCTGAGTGCTTCTCTGCTCACTGTAAGAGATGAAATCCATAGGGGAGATGGGGAGAAATCCATAGGGGAGATGGGGAGAAATCCATAGGGGAGATGGGGAGAAAAGTACTCCGCTGAGTGCTTCTCCTTAGTTTTTCAGCAATAGGTGGAGATCTGAACCCCCAGACCCCAACTAATTAAAACTGTTATTAAAACTGTTGACATGCCTCTACAAAATGTGAGAAGTTTACTGAAATGCTAGTAAAACTTTAAAATTAAATGCCAACAAATTATATGACCAATCAACAGCTTTTTCTGTGTCCTTTATATATAAAGTCCTTAAACGGGTATTCTGGATATATATTTTCTATATGTTCCTGGGGTCGCTCTTCTCCCTACTCATCTAGGCATTAATGGTCCACTTAGGCAATCATTGGGCGCAAATGTGTCCTGTTTTAGTTACTGAGTGGGCCATCACAGACAAGAGGAGTCTGTCTTGGAAGGAAAAAGAGTGTTTAACCCTGGGGGACCAAGGTAGGTGAGTATGCATTTTTATTTTCAAAGCAGCCCCAGCAACATTTATTTAAAAAAAAAAAAGGCATGTATTCAGGTATGACAGTCATTTTTGAAATATTGCAATATGGTTTTTAGATACATTGTCTGCTGTCTCAGGAGGCTGGGCTGGATCTTGTCTCTTAAGTTCAAGCCCTGCCCTCTGGGTGATGTAACCACCTTTGACCAGTCAGCCCTGCCATACACACATATTTGTATGGAGAAAAATAAAAATGAGATGTGTTAATACCATGCTGCCACATGCTGAACAAGGCAACAGGCAGAGGAGCAGATAGGAAATGAATACAACAGCTGGTTGCAGACTGTAAGGCCATTAACACATGTCAGATTTGTTGAAGACTTGTTGCAGACATATTTCTTAACAAGTAGGACATGGCTATGACTGAGCCAGAGTCAAAAAGAGCGCTTGCAGAATCCAAAGTGCCTGCTGAAGATCCAAGATCCATGGATCAAAATGTGTTGCATAGTAGTTTTAATCAACTTTCATTGGTATTTTGATTCTACCAGCGCTCTTTTTGGGTCAGTTCTTTTTTCACAACCATCTCCTGGTCATTCAAAAGTATGCTAGTCTGTACCCGAGCTTCATATGCCAGGAGAACAAGGAACAGATAACTGCTGTAGAGTTGGAGCCTACAGTAGAGTTGTGCCTACCCTTGCACAACTCTAAGAGGTGAGACGATTTCCTTTGGGGTTGACATTTCTGCAACTCAAAAATTAGTTATATTCAACTGAATGAGAATATAATAATATCTATTATTATAATATACACAAGGATTTTATGTTGTGTTAATCTCTTTATGTGTATAACTTTATACACCATAAAATCTTAAGCATATAAACTACAACTTAAAATCCACAGTATATACAATATATTTGCACATGCCCTAAAAAAAAATAATAATTAGAATTCAGGTCTGCTAATAACATACCCTAAAAAAATGTAAAATGAAACCATAGCTTTGGGAGGGGAACTATCAAAAGTGTTGAGGTAGAGATTTCTGACACAAGCAATACCATACTGTATGCTTTGCAGCATTTTCCCTGACATTAGAATACCCCTTTAAAAGCTAAGGACACTGTGTAATACAGTACTTATTTTGGTGTAAAAAAAATAAATAAAAAAAATTGCAATTATTTTTCTGCAGCCTCTCTGTTTTTGCAAATGTTGCTTTGTTATGTCTTATTAAGAAATATTGTTTTAAAAAACGTGTTTTTACTGCAGTTCAAAGTTCAGAACATTAACAAAAAATATATACAGTACAAAAGTTTCCATAGCCTTTGCAATTATTGAACTTGCGCCTTGTACATGTAGCTGATTAATATTTCTTCTTTTAGCTCCAAGGAATTGCAGACTTGACCTTCGCAATACAACTCTTGTAAGTGGGGATTGTTCACTGAATGTAACCATTCCACACTGTACTGGAGTCTGCACAAGTCCTACACCGTAAGTATTTTAAAGGAAACATGTTCCTGCATCAGATAGCGGCTTGTGAAAGTATTACCCTCTCGGCTTTCCACCTACTTTGTTATTCTACAACCTGTGTTTAATTTGGGTTGTGTGTTATGCATCTGCACAAAACAGCCTAAGTTGCTGAATATTAAAAAAAAAAAATTACATAGAAAAAAATTGAAAAATTGAAACATGCATATGTATTTACCCCTTTAGGGCTATGAAGCCCCTCAAAAGTTCAGGTGCAATCAATTTTATTTAGCTGTCAAATACCTAGTAAAATAAAGTCCCCCTGTGTGCAATCTCACAGTCCCTTAAGAATAAACACAACTTTTCTGAAAGGCCATAGAAGCTGCAACACTATTAAGCAACTACAGAGGGGGGAGGGAGGTATACAGTATATGGGGGCCTTACTGCAGAAGGGGGGGTGTATACAGTATGCGGGGGGAACCACAGAGAGGGGAGAAAGGTATACAGTATGGGGCCTAACTGCAGGGGAACTTATAGTATAGGAGCCTAACAAAACAGTATGGTGGCTAACTACTGTAAAAAGTGGAGTTAAGTGTAGGGGCATACAGAGTTTCTAGGAAAATAAGCCCTAACCCTTCTTTCTGAGGAAAAAAAATAATAATATAAGACCCTGTCTTATATCAGAAACACAGTAGTTTAAGAACTTTTCCAATAAGTTAACTTTCTTAAGAAACTTAAAAAAAAAAAAAAAAATCTGAATCTATATAAATTTAAGGTATTAAAAGCTGTCTCAGTGAAATAGAAGTATTTAAAGTGATACTGTTACCCCGTTTCTGGATAAGGACTTCTTTACACAATTGTAAAGCCTAAATTCTGCAGTTTTCATACCCTACTTTATACTTTAAATTTCTTAGGGCTTGGTCTAGTGAAAAATGCTTTTTTATCGTTGTGGATTGTGCCCCCTGAGCCCCACCCACGCTCCTCTCCAACATCGGCGTGGTTGGTCCCGTCCCCACAGCAACATCGGCATCTAGGCCCCGCCCCCTCTGCAGCCATTGCAATAGGTTGACCTAGAGGTCTAAGCCCCACCCCTTCTAGGCCCATCCCTATGGCCGCCTAGGGGGCCGGGCCTTGACACTGATGAGGTCATGGAGGTGGGGCCTATGGCGCCTATGTGGATGGGGCCAAGTGGTGCTGCGTCTGTGAAGCCCCGCTTAGGTGACACGAACCACCAATGTTAAAAAGCATTTTTCACTGGACCAAGCACTAAGAAATCTATGATTTATTTTAATTTATTTGTATAGTGCCAACAAATTCCAGCGATTTTTATAAAGTAATGTATAAAAACTTCATTATTTAGGCTTTACAGCTGTGTAGAGACGTCCTCATACAGAGAGGGGTGGCAGTGTTACTTTAAGGTGTTTTAGTGGTACCCTAAATTTAAAAGCTGCAGTTCGCAACCTGCTTCTACCATGTCTTTCCGAAAAATAAGATCTACCCCGAAAATAAGACCTAGTTTCATTTCGTCGGCTTATTGGAGTAGGCTGGAAATACAAGCCCTACTCCAAAAATAAGCCCTAGTTAAAGTCAGGTGACCAGATGCTTGATGCTGGGTGGCTGAGCATTAGCCAATGACTGCCAGACTGCTCCGCCCCAACCTGCTTAACACAAGCTACAGGGAGGCAGGAGTGGTAAGAAAATGCACAATAGGGGACATTAAATATGGGGGACAAAGGGTACATGGGCCAAATATAAAGGGGGGGTTCAAAGTATGATGGCTATCTGCATTGGATGTATACAGTATAGAGGAACAACAGAAGGGGGAGATATATATAAAGAATGGGGAAAGAACTACAGAGGGGGGAGGAAGGTATACAGAATGTTGGCCTAACTACAGGGGAACTTACAGTATACGACCATATAAAATGGGGCTATGGTGTAGGGGCATATAGTGTTTCTACGAAAATAAGACCAACTCTAAAAATAAGTTTCAAGACTTTCCTCATTTGTGTTCCCCACATGAGAGGCTATGTTCACATAATGTTTGTTTTCAGCTATAATTATGGATGATTAAAACAAATCAGAAGGGAGGGAAAAAGAAAAGTAAGAAAAAAAAATTGCAAGAGAAACTGTAAAGAAGAATAGATGGAGGGTGTGGGTTAATAATGGAAAGGAATACCGTCTTTGAGAGTCGCAGGAGGAATGGATGAAATGTTTTAATTGCTAACTAACATGATTGTTTTTGCCCATAGGAAAAATAGTGTGGAACCACAATGTACATGCTGCAAAAATCTCAGATCAAGAAAAGAAACAGCAAGATTAACATGTAAAACTGGAACTACTATTCCTTTCCAATATGACTATGTTGAAAGCTGTGGATGTAGCATCAATATCTGTCAATAGTTCTGTATACTAGCATCTACTTTGTAAGTCATTTCTGTTCATTTTCACACATTAAGATTTGTCCAATAGCATTGCAATCGTAAACATGATCACTTATACAATCCAAGTAGCAAAAATATTAACGTTCACACATTGCAGTACTGTTGTGGTACTGCGTCATTAACGCTAGAGTAGAACAGCAGTACTGCCATGATACTGCAAGTTGTGTGAACATAGCCATACAACCCACAGTAGTCCTATTAGTATAACCTGACCAAACCCATCAAATGTATTCCTGCACATATATCATTAAATCAAGTAAGAGACAAGTCATCATTCACGATGGTGTCTCTGATAAAGCAATCATTAATGGCCATGGTGTGTTTTTTTTTTTTTAAATGTAAACAGGTTTGTTAAAATACAGAGACAACAAAGACATAAATTATTATCTAAATCAAACCCAAAACATGTGAACACTACTGAAGGGGAACTAGATGTTGAGGTCACACCTGGGCCCTGAAGCTTAAGGCACATCCAGATAAGAACTCAAAAAGTTAAATACAGAATAATCAGTAATTTATTTTTCATGCAATGTTAACTTCAAATTCCTATTATATGTGTCTGTAAATTCATGTTTTACGCTAAATGACATCCCAAATAACTTCTAGTGACCAGTAGAAGCTATACAGTGGACTTTTCGGCATGTGAATCGTATGAAATTTCACTTTGCTTACATTTTAACTAGAGGGATAAATCAGTAACTAAGTTGTATACAAATTAACAGTCCTAAAATTATTGCTCATTTGATTTTGTTCAATAAACTGTCTACTTTCCAATGTTGCTTTTTAAGTACTTAATAAAACTGACTGCTGCTAAACTTGAGTCTTGAAATTTGTATGAATAATCTTGCATGCATTGTACACTACTTTTTATAGCTGTTACTGTATTACAAAGCAGACATAATAGAGAGCCCACATTTGCATTGTTCCTAATTTTTATGCAAAAAAAAAAGGGACAGATTGTCACTCTCTCCATTTCAGGGGGCGAGACCAGCCTGCCAGTAGTGCGTACTCACACACACACGCACGCACGCGCATACACACACACACTTACTACATACTTGCATACATACAGCAAGTCACATCACAGCACTTACTACTTTCAGACATAGGGGGAGATTTATCAAACTGGTGTAAAGTAAAATTGTCTCAATTGCCCCTAGCAGCCAATCAGATTCCACCTTTCATTTTTCAAAGTGTCTGTGAGGAATGAAAAGTGGAATGTGGTTGCTAGGTGCAACTAAGACAATTCGGCTTTACACCAGTTTGATAAATCTTCCCCATAGTGCTTGTGAAAGTGTCCTATATGGAACAGGCTGCACTGTGCTGGGGGATGACAGTACTATAGATGGTATGTGGAGGAAGACAAGGTTACTTATACAATTGTTCTGCAAGGTGCTATGTGAGTAGAAAGAGACAGCAGAATAACAGCAGTTACACCAAGCACTGCACTTCTGCTGCTGAGATGATATGGGGACTTCACTTTCTGATTGCCTGATGACAATCAGTTTACATTGCAATGCAGATCAGCATTTCAATGTTAAGTGCCTGTCATAGGCAAAGCTGATCAGCCTTAGAGTTGAGTCTGATGAGCCACCATAGCTCATAGCAACCATTAAGGCTATGAGATCACCCCACACTGCCCCTATGGTAAACGGAGGGAGAATCTTCCCTCTGTTCTGCACTATAGACGCTGCGATCGCAATCATCGCAGCATCTATAGGGTTAACTGTCAGCATCGGAGCACGGCTCTGGTACTCAGAATTGCATCAAGTCACTGGCTATCACTGACATTCGGAACCCACTGCAGGATGGCAGAGGTGCAGCTCCTCTGCTTGTTTCACCCCAGGATGTAACTTTATATCCCTATGTGGGAACGCACCGGAAAAAGGGACATACAGTTGTGTCCACAGCCCCGAAGGGGTTAATATTTGCTACAGAAACCTTTGTTTGCAATTACAGAGGTCAGACGTTTCCTGTAGTTCTTGATCAAGATCGCACACGCTGCAGCAGGGATTTTGTCACACTTCTCTATACAGATCCTCTTCAGATGATGTTTTGGATCCATACAGATCCTCTTTCATGTTTTGGGCAACATTGAGTTTCAGCCCTAGGACCTTGAAATGCTTCTTATAGAACTACCACAACTCATCTTCAATGCTCTTACTGAGGTAAGGAGGTTGTTAGCCAAAATCTTGTGATACATGGCCACATCCATCCTCCCTTCAGTACAGTGCAGTCATTCTGTCCCCTTTGGAGAAAAGCACCCCCAAAGCATGATGTTTCCATCCCCATGCTTCATGGTCGAGACTGTGTTCTTGAGGTTGCAATCCTTCTTCACAGTGAGTGGAGTTGATACCAAAAAGTTCTACTTACGTCTCATTGGACCACATGACCTTCTCCCATGCCTCCGTTTGATGATCCACATGGTCATTGGCAAACTTCTAACAGGCCTGGAGATGTATGCCAAGAAGCAACTAAGTAAGATTGCAACTAAGAGTGATTACATGCAGCCACATCTCCATCTATAATGACGTCTTTAACAGGCAGGAAGGAGGACATAGGACCTCCATTCTGGAGAAAGGCGACTGCACACTCTGAGGTAAGACACCCAGCAACACATGATTGGGTCCCCAGTTAGAGCTTTCAGTACATAGGACTCTTTCCCCCCCATGCCCCTGCTTAACCAAATAATATCAAATACTGGTATCATAGTGAGTGTGTGCTTGTACCAGTGCCTTTATTTGAGAGTGGCCTCACAACAATCCAGGATGCCAGACAATAAATGGAGCCAGGGCCAATGTTAGCTTTTCTGCTGCCTGAGGCGAGAACTTAAACAGCTCCCCCCTCGAAAATCAGAAGTAAGGACGTTTTACATGCAGAAAATCACCATACATATTACCATCATAGGAAACACACTACCACTGCTTAAACCCTTTACGACCAGAACGTAACTATGTCCTGGGGAGGGGAGTTCAGAGGGGGAGCTGCGCAGTGACCCCGTTCTGAACTGCCGCAATCACGGCTGCTATCAGTAGCAGGGACCGCGGGAGTTAGCAGGCACAGCAATTGGTTAGCTATTTAGATGCAGCTGTCAAAGCTGACAGCTGTATTTAAATAGCTATTGTCTTCCATCTGTAGTTGTCTAGAGCAGTGTTTTTCAACCTTTTTAAGCCAAGTACCCCCATGCGACGAGTTGCTCCAGCCGAGTACTCCCAAGGAAGTGATCCATTATAAACATTGCCTTAGGGTATATTCACACATACTTTTCACAGCGAAATTCCGCTGTGACACTCTACTGTTATGGCCTATAGCTCTAGATTCTCACAGCAGATTTTCATTTCACTGCGAGAATGTAGCCACTGCCTATTTAACCAGTTAGCTGCCTGGTCTTGAACAGATCATACTTACCTGCCCGCACTCCTACCTGCTTCTCAGTCTCATGGGTCATTGACGGCCTGATCATCCAATCAGTGGCTGCAGCAGGACAGCGTACTGAGCAGGTTGTCAGTGAGCTTTGAGCCAGAGAAGCAGGTCAGAGCACACACATGGAAGCATGATATGACCCTTTCAGCTAGAAGCCAGATATATCCCCTGCAGCCAAATACATCCTTTGCAGCCACATATGCCCCTTTTGGCTAGGTACTGTATGCCTCTTGCAGCCAGGTATGTCCCATGGAGCCAGATGTGCCCCCTGGAGTCAGATATGCCCATTGCAGCCAGATATGCTGTCTGTAGCTAGGCATGCCCCCTACAGTCATAAATGTTTCTAGATGTCAGGTATGTCCCCTGTAGCTGGATATGTCTCTACCAGACAGATTTGTCCCCTGAAGCTGAATATGCCTAATACTGCCATATTTGTCCCATGGAGTTGGATATGTCCCCCTGCGGTCAGATAACTCCCCCTTTCGTAGCCACATACCTCCCCCATGTAGCCCGATAATTCCCCCTATGTAGCCAGATATCTCCCCATGTAGTCAAGATACCTTCTTCTATGTAGCTAGATACCTCCTCCAATATAGCCATATACCTTCCCCATGTACAGTAGCTAGATACCTCCCCCTATTGCAGCCAAATATGTCCTCATGTAGCCAGATATCTCTTTATTTAGTTAAATACCTCCCCATGTTGTCTTCTCCATCCGGCCCAGACCACCCTGATGATTTCTTGCAGCTACAATTCATCTCTTGCCAGAGAAACTGCCAAAGAACTTAGGCTCCTGACTTTTCCTTTAACTACCCTCCCATTTTCCTACCTATAGGCTCCCGTACAGTAATCATCCGGAGTAAAGTGACCCCATATGTAGGATCCACCATATAGTAATAATGTCCCACTGCTGTGTCCTCCATATAGTAATAATGCCCCATGCTGTGTCCTCCCTATAGTAATAATGCCCCATGCTTTGTCCTCCATAAAGTAATAATGCCTCCTGCTGTGCTCCATATAGTAATAATAATGTCCCCCTGCCGTGCGCCCATATAGTAATAATAATGTCCCCTGATGTGCCTCCATATAGTAATAATGCCTCCTGCTGTGTCATCCATATAGTAATAATGTCCTCTGCTGTGCCTCCATATAGTAATAATACCTCCTGCTGTGCCTTCCATATAGTAATAATACCTCCTTCTGTGCCTTCCATATATTAATAATACCGCCTGCTCTGCCTTCCATATAGTAATAATATCTCATGCTGTGCCTTCCATATAGTAATAATGTCCTTTGCTGTGTCGTCTATATAGTGATAATGTCCCCCTACTGTGCCCTCCATATAGTAATAATGTCCCCTGCTGTGCCCCCATAGTAATGATGCTGCCTTCCCTTCCCTGCCTCCATAGTAAATGCCCCCTCACCTGCTATGTCCCCATAGTGAATGCCCCCTGTTCTACTATGCCCCCATAATACTGCCCCCCTGCCCCCATAGCATAGCAAAAAAGTCATGCTCACCTAATCTGGCCATGAAGCGGGTCTTCCTCTCTTCTCCAGCATCTGAGCCACGGGAAAAATCACATCCAGGCCTCGAGCTGCAGAGTGAGGTCCGGGTGGGGGGGGGGGGTAGGGGGAGACAGAGGAGGGAGAGAAGGAAAGAAGGGGAGAAAGGAAGTGAAGGGGGAGAAGAGGCAAAGGGGGTAAAGAAGGTGAAGGGAGTAAAGGGGCAGAGGTAAGAGGAGGTAATGGGGGAGAGGAGGAGAGAGTGGGTTGGGTGAAGAGGAAGAGAGAGGAGGTAAAGGGGGTGAGAGGAGGTAACAGGGGAGAGGAAGAGAGAGAGGTAACAGAGAAGAGGAAGAGAGGAGGTAACAGGGGAGAGGAAAAGAGAGGAGGTAACATAGGAGAGGAAGAGAGAGGAGGTAACAGAGGAGAGGAAGAAAGAGGAGGTAACGGGAGAGGAAGAGAGAGGAGGTAACAGAGGAGAGAAAGAGAGAGAAGGTAACAGGGGAGAGGAAGAGAGAGGAGGTAAAGGGGTGAGGGGGAGAGAGGGGGAGGAAGAGGAGGTGTTGGGGGAGAGAGGAGGTAATGGGGGGCAGGGAGAGAGAGGAGGGAAAGAGGAGGTAATGGGAAGAGGACAAGAGAGAATGAGAGAGAGGTGAGGGGAAAGAGAGGTGGTAAAGGGGGGAAAGAGGAGGAGGAAAAGAGGTGATGAGGTAGAGGAGGAGAGAGGGGAGGTAAAGGGGAGAGAGGTGGATGGGCAGAGGAGGTGGAGGCAGTAGAGAGGAGGTGGAGGGGCAGAGAGGAGATGATGGGGGTAAAGAGGAGATGATGGGGTAAAGAGGAGGTGGAGGCAGTAGAGAGGAGGTGATGGGGCAGAGAGGAGAGGATGGGGGTAGAGAGGAGATGAAGAGGGTAGAGAGGAGGTGGAGGGGCAGAGAAGAGATGATGAGGACAGAGAAGAGGTGGATGGGAAGAGAGGAGATGATGGGGGTAGAGAGGAGGTGGAGGGGAAGAGATGAGATAATGGGGTAGAGAGGAGATTATGGGGTGGAGAGGAGATAATGGGGTAGAGAGGAGATGATGGGGTGGAGAGGAGATGATGGAGGTAGAGAGGAGATGATAGGGGCAGAGAGGAGATGATGCGGGCAGAGAGGAGGTGGAGGGGGCAGAGAGGAGATGATGGGGCAGAGAGGAGGTGGAGGGGCAAAGAGGAGATGATGGGGTAGAGAGGAGATGATGAGGGTACAGAGGTGGTGGAGGCAGTAGAGAGGAGGTGATGGGGGCAGAGGGGAGGTGATGGGGCAAAGAGTAGGTGATGGGGCAAAGAGGAGGTGATGGGGGCAGAGAGTAGGTGATGGGCTAGAGAGGAGGTGGGAGGGGCAGAGAGGAGGTGGAGGGGGAAGAGAGGAGGTGGGGGGGCAGAATGGAGGGGATGGGGCAGAGAGGAGGTGGAGACAGTAGAAAGGAGGAGGATTGGGCTGAGAGGAGGTGATGGGGGCAGAGAGGAGGTGGAGGGGCAGAGAGGAGATGATGGGGTAGAGAGGAGATGATGGGGGTAGAGAGGAGGTGGAGGCAGTAGAGAGGAGGTGATAGGGCAGAGAGCAGATGATGGGGATAGAGAGGAGGTGGAGGTGGCAGAGAGGAGGTTGAGGGGCAGAGAGGAGATGATGGGGCAGACAGGAGGTGGAGGGGCAGAGAGGAGATAATAGTGGTAGAGAGGAGATGATGGGGTAAAGAGGAGATGATGGGGTAGAGAGGAGGTGAAGGGGGCAGAGAGGAGGTGGAGGGGGCAGAGAGGAGGTGGAGGGGCAGAGAGGAGATGATGGGGAAGAGAGGAGGTGGAGGGGCTGAGAGGAGATGATGGGGCAGAGAGGAGGTGGAGGGGGCAGAGAGGAGATGATGGGGCAGAGAGGAGGTGGAGGGGCAGAGAGATGATGGGGCAGAGAGGAGGTGGAGGGGGCAGAGAGGAGATGATGGGGCAGAGAGGAGGTAGAGGGGCAGAGATGAGGTAGAGGGGCAGAGAGGAGATGATGGGGAAGAGAGGAGGTGGAGGGGCTGAGAGGAGATGATGGGGCAGAGAGGAGGTGGAGGGGGCAGAGAGGAGATGATGGGGCAGAGAGGAGGTGGAGGGGCAGAGAGATGATGGGGCAGAGAGGAGGTGGAGGGGGCAGAGAGGAGATTATGGGGCAGAGAGGAGGTGGAGGTGCAGAGAGGAGATGATGGGGGTAGAGAGGAGGGGGAGAGGATGCGATGGGGGGGCATTTGGCGTGGGGGGAGGGCATGTGCTATTCTGAGAGGGGTCTGGCCAGGTCAGAGAACCAGCGTGGGGGTAGTGGTGCGTGGGGTTAACCTACCGGGGGCTCCTGCAGCAGTGGATTGTGGACCGGGAGATGCCCGGGGGATGCCCCATCTCCTGGTCCACAATCCACTGCTGCAGGAGCCCCCGGCGGGGAAACCGCGCGCACCACTTCCCCCTTGCCACTGACTTTCTTTGAGCTGGTCCAGCGGCCGCATGCGGGGACATCAGCCTCCAGCCGCATCTCTTTTCCGCTGCACGGGTCATCTCCGGCCATTCGTCCCCAGGTTGCCGCCTATCCTCTGGGAGCCCGCGGCTCGACGTCGCTCCCCTATCCGGCTGCCGCGGGGGAAGAGCGTGCGCCGGAGCTGCGACTTCATACTTCCACTAGCAGCCTCACCAGGCCCCGTCCCCTACAGAACACTGGTGAGCTGCGGCTGGGGGAAGGATGTTAGAGCAGCGGCGGTGATCGTGCCGGGACATTGCTTAGTGATAGCAGTGTCCCGGTACCCAAAGCAAAAATGTGTTTTCCCTCCCCCCTCCCGCGTACCCCCTCAGCCTGCCTGGGGTGCGCGTACCGCAGGTTGAGAAGCCCTGGTCTAGAGGGAGGATCACCCCCACACCACACACCCACCTCTACGATATGATCCATTCAACTTACCTGTCCGGGCCTCAGCGTTCGGAAGTTGACAAATCTGTTCTGTAGCAGACCAGAGTACTACAGCACTGGTCTAATTGATCAGTAATACCACATCAATGACTAATTACTTTAATACAACAACCTCATCCAAAAGTTGTAAAATGTCATTGAGGCTATGTTCCCCCACAGTGTTTATACAGTGGGGAAAAAAAGTATTTAGTCAGTCACCAATAGTGCAAGTTCTCCCACTTAAAAAGATGAGAGACATCTGTAATTTACACCATATGTAGACCTCAACTATGGGAGACAAAATGAGAAAACAAATTCCGAAAATCACATTGTCTGATTTTGTAAGAATTTATTTGCAAATTATGGTGGAAAATAAGTATTTGGTCAGTAACAAAATTTCATCTCAATACTTTGTTCTATATCCTTTGTTGGCAATGACAGAGGTCAAACGTTTTCTGTAATTCTTCACAAGGTTGGCACACTGTTGTTGGTATTTTGGCCCATTCCTCCATGCAGATCTCCTCTAGAGCAGTGATGTTTTGGGGCTGTCGCTTGGCAACACGGACTTTCAACTCCCTCCAAAGGTTTTCTATAGGGTTGAGATCTGGAGACTGGCTAGGCCACTCCAGGACCTTGAAATGCTTCTTACGAAGCCATCCTTCGTTGCCCTGGAGGTGTGCTTTTGATCATTGTCATGTTGAAAGACACAGCCACGTTTCATCTTTAATGCCCTTGCTGATGGAAGGAGATTTGCACTCAAAATCTCAAGATACATGGCCCCATTCATTCTTTCATGTACCCGCATCAGTCGTCCTGGCCCCTTTGCAGCGAGACAGCCCCAAAGCATGATGTTTCCACCCCCATGCTTACATTAGCTATGGTGTTTGATGGATGCAACTCAGTATTCTTTTTCCTCCAAACACGACAAGTTGTGTTTCTACCAAACAGTTCCACTTTGGTTTCATCAGACCATAGGACATTCTCCCAATACTCTTCTAGATCATCCAAATGCTCTCTAGCAAACTTCAGACGGGCCCGGACATGTACTGGCTTAAGCAGTGTGACACGTCTGGCACTGCAGGATCTGAGTCCCTGGCGGCGTAGTGTGTTACTGATGGTAGGCTTTGTTACATTGGTCCCAGCTCTCTGCAGTTCATTCACTAGGTCCCCCCGCGTGGTTCTGGGATTTTTGCTCACCGTTCTTGTGATCATTTTGACCCCACGGGGTGAGATTTTGCGTGGAGCCCCAGATCGAGGGAGATAATCAGTGGTCTTGTATGTCTTCCATTTCCTAATTATATCTCCCACAGTTGATTTCTTCACTCCAAGCTGGTTGCCTATTGCAGATTCAGTCTTCCCAGCCTGGTGCAGGGCTACAATTTTGTTTCTGGTGTCCTTTGACAGCACTTTGGTCTTCACCATAGTGGAGTTTGGAGTCTGACTGTTTGAGGGTGTGCCCAGGTGTCTTTTTATACTGATAACAAGTTTAAACAGGTGCCATTACTACAGGTAATGAGTGGAGGAAAGAGGAGACTCTTAAAGAAGAAGTTACAGGTCTGTGAGAGCCAGAAATCTTGATTGTTTGTAGGTGACCAAATACTTATTTTCCACCATAATTTGCAAATAAATTCTTACAAAATCAGACAATGTGATTTTCGGGATTTCTTTTTTTCATTTTGTCTCTCATAGTTGAGGTCTACCTATGATGTAAATTACAGACAACTCATCTTTTTTAGTAGGAGAACTTGCACTATTGGTGACTGACTAAATACTTTTTTTCCCCACTGTACTCAGTATTTTTGCAACCAAAACCAGGAGTGGATTGAAAACACAGAAAGGCTAAGGTCACACACTACTGAAATTAAGTGGATGGCCGCCGTTTAAAGCGGCACTATCATCAGGTTCTTCCCAGAGAACCTGCTGATATGCCGCAGTAGCTGTGTCCCTCAGTAGTGTTTGGCCATTACTTTCACCCCTTCCTCCCCCACACTGTTTCTAAATTACTTGCATAAGAGCATTTAGGGCGTTGCTTGGGGCCGTAGAGCATCGCGACACACCACCCAGCCCGCCCCCTCCAGTCCCGCCCACTATGCATATTCATATATGCATAGTGGGCTCTATACACGGCACCTGCGTAGAGAAGCAGTCCCGTCACCGATCCTCCTGGAGGTCCCTCAGGATGTACGTATAAGATAAATTTAGGGTAGCTTCACACGTACCGCATTGCTGCGTTATTAACGGTGCGTTTTTATCGCTGCGTTTTTGGTGCAATTTTTACATGCGAGTTTTGATTTTCACATGAAAATCATGTGAAAATCAAAATGCGGATGTAAAAAAACGTAGCAAAAATGCAGCGATAAAAACGCACCGTTAAAAGCGCACTGTTAAAAACGCAGCGATACGGTACGTGTGAGGCTACCCCTAAATATTGAGGAACTTCCAAAAGGATTGGTGGCCCGGGGGATTCACACATGCGCGGGAAGCAACCCGTCTCCAACAGGACTGCTTACCTTCGCAGCCGCCGTGTATAGAGCCCACTATGCATATATGAATATGCATAGTGGGTGGGACGGGAGGGTGCGGGCTGGGCACGGTGATGCTCGCCGGCCCCAGGCAATGTCCTAAATGCTCTTATGCAAGTTTAAAAGTTGTTGTTTTAGAAAAATAACTGCATCATCAGCCGAACGGACCCCAGGACAGATCTTGGATTAAAAGCAGCTATCTGACGGTACAAGCGGTTGGGGTGGGCAGATTGTGGGTACAGAGTCACTTTAAACTTTTGCAGGGATGGACCTGAGAACACACAGCACACAAGAACTGGTTGCAACAGGATGGCTACTAGGGCCCAGTCACTTAAAGGTGACAGTTCTTCAGCAGGGAGGCAAAGACTTAGTTTTCCTGTGTTGAGGCAATCAGGTTAACCCCTAGGCGGGCGGTCAGCAGCTTGTGGCGCAGCAGGAAAAGAGCAGGCTGTGCTGGTACAGTGTAGCAACTCCCCAAGTAGCAAGGTTGAATCCAGGTGACAGTTACCCCATCTTTGAGCTTAGCACTGCATAATAGTTTCTCACACAAAAACTTCTGTCTCTCTCCAACTCCAATCAACAACTGACTGAAGACTCTAGGGCCTTGGCCTAAGCCAGGCCTGGCTTTAGACTGCAGCTGCAACTCTCTCTCTTTTTCTCTGTCTTTCAGTGTAGCTAACTGGACAAAAGACCCTGCCAGCAGAAAAAACCCTCCTTAATGGGGGTGACCAGGACTAACCTCCTATTGGTGGGGAAAATACTAGAAAGAGGAGAAGGGAGAAGTGTTACAGTTGGGGAGTGTGTAAGGTACCTGCAGCAGAGATTGGATAAAGCATAACACAGAACAAACAGTAGTTAACCCTTAAGTTTCCTTCAGCTGTGCACAGAATAGGGGAAAACAAGACACCAAGTGGTGATAGTGCAAAGTGACATCCATCATCCCAGAATATGACACTGGACACAGTTGCCTTTGGACTGGTGTAATACAGGACTGTATTGGGACACTACATAAGGACAAGCTTCACTCAGTGGGTGGTGTCTCCCCTGAATTCTCTGAACCCCCCTAACCTCTCTCTAGTGATGCATGTGAGTTTCTTTGGCTGCCACCCAGTTATGAGTAAAAATCCTCCTCCTTCTCCTCCAAATCATAGAAAACTCTTCACTGGCTGGACAGTTGTGTTCCTTGGCCGCTGATGGTACAGCAACCCACTCTCCGAGCCATGTGTGAACAACTGGCCCGACAATTGTGTGAATGGGCCGTCTTCCCCCTCATCCACTTCTTCCTGTGCAACAATCACATCATCATGACCTGAGATGTTTTCTCGAGAAGGCATAGGATAGGGATGGTAGCGATGGCGATGGTGTCTTTAGTGCTAACCATATTATTTGCGTATTAAAGGCAGCACAACATGGCACACACATACCACATGCATGTCCTCTCATTGGTGGCGAAGTGCTGTCCGCACTGTGGCTCACCTACACATTCTGCAGCTTAAATTTCATTACCTCCTGCCGCTCGCAAACTTTCTGCAGTATATTTAAGGTGGCACTAAACCTTATGGTCACATCACATATGAGTGGTGAGTGGGAAGGCCAAAATTATGCTGCAGGGTACACAGGTGAGCAGCAACAGGGTGAAAATGTCTAAAATGTGCACACAAGTAAGGCACTTTATGCAGTAGCTGTGTCATTTCAGAGTTATGTCCCAGGAATCTCTGCATCACAAGGTTTGTCATATGCACCAAGCGAGGGATGTGCATCAAACCTGTTTGGCTCAGAGCTTGGCTAGGAGCTTGAGATTTAGACCGTTATTGCACACCACCTTGACAGGCTGGAGATTCAGCGACAGCAAGCGCTCATCTGTCTGCTGTTTGATACCTTTCTGCAGCTCTGCCGAGTTGGCAGGGTAGGAACAGGGGGCAATAATTGATATCTAGCAATCCTGTGTGGCGGGAGGACTTGCACCAAAACACTTGCCATCTCAGGCCCAGCTGCCACTACATTAACCTACATTAACCACTACACTACAATTGGTGTTGCTTAGCGCAGACTTTATTTTCTCCACAACCTCCGTCAGGGATGTTCAACCTAGAAAGGTAGTGGCGTCTGCGATTTCTAGTGTTGTGGAATATGTGCACGCTATATGAGTGCAAATTATGCAATTTCCGAATGCTTTCCTTGGATGGTGTGGAGATACTTGTAGATGTGGGGAAAAGGTGGCCCTGTTGCTCGGGTGTGGGAAGGTGAGGCTGAGACAACTGAGGTAGAAGAGGAAGTTTCTTTTTTTTCTTTTTTTTTGTGTCTAATCCGCTTTTTAAATTTTTTATATTAAAGTGCCTAGTTACACAGGTGGTGCTCAAATAGTTAAGATGTATGCCTGACTTCTGGCCCTGCCGGCTCAATGTGTTAACCACCAGTGTCTTGTCATCAGCATTTGAAGTGTTATGCCAGTGAGTTCCTCTGAGCTGGCTTTAGTGTGCTCAGTGCCTGGGTGCAGTGGACTGAATCGACGAACCAACTGGCTATGTGTCACTCAGTAGTTGGGGCTGAGTGTCCACCACCTCTTCCTTCGGCCTCTCTTGGGCTTCAGTCCATGTAGAGTCTTGGACCTCGCCATAAACCCTCGCATCATCTCCCTCCTCACCGCTACCCTCCATAACCTCCATATCACTTTGTCTTTACCCCTTGTTAAATATTCCTTTTCCCTGCTGCCCTCCCTGTTGCTCTCCAAACTGCAGAAAGTCGCAGCCGTTTGCATTTGGGATCGGCATTTGTCACAGATCTCCCTTGTCCATGTGCACAGAAGTTTTTGAGCCTCAATGTACTCAACTGGGGCCGGGCCCCTGAAATCACTGCCATCATAGTTGTCACAGCAATAGTGTCTGCTCAAAGACCTGGGGCTCATACTGCTTAGCTGATTTGTAAGGGGGCGAGGTGAAGGGTTCTATGCTTTCAGCAGCAGAGAAGCAGGTGGAAGATAAACCCATGGAAGTGGAGGCATTCTTGTCTAACCACTTAGAGAGTGGTACTGGGGCCTAGTAATTACAGAAGCTCAATCACCACCACCAACAGCAGTACCAACACCACGTCCCTTCTTTGATGTCATCTACATTTTTTGCACACACAATTATTGGGAACACTGACACTGTGAGTGCATAAAACTAGGCAACACCCAGAGAATTTCTGTGAACGGCACTGATTTTGTGTAACTCTGTGATAGGTTTTATTAAGCAAAGGAGTTTCCGAATTTCAGAGAGGTTGAGGCAGGTAAGGGAGCAGTCTGATCTGTGAATCCAAATAAAGGTGTTGGGCATAAATAAATACATAAATACTTAAGGCCCTATTCCAAGGAATGATTATCGTCCGTATTCGGCCAATATCAGCCGTTACTGTTGATAATCATCCCGTGGAATAGGAGGCAACGATCAGTCAACATTGTTCATGTCGGCTGATCGTTGAAGTTGTTTCTCTTTCAACATGTTGAAAGACAAACAACTTATATAGCAACAATCTGCTGCCGTCCCTCCGTGGAATAGAAGCAGGGGCAGCAAACCGCCGCTATATCCTATGGGCTGCCCAGACGATCAATGAGCACCCCGGGCAGCCCCCCCCCCATCTCGCCGTGCCCCCCCCGGACTCACCCGTTTGCTGCTGACATGTGGAATAGCGGCGCAGCGGGCGGGGAACGAGCGCTCATCTGGTCCTCTCAGTTGGCCTGTGTAATAGGGCCTTTAGGGCCTTTACCTTCCCCCTGGTCCCTTTGCTCCTGTATTTGGGGACCTGATGGGCTTAGCCAATCACTGGCTGCAGCAGTGTCCCATCTCAGCCTGTGATTGGCGGAGCCTTCAGGTTCCTGCATTTTGCGGGGAAAAAAATTAACTCACCTCCCTTGCACTATTGCCACTGCTGCTACATCTCTCCCCTGCTGCACAGCACCACTTTATGTCTGTGTCACAGAAGGACCTTCCCTGAGGAGATAGCCTAGTGGCTGAGATGAAAGACCTCAGGTGGCCACTGATAAACTAAAGGCCCTATTCCACGGAACGATTATCGTCCGTATTCGGCTACGAACGATAATCGTCCCGTGGAATAGAATGCAACGATCAGCCGACATCGTTCATGTCGGCTGATCGTTGCAGTCGCTTGTTTTTCAACATGTTGAAAAACAAGTGACTGATATAGCAGCGATCTGCTGCCGTCGCTCCGTTGAATAGGAGCGTCGGCAGCAGACGCTGCTGTATCCTATGGGCTGCCCGGACGATCTAGCGATCCACCGGGCAGCCCCCCCCCTGCAGCTCCTCGCCGCCCCTCCCGCACTAACCCGCTCGCTGCAGCCGCGGTGAATAGCAGCGGCAGCGAGCAGGGAACGAGGAGCAAACGAGCGCTGAGAGCGCCCGTTTGCTCCTCTGACGACCCGTGGAATAGGGCTTTAAAAAGGAAGGGCCTTATCTGGCACAGACACAAGGAAGTGCAGCACAGCAGAAGTCTGACACCTAGAAAGGACAGGGGAGCAAGGGAAGTAAGTATATATTTTTTTTTCCATTTAAAGTAGCTTTCCAGCCTTTAAAATAGTTTTAGCCATGATTTTCAGGCGGTGAGGTGTTGGTTGTCTGTACTGGAGCCTTTTGCTATCTGCAAACCAAGAAGTGCAAGGCATACCCATCAGACAATCATTGGCTAAGGCTTGACATTGTGTAATAGTATATGTGCAGCCAGCAAGTGATGGCAGCAAAAAGATACTGTGCTTGTTTACCCAGCTCTGTAATGTGCTGTGTAAACGGCCCTGATTAACACCTTTAGTTGCAATCTTTGATAAATCTGCATGTAAGACATGCACATGTTGCTGTGAACTTACCGCTGTATTGCTGAACATTGCTGCTTAATTAGCAAAGAAAAAAATCCCCAACACAATAAAAAAATCCCAAAGCACAATTCAATATATACAAACAAAAGGGAAATATGAATATTCTTTATTTGTTGTTTTAAAAAAAAGTATAAAAAACACACTCTCACACAGGCACCAACACATGAAACACATGAAAAAAAAATTGTTACAAAAAGGACACTTATGACCACACAAATGCAAAAAATGGGATTCCAGGACACCACCAAATGAAAATATCTAGTATAATGATGTTGCCATCATACAATGTTCCCCCCCTACACATGGAATAAAAATCAACAAGTATACATACAGTAAAAGTGCAACTGCTTAAACCATGTCACAGGGCTTAAATGGTTAAAGGGGTAGTGCCACGTCATAACTGTGCTCAGCTGCGATTGGCTGTGATTGGCTGAGCACAGTTATGATGCGGCAGAGGAGGGCCAGCATGAGGGACGGATGGAACAGTTCGGCCAGGCTCCCAAAGACTACGTCATTGACCCAAGATGGCGGACGGGGGTCGAACGAGATGCAGTAAAATGCACCACACTTACGGGTCTAGTGTGGGTGGGGGGAAACACGGGGAAAGGCGCCATTCACATACATAACATACATTACAAAGTTGTATAACTTTGTAATGTGTGTTATTTTGTGAATAATTGTTTAGCGCCAAACTACCCCTTTAATACAACCAATAGGCAGTAACATGAGGGGGAAAGAATACACATAAAATATGCAACATCACAAGGACAAGGGGGGGCTGAGAGTAGGGCACTAGTATGCCTATCACACATCCCCTGCCACATACCTGTGAACCAGCAATGGAGGGTCTCGGGTCCACAACCCGACACATGTTTCGCTACAATAGCTTCCTCTGGGGTTAACATTAAACTGCGTATTTCGTTAAACTGTGGACTATAATTGGTTGAGAAAGTAACAGGTTTAAGCATGTTATTGTCAGGATTTTGATTAGACTGTATAACATTTATGGTGCTCTATCTTGCAAGTGATAAGACCTAACCTTCCGTTCTGCTATACATCTTGCTCTGTGTATAAGGTGAATTTTATAACCCCATAACCAGGAGTCTTTGCTCCAAATCATCTGCACAAGATGCATAGGCTTCCTGGGTTGAACAGTTGCGGGCAAGACGAATATATAGAGGTCATCTATATAGCGGCCATACCAGGCTATGTAGTACGGGTTATGGGCGCTATATAGAATGACCTCTTCCCGGAAGGTCAAGTAAATATTTGCGAGAGAAGGTGAGAAGCTGGCCCCCATAGGGCAACCGAGAATTTGTAAGTAGAAATCATCCAGAAACTAAAATTTTTTTTTGCAAGAAGAAAGCGAGTGACAGTGAGAATATAATCCATCAGCACTTTACTGTAGTTACTGTACTTGCCAAGGTGGAAAGCCAGTGCATGGACCGCCATATCATGCGGGATATTAGAATATAACGCAACCACGTCACATGATAGCCAAGATCCACCATGCATGACTGGTGACTTCTCCACACTGGCAAGCAAACTTTTACTATCTGTCACATATCCCATTTTTCTTACTGCCAGTGGTTAAAGCAAATTATCAAGCCATATGCAAAGCCTTTCCAAAAGTGACTCAATACCCGAAAGAATGATGCGCGTTGGTGGAGGGAACTAATTTTTATGCGTTTTTGGTAACGCGTGAAAAACCTGAACCACAGCATGTGGAGGCAAAAAATATTGGGGCAAATTTATCAAGGGCTTTGCGCCTATTTTTTGGTGAATAATTGGTTTTTTTTCCCAGTTTTGGTCTAAGTTCTATTTATGAACCAGTATTCGAGTGGCGAATATTTTTAAGATGCAATTTTTTTTAATGTCTGTTTTGAGTATTCACCCAAAGGTTTGCTTAATCCGGGATTAGCGCCCAATTTATCATTTGCGACTTTTTTAAAAATCGCACAAACAGGTGCAGGCTTATGTCTAGTCAGTACCAGGTGAATATGCTTGTGCAATTTTTGCATTTTTGCGACTTTTTGTGCGACTTTTTACTTAGATACATTTATTATGGCAGTGCTACATGTTAATAAATCAGTCCCAGATCAGTCAGATATTGGAACAAAATACACACCAATCCCCATTAGAATAGTTGCACACATTAGACTCCTTAGTCCCTCACTGTTTCTGCTCATCACTCAGTATCCAAAACTCTGCTCCTATGCCTAAAATGTCAATAAGACTTTTTTTCACTGCTTCGGTAGGATCAGACAAAAGTCGTTTGTATGTGTTTGTGTCCTTAAGGATTTTATGTACCTCCCTCACACAGTGGCGTAGCTACCATAGAAGCAGGGATGGCGTTTGCTATGGGGCCTGTGGAGGGAGGGGGCCCAGGGAAGATAAGAGCCTCCTGTGTCCTTTTGCTTAACCCCTTATTTACTGCAGTGTGTAAGTGACCCAGTGTTCTCTAACATGCTGCAAAACAAAAAAAGGGTTAATACAGAAGACAATTAGCTCTCTGCCTGACTACTCTGATAACCTCTGACCTCTGTTCTCTGAGTTCCTACAGAGGTCAGGGGTTGTCAGTGCAGGAGTAGCAAGGAGAGAGCTAATTGTCTTCTGTATTAACCTTTTTTTGTGTTGCAACATGTAAGAGAACACTGGGTCACTTACACACTGCAGTAAATAATGGAGAATACTAATAAAATTCTTTTGGACACAGAAAATACCATTATTGAAGGTATTTTCAAAAATGGACGTGTTCCAACAAAAAGTGGAGGAGGCGGTGACTGGGTTGAGTAATAAAGCTGCAACCCCTGCAGCACCCTCATGTTATGTTTTCCGTAGGGGAAGGGGGGTGGTTAGAGATTCACATGGCACAGTTACTTTATTAACCCCTTCCCCACTTGATTACATTAGGGTGCTACAGTGTAGGGGTTACTATATTCGGGGGGGGGGGGGGGGGGGGGAATGGCACAGTTACTTTATTAACCCCTGCACTGCAGCACCCTAATGTATTCTTCCTATTTCTTACTGACTTAACTGAAGGTCATTGTAATAACAAAAAAACCCTCAAAATTATTCCAGTATTTCTTCTTTTTTTTTTTTTTTTTTTTTTTTAAAGATGTTTGAACATAGCCTAAAGGACTGGGTCATCAGACCCACAGGCAGACCAAAGTACATAGAGTAAAATAGACATAAAAATGTGCAAGTAACCTGCTTGTCTGAAACCAACCTTATTTTGATACACTACTGTGTGAAATTCTGCTAATTTTGTGGGCTGATGAGATTTGTGTGCCAGGGCTGCATTTTGGTCTCAGTCTGGCCCTGGGAGTTAGGGTATTACACAGGAAATTTGTCTGTAAGGGAAAGGATAGCTCTTACTGAACTTGCTAATAATCCATACCTTGTCATACGTAAATCAGACAAGGGCGGTTCAGTGGTTGTCCTGGATAAAAAGTTGTATGTGAGGGAGGTACATAAAATCCTTGAGGACACAAACACATACAAACGCCTTTTGTCTGATTCTACCGAACCAGTGAAAAAAAGTCTTATTGGCATTTAAGACACTGGAGCAGAGTTGGGGATACTGAGTGAAAAGCAGAAACAATATCTTGTGGTTCCTGTTTTTCATGCGTTACCAAAAACACATAAAAATCTGTTCCCTCCACCAATGCGCCCCATTGTTTCGGGTATTAAGTCACTTTTGGAAAGGCTTTGCATATGGCTTGATAATTTGCTTCAACCACTGGCAGTACGAACAATGGGATATGTGAGAGATAGTAAAAGTTTGCTTGCCAGTGTGGAGAAGTCATCAGTCATGCATGGTGTATCTTGGCTATGATGCGACGTGGTCGCGTTATATTCTAATATGCCGCATTATATGGCGGTCCATGCACCGGCTTTCCACATTGACAAGTAAAGTAACTACAGTAAAGTGCTGATGGATTATATTCTCACTGTCACTTGCTTTCTTCTGGCAAATAATTTTTTTCAGTTTCTGGATGATTTCTAGTTACAAATTCTCGGTTGCCCTATGAGTGCCAGCTTCTCGCCTTCTCTCGTAAATATTTACGTGGCCTACTGGGAGGAGGTCATTCTATATAGCACCTATAACCCGTACTTAGGCTGCATAGCCTGGTATGGGCGCTATATAGATGACCTCCTCCTGGTGTGGAGGGGGTCAAAGAGCGAAGCTTTTGACCTGGTGCGTTATCTGAATCGTAACACCATGAATTTACATGAATTTCATGTTACAGTATGAACCAGTGGCTATAGCCCTCCTGGATGTTTAGTTACAGTTTCTTGAGGGAAAAATAGTAACAACTCTATGGGGAATAGCATTTTACACGCCAGGATAAGTCACCCACCCCATGTCACCCGTAATCTTCCTATCGGCAAATTTATTTGTCTTGCCCACCACTATTCAACCCAGGAAGTCTATGCACCTTGTGCAGATGATTTGGAGCAAACACTCCTGGTTAGGGGTTATAAAATTCACCTTATACGCAGAGCAAGATGTATAGCAGAACGGAAGGATAGGTCTTATCATTTGCAAGATAAATGTTATACAGTCTAATCAAAATCCTGGCAATAAGATGCTTAAACCTGTTATTTCTCAACCAATTATAGTCCACAGTTTAACGAAATATGCAATATTGTGAAAAAATATATACCACTCTTTTTTGCGGATACCAAATGTGAACAGATTCTAAATGTAGGAATCAGGTATGTTGCACAGAGGGGTCAGACCCTTGGAAATCTCCTTTCTCCTAGTGATATTAGGGGGAGGGATACAGGTATAGAGAATTGGCTTAATACCACAGTTTTTTTTTCTGTTGTGCGGTACCGTGTTGGGGTTTATGTTTTTTTGTATCCAAACGATGACAAGTAGTTTCTAGTACTACGGGTCGAGATCTGATCCTTTATTAACTGCAGTTCCACACACACGGTTTATGTTGCACACTGCACTGTGAGTGATCTGCAGTATGTGGGTTCTACTATCAGGAAACTCAGGACCCGCATCAAGGAACACCTGAGTGATGTACGTACTGTAATTCAGACTAATAACTATTGCTCACTCTCTGTTTTTTTTTTCTTTTTTTTTTTGATTAAAGGGTTTTTACCGTGCAATGCATCGGTGTGTTTTTAGCTTTCTTTTCTTTGATTTGTTTTTGTGATGAACCCGTTGATGGAATTTAGTTTTCTAGTATTATACACAGTCTGGTTATATACAACATTGGCAGTGTTGTTATATACAGCCTGTGTCAGGGCCCCTGGGAACACAGAGACACAGGACAAGTGGGCCCTAAGGCTAAGACCCCCCACACTGTCCCTACCTACTTGCAGAGCAGGCCCTAAACGACCGTCCGCAACTGGGTGGCGTTTCCTACGCTGCAGTAAGTGCTAATACAGACAAGACAAAGTACAAACGAACAAGGTACAATGACAGCAGACAAGGCAAAGCCACAAAAAAACACACAGAAGGACAGGACCAAGAAAGCAGCAAGGAACAGAAGACCAAACGAACGGAGGACAAAAGACAGGGATGAAACAAGGTAACGATGGAGCCAAAGCCAGAGATACACCAAGGTAATGGTGGAGCCAAAGCCAGAGATAAAACAAGGTAACGGTGGAGCCAAAGCCAGAAATACAACAAGGTAATATTGAAGCCAAAGCCAGAGAACATAGCAAGATGAACTGGGGACTGCACAAGGAACACTGAGGAAAAGCAAGGCACACTGAGGACTAAAGGAGAACACTGAACCAAAAGACAAAGAAGGCAATAAACAAGCAAAGGGATCAGAAACTAGGAATACAGACAATCTGAGGAAAGGCAGGATCTAGCTGACAGACAAGCTGAACAACGCTATCAAGAGCACAGACTGAAGGGAGGGAGAAGCTTATAAGGGAGCAGAAGTCCCGGACTCCAAGCAGATAGGCTGAGCAGGAGAAACACCGAAAGCCAGAGGAGAAGAGACCTGTCAATCACAACACAGCAGACACAATCAGTAAACAGACCACAGCAAGGAAGGTGCAGGGAGAACAGGAAAACATGGACCGGATCACAGATTACATAAGCAGAGAACACAGTAAAAGCAGGAACGGATCATGGCCAAAAGCGCAGTCTTTGGCGCAGAGGTCGAATCTTCGCAGCAGAGAGTGGCACTGATGCCTTTTCAGGCGCGATCATGACAACCTGGTTATATACAACATTGGCAGTGTTATACACTGAGCCTGGTTATATACAACATGGTAGTGTTAAACACAAAACCTGGTTATATAACACATTGGCAGTGTTATATAGAGAACCTGATTAAATACAACATTGGCAGTGTTATACACAGAACCTGGTTATATACAACATTGGTAGTGTTATATACAAAACCTGGTTATATTCAACATTGGCAGTGTAGCCAGGCTTAACATATGTAGTAGCCAGGGTAAACTTGATCCCTGACACAGCAATTGTGTCAGGGAGCTATGTTAAGTCAATTAGAAACCCTGGCTACTACTCATGTTGAGCCTGGCTACATTTGTATACAGAGCCTGGTTATATACAACATTGGCAGTGTTATATACAGAGCTTTGTTACATACAACATTGGTAGTCTTATATACAGCTGGGTTATATAAAACATTGGTAGTGTTATATACAGCCTGGTTAATATACAAAATTGGCAATGTTATTGCCAGGTCCATAGACATAAAGATTTTTACTTGATGGAACTCTGGAGCAGAAACCTACAATTGTCCATGAGGAAAACAAGCAGAATTCAGATTAATGCCGCCACCTGCAGTGATCAGCCATTGCAAATTATGCTTGACAGAAAACTGCAGTCATCTAAAAAATATTGTTTCATCTAAATTAATCGGTGGAATCTGTATATACCTGTAGTGTATAGTTAATAATAATATTATTATTATTAATATTATTATTATTATTATTATTATTTATAAAGCGCTCTTAATTCTAGAGCGCTATAAAATAGATAGGGGTAGCAAGCAGGAACAGCAAGATCAGGACACATTACATGAAGGCAAAAGACAGGATGGTACATGGGGAAAGAGGACCCTGCCCGCAAGGGCTTACAATCTATTCTGTATACCTAAGTATATAGTTTTTAGGGGTCCTGTATACCTGTATTGTATAGTTGGGGTGAGGGGGCTATATACCTGTAGTGTATAGTTGGGGGGGTCCTGTATACCTACCTGTAGTGTGTTGTTGGGGGAGTTTTTTTTTTACCTGTACTGTATAGTTTGGGGGGTCCTGTACACCTGTAGTGCATAGTTGGTGGAGGCACTGTATACCTTTAGTTTATAGTTTTAGGGTCCTGGATACTGGTAGTTTATAGTTGGGGGGTCCTGTATACCTGTACTGCAGAGTTTTGGGGTCCTTTATACCTATAGTGTTTAGCTTAGGCATCCTGTATACCTGTAATGTATTGTTGGGAGAGGTGCTGTATAACTGTAGTGTATAGTTGGGGTGTCCTGTATACCTGTAGTGTATAGTTTGGGGATCATGAATACCTGTAATGTATTGTTGGGAGAGGTGCTGTATACCTGTAATGTATTGTTGGGGGAGTGGCTGTATACCTGTAGTGTATAGTTGGGGGGTCTTGTACACCTGTAGTGTATAGTTTGGGGATCCTGTATACCTGTAGTATATAGTTGGTGAAGGTGTGGAGTTGGGAGGCCTGTGCACCTGTAGTATATAGTTGGGGGGTCCTGTATACCTGTATTGTAGAGTTGTGGGGGTCCTGTTTACCTCTAGTGTAGAGTTTTGGGGTCCTGTATACCTGTAGTGTATAGTTGGTGGAGGTGCTGTATACATGTAGTGCATAATTGGTGGAAGTGCTGTATACCTGTATTGTACAGTTAAGGGTTCTGTATACCTGTAGTGTAGAGTTGGTAGCGGTGCTATATACCTGTAGTGTATTGTCTCTGGGTCCTGTATACCTGTAGTATAAAGTTGGGGGTCCTGTATACCTGTAGTACTGTATATAGTTGGTGGAAGTGCTATATACCTGTAGGGTATATTTGGTGGAGGTGCTGTATACCTGTAGTCTATATTTGGGGGGGCTGTATACCGGTAGCGAAGAGTTGTGGGGTCCTGTATACCTGTAGGATATAGTTGGTGGAGGTCCTGTATACCTGTAGTGTATAGTTGGTGAAGGTCTTGTATATCTGCAGTATATAGTGCGAGGGTCCTGTATAGCTGTAGTGTAGAGTTTTAGGCTCCTGTATACCTGTAGTGTATAGTTTGGGAGTCCAGAATACTTGTAGTATATAGTTGGTGGAGGTCCTGTATACCTGTAGTGTATAGTTTGGGGGGTCCTATACACCTGTACTATAGAGTTGGTGGAGGTCCTGTGTACCTGTAGTGTATAGTTTTGGGGTCCTGTATACCTGTACTGTATAGTTGGAGTAGGGGGTCTACCATTTATTTCTGTGAATCTGTTGTGAGACAGCTGCCCTAGCAACCAGAAATCAGATTCCAGATCCCTTTGAAAAAGAAAGTAGTAATCCTATTGGTTGCTAAGGCTTTCAACTGCCATTACTGCTGGGGATCTGCAGCTCTAATTATGTCACTTGTGTGTGCAGTGTGGAGATTTTCGCCTTCATATCTATGGGGCACTCTTCCCTTTTCCCCTCCCGTACATCTGGCAAGGACGGGACCTTCGCTCTGACCTTCCCAGGCACCCAATGTATCTGTGTGCCAAATTTGGGGTCAAACGGTTCAGGCGTCTATAGAGAACAGAAAGACAGACTTTCATTTTTTTGATATAACATATTTTTATGATATAAATAGTAGTGTATAGTTTGGGGATCATGTATACCTGTAATGTATTGTTGGGGGAGGTGCTTTATACCTGTAGTGTATAGTTGGGGGGTCCTGTATACCTGTAGTGTAGAGTTGTGGGGGTCCTGTATACCTCTAGTGTAGAGTTTTGGGGTCCTGTATACCTGTAGTGTATAGTTTGGGGATCCTGTATACTTGTAGTATATAGTTGGTGATGGTGCTGTATACCTACAGTTTAGAGTAGTGGGGCCTGTATACCTGCACTGTATAGTTTAGGGGTCCTGTATACCTGTAATGTATAGTTGGTCGAGGTGCTGTATACATGTAGTGTATAGTTGGTGGAGATGCTGTATTCCTGTAGTGTAGATTTTAAAGTTCTGTATACCTGTAGTGTATAGTTGGTGGAGGTGCTGTATACCTGTAGTGTATTGTTTGGGGGTCCTGTATACCTGTAGTATAGAGTTGGGGGTCCTCTCTACCTGTAGTACTGTATATAGTTGGTAGAGGTGCTATATACCTGTAGAGTATAGTTGGTGGAGGTGCTGTATATCTGCAGTGTATATTTGGGGGGGCTGTATACCTTTAGTGTACAGTTTGGGGGTCCAGTATACCTGTAGGATATAGTTGGTGGAGGTCCTTTATACCTGTAGTATATAGTTCGAGGGTCCTGTATAGCTGTAGTGTAGAGTTTTAGGATCCTGTATACCTGTAGTGTTTCGTTTGGGGGTCCAGAATACCTGTAGTATATAGTTGGTGGAGGTCCTGTATACCTGTAGTGTATAGTTTGGGGGTTCTATACATCTGTAGTATAGAGTTGGTGGAGGTCCTGTGTACCTGTAGTGTATAGTTTTGGGGTCCTGTATACCTGTACTGTATAGTTGGAGTAGGGGGTCTACCATTTATTTCTGTGAATCTGTTGTGAGACAGCTGCCCTAGCAACCAGAAATCAGATTCCAGATCCCTTTGAAAAAGAAAGTAGTAATCCTGTTGGTTGTTAAGGCTTACAACTGCCATTACTGCTGGGGAACTGCAGCGCTAATTATGTTGCGACCTTCGCTCTGACCTTCCCAGGCACCCAATGTATCTGTTTGCCAAATTTGGGGGTCAAACGGTTCAGGCGTCTATAGAGGACAGAAAGACAGACTTTTATTTTTATGATGTAATATATTTTTATGAATTAGATTATATATATATATATATATATATATATATATATATATATATATATATCTACAGTACCTAGCCACCTATGTCTTTTTCATCCATCTGCCATGCCCTTATCATGGGGCAAAGAGGGAATCTCTCTGCAAAAGAGGTACACTTGGGAGGTACTGTATTTCTGTATTTGATGTGGATATTTCATTTAAAAACACTCAAGCCCACTGGCCCTAAAGTGTCAGTGGTGTTTAAATTTTTTATAGTACGGACAAATTTAAGAAACTTTGTAATTGGATTTTTTTTAGTCGAAAAATGCATTTTTATCATGAAAAAGCAGTCTGTTCTCTATGAATAGGGGAGGGGTGGAGGGAGATGAGGCACCAAAACAGGACAACAAAGAGTTAATTTGCAGCTACATCACCAGGCTCTCTCCTCTGACATCAGCACTGACCTCTCTGACCTCTGAATAGGGGCTTTCAGCGGCTCCCTGCGGTGTAATCCTTTGTTCTCTGCTGCCAACTAATTCCCTCCGCCCCCCTCCCCACTCCATAGCACAGACAGGATCAGACTGATGTAAAACAGTTGAGATTTCTTAATAATGAGTATTGGATGACAGAAAGGAGAGGAGGGGGACTTAGGAAAAGACTTACTATTGATTTCTGCAAAAAAAAATAAAAAATAACGACAGTGACACTTTAAATTGTCACTGTCGTTCGTTATAACTATCAAAATCTAAATCAACAGTAGATGTGATATAAAGTATGTTCGCAATTTACGTTAATTTTGGTTTGCTTTTTATTTATCATAGAAAACACTGCACTTCCTGTTTTCTGACTGTTTTTTTTCCCCCCAAAAAAGAGAAAACAGTCAGAAAACAGGAAGTCCTCTGTATCCCAGGCCATCTGAGCGCCCACAGAGAGAAGTCAGTCATGTGATTGATGGACACATTGAACGGTGACTCTTTGTCCTGGCCGGAATTCCTGTGTTTAGTCTGTTTTCTTTTAACAAACACAAGTCAGGAGACTTGGACCTGTAGACTGCCTTTAGGAGACTGGACCTGGATTTCTGGTAACTTCAGCTTTGTTTTACAGCATGATAACAGCAAAAATGAATAATGATAAAAAAAATAATGGATGTATATTGCAAACTTTTTTTTATTTCATATCTACTGTTGATTTAAATTTTTAAAGTTATAACAACAGTGACACTTTTACCTGTACATCCTGGTGTCACTAGGGGAGTTCAGAGGGGGCCCCACTGTAAACCGCCGCGATCCCAGGTGCTTAATGCAGCCCGTGACCACGGCTATTAGTGGGCAAGGGCTGATTGCCGTGCCCGCTAATTAGCTTTCTTAATGCAGCTGTCAAAGTTGACAGCTGCATTTAA
Organism: Dendropsophus ebraccatus; assembly: GCF_027789765.1. NCBI lineage: Eukaryota > Metazoa > Chordata > Amphibia > Anura > Hylidae > Dendropsophus > Dendropsophus ebraccatus. The sequence continues at coordinate 39,990,123 of NC_091457.1, read as the reverse complement.
AAAGCAGCTTTTCCCCTCCCCTGGTGTCTAGTGTGGGGGGGGGGGGATCGCCCCCCCCCCTGCGACGTGGTCGTGGAGGAGCAATCCATGCATCTGGAGCCGGCCAGGGTCTGCACATTCTATTGTTTTCAGCTGTAGCATCTAAAGCAATAGTGTGCCTATCTCATCGATCTATGCAGTATCACTATACTGCATAGATCTCTATGAGAGATCAGTGTGGCTATACTAGAAGTCCCCCAGGAAGAATAACCCTAGCCCCAGGGGGGGGGGGATAACCCTAACCCAAGGGGGGCTTCTAGTATATGTGTAAAAAAAATCTTTTTTTATTAATAATAAAAAAAAACCTCCCCTAATAAAAGTTTTAATCACCCCCCTTTCCCAATGTTATAAATAAAAATTAATAAGTAAACATGTTTGGTATTGCCGCGTGCGTAATCGCCCAAACTATTAATTTATTTCATTCCTGATCTCGCAGGGTAAACAGCCTAAGTGCGAAACAATTCCAAAGTGCAAGATTGTGCATTTTTGGTCGCATTAAATCCAGAAAAATTGTAATAAAAAGCGATCAAAAAGTCACATATGCGCAATCAAGGTAGCGATAAAAAGTAAAGATCATGGCGCAAAAAATGACACCTCACACAGCCTGATAGACCAGAGGATAAAAGTGTTATAAGCATGGGAATAGAGCGATTTTAAGAAACATATATTTTTTAAAATGGTTTGAATTTTTTAAAAGCCATCAAAAAAAATAAAAGTTATACAAATTACATATTGTTGTAATCATAGCCACTTGAGGGACATATATAACCAGACAATTTTACCCCAGGGCAAAAGGCAATTAGTGGCGCAAAAAATAAGGGCTCATGTGGGTTTCTATGTGAAAAAATGCAAGTGCTATGGCCTTTTAAGCACAAGGAGGAAAATAAAAACGCAAATATTGAAATTGGCCCGGTCCTTTAAGGGTTAAAGACCAACTGCTATTCACAAGCTTCATCTCTTAAACTTTTATATATATACAATATATATATATATATATATATATATATATATATACAGTACCTCTCTTCACTAGCCACCTTTGTTTTTTGCATCCATCTGCCATGCCCCCGTAACCTACCTTAAAGCGACTCTGTACCCACAATCTGACCCCCCCAAACCACTTGTACCTTCGGATAGCTGCTTTTAATCCAAGATCTGTCCTGTGGTCCGTTCGGCAGGTGATGTAGTCGTTGCCCTAAAAAAACAACTTTTAAACTTGCAGCCCATGCCAAACGGGAAAATCTGTGCCCTAACTTGGCACCACCCCTCTGTCCCTCCTCCCCACCCTCTTCATCATTAGGAATGCCACTGGAACATTTTCTGCATGCTGAACATTGCACAGCTGCTTAACAATCCAGCCCATGTGTGGGCTGACACAGGTGGGGAATAGGAGGCAATCTGCCTGAAACATTCCTAATGATGAGTAGAGTGGGTTGGAGGGACGGAGGGATGGTTAGGGCACAGATACTCTTGTTTGGCACGGGCTGCCAGTTTAAAAGTTGTTTTTTAGGACAATAACTGCATTACCTGCTAAACGGGTCCCAGTACAGATCTTAGATTAAAAGCAGCTATCAGAAGGTACAAGTGGTTTGGGGGGGGGGGGGGGTCAGATTGTGGGTACAGAGTCGCTTTAACATATCCCGTGTATTGCATACACCTATTTAACCACCAGAGGTCACTAAAATACCACTGATCAAACATAGTATTTTCATTATGTACAGTTGTGCAAAAATCCAGTTTTTTACAATTATAGCTACCGAGTGTTCCCGAAAATAAGACATCCTCCTATAATAAGACACCCCCAATATCCTATCTACTAGCCTAAAATAAGTCAGGGGGAGGCTGGGGGGGAGGCCGGGGGGAAGAGAGCCGAGGGGGGAGGCCAGGGGGAGAGAGCTGCGGGGGAAGGCTGGGGGACAGAAATAAGAAATCCCCCCAAAATAAGACATGGTACCTCTTTGCGGGGGGAAGACATAAGGCACTTTCTTATTTTAAACACAGTAGCTCTGTTCAATATCGCAATTGACTGTCAGTCATTTATATCTCTATTTCCATGATGATCTACCTCTACAGTCAAGGACATCTGTAGCTGGATGACATGCATGGCGGATGACGTCAAAGAGCGCACTAAGTATGTGCACCGGGTGACATCAAGCAATCACCCGCCCCATGCTGACCTTCTCACAGTGCTGTGCGTGTGCCGCTGGATGTTGAATCTTCCTCACCTAACAATCTAAAACTGCCTGACCGATGCCTGACTGCCACAACATATCTTCTCCTTGCAGTTATATCCACATGCATCAGGAGCACACTTATCTCCAGCATCACACCTGAGCCTCTCCATCCATTGGCTCTAGGACACTTGCCACTGAATTAAGCTACCAGTGGTTCTCTGATACATCTGAGTCAGGACGATCTGGCTCTCTGGCACACCTTGGTCAGGATTCATACAGCTTTTGATTGTTACACATTTAACTACAAAACCTGGACTTCAGATCAACGGGCTCCAGTTTGACCAATTTGGGTTTGTGTATTCACTCAAAATAATATAGAAAAGACAGCTAGCTCAGACATGTCCCCCTCCATAGGTGCCGGAAGGTCCATCTAGTCACTAACTCAAGACAACACCTTACGCTCACAGAGGGGGGGGGGGGGGGGGGGCTCACATCATTGAATAAAAGGTATTACAGTGACCTCTCTATAAACCCCTCATCTAAATCAGCATACCCACCTAACAAGCTCCTTTCTTTTCTCATAGACTATCATGGAAGATTTTCTCATTCCGCCTCTCCACTATTGCCCGATGAACCCATAGAATACAGTATGGGAGAAAGGGAGTGGAATGAAACCTCTGTCTATTAAGAAAATTGCATCCCGTTGACTGGTGCTCACTATAGTAGACTGTATTTATCTTCAAGTGCTCACCAATAATGGTTCATAACACCACATAGGGTGGGATATGACTAGTTCCTCATCAAAGAAAACTCACTTTTCCTCCATCTTATTTTCTGACCTCCTGTTGATCTGACGGTCTCCAAGAGTAAGGGACTTCCCGCCTGGTGTGGGGGATGCCCAACCCAGTGGTCTCCTACTTTATTAGTTAGGGTCCTGGAACACTGCATTGCCTTCTATAGGATCCCGGCCGGAGCGTATACACATAGTATACGCTCCGGCTGGGATCCCATGCGAACTGCGGCTGTAGAAAGCTCTGTCAGTTCACACAATGAAGCTAGCGGCTTCGGCCGTTGCTTCATTGTGTGCTATGAGAGTTCTGATGCGCGCGCGTGCTGATGCGCCCGCATCAGAACACTGCGGCAGGAAAGATCATCTGGCCGGTACTGCAGTACCAGCTGGGATGATCTTTGCAAAGACCAGCCGTTCCGTGACCCGGCCGGGTCACGGAACAGCCGGTCTGTTCCAGCGTTTTATGATTGCTTTGTATCTTTCTAATAAATATAGTTTTTGACCTTACTATATTGTGTCCACCACATATGTCAACCCCCTTCTTTTATTTTGCTAAGACTCATGGGGACCCCCTTTGCACTTTTAGATACATTTTAGTATACCTTTATACATACTCATTTATATGACTTGACTAAGGGGGAAGATAGATTTGTATGCCGTTATCCACTTGTCACCAAATACCTGAGGTTGACCCAACTTTTTTGACAGAAAGGCTATACACTATGAAACACATTATTAACTGTAGTTTTTTTAGTGGGCAAAATACTTAACGCAAGTTTAAATGATATTAACCCCTTAAGGACTTAAATGACCTTACAGGAGAAGTCTGATGAAAATTTTTATTAAAGTATTGTATTGCCCACAAAAGTTATACAAATCTCCAATATACACTTATTACAGGAAATGCTTATAAAGTGTTTTTTTCCCTGCATTTACTACTGCATCAAGGCTTCACTTCCTCGATAAAATGGTGATGTCACGACCCAACTCCCAGAGCTGTGCGGGCTGTGGCTGCTGGAGAGGATGGTGGCTGAGGGATTATTTTTTTTTCTATACATAAAATGTAATTTTTACCTCTTTTTGTTCACACAGTTCACCGTGTGGGAAAAATAATGTTTTATTTTAATAGATCGTACCATTAAGCACACTATGGTATATTATATGTTAATTAACTTTATTATTTTTGTGTTTTATATATAAAATGGGAAGGGGGGGTGATCTTCACTTTTATTGGGGGAGGGGCTTTGGGACTTTTTTTTTAAACTTAAGGGACTTTTACATCAATGCATTAGATTGCTAACACTGATCACAGCTATGCCATAGCATAGCAAGGATCAGTGTTATCTGCAATCTTCTAATAGAGCCTGTCTGTGGCTTGTGGCAGACGATCAGAAGATTTGACTGCACGGAGGTAAGGATTGGTATCGGCAGCTTGTCCGTGGGGGTCCTGATCTGTAAGTGGCAGGAGATGCTCCTGTCCCTTACACTTAAATGCCGTGTTTAAGGACTTAATGGCGGGCTGCTGCGCGGTCATGGGGGCCTGCCATTGAGGGTGATGGCCCTGTCCTCACCCGCTCTAAAGCGAGCTCAGCTCTTGAGTTGGCCCCCCCGTACATGTACGCCTACCATCCTCAAGAGGTTAAAGCTTTAGTAATTAATAAATCTATAACAGCTCTCAATGAAAAAAAAATCTGATGAAAATATTTAAACACTTCAGGGATAAAGATGAGTGAACCATAAGTCCGACGGCATCTGCGCTCGATCGTGCTGCCTGTGATCCCGGGTGCATAGTTGCGCTCCTGGGAATATAAGGCCAGGATAATCCAGAGAATTCCAGATCGATTCCCTGGAATATCCTGGCCGCATATTCCCGGGAGCGCAACTATGCACCCGGGATCACAGGCAGCACGATCGAGCAAACTGCTTTCGGACCAAAAGTCCGAACAGTTCGCTCATCAATATTCAGGACCAGGACCAGGACCTTTTGTTGTTCTATCTACAGAGCCATATTAGGGCTTGTGATACCAACTGCTTTGTAATAACACCCTACATCATGGGTCTCCAAACTGCGGCCCTCCAGCTTTTGCGAAACCACAACTCCCATCATGCCTGGACAGCTAAAGCTTTGGATTTAGCTGCCCAGGCATGATGGAAAATGTAGTTTTGCAACAGCTGGAGGGCCACAGTTTGGAGACCCATGCCCTACATTATCACTATAAAGTATTCTGCCAACATGAAAAAAAAATGTGTAAAGTGAAATTAAGTTTTGTTTTTATGCTGTTCACCATGTGGTAAAAGAAATGTTAAGTATTCTCCATGTCAGGATGATTACGATACCCGATTTGTGTAGCTTTTGTTATGTTTTTCTATGTTTAACCCCTTAAGGACAGAGCCTGAAATGGCCTTAAGGACAGAGACAAATTTTATGAATATGACCTGTGTCACTTTATTCATTAAAGGGGTAGTGTGGCACTAAGAAATTAATCACAAAATAACACACATTACAAAGTTATACAACTTTGTAATGTATGTTATGTCTGTGAATCGCCTCCTTCCCCATGTCCCACCACCCCCGCATGTGTACCTGGAAGTGTGGTGCATTATACATATCTGTCACGTGCCGACACCAGTCTCCGATCTTCTGCCAAGGACGTCATCTTTGGGAGGCCGGCCGAATCGCTGCAGCCGTCCCTCATGCCGGCACCCCTCTGCCGCGTCATCGGCTGCTCAGCCGCGATTGGCTGAGCAAAAGTGTGCTCAGCCGATCACGGCTGAGCAGCTGATGTATGCCTCTATGCAGCTGAATCCGTGTCTTCTCCCTCCGTCCCATCACATTGCCTGTCTGTCTCTCTCCCCGCCCCTATTATACCTTCTGCCCGGTTCCAAGCAGCGGGGTGAGCGCTACTTATCTAAAACTCACCCCCCTGCGGAGCCCCCCCACGCCCGTTCCCAGCTGGATCAGCATACCCCTAAACAGTCCTGTGCAGAAGCGCTCACCCTCCCCGCTCCTTCCCGGCGGGGTGAGCGCTCCTGCACCTCCCTATGCCCGGTCCCTTGCAGGAGCGCTCACCCGCCGCTTGCTCCTGGTGGGGTGAGCTCTCCTGCCCCATCTCATCTGGTCGCCCGGTCCCTTGGAGCAGCTCTCACCCGGAGAGTGCTCCTGCACCTTCTCCATGTGCACCAGTCCTCACTGACTGGACCAGGCGCCGGGAGCTGATCACTGAGGCGCGGTGAGTACAGCCTCCGTGCCCCACTGCGCCTCAGTGAGGACTGGTGCACATGAAGAAGGTGCAGGAGCGCTCACTGAGTGAGAGCTCCTCCAAGGGACCGGGCGACCAGATGAGATGGGGCAGGAGCGCTCACCCTGCCAGGAGCAAGCGGCGGGTGAGCGCTCCTGCAAGGGACCGGGCATAGGGAGGTGCAGGAGCACAAGTGACCCCATTCTGGAAACTAAACCCCTTAAGGAATCTAACAAGGGGGGCAGTGAGCATATGGACCCCACTTTTTTCACTTTCACGGCACAAATGTGGCCGTCATCAAGGGGTCCATATCCTCACTGCCCCCCTTGTAAGATTCCTTGAGGTGTGTAGTTTCCAGAATGAGGTCACTTGTGGGGGGTTTCAGGTGTTTTGGCAGCACAAGGGCTCTGTAAATGCGACATGGTGTTCAACATCCAATCTGGCCACATCCAGCCTCCAAAATCTAAATGGCGCTTCTTTCCTTTCGGAGGCTTGCCCTGCACCCACATGGCGCTTTATGTCCACATGTGGGGTATTTACGGACTCAGTGGGAATTGCTCTACACATTTTGTGTGTTTTTTTCTCTTTTAACCTCTTGTGAAAATGAAAATTTAAGGCTAAACCAACATTATAGTGTAAAAAATGTAATATTTCATTTTCACGCCATTGTTCCACCTTTGTGCCCGTCACCAGTGGGGTCCATATGCTCACTACACCCCTTGTTACATTCCCTGAGGGGTGTGGTTTTCATAATGGGGTCACTTGTGGGGGGGTTCAACTGTCTTAGGCAACACAGGGGCCTTTTAAATGCAACATGGCCCCCTCGAAATCCATTCCAGCCAAATCCAGCCTCCAAAAACCAAATGGCGCTCCTTCCCTTTGAAGGCTTACCCTGCACCCGCATGGCGCTTTATGTCCAAATGTGGGGTATTTCCGTACTCAGGGGAAATTGCTCTACAGATTTAGTGTTTTTTTTTTATCTTTTAACCCCTTGTGAAAATGAAAAAATCAAGACAAGATCAATGATTTAGTGTAAAAATTAAACATTTTTTACACTAAATGTTGGTCTAGCCTTGATTTAAAAAAGAAAGTGAACACAAAAAGTGTAGGGTAATTTGCCCCGAGTACGAAAATACCCCACATGTGGATATAATGGGCCATATGGGCACAGGGCAAGCCACCAAAGGGACAGAGCGCCATTTAGAGGCTGGAATGGAGGATGGCGGCCATGTCGCAATTAAAAAGCTCCTGTGCTGCCAGGACAGTGGGAACCCCCCACAAGTGACCCCATTCTGGAAACTACACCCCATAAGGAATCCAACAAGGGGTACAGTGAGCATATGGACCCCACTGGTGACGGGCACATACGTGGAACATGTGCCGTGAAAATAAAAAATACAATTTTTATTTTCACGGCACAAATGTGTCTGTCACCAGGGGGTCATATCCCAGCTGCCCCCCTTGTTAGATTTCTTATGCGGTGTAGTTTCCAGAATGGGGTCACTTGTGGGGGGTTTCTACTGTCCTGGCAGCACAGAGGCTTTGTAATTGCATCATGGTATCCTCTAATGGGAATGGCGGCCATACCAATTTAGCTGGGGAAAAGGGACAATTATTAATTTATTTGGAGGTATTAGACCAATTATTAGTTTATAAGGTTGAAAATGACAGGTGTCCATTAAATTTAACCTGTGTTGATCCAGAGGAAGGCAAAAAATCCTCGTAAGGCAGACGACAGTAGCCTCATCACAGGGGAAAAATTCCTTCCCGACTCCATAATGGCAATCAGAATAATCCTGGATCAGGGTGACCCCTGAAATAGGAATAAGGGACAGAATTTAGAAAATGTAGAACCCCAATGACGTGTGGTACGCCGTGAAGCGATCCAGTATGCAGAGGCCGGGGTGATCAGGACAGGTGTCACCAGTAGCGGATTATAATAGGTCAGTTTCGGGCGGTAGCCCAGGACCCTGAGCTCCTGGGGGGCCCATGGCCCCCCAAAAAGACTTATACTTTCAGTAGTGTATTGTCTCCTGACTACAGTTCTGTCATTATTTGCAAAAAATCACTGCAGTTTTGCATAAATAAGGGCATCATGACATTATGTATCCTGTACTATGAGCACCACGCTAGTGCTGTCATAGTTACAGTGGTTTGGGGGGGCCCAGGCTTGGTGAACAGCCCCGGGGCCTATGGTGTAGTTAATCTGCCCCTGGGTGTCACACTGGAAAATGGTGTCCTTCCTGATCCCCCTGTAACGCCACACTCTGCACTTCTTCTGGGGTCTCCTGTTTTCCAGTGTGGGGGACATCCCCTGGAAAATGTTGTCCTGGTGCGATACAGGGTCCTTCATATCCAGAAGCGCTGGGTCCGCTCCATGGCTGCTAAATATTAGGGCTTTATTGCTGCTTCTGATATTTTCGGATCGTGCCGCAAGCTACAGTAGCTCAGGCAGCGAGGGAGCGGAAGAGGGGGTGCTGGTATAAAAGTTATCCCCGTACAGGTGGTGACCTTTATCCAGCAGTGGGAAGATCAGTACCCACTAAATCGGAGGATGGGGGGGGGGGGTGGCATCTGGGGCTGCATCCGGGTGTCCCTTCCTTCATACACTCTAAGGGTATGGGCACACTGCGGAATGGAGAAGGATAACCCTTTGTGCACGCGTCTCCTCTCATGTCACACTCAATTGTATGCACGGGCGGATTCTGCCCTCTGTCCAAAGAATGAATGTGTTCATTCTTTTGACGGACGACGGAATTCACCTGTGCATAGAATGGAGTGTGACACGAGCGGAGACGCGCGCCTGCATCAGTCCGCCGGTGGGTGCCAGCTGCGGAATGCACAAAGGGTTATACTTCGCCATTCCGCAGTGTGCACGTACGCTAAATCTGTAAGAGTACCCTGAGGTACTCTCACAGAGTTTGTAGAATTTCACGCCATACCGTCATCTCTTATTGGGACGGTACTGGCGGAAAAGACGTCTCTGGGGGGCAGCGTGCGCTATGCTACCCCCAGACACGTCACTGGATGATGAGGATGATGAGGATAAATGGAGGAAAGAAGGATCCCCCATTCATCCTCACTGGCTGTTTCGGTGGCACTTATCAGCAGACAGTGGCGGTAGGATATAGGGGGGGAAAACGCCCCTTCCCCAAAAAGGAGGAGTTGCTGATCAGCGGCGCACTTACGTGCGATGCTGATCAGCACTCAGTGGCGTTAGGGCGCAAAAAAAAAGAAAAAAAAAATGGGAAAAAAAAAAAAATCTTTTTAACCCAAAGCAACTGATCAGTGAATGATATTCACTGATCAGCCGCTAGGGGGCAGTAGAGCGCCGCTGCCGGAGATTGCGAGGCCCGCCGAACCCAAGGACCCGAATGTTTCCGAAGATTTCCGACGCTGGACGATCGAACCCGGAAGTGACCCGAAGAAGACGCAAGGACGGCGCGGACCGCATATCGTCGCTCCGGACGCCCAGATCAGGTGAGTATAGTACACCTGCACCACACACACCTGTTCTGCACCCCTCAGCTACCTAGCTGAGGGGTGCAGAACCCGACAAAACTATTTTTTTACAGTATGATCGCCGTGATGGGCCGGCTGGTACTGGCCGGCCTATCACGGCGATCGTGGGGGTGGCATCGGCACCATCTTTGGTGGGGACACTAATGGCGATTGGTGCTATCTCGGACAGCACCAATCACGATGACCCGGAAAGCTGTTACCGCCAAGCAGAGATGGCCTGCTATACATTATAGCAGGCCATCTTCCTCGACCGCTGTGTGTGAACACACAGCGATCGGGGAAACATCGGGCGTAACTATACGCCCGTTTGCATTAAAGCCCACCCTGCGGGGGCGTATACTTACGCCCGATGTCGTTAAGGAGGTTAAAATAATAAAAGTTTTTACAAACTAAATTTTTTTTCAAATTACCATATCATGTCCCCTATACTTTTTATTTTTATGTCTACAGTTTTACTGTTAAAAATATAAAAACTTTAAAAAAATTGATGTAAACATGGGTATTGTCGTATCCAGACTGACACATGGGCTAAAGATAACATGTCAGTCCTTAGTGTAAAGTGCATTGTGTAAACACATGAACCTTCATAAGAATTCAATTCCAATACTGTTGTTCCATGGACCAAGTGGATCAGCTCTGTGCTAGCAGAGTCTGCTAGACTCAATTAGCAGAGACACTTGGGCAGCTATGGAGTGTAAGTAAAAGCCTTTGGCTGCAGAAGTGACTGATGGCCCCTGGCTGCCATGACCGCTATTGGTATATTGGTATATTGTTTTTATGATGTTTTGTTCTGATAGTATTTAACCCCTTCCCTTCGTTTTTTCCTCTGTGTGTTTAAAAGGCCATAGCGCTTGTAGGGCTGGCTACTATATAAGACTACTGGGAAGGGCTGGCTACTATATAAGAGACTATGGGGGAGGGCTGGCTACTATATAAGAGGCTATGGGGGAGGGCTGGCTACTATATAAGGGACTATGGGGAGGGCTGGCAACTATATAAGAGGCTATGGGGGAGGACTGGCTACTCCATAACAGACTATGGGGGAGGGCTGGCTACTATATAAGAGACTTGGGGAGGGCTGGCTACTATATAAGAGACTTGGGGAGGGATGGCTACTATATAAGAGACTTGGGGAGTGCTGACTACTTTATAAGAGGCTAAAGGGCTGACTTCTATATAAGACTATGGGTGAGGGCTGGCTTATATATAAGAGACTATTGGGGAGGGCTGGCTACTCCATAAGAGGCTATTGGGGAGGGCTGGCTACTACATCAGAGGCTATGGGGGAGGACTGGCTTCTATATAAGACTATTCGGGAGAGCTGGCTTCTATAAAAGACACTATTGGGGAGGGCTGGCTTCTATATAAGAGACTAGTGAGGGCTGGCTTCTATATGGGGCACTACTGGGAGGGCTGGCTAATATATGGGACATTTGGGGCGGGGAGGGTGACTATTATATGGGTCACCATTGGGAGGGCTGGCTACTATATGGCTACTATGTGGGGCACCAATAGTAGGGCTAACTACTATGTGGGGCAATATTGGGAGGGCTGGTTACTATATGGGACACTATTGGAGGGGTTGGATAAAGCATAGGGCACAGTTATGGGATTACCTACTGCTTGGGGGAAAATAATGGGTAACCATTGGGGTTGGGGTTTTAACCATATCATAGCAATTTATCTTATCATTTATCATAGTGCACAGTGCTGGGGGATGCACACCACTGACAGTGCCAGGAACACTGCACGTTAGTCTGACAGTGCCAGAAGCGCCGCATGCCGTCTTCAATAAATGTCAAGGTCGGCCCAAGACTTTGTCTAATGATGGGATGGGATTTTTTATTAATAAAAAACTTTTTTTTTTACATACATTAATACAAATACACAACAAAGCTAAATTTCAAATGTAACAATTTTTATTGGCATGATTTAAAATCAATTAAAAAAATCTTTTTAGTGCAAAAGGGAATCCAATAGTAAATGACGACCAGAACACCTCGGTCTAACAAAGTCCTATTATATACCACTATGCCATGCAAGCGTCTAAGTCAATATACAAATAACCATGCAGTGTATCCACACAGCCTCGGATGGCTAAAAACAATGTCAGCCCATACCCGCAAATACTTAGAATAGTCTAATGAGACGCTTACCCATCGTGGTGTCTGGCATCTGTAACCCCGACGCACGTTTCGCGTACAAATCGCTTTATCAAGGGGCGTCCCTTGATAAAGCGACCTGTACGCAAAACGTGCGACCTGTACATCCCTTTTGCACTAAAAAGATTTTTTAATTGATTTTAAATCATGCCAATAAAAATTGTTACATTTGAAATTTAGCTTTGTGTTGTGTAATTGTTATTCCATAAAAACTAATTAATCCCTTATATATTCTTTGGACCTGTTACGTTGTGGTTAATTAACTCTGTGGGGCAGAGACCAATGCTGATAGTGTGTGTCCATTGGAACTATTGTATATAATACATTAATACAACTGCATAAATTTCTCTTAGAGATCAGTGTAGTATACTTAGACCCATTAGATCAGTGTTCTTGCACTCTGGGCTGCAGCAGCCAAGATCTACAGATTGCCCAGAGGGGATCAGTGTCCTTCGGAGTCCGTGCTGAGTTGAGTCCCGGCCTGACAGCTGCGTTTAACTATCCTAACTAGCAGGTGCTGCGATTGGCATGGGCTGCAGAAAACAGCTGTGATCGAGCGGGGTCGCGGTGTGACCCTTATCTGAACCTCCCCACCCGCAGCAGGATGTGCTTCTGCAGGAAGGGGTTAATAAAGATTTTCATATTTTTCTACTTTTGGTAGTAAATTTGTGATAATTTCCTTTGGGCATAGATATTCATTGTGGGTATAGTACTATTAGAAGTAAGCCTAGTCTATTTTTTGTGGTGCTGATTTGTTTGTCTTATAATTATGCCAAAATAGTCTCTTTGGCCCTGATTTCACTAACACTGTGTGGGACATTTACTAAGGAGTCTAATTAGTGCAACTATTCTAATGGGGATTGGTGTGTATTTTGTTCTAATATCTTGTGATTCATTAACATGTAGCACTGCCATAGAAAATGCATAGTATTCCTTTCTTTTACCTCACACTCAACAGGACCTTGCTTCCTTTTACCTCACACACACAACAGGACTTTGCTTACTTCTACCTCACACAACACTGACTGGACTCTTCCTGACTCTTCTATGACCCTCCTCTCCTACTGGCATTCTCTAACTTCCAGACAGAGGTAATTAATTAATTAACCATTGACAGTGACAGTCATTCTTGCCCTGGACCACATATCCATCTACACAGATAGATTAGAAAGAAATGAAATAACTGTTTCCTTTCCCCTATACTACTTTGGAGGCTGTCACTGTTCTGTTGTTGGCCAGGTGTTCACTGATTAGTGTGATGTTAGTGGTAGATGGGGTTAGAGATGAGGTGTTACAGCTTGCTTGGCAACAAAAGAAGCAGATCATGGGACTTTGGTCTCAGAAGGGAAGGGGAGGTCAGTAGAGCTGAGACAATGTGGACCAGGAAGTCAGGATTTTCTGCAGCTTCAGGCTAGGTTCAGACTATGTAACTGTGCGGCTGTATTTGCGGCTATAATTGTGCGGCGGTATTTTTGGTGGTTCATGTGTATGCTTGGAAGTATAGGATATGCGGCTGCACAGTGCACACTATGTATAAATCTACGGCCCTATCATAAACGGACCCGTAAAAAATGAACAAGACCATTGTTTGCCGCTGGAAATGCGGCCGTGGATTGACAGGCGGTCCGTACGGAGTACTTCAATAATAGCCGGCAATGATGCCGAATGCCGATGCCTCTAATAGTTAATATATTAAATTAATAAAACACATTTTCATTGTAATAAAGTCCCTTTCGTTGTTCAATAATTTAATTCTAACGAATTGTGCAATTAAATATACTGTTAAAATAAATATATATATAAATAAATGTATATTTATATATATATTTATTTTTTGACAGTATATTTAATTGCACAATAATGGATTCGTTAGAATTAAATTATTGAACAACGAAACTGATTTTATTTTAACGAAAATGTGTTTTATTAATTAAATATTAATTAGTACAGGAAGCTCCAGTAAGCCGTTAATTCATATTGCCGGCAAAAGAGCTTTCTGTACTAATCATCACTTTACTTTAATTAAAACATCAAATGTTTCTTCTAATTATGTTATCACAATAGCATTATTAGAAGAAACATTTAGAATTATATGTGCGCTCAGCTGATTGGCTGATCGGCTGAGCGCACATATAATTAGCGGGTCCGCAGCACAGTGACTTCATTGTGCTGCGGACCAGCGAAGAGGACACATGGGGGTGAGTATACAGCTCTCCCCACCCTCTCCCCAGCACTGCACCCCTCCCAGCAAGGAAGGGGGGTCACTTAACCCCTTTCTTGCTGGGATGGGTGCAGTCTGACATCAGTCTGGCCCCCAAGGGGTTAAGGGGGATGCAATACATCCTCCCTTAACCCCTTGGGGGCCAGACTGTAAGCAGCGATCTGTAAAGATGCTGCATACTGTAAGGAGCACAACACCGCTCACAGTGATGGGTGTTGTGCTCCTGTTTGTTTGTTTTTTGTGTGTTTCTCCCTTTTTGTTTTTCAGATATCGGTATCCTGGGGATTCCGTCAAATTCCGTGGACTACGTCGATGACCAGCGTTTTTTTTTTTTTTTTTTTTTTTTTTTTTAATAAAATGGTCAATGAGGGGTGTGGGGGTGTTTTTATTTGAATAAAAAAATTTTTTAACTTGTGTCTTGTCTTTATTTCTTTACTTTATAGACTTAGTAGTGGAAGCCGTCTAATAGACAGAATCCATTACTAAGTTGGGGCCTAGTGTTAGCCGGTATAAAATGGCTAACACTAACCTCCCATTATTACCCCAGTACCCAATGCCACCAGGGGTACTGGGAAGAGCCGGGTGCCAGTGGTCCTGGCGCTCCTGGACCGGGCGGCAGCAGGCTGGTAAGATTTAGGCTGGGGAGGGCCTAAACCAATGGCTCTTCCCACCCTGGTGTTACCAGGCTGCTGTCGTTTGGTTTTTAACCCGGCTGGTTATAAAAATAGGGGAGACCCTATGCGTTTTTTTTTTAAATTATTTATTTATTTAAAAAAAACACATAGGGTCCCCCCTATTTTTATAACCAGCCGGGTTAAAAACCAAACGACAGCAGCCTGGTAACACCAGGGTGGGAAGAGCCATTGGTTTAGGCCCTCCCCAGCCTAAATCTTACCAGCCTGCTGCCGCCCAGTCCAGGAGCGCCAATTTTGATGCTCCGGGACCACTGGCACCCGGCTCTTCCCAGTACCCCTGGTGGCATTGGGTACTGGGGTAATAATGGGGGGTTAGTGTTAGCCATTTTATACCGGCTAACACTAGGCCCCAACTTAGTAATGGATTCCGTCTATTAGACGGCTTCCACTACTTAGTCTATAAAGTAAAGAAATAAAGACAAGACACAAGTTAAAAATTTTTTTATTCAAATAAAAACACCCCCACACCCCTCATTGACCCTTTAATTAAAAAAACAACAACAAACAACCGCTGGTCCACGGAATCCGACGTAATCCCCAGGATACCGATATCTGAAAAACAAAAAGGGAGAAACACACAAAAAACACACAAACAGGAGCACAACACCCATCATTGTGAGCGGTGTTGTGCTCCTTACAGTATGCAGCATCTTTACAGATCACTGCTTACAGTCTGTCCCCCAAGGGGTTAAGGGAGGATGTATTGCATCCCCCTTAACCCCTTGGGGGCCAGACTGATGCACCCATCCCAGCAAGGAAGCGGTTAAGTGACCCCCCTTCCTTGCTGGGAGGGGTGCAGTGCTGAGGAGGGGGTGGGGAGAGCTCTATACTCACCCCGATGTGTCCTCTTCGCTGGTCCGCAGCACAATGAAGTGACTGTACTGCGGACCGGCTCTTTATATGTGCGCTCAGCCGATCAGCCAATCAGCTGAGCGCACATATAATTCTAAATGTTTCTTCTAATAATGCTATTGTGATAACATAATTAGAAGAAACATTTGATGTTTTAATTAAAGTAAAGTGATGATTAGTACAGAATGCTCTATTGCCGGCAATATGAATTAACGGCTTACTGGAGCTTCCTGTACTAATTAATATTTAATTAATAAAACACATTTTCATTTAAATAAAATCAGTTTCGTTGTTTAATAATTTAATTTAAATGAATCCATCATTGTGCAATTAAATATACTGTCAAAAAATAAATATATATATAAATATACATTTATTTATATATATATTTATTTTAACAGTATATTTAATTGCAAAATGATGGAATCATTTAAATTTAATTATTGAACAATGAAAGGGACTTTATTACAACGAAAATGTGTTTTATTAATTCAATATATTAACCATGAGAGGCATCGGCATACTGCAGAGGATCGCAAACCCCGGTAATAGCGATTCCTGTAAACTGTTTCCCTGCTTTCCCAGATGCATCCAGAGGTGTTTGCATCACTTTCTTAAGATTTTATTTGTTATCTTTAGTTGAACCAGATTTCCAAGTAAATGACCGTATGTTTTCAGCCGCATGTCTATTTTTTCCCACGGCCGTAGTTTCATCCGCACATTTACAGCCGCATAAAAAATACAGCCGCACACATACATAGTGTGAACATAGCCGGGCAGAGTGTAAGTCAGAAAGTGCTGCAGACAAATGCCCAATTCCTGTAATAAAAACCTATTACAAACAATCTTAGATTATGGATAGAAATTTAACATGGTAATTTTTTTTTTAAGTGGAGTACTCCTTTAATATAAATCCCTCTAAGAAATGTTTTTAGGATATCCCAGATTACTTTGATATTAGTAGTCGGTAAGTAGTGGAACACAGGCACTACAAGACCCAGCAGTTCAGATTGACGTGTCTCCTAACAGATATACAGGTGTAGGTGGTGCTCAGCTACATATATAGTCTAAAGTCTAAAGAAATAAAGAGATTTTTCATGGCACTCACCATATGTTCACCTTTATTGTATAAAACGCATAGCAGGCACACGAGGATCACTCCTTCACCAGCCTACTATGGATGTATGCCGGTGAAGGAGCGCTCCTTGTGTGTCCTGCTATGCGTTTTATACAATGAGTCAAGGTGAACATATGGTGAGTGCCGTGGAAAATCTCTTTATTTCTCATTACTTGGATATCAGTGGGCTACCTATTATTTAGCATTAGAGATAAGCTGGTTGGGGTGTCATTTTTTGCGCCATGATCTGTAGTTTATATTAATATTATATGGATCTAAAAGAACATTTTTGATCGCTTTTTAATAATTTTTTTTTCTGATATATAGTTTAAAAAAATCTGCAATCCTGGTGTTTTTTTTGTTCGTTCACCGTGCGGGAACAATAATGTTATATTTTAATAGATCGGACAATTCCACACTCTACAATACATAATATGTTTATTTATTTATTTTACATATTTTATTTTTATCATGGGCAAGGAGCTATATTAATCTTTTATTGGGAGGTGAGTTAATAAGGTTTTTTATACTTTTTAAATCTTTTTTTATTACACATTTTCTTTAATACTTGTTTTCACTGTAAATCATGCAATCATTAGATGCTATCATAGCACAGATCAGTGTTATCGGCGATTTATACATAGACCCTGCCTCAGAGCAAACTCTATACTTAGATCACCCATCCAAGAGGACGGAGGTAAGGGTATTACCCCCGCCCGTCGGTACAAGCGATCAAGACCCCCACAGTGACAGGAGCTTGTCCTGTCACTGAGTACCTTTAGGGTACTTTAAGGGGTTAATAACAAGCAGCTGCAGGATTGCAGCTGCTTGTCAATATGCTGGGCTCCCAGGACACTGATGTGTGCGGGGCCACTCTCACTGAAGCTGCCCAGCGCACATCAAACCCCTCTCACCTCAGGAACGTATATATATATATACATTCCTACTGCACGGGGTATGTGCAGTAGAAACGTATATCTACGTATTGCTGACGTTAAGGGGTTAAAAAAAAGTTAATGAGCCAGTCATTCCATTTCAGCCATAGACACCAGTGGTGGATCAGCAGTATAAAACATATAAACTTTCTAATAAACCATTTAACACATTCTAATCCCCCTTCAAGTACCCTTTCACCTCCCCCTGGTATGGCACCCTTTGTATCTCCTGTTGGTTTAAGTGGAACCAATAGTTCTGTAAGTGTAATTTTAATTTTGATTAAAATTTTTGGGGATTTTTAGGAAGTTAACCCCATCACATCAGCAATACATATATTCCTGCTGCGAAATCCTTGTCCAGTAGGAACATATATATACGTTCCTGACTGTTAGAGGCCCACACATATCAGTGTCCCTGGAGCTGAGGATAATGACAGGCAGCTGCGATCCCGCAGCTGC
Organism: Dendropsophus ebraccatus; assembly: GCF_027789765.1. Taxonomy (NCBI): domain Eukaryota; kingdom Metazoa; phylum Chordata; class Amphibia; order Anura; family Hylidae; genus Dendropsophus; species Dendropsophus ebraccatus. The sequence continues at coordinate 39,971,918 of NC_091457.1, read as the reverse complement.
CTGTCATATACCCCTTAAATGCGGCGATGCATAGCAATCGCAGCGTTAAAGGAAGTCAATGACAGGTTAAGGACTTGTTACTGACTGATCGGGACCCCTGCAAGATTGCTGATTTTTTTAAAATTATAGATCAGATCAAAAATGTTCTTTTACACCAATATGTTGCTAATAAACACTATAGTTCATCGTGCAAAAAATGACACCTTAATCAGCCATGTAGGTGAAAAAACAAAAGTGTTATGGCTTTTAGAAGGCAAGGCGGGCATCAATGACTTTGGTCATGGAGGGGTTAATTAAGGTTTAAATAAATTGTCCTCTGAAAAGATGTTGAAGCCTCTAAAGAACACATTTACACATTTGTTTCTATGGAATGTATGCTCATTCCACTACACACTACAGATCTATCCTGTTCATTCCGGGGGTATGAAATAATGAAAAACTTATTTTACAACTTTCCTAAGATCCCCTGCTGTGCAGCATCCCTTTATAAAATAGGCCCCTCTGTGTAGCATCCCATATATATATATATATATATATATATATATATATATGTATATACCTCTCAGTGTAGTATCCCCTATATAGTGGAAACCCTCTGCTGTGCTGCATCACACTATGTTCACACTACGTATATGACCGGCTGGGTCATGGAACGGCCGGTCTCTGCAAAGAACATTCCGGCCCGTACTAAAGTACCGGCCGAATGATCTTTCCGCCCGCAGTGTTCTGAGGCGGGCGCATCAGCGCGTGCCCGCATCAGAATTCGCATAGCACACAATGAAGCAAGCGGCCGGAGCCGCTTGCTTAATTGTGTGAGCTGACAGGTCTTCCTGTGGCCGTAATTTACTGAATTGCGGCCGCAGAAAACTGACATGGGATTCCAGACGGAGCGTATACGATGTGGATACGCTCCGGCAGGGATCCCATAGCAGTAAAGGCAGTGTTCCACACCAAACAAAATACATCCCTTGTTGCCGATGGCAACAGCGGCCGTACTTTTACGTAGTGTGAACATAGCCTTATATAGAATAGGCCCCTCTGTATAGCATCAAGTAAACCGACACTAATATTACCATTAATACCACACAGCAGCAGTCACGTTCTTTCTCATGGTAATCAGGAGGTGGGCGCCAATACCATACTGCTGTTGCTGGGTTGCTGACCTATTCCCAAGAACAAATATAGTTTGCATATCATTGATTCTTGCGCATTGCATTTTCCCTGAGATCTGAAGAAAATAAATCGATAAATGTTGCATCTAAGACCAAGTCTTTCTTTGTAATAAAAATATAAATAATGACCAACAAAACAAAATATAAACTTTATCAAAACTTTAGGCTGTATTCACAATTGTTGAGTCAACCGCTATTCCATCACAGGAAGCCAATCCAGCCACTTCACCACAAATGACAGACATTTCTAAGTGGTTATGCACTGTTAGAAAACTATGGCCAATTTCCTCCAGAGACAGCACCACTCTTGTCTCCAGTTTGGGTAGGGGTTGTGCAACCCAGTTCCATTGAAGTCAATGGAGCTTAATTGCAAACCACACCTGGACTTGGAGACAAGATTACTGCTGTCAAAATTAACAGTGGCATTTAAACGGTTAAAATTGAGATTGCCCCTTGTCGGCTATGAGCCTTGGCCCTCAAGTGGTGATTGCAACGGAGTTGGCCAGTATAGGAAGGGCTTGAGTCGTGAGCAATGATAAAATGGCACACCAGTATGTTAAGGAGGTTGAGGGGCTAAGACCAACGATGAGTCCGATCATTTGGTATTTGGATGCCGGTGGCCGACGAAGTTGAATGTTACATGGATACAGTCGATGGCTACAGCCATGCTCAAGTGGCCCTCATCTCTAGATAACCCAAAAGAACTTTGCATGTTGATTTCAATCCGAAATATCACTTATTTTAATAAAAAAATAAATCTATGCCCCCATTTCTTCTGCCAAATCAATCACAGCCATATCTTTTATTGTGTTTATTCAAAAAACACTTTTGTATTAAGAAACAAAGGCTCAATTTGCCTGTAACAAAAAGAAGGTAGATTAGGAAAAAAAAAGGTCTGGGCACAGGGGTATCATTGACCCCTCATTATAAAGACGTTAGCATTTGGGATAATTTAATGAGTTTGGCACAGGTTGATTACTGACCCAATGGATGAACTAAATAATATTATTGTCATAAGATGCATCATTTTGGCTATGCTCACACAACTTTTTTTCAGCTCCATTCAAAATGACGTCTGTTTTTTTGAGTCTAAAATAACAGACGTCATTTAGCAGCCTTGCCTCCCCTTAGTGCAATGACTGGTGTTTGTACATTATTCTAGTTTGGGGTTACTAAAAGTCCATTGAATTTAATGGTAAAAATGGAGAAAGAACGGTGACAAAAGAAAAACTCTGTGTGAACAACTAATAAAAAACGACCGCTGTTTGCAAAAGACGTCCAAAAATAATGATCATGTTCATTATTTTAATGTCCGCGGAAAAAAAAAACGTCCGCTATTCAATACATTGTGTGCATTGGACGTCCGTCTTCCCATTGACTTCAATGCATTGCCATTGCAGTCAGTTAAATCGTGTTATTTTAAATATTGAACATAGCCTTTAGGAGACAATAAACAGAAAGTAGTTTTCCCTGTTTACTTTTTTGCAGAATTCTTTCATTTTTGCATAGAAAAAGTTCCCCCTTACTGTTGTTATCTGATTCCCTCTAACCTTAAATCATGTTTAGAATAAAATAGACTATGTAATCAAACTAAACTTTACACATTTCACACTCAACGAAACTAATACAATTAAATAACATTTTATATGAAAACATTGGATGTTGTGAAGACAATATAGAGCTTCATTAGACACTGGCATTATTGGCACAGTTCAGAAGGTCCGTGTTCTTGACAGGCCGTCACAGTCTGTGCATTATGTAAATAATGTTGACAATTTCTATTGTTAAGACACAATAGTCATCATTTTGTAGCCTTATAGAACAAGCTTCAGTGAGAAGAAAGACACATATAAGGTGTACTGCTAGTCTTTTTTGTTTGGTCACCGTGACTTTATTGGCAACTTCTATTATTTAACCCTTTAATTTTTTTTCTTTTTTTTTATAGGTTATATTATAACCTTATAAAATATTATTATATTATTATAAATGTAACATATTTGTTAAAATTTGGATATAAAATGAACAGTGTTAAAGTGTGAATATACCCTAAAAGGCTATTATGGTGCCTGAGAAAGAGTTTTGAAAACATAAAACATATGTTTTAAAACATAACATATTTAGTACTGTATAAAACACCAATCATTTGAAAGAAAAAGTGCACCACTAACTAAATATATATTCCTCTAGGAAAAATTCCCCAGTTTAGGCAATGTAGACGGAAAAAAAGGCGAAAAATATTGAACAGGTAAATTAGATTGTGAGCCAGGAGACAATTGTTGATGGAGTAATGAAAGTAGCACTTGCCTTACCTATGGATGACTGACCCTGCAAACTTTAAAGAAGAGTTTTCAATTTATTTAATCAGACTTGGCTGCAGCAATGTCATGCACATACACCTTTGTCACTGCCGCATCCAATTGCCAGCCTCAGGGGGAAAAAGCACTCATGCCAGTGTCCATATTAGAGATAAGCGAACCTGCCGAGGTTCAGGTTCATATGAACGGGAACTCTTGGCGTCTGATTCCCGCTGTCTGCCCGCTCCGTGGAGAGGGTGGATACAGCTGGAGGACCGCCTGGAAAACTGGGATACAGCCATAGCCATAGGCTGTATCCCAGTTTTCCAGACAGTCTTCCGGCTGTATCTACCCAGTTCACGGAGCCTGAAGACAGTGGGAATCAGACGCCGAGAGTTCAGGTTCATACGAACCCAAACCTCGGCAGGTTCGCTCATCTCTAGTCCATATCCATCAGTGACCTGGGTATATGGGCATGCCATGGCTTTGCGGAGCAAACAATTAGGAAGACTGGTGGTACTGCAGTGCTAGATGCAGCTATTAACAGAGAAGTCTAGGAAATAAAAAAGCCAATATGCTTACCACTTTCCAAGCCTGCGCTGTGCAGCATCACAGAACTCCCGTACTCCTCTGCCTGTCGTTTTCTCTTGGTTTCCGGATATGTCACCACCCGGGTTCGATGTCACAGATGGGTGGGATTAAGCCCGCTCAGCCAAACAGTAACTGCTGTGGTGTACTGCACTAGTCACTGACTGGCTGAGCAGGGCATCCGTGAGCCAGGTCGTAATGTAGTCGGAGGGGAGCTAAGAAGACAGCTGGCGGGGTCCGGGAGTGGGACACGGCTCTGCGCAGGCACAGGGACAGGTGACTATAACTTATTTTTTATCTTGCCCCCGCCTATATGATTGTTTATGCACTTAAAAGGGAATCAGCTGCAATTTACGTTCCAAACTGCTGACACTGTTAGATAGCTGTTAGGTCAAGGAGACACATGGTAACTTTCATAAATCCATCTGTGTTTTCAAAAAATAGAAAAATGCTTTTAATTTACAGTACAAAGTGTCCTGAATGGCAGCCAAGCAGTAAGAACTCCCTACTTTCCCTTCCATACCTAACCCTGCTTTGGTCTCAGCTAGAGATCAGCAAACCTCAAGCCTGTTTGGGTTCATCCGAAACCGAGCGCTCAGCATTTGATTACCAGTGGCTGAAGTTGCATGTAGCCCTAGGGGGCTCTGAGCGGGTTTTGATTTTTGCCATGGTTTACACCTGCCACTTTCCTCTGCCTATTACATGAGTAGGATGTAAGATGAAAAAAAGGTGCAAGGTTTTGCCCAAACCACTTTGTATGTGCAAAAATCTGCACCTTTTTCCAAATGTGCACTGAGATGATAAATTCCCCTCACTGTTATAATTTTAATTTTGTGTTTAGTTTGTTTTAGCTTGAGTATGCTACATTGTTTGCCCATTAATTTTAAAAAATGGAGAGAGAGATGCCATCTGAGTTAACTACACAGGTGTATTATCTTGCAATCCAATTTTATACACAACTTACAAATGATACAGAAAGGGTCTGAGGAATTGTCACGCGTCTGTTACGTGAGGCCAACTTGTTTATTTGCCCTCCTAACATTCTGGACCATTTGTATATGATTTCTCAACCATTTGTATATGAATTGGCAAAATATTTTATGTTTGATTATGAATAAACATGTGTCATTGATGAGAGAGCTGAACAATGGCTCTGAAGGTGTGCAAGGGTGAACCAACATGCTATAATGGAGCCATTCACTGTCAAATTCAACCAGGGGCCACCAGACATATCTAAAACAATAGTTCTGTAAAGCCTATTGCATATAAGGGCTCTAAAACAGACATATGCAATGAAGTTGCATCTTCATAAAAAGCCTCAGTTTTCACTACACTACTGGAAAAGGACCTCCACTGATCAATGAAGAGTTGACTTTTTCAATGAGTCACGTTTTGAGCTATCGAATGGGTAAATCAAACTAGAAACATCAGAAAACAAACACCCTGGAACCATTATTGGAAGAACAAAAGTCGGTGGTAGCAATGTTTTGTTCTGGGGAATGTTTTCATGGCATTCTCTGGGCCCACTCATCCATGCGAAAGCCACTCTCTACCAATTTGGGATTGAAAGAATCCTTGCAGATCATGTACACCAATACATGAAGATTGTCTTCTCTGGGGCAGATGGGATTACAGTGCACTGTACAAGGTGATAGAATATCCCCAGAGAGATAAATGTCCTCAGGAGAAAATAATGTATTTTTTTTCCCTTTCCATAGTTAACCCCTTCATGATCAAAGGTCATTCATACACGGAGGTCCGGGTCAAATTGAAGCAATGTTCCTCCTTGTTTTCAAAGAGCCACAATGCTTTTATTTTTCCACCTAGAGGGCTGGTTGGGGTGTCAATTTTTGCGCCATGTTTTCTAGTTTTTATTGGTATCATATTGGTGTAAGAGAAAAATTTGGATTGTTACTATGTCCTATTTAGTAGTGCACTGTAAATCATCCCTTAGCACAGTGCCAACAAGTTTAGTCCAGTGCACTTTCACCGGTCATGGCATGCACTATAAATCATCCCCTAGTACAGTACCAACCAGTTTAGTCCTGTGATTGAAGAAAAAAAAAAGAACCTGTGTACTACTGTCAGACACCCCAGCTTTGATTCCACCCCCTAAAATGGAGGGGATCAGAAATAGGTCTTCACCATAAAGGGGAATGCTGGGGGCTTAACAACAGCACCAGGGGCACTAAAATTACCTTATCACCACTCAGAAGGGTTCTAAGAAAAGAAAAAGGTTTTAAAAAATCTTTTGAAACATCATAAGTAAAGACCAAAGTCACACAGCATCTGGATTAGGAATGGATTAGTAGGATATAGAAGAAATATACTGTTATTTTTAGTTTGTGTTTTCTCTTATTTTATTTTAGGACGTTTTCTGCTTGGGAAGCAGACATTCGCATAGTGTAAACATCCACAAAAGGGTACATTGAGGCAGGTTGGATATGCTAAAGATTTTCTATAGATTTTCAGTACAAGCAGTGGATGTGCCATGCACAGAATGTAGGACGTCCTCTCCGTGGACGTTAAAATAATGATCATGACAATTATTTTCAGATGTCCTTTGCAAACAGCAGGTTTTTTATTAGTTGTTCACACACAGTTTTTCTTTTGTCACCATTCTTTCTCCGTTTTTACTATTAAATTCAATGGACTTTTCAATTAAGCTGCACCCAAGGGCCAATTGGTAAACCCAAACTAGAGTAATGTGGCAACATCCATCAAGGGGAGGCGAGACAGCTAAATGATGTCCGTTATTTTAGACTCAAATCTAAGGACCATATTACACAGCCTGTGCTATTACACTCACAAACATCCAGCGAGGGGGGGCATGGAGAGGTCTAGGAGGCCAATGGCAAGCTGAGCTGTTTTTTATATTGAACATGTTGTCAGCTGAAAAAAAATTCTTTTTTACCTGACCTATTACACCATACGAATGAACAAAAAACAATACAAATGGTTAATTGTTACTAATAATATCCCTATACAAGTGACAAATAATATGGTTACACTATGACCATATACCCCTACCACTGTAAAGAGACCAATGTTACCTTTATACCTATAGCTTCATGCCGGGACAGACCTACACTGTACTTTGTCCTCTCCATGGCCAAGTATAAGCAGTCACCACTCTACCCACATTTGGAATACAGGCAAAAAGACAAACTTGGTAAGCTCTCCTACAACACCATTAACACTAGGCAGGAGCATGTTGCTATAGCTGAAATTGCAGACACATAAAAACACAAAAAATGTAACAGCTCAGTGCTAATGGCAAGACACAGACCCAATACAGATATGAAAGTAGCCCCCTAACTGTTAAAAAAAAGCATACCATTTGCAAATAGTGTGAACCATCCCACCACAATGAGGTGGCCTCATGCTGGAGATGCACTTCACACATCCCACCCAGGTGGTTATTTTTGCCAGTATTAGTTGGATCCTCAATGCCCAGAGCATAGGATTACTACATGCCATGGAGAGGCCAAGTACAGTGGAGGGTCCATCCTGGGCTTTAGTAATTTATATTGTTTTATAGAATTTTTACAACTCTTTTATTATTTTACTACTTTTACACAATAAAAGCAAAATAAGTCTTAAGACTACCACTTATAATCAGTTCACAGGGTAGGCTTAAGCCTTTATCCAATGAATATTATTCAGTGACAGTATTGCGGTATTATCCAGTCACTGTATGGTGAGGGTAGTGGTCATGGTGTAACGGTATTATTTATCCTGTGTATACTGGTATTATTAGTAGTATTTTGTTTATATAGTGGATATTATTCATTGAACGTATAGAGTGCAGGAGTCAAACTGCTGTTGCAAACTACAATTAACTTGGGAGCTTTGGCTTTAGCTGTCCAGACATGATGGGAATTTAGGTTTTATTTGTTAATTGTATATTGGCAATATTGGTGGTATAGGTCTTGGTATACTGGGTTTGGTCAGTAGCAGTATGACAGTAACATGCATGGTGATAATATAAGCTTCTTGTATACTGGTGTTATTTGATAGCTATGATGCTATTTAGAGAATTGGAATGAGAAAATTTTTAAGGTACTATTAAATGGGCTTATGATGGCCCGTTCAATAAGGTAAATGAAATGCTAGATCAGCGCTTGTTTACTAAGCCTCGATAATCGTTTAAGGGCTGTCTATATATATTGTTAACAATGTCCATGCAGCCCTTGCCCTAAACTGTTAATACATTACTGGTCTTCTCCTGCCCTCTGCTTGCTTCCTAGATCTCTAAACTGACAGGCCGCTCAGCCAATCACAGGCCCGGACCACCGCGGCCAGTGATTGGTTGAGCGGCCTGTCAGCTTAGAGACCAGCTCTAAAGTTGCAACCACAATGCTGGGAAGTGAGCAGAGGGCAGAAGAAGACCAAGAGCGTGGAGAGGTAATGTATTAACAGTTTATGCAATCGTTAGCCGTTGGTGCTGTCAGCGGCCGATGATTTTAAACCCCCTAGCTACGCCCCTACGTACAGCAATCTGCTATATTGAGCAGTGCCATAGTGTGAAATGAGCAGCTGTCCAGTATGCATACTGCTTCTCCATTCACAAAGGGACACTCAACTTACCCATTTTCATGATTGCTTGGGGTCACAGTGTTCTGACACTCACCAGTGATCATTGATCCTGTGAATATGTCAAAAGTTGTGACATGTTAAGAGATGAAAGTTTTTTTTTTTTACAGGACAAGCTGTAGTTTTTGTTAGCCAAAAAGTGATATGTGTTCTAAAATGCTATGTTTCCACTAGGTAAAAATCAGGGCAAATAATGATTATGATGATCATGTCTTTTCCCTCCATCTTTTTGTTTACACTGTTCATCCTGTAGGAACAATATTGTTATACCTTAACAGATCAGACAATACGACACGCTATGATACCAAATATGCGTATTTATTTATTTTACATATTTTATTTGTATATTGGCAAAGGTGGTGATTTCAGAATTTCAGCTTTTATTGGGGGAGGGGCTTTGTGATATTATAGAAAATATTTTTTCTTTTAATACGCTTTTTATGCTCTCCTAGGGGAATTATAAAAGCAATAATTAGATAGCCTATCATTAGATAGCTATATTATTGCATAGCATTGATCGGTAAGATTGGCGCTCGGCATGTAGAGTCTGCCTGGCGCAGATGCTAGATGCAGATCGCCTAACCGAAATGACAAGGAATGTCAAGGAAAATGATCAGGACTGGTTCTGAGGAGGGCCTAACTTTTCTATTCTTATGGTTTCCTGTCCCAGGGGGTGGGGTTTCTCTCTCTGGAGGAGGATATATCAGTTATTGAATGATGGCCGTCATTATAAAAAAAAAACATTGTTTGGACTCAAACGGGCAAAAAAAGGCAGTGTAGGAACATGGGCTTGTACCGTACTACTTTATATAAAATAAAAACGCAACAATGACTTTATTTGGCAAATTATAGGCCGCAGAATTTATTTAAGGTTAAATGTCTTTTAAAACAACCATACAAACAAAGATGGGATTTAATTAAATTTAAAACCAACCAAGTAAAAACATCACTAATTCCATAAAAATCAGGAAATTAATTAGATAACTGTCCTTCCAGCCTATGCTGAGAGACCTCCCTTCATATAAACACTGCAACAGTACATGTTAGCCCCTACAGGGAGGGCGGGAGGGAAATCACTTACTTGACTATGTAGTTTACTTTTCTTCCTCTTTCTTCCGCAGGTACTGGACAACTGAAGCTGCGTGACAGGACCACCTGACCTTTTTTTTTTTTTTTTAAACTCAGTTTTATTAAAAGTGTATAGAAAGGCAGTACAAAGGAGAATTAGCACATGTATCATCAAGAAAGGGGTACCACGAACATTTCCATCTCGGTCAATAGAATGGTAAGTATGACAAGAAGTACTGCATAAAGGCAACTTACAATCAGAAACAACTCGTTGCAAATGTACATAACAGAGGTGATTCAATGACACACATAACCAAGTTAAGTCCTATCCGGGGGGGATACTGTCAGGTGTGAGTCTTTCCACGCGCCCCATACTTTAGCAAATTTTTTAGGACATTTACGGTGTAAATAAACAATTTTATCATACATCATTACAGTGTCAACCTGTTTTTTCCACATGTGAAGATTAGGGGGACGGGGGTCCATCCATCTGATGGCAATGGACTTACGAGCAAGAAACAACGTCTCCCTTAAAAAGGTGCGCTGGTGAGGCGTCCAGACCTCCTCCTCCAACAAGCCAAACAGGCACACTGATGGCGACAATGGGACCGGCACTGAAAGGACCGAGGACAGTAGTTGGATTACCGCACTCCAGAAAGAGGCAATAGATGGGCATATCCACACCATGTGCCAAAAGTCTGCATGACCTGTTTGGCACCTGGGACATATAGGGGCTGGAATGCGCCCCATGCGGAATAAGCGCTGGGGTGTTAAGTATGCTTGGTGGATAAAATACAGTTGGATTAGCTTATTATTAGCTGCTGGGGATACGTATCTGTGAGACTCTAATAGGGCCTCACAGTCCTCGTCATCTAGAGTAGGGATATTTGTTTTCCATCTATCTAACGCCGGAAGAGGGCTGGACGCCACCACCGCAGTGATCAGGTGGGAGTAGAGAGTGGAGACTAGGCCTCCTGGACCTTGGGATCTGATTACACCTATCAAGGGGTGCGAGGACAATGAAGTCGCTGGGGTGGGGAACTGCGCGTTCAGGGCATGGCGCAGTTGGAGATATCTAAAAAAGGAAGTACGCGGGATGCCAAAAGAATCCCTTAGGGAGTCAAAGGTTCGTATGGCATGGTCTACATACATGTCACTCACATATAGGACCCCTATCTGAGCCCAATAGTTCTGTTCAGTGAGGGATAACAAATGCGGGAGAGAGTGGTTATTCCATAGTGGAGCCTCCTCGGGGGTTCCCTGAAACCGCAGTTTGTTTCCGGCCGCCAACCAGACTATGCGGCCCACCTTGTGGGCGGGTAGGACCTGTACTCGGGGGCAGGAAGATGCCTCCAAGTAGGACCACAGGGATATCGGAGATATGAAGTCCAACAAGTGCTGGTCAGGAGAGGGACCCGGGTTTACCTGCAGCCATGGGTTTAGGTATTTTAGCTGCCCGGCAAGATAATAGAGGTATATATTGGGGAGAGACACACCCGCACTATCCTTTGGCCGTTGTAGTCTGGCAAACTGGAGTTTTGATCGCGATGGACCCCATATGAAGGGAATCATAGCCGAGTCCAAGTCTCGGAAAAAGGATTGCGGAATTGGGACAAATATATGTTGCAGGGTATAAAGGCATTTGGGCAGGACCACCATCTTAATTAAATTAACTCGGCCCACCACCAACAGCGGTAGTGAGGCCCAAATTCTAAATTTATTGCGGAAATGTCCCAACAATGGAAGAACATTTAGTGCCAGCGACTGTGCGGGGGTCTTGGCGATCATGACGCCTAAATATTTGAAATGGTCCACCACGATCAAACCCTCCAGCTCCGAGCCCACACTACCATTTCTAGATGAGCTAAGAAACTGCAGTGAGGATTTGCCCCAGTTGATAGAGAGGCGGGAGTATGACCCAAAAGTATCGATCAGCCGAATGGCCACAGGCAAGGACCTCTCAGGGTCAGATAGGAATAAGATGAGGTCGTCGGCGTAGAGGCCGACTCTGTCCTCCCCGGCAGAGTGGGGGATGCCTGATAGTGAGGAGTCATGTCTAAGAAGAGAAGCGAGAGGTTCGATAGAGAGAATGAAAAGGAGGGGGGAAAGGGGACAGCCCTGGCGGGTACCACGCTGTAGGGAAAAGGAGGGAGATAGTATACCATTCAATGCTATAGAGGCTCTTGGGGCTTTATATAGGATAGAGATCCATCAGACAAAATTCTGCCCAAATCCCATCCGTCTTAAGACCTCTAATAGGAAGGGAATTTCCACTGAATCGAAGGCCTTGGCAGCATCCAGAGATGCCAAGGCCCAGTCCCTATCATCACACACTTCCCGCTGGACAGTCACCTGCACCCTCCTTAGATTGTCGGAAGTACTGCGGCCAAGGACAAAACCAGACTGGTCCGAGTGTATGATAGTAGGGACCAACTTATTAAGGCGATTTGCCAGTAATTTGGTTAGCATCTTGTAATCTGAGTTTAAAAGTGATATGGGTCTATAGGAACCACATATCAGAGGGTCCTTATCTGGCTTCAGTAGCAGTACTATGTTGGCCTCATAGAATGAGTCTGGCAGCCTTCCCTCCTCAAATGATGCTTTAAGCACCCCCAACAGCTGAGGGAGAAGGATGTCCTGGTATTGCACATACAGCTCAGTGGGGAAGCCATCCGGCCCGGAGGCCTTACCCTTAGCCAAAGAAGCTAGCGCATCTCCGAGCTCTTCAAGTGTTATAGGAGCGTCTAGGAAGGATACGAAATCATTAGTAAGGGTAGGGAGGGGGATAGAAGCTAAGAAAGAAGAGATGTCTGCCGGGGAGTGGGTCAGTCTGGTACTGTATAGGTCCCTGTAATACTGCACGAAGACCTCTGAGATTTCCTCGCTGCCCGTGGCCAGACGGCCTGTGGCGTCTTGCACTTGGAGTATAGCTGGGGAGGCTGTGTTTTGATGGATGAGATAAGCAAGGAGACTGCTGGACTGGTTGCCCTGTTCAAAGTAACGTTGGTTTGTAAAGAACACCTTGCGTTTAGCTTTTTCATGCAACACAGTCGTATAGGATCTACCAGCCAGCAGCCATTCCCTCCTGGTATGTTCTGTGGGCTGGGCAATAAACTCTGCCTCTAGTCTGGCACATAGGGCAGCCGCCTCATCCTCTACCCGGGTTGCCTCTCGTTTGTGGAAGGAGATTGAGGAATGTACACATCCTCGAAGATAGGCCTTCAGGGTCTCCCAATATAACAGGTCACTGACCTCTGGCCGATTAGCCTGTATAAACACGGTTAACTGGTCTGGGATTCTATCCCGGTCCCCAAACAATGACAGCCAAAACGGGTGAATTTTCCTCGGCCCAGTTGGGGTAGTAAAAGGGGTAAGATTGAGATCTACTATAATGGCCGAGTGATCGGACACTGCTCGTTGGACATGGAACACATCTACCATGGCCACTCGGGCCCGGGGGTTACCAAATACATAGTCAATGCGGGAGAGGCTATGCCCACCCGCCCCATGGCACGTGTATTCCTGTACCCGAGGGTGAGCCATTCTCCAGAGGTCCAGCCATCCCACTTCCATCATGAGTCGCGCCAGCGGGGTAGGCCCAGAAGCAGTGTCAGGCCCTAGGGCCATATGAAATCTGTCTAATACAGGGTCATACGTCATATTATAATCACCCATGCACAGTATTATAGAGTTTGGGTACGCCGATGCAAACTTAATGGCGTCATGCAAAATACCTATAGGGGCCGGGGGGGGTAGGTACACACCAACTAGGACCACCGGTATCTGGGCAATCTTCCCTTGAGCGAAAACCGCCCTTCCCTCGGGGTCTATGTAAGTATGACCTGGTTCCCAACGCAGGGCCCTGTGGATTAATAAAGATACTCCTCGAGATGCAGAAGAATGTGAGGCATGTAGGGACCACTGCACCCAGGGTCTAGCTAGGAATCTATATGACTCCGGAAGCATGTGTGTCTCCTGAAAACACAGTATATGTGGATTGTACCTCCTGACGTGTTCAAATACCATTGCCCTCTTACGCGGGGTCCCCAACCCCCTTACATTCAAGGACATTAATCGTGTAGTCATATCAAACTCTATCACCTCATGTAACTAAAACGCAACACACAATAACTGGTGAACAATGAAAGGGGAATTTACAATAGAACGCAGAAGATCTACGTGGCTTCTTATACGGGGGAAGTCTGAGAAACGGGGTCTCGGGTACTCAGACTTAGTACTTCAATGGGTAACCGGTGTGACATATGAGCTATCAGCTGCCAAACAGGCATGACCATTATGCGCCCTCGGGCGAACGTTTCTGTCATTGCTGATACTCAAAATATGTATGTTGGGCAAGGGAGAGGTGTCAAGAAGAAGGGAGGGAGGAGGGTGGAGAAGGAGGGAAGAAAAGGGGGTAGGGGGGGGAAGGGGGAGAGGAAAAGGGAACATTAATGGAGGGAGGGAGAGATAGGGGGGGGAAGGGAGGGGGGAAAAGGGGGGGGGAGGGGGGGGAGGGGGAAAGGGGGTGGGAAGGGGGGAGAAGGGGGGGAGAAGGGGGGAGAAGGGGGGGAGAAGGGGGAAGGGGGGGGGGAGGGGGAAGGGGGGGAAAAGAAAAGGGGGAAGGGGGGGGGGAAAGAGAAGAATGTGCATCTAAACCGCAGGATGTCTGCTTTACAGCGGCGTGGCCATGGTGGCGCAGGAATCGTTGTCTCTGGCATCGGACCTCAACGGAGATCTGCAGGAGGTATAGTGCAGGAAAAAGTCTCAGTTATGTCACTGTGGAGAATAATCATACTTGCTCAACCGGGGGGCCCCCCTGCAGTCCTCAGCGCGGGGATGGCGGCGACATGCGACCGCGGCCCAATGACTGAAGCCAGTCGTCCGCCTCGGCAGGGGTGTTGAAGAACAAGGCCCGCTCATCGTAGATAACTCGGAGGCGGGCCGGGAAGGACATGGAGTAGATGATGCGCCGTTCTCGCAGCTTGGCCTTCACAGCTGTAAATGAGGCCCTCGTTTTCTGGAGAGCAGCGGAGAAGTCCGGGAATAATTGGATGCTGGCATTCTGGTACGTTACTTGGCCCAGTCTGCGAGCCGCGGATAGCGCCGCGTCCCTGTCCCGGCTACTGAGCAGGCGCACCAGGAATGGCCTTGGCGGGGCGCCGGGTGGTAGCGGCCTGGAAGGTACACGGTGGGCCCTCTCCACCGCAAAGGCCATAGAGAAATGTGCATCAGGAAGGATATCCTTGAGCCAGTGCTCAGCGAATGTGCATGGATCTTTCCCCTCAGCCCGTTCGGGAAGACCCAGGATTCTCAGGTTATTACGCCTGAGGCGGTTTTCTAGGTCGTCAGCTCTCTGGGCCCAGGCGGCAGCCGACTTGTCTAGGGCTGTGAGCTTAGCTGGCATGGGGGCAGTCATATCCTCAAGATGGGAGATTCGTGTCTCCGTCTCACTCACCCGGGCCCTGAGGTTCTGGAGGTCCTGGCGTAGTAAACCAACGTCAATTTTCACCTCCTCAATCTTCCCTGTCAGAGCAGAGGTGGAGGATTGTATGGCCGCCAGTAGTTGAGCAGTTAATTGTGGAGAGTGTAGGTTCGGAGTCCGGATCCTCCGAGTCGGCCGCTGCTGTGTTTGGCGCCATTTCGGCATCCCGGGCCGCCCGCTGCTGCTCGGCGCCATGTTGGTCTGTAGGCCAAAAGTACTCTTTCAGCTTTTCTGCGGCAATGGTCTGCCGTGTGCGGTTCATTCTTCTGCTGGGGCGACCCCTTGTCATTCAGGTACAGTCTGGTACAGTTTGGCAGCTTATATCGGCAGGATGAAGGTAGTAAGCCGGTTACCAGCCGGAGCTCACATGCAGCACGTCTGTTCTGCTCGGCGGTTAGCCACGCCCCCCGGACCACCTGACCTTTAACGCCTTGACAGCTAACTGCCAATGCTGGAACAGCCAATCGTAGGATCTCCTTTGAAATCTGCCTGACAATAGCATCTGAGAAGAATCTTCGCGAAAGGTTAGTACCAAAACCGCCCCCACAAAGGTGGGGACGGGAGAAACCATTTCACATTTAATACTTACCTTTATACTCGAACAAAACTAATGTACATCTGACATTTATACATTACACGAAGACCATTGAGTAACCTTGAGTACGTGCCCGCCCATGTTGTCCCTTAATATTCATTACAGGGCCCTTTCATGGGCTTGTACCGTACTACTTTATATAAAATAAAAACGCAACAACGACTTTTTTTGGCAAATTATAGGCCGCGGTATTTATTTAAGGTTAAATATCTTTTAAAACAACCATACAAACAAAGACGGGATTTATTTAAATTTAAAACCGACCATGTAAAAACATCACTAACTCCATCAAAATCAGGAAATTAATTAGATAACTGTCCTTCCAGCCTATGCTGAGAGACCTCCACAAGACAGGGCAGCAAAAGGCTGAAGCCGCCCCAAGCTGCCCTGGCACACTAATACCGCAGCCTCCTCAACAATTTGCAAATCATTGTTAAAGATGTCTAACCCGACATCAGACAGGTGAACCCAGAATTTTATCCAGAAAAAACGATTCTCTGGCCGACCAGATCAACCGTGGCACAATTTCAGAAAAACATTAACAGGCCTGGGGAAAAAGAGCCCAGACAGAAAGGAACAAACCCTTGATATCAGATAACAAAGGAACCGTACTAATTTTACCCAGGTCGGTACCACCAATGTGTTATACTATAATGGACGGAGGGTCCAAGTCAGGATGCAAAATTATCAACTCTTCCATGACAGATCTAACCAGTAAGCCACCAACCCCCCGCCATTTGACCACGGACCTATCCACATCAAGGCTGAGAGAAGTGGAATAAGAACGGATACAAGCTCTCTTATAGGCCAGAGCTATGAAAGAGTGCCCGATAATCCAAACCACAGTCTTGTGACCTGAAAAAGATATTACAAAGACAAATTAGGGCGAATATAAATGCGATAATGATCAGAAGACCAAAGACCAATGGATTTAATTAACTCAGAAGGAAGCCCCAAAGTAGCCGGTTCGGTGGCAGCACCGATGCGAAAACTATGTGGTGAGAATCCGGAACATCCAAAACTTTACATAAAACAGCTCTGAACTGATAGGCAGTCACCGGGGAGCCGTCTGCATGAATAAACAAAAATCTATGGCCAGCAGGTCTAATCTGAAAGTAGTTCTTGAAAACAGATACAGGGCAAAAAAAAACCCATCTACAGGATTTATACGAACAACAGCCCCTCTACCCGCCTGGTCAGACTTAGACTTCCGTATACAAAGTAAAAAAGAGGAAATATGAAAAGACACGTCCGAAACTAACAGGGGGGGGGGGGGAGGAGCGGTTAGGAGGAACTAATTCCGAAATACGGAAACCCCCGAAAAAAAGCGCAAGAAAATAAAGACTGAAATAAATAAGACTCAGGTTCGGAAAAACAGACTTGAGGACAAGAAAGCAAAATCTGTTGAAGTAACTGGTAGGAAATAGGACGTCTAAGGTCAGGGGTAGAGACCTGCCTGCGAAAGCCCTTAAGCATTTGTTTAGTCTGAAACCATGAGTTAACCGGCCTAACATTATTCCATTTCTGGAAAAAAGAAATGCCGGCCGTAATGTTAGATACGGAACTGGCTGACAGACCAGCTTCCATAAGGGAAGACAGAAATTCAATAGCCAAAGAAAAATCTTCAGATAAACAATCTATAGCTTTGAAATCGCAAAAAGACTGCCATCTACACCAGGACCTAACATAATTGTTCCAAGTCTTGGGAACTACAGAATTCATGAAATAGCAAGCAGCTATTCCCATACCACGTCCCACAGGTGCCGGGGACAATCCAGACCTTCTTCGTCGGCCCATGGAACCAGGTCCCGGAACCTGTGAGACTGAGCATGGGACAAAGAATCAGCAATTAGGTTAGTGCGGCCTATAACATACTTTGCTTTCAACCATATATTTAATTTGAAACACAATAAAACTAAATGACGAAGCAATTTTACTACAGGATCCGAGCTAGAGGACAGACAATTGACAGCAAAGAGCACTCCTTTGTTGTCCGTGCTAACTAAGATCCTTCTATTCTTAAAGTGAGAACCCCAAACTACTAAAGCTACCAAGACAGGAAAAAGTAGCAAAAGAACTACGTTTTTGGTTAAACCACCCGAAACCCAGGAAGAATGCCAAGGATGAGCACACCAATGTCCATCATAAAAAGCACCAAAACCCAAAGATCCAGCGGCATCGGTGTACAGACCAATAGCATCCGAGTCTACAAATGAAGATTGCCATACTGAGTGGCCATTAAAGTCCGACATAAAGTCCAGCCATAAACTAAGATCATCTTTCAACAGTTTCGTCAGGCGGACATGAGAACAAGGAGAACTGAAACCTTTCGTCGCCAAATACAAACTGCGAACAAAAACTCTCCCCATCGGGATGACTTTTGATGCAAAAACTAACAAACCCAAAAGAGACTGTAGCTCTCTCAACAAAACTTTCTTACGACCTAAAAAATCAAGAAGCAAAGTCCGAATCTTGGCGACCTTGTCCAATGGTAGACGAAATTCCATAGATAAGGAATCAATTTTGATTCCAAGAAAAAACAAACGAGAGCAAGGCAGGACGGTCTTCTCGTCAGCCAACGGGACACCAAAATGCTTACACACACGAATGAAACGGAACAACAAATTAGAACAATCCAAACAGTTAGCAGAACCCAGAAACAAAAAAATCATCTAGATAATGTAAAAGGCCACCACCAGTAGAACCACAAAAAACTACCCACTCTAAAAATGAAGAAAATTACTCGAAATAATAACAGGATAAAGAAAAACCCATTGGTAACGGTTTAATAAAAATTACCCTCGAACTGAAAACTCAGAGAATTATAACCAGATCCACACACAGATAACAATCTGAAAGCAGATTTCACGTCGGCTTTCGACATGAGAGCACCAGGGCCTTATCAAAAGATGCATAAGCAACTTTAGCACCCTCCAAAGAAATTTCATCATTCAATGAATACTTGGGAGGGTAAGATAGATGGTGGATCAGACGGAAACCATTGGTTTCTTTCTTGGGCACTAAGCCCAGAGGAGACAGTCTAAAATTATGAAAAGGGGGAGAAGGGAACGGACATTCGACCCTCCCTTCAGAAATTTCTTAGTTTATTTTCTCCAAAACAATAGCTTTATTCTGATTAACAGAACTCAAGTTTTGAACCCAAGAGCAGCCTGAACCTCGAAATTCCGGAAAACAAAAAAAACAACAGAAAAACCCTCAATCAATAAATTAGCTGTCGCCTTGTCTGGGTATAGTTTTAACCATTCCAGCATATTTTCCAGTCTCACTGGACTCAACACTCTTGGAAATTGCTTCTCGAGTGGAAGCGGGTTGTTGGTTAGAGTGGTTTGCTCTCTTAAAACACCTCGCAGCTCGGTGTGCGATCCGCTGCAGTGTGAGCATTCATGTTTGTATTTACAAGATGGTCCCCACTTGTATTGTGAGTCGTTAAAAGCAAAGCAAAATCCTTTGCGAAAGGGCACACCCGCTGCTTTGGATCGCACAGACATATTCTGCCTCTGAGGAAGCATCAGATTCAGCCAAAGGCAGACATCTTTCTGTCCCCAGTGCACGGTAGGATGGACTGACAACTTCTGGCGGAACATTTCATCGTATACGTTCCAAGCCGAACCTCCGAAATGTTGGTACGCCTCAAAAACAATATCCAGATGTTGAAAAAGCAGCGAGCAACGTTCTGGCGCTTTTTCACCCATTACAGCTGAAAATATGCAAAAGCCTTGAAGCCAGTTGTAAAAGGACTTAATAATTATAGGCTTCTTCTTGTCATCCTCCTTCTCCTTTAACCCTTTGAGGACCAGGCCCAAAATGACCCAGTGGACCGCGCAAATTTTGATCTTAGTGTTTTCGTTTTTCCCTCCTCCCCTTCTAGCACTAGTGCTCTAGCACTTTCAGTTTTCTATCTACAAGCCATGTAAGTGCTTGTTTTTTACAGGAATAGTTGTACTGTGTAATGGCGTCTTTCATTTTACCATAACATATATGACGGAATCCCAAATATATTATTTATGAAGATATAAATTGGTGAAATCGTAAAAAAGAATGCAATATGGTAACGTTTGGGGGGTTCCTGTGTCTACCTAATGCACTATATGGTAAAAACGACATGATAAAATTATTCTATAGGTCAGTACGAACACAACCATATGCAGGTTTACGCAGATTCTCTAATGTTATATATTTTTTTAAAATGAAATCCTTTTTTTTGGCAATTAATTATAAATAAAATGGGCCTATTGTGACGATTATAACAGTTTTATTTTTTCACCTATGAGGCTGTATGGGGTGTCATTTTTTCCGCCATGATCTTTAGTTTTTATTAATACCATATTTGTGAAGATTTTAAAAAAGATTATAGAAGTAATCACAAGAGAACATTACCCTTGAAACTTATAAGGACTAGGCTGAGGTCCAATGGAGGTAGTGGATTATAGAACTTTTGTAGTGACCCCAAAGAACTTCATGACCCAGGGATGGTTAGCAACAACACAGAGACCTGGACCTATAGGGTAGCCGGTTTTAATCCTTTCTCTAAACTGATAAAAATCTAAAATTTTAGCTATAATAGACTTATAAAAGTCCATTTTGTCTCATTCTAAAAAAAGATTAGAAAGCTCCCCAAATTCCAAAATAGATCTTTGATGTAACCGACTTTCTACTTTTCTGTAGGGTAGATATGACTGCATTTGGGAGACCGTGATTCCTCAAGATTATCCTTTCAAGCCAGGCCATCAGGTGCAGCTGCCTGAATTCTGGATGTAAGATTGGTCCCTGAGCAAGTAAGTATGCTTGATCTGGGAGTATCCACGGGTCTGCTATTGATATTGGCTGGAGACAAGAGAACCAGGCCCTGTCCTGCCTGATCTTCTTCACTACTGTTGGAATCAAGGCTAGTGGAGGGAAGGCATACATTAGATTCACTTCTGCGCTAAAGTGTCTACCCCTGTGGACAGGTAAAGAAACTGTCTCACCTGCAAATTTGCCTTTGTGGCAAACAAATGTATGACTGGTCTCCCCAAAGGTCTGAGATTTTTCTGAAGATTGCAGGATTTAGCAGCCTCTCCCCCTGATGTAGCTGGTGGGGTCTGAGATAGTCTGCTTTTGTGTTGAGGGACCTTTTGAGGTGAGCTGCTGTCAGGCTTAGGAGGTTCAATGCTTTCCCAGGCAGCCAACAAGGAATCAAGAACTGGTGCCAATTTTCTAAAATTAGAGGATCAATTGTGATACTCTACTCCCAGATTCCTGGAAATGTTGATGGTCAAGCTGAGCTCCCCAACACCAGGGACTGGCGTTCATTTTGACAATACTTGGAGAGGAGACTATCCAACTTAGGGTCCTATTACACGGGCCGATGGGGGCCCGATGAATACTGTAAACGAGCACTGATCTGGTAGATCTGCACTAATTTACTAGGCCTATTGCATGGCCCGATAATTGTTTACCAAGGGCTGTATGGACATTGTTAATGATGTCCTACAGCCCTTGCTTAAACAATATACATTACCTATCCATGCTCCAGTGCTCCTCCTTCAGTCTGTTCCTTCCCGGGTCCCGCGCACTGCAGCTTCAGAGTCCCGGTCTTGGCCAGTGGTCCCAGTCTGTCAGCTCAGACAGGCCGATCTGAAGCTGCAGCGTGTGGGACCCGGGAAGAGGCAGGCCGCAGGAGGAGCCCTGGAGCATGGATAGGTAATGTTTACTATTCGCAGAATCATCAGCTGCCGGCTGCGTATCTCTATTACATGTAGAAATGCATGGTCGATGGCCGATGATTTTTGGTTTGGGCCTAAAGCAACAATCAGCAAATAATTGTTTAATCGGCTGATCGTTGTTTCTATTACACTGAGCGTAAATCATCAGAATTGGGCTGATTATCGATTATATATATATATTATATATATTATAGGACCCTTACACTTGAAGTGACGTGTGGCCTAGACAATCATCAGGAGAAACTGTCGAGCATTTCCTGAGACAACTTGTGTAAACCCCCAAACAACTTGTGTAAGGGCCTGGAATGTATCTGTGCCAACAGAACTGCAGGGATTGCATCTGTAAATAACCCCAAAAGAAACATACACTTTTTCATGGGTGAAGTTTCTACGTTAAGTTAGGTGAAGTCACTACCGGTTCCAGTTTTAGAATTTTGTCCTCTGGAAGAAAATATATTTGAATAGCTGAGTATGATGCCTGGAAACCTTTTCTGTTTGGCTGGCACCAGAGAAGATTTTTCCAGGTTCACAATTCACCCTAATTTTTTAGGTCCTTTTTAGCCGTTTAAGTAATCTTTCCTCTGAGTCCCCTACCAGAAGGAAATCATCTTAATAAGGAATGAATAGACCATCCTCTTCTCTTATGTGGGCCGCTGTCTCCGCCACTTTTTCGTGAACATCTTGGATGCAATGGATATGCCGAATGGCAGAGCTCTGAAGTGCAGATGTACTAGGGAGCTGTTTAACCAGATAGCTGTTCGTAGGAACTTCTGGAAATCTAGAAGGGTGGGCTCATGCCGGTAGATATCTTTTAGGTCTATTGACGGTAGAGTAGATTGTCTCTATCTTGAACCTTTGTACTGTATTTTAGAAATTGATTCAGGCATTTGAGATTTATGAGGACCCTGTAGCTTTTGTCTGGCTTATGAACTAAGAATAAGGTGGAATAAAGCCTGGCCTAGCTGTTCTGGTACAGGAATAAGAACTTTCTAAGAGAAACAGAACCTCTTGTTTCAGAGACCACTGTCTCTTTTCCCCAAGTGACTTTTGATCACCACAAAGGGAGTGGAGAAAGAGGAAATCTAAGCATACGCCATTTCGGATACACTGCAAAGCCCAGGAACTTCCGTAGATGGATTCCTACTACTGGGTAAAATGGCTCTGACTTTTTACAAAAGAGGTACCCTCTGGATTTATTAAAACCTCTTCTGATACCTGGCCTATCTGTGCTCTTCCTCTGGAACTTGTCCCTGTTCCGGCCCCGAAAGGGCTAGTACTGCTTACTCTGAAAGGCAGATGGAAAGGGGGCGTGTAGTGGGTGGAACGGAGGGCACGGACTCAGAGTCCGCGCAATTTACCATCCGTTCCGCCCAAATATACGCCGAAAACCTACTCCAGTCCTCAGCTGGCGTAGGTTTTCGGCGGTGCGCACCGGCGCGCACGGGATTTATGTAGAGGCAGCCCGCCTCTACATAAATCTCCGTAGCGCCGGAGCTGCGGGGGCATTTTTAAGTCCGGCGTAAAAAACGCCGGACTTAATAAATGCCCCCCTGAGTGTGCAGAGAGTGTCCTGCTGGGGCCTTTCTCTAGCTGTCCTAAAAAAATGGACAGAATACAGACCGATTCATTTTTATAGCCCCATTCACACATCCCTACATGTTACAGATCTGTGTTGGATCCGTAATCTGTGGCGGAAAAAAAAAACAAAAACGGGCAAGCCATTGTGTGGCGGGTAACTGTGCTATGAATCGCCTATTCTGAATGAAGGGGTCCATGCAAATGCGAACAGTTACGGATGAACATCCGTAGTCCTTTCCATAGCTGCAGGAGGGCTACAGATATGTGCATGAGGCCTTATGCTTATTCCTCCCCTTGACAGGTGCCATTGTAACAAGATGATAAACTTACTACAGCTGCCAGTGAATTGCCTGTTATGGCTGATGAGTGTGTGTACATACCATATATTACTAGCACTTTGTAGTTCTGGAATAATTCTACAGAGAGAGAGAGAGTATGAATTGTTTTCAATATCTATATTTCATAACTGAATAGATGCAATGGCTCAAGTTTTAATCTCCACCCCTCACCTTGACTGTAGATGGATGTAAGCCAGTTTTCTTCTTATAAAACCTAAGCATAAATGCAGAAGGAGGGAGATTCCTATCTGGAAATCCCGTAACTGTACACAGAAGCCTTTATTCACAATGAAGTTTCAGATCGCACTATGGATTTTCATTATGGGAATCAACTTTTCATTAACTAAAGGTAAATCAAATCATTTTCTTAATATATGGAACACACTGTGTTAGTCTTAGTTAGTCTGCAGATATGGAGGACAAGTGCATGAGTCAGCATTAGGGGTAAAAATTTTATCTCAATTTTGCAGACAATATCAGTCTTACTAACTAATGTTAATATCAATTATATTAGTATAAGGCATTAATATATTATCAAGAATAAATATTTGTCTTTTTATAGGCTTTAACATTAAAGGGCAATTCCAGTGATTTTTTTTGTTTCAAGTCAGCTGGTGTCAAAAAGTGGCAGTAATTTGCAATTTACTTTGAATTAAAAATCTCAAGTCTTAGACAAGTCAAGTTTCATGTCATAGACATAGATATGCAGGACATAAAGAAGCTGATAAGTACTGAAAGACTTAAGTTTTTTTTTTTTCAAATAGAAGTAACTTACAAATCTCTGGCACATTGTGACACTAGTTGATTTGAAAGATTTTTTTTTCTGGAGTTACCCTTTAAACTTGTCAAGACATTGTGAATGAACCATAGATAACAATAGGGGCTTCTAAAAAAGACTAGGTGAATTGTGATACCATTCTGAGGGGGTAAGGATATCACATGGAAAAAAAATATATAATTTTTAGTTTTTGCATAGAGTTTTAAAATAAAGAGTCATAATGAATATGATTTTCAAAAACTGCATATTTATGATTATAAAAACTTTTCATATAAAATGGTATCACTTAATGCAAACATTTAATAAATATTCTGTTAGACAAGATTCACAGTGAATCCGTTCGATGACACAAAACAAAGTTTGATGTCCATTCAAGAATGCAGACAGATATCTGAGCAATCCGGTTTACTTCAATAGGGTCTGTCGGGTGTCCATCTGGTCTCTATTCTGCACGATTTGGGCTGACAAAAATTACTGCTTGCAGGATTTATTTTGTTCACAAAAATGCTAAAAAATAAACTGAACTTGTGACAAAGTTTCCTGAACAGCCCTGGCAGAAGTGCTTAGATTGGGCAAAACTGTTTTTTTTTTTTTTTTTTTTTTAATAGCCTCTGTCTAGAGTTCTGCCACTTTCTAATATGTGGATACTGGGATACTAGGAACAGGGTTCCCAATGGCTCAATGAAAGGTCTTAAGGGTCAGATTTGACACATGAACTCAAACTTAGCTAGGAAATGAGAAAAGAAAGTAGGTATAATTATTCAGATAGGACTTTTCTTGAATTAGACAAATCCTACAGAAAATCCTATTGTTGCTGTACAATTCATGTAGGTGAGTGGTATGTAAAAGAAAAAAACTGTTTTAGTTAATTGAGTTTCATGAGTGGTCTTTCAGTTAGAATTAATATAGTGAGGCATATTAAAATAAACACTATCATTATGTTGATTTTAAGGGTCAGCTCCAGCTTCACTCTGTCACATTAAACTTTGTTCTTTATTGTTCCTGACCATTGTGACTCACTACAGTAAATCAATGTGGACATTACATGGATTGATGAAGACGTTTTATAGTGTATAAATCATTTATGCGGGTTTAATCACAGAGTTTAATCTAGGAAATTAACACACCTGTTTTTTAACTTTAACATCAAATTTTAATTTAAGTTGTTTTTTATGTATTTTATATGTAACTTATTCTTAGTGCATTACTGTGAAACTAACTTTCTTTTAAATTTTATTTACTTTTTAAAGCCCCTAAGCGACACTGCTACCAAGCAGAACAACTATATACAAAGGATGAAAATGTCACAAAAGTCAGAGCCAGAAGAAGTTTGCAAAGATTTGGTCAAGGTAAAAAAAAGCAACATAGTCGTGAGTAGCTAAAGGTAACTGTGTAAAAAGGATGTGTATGAAATACATTTTCATTAACCACCATCTCACATTGTTAAGCAAGACACTCTCAAAAAAAAAGTTTTTTCTTTCAGATATATTATGACAATAGTCACTCATTCACAAATGGTTATTACCACAACTGTGATCTCTTTTAGAAACAATGCTCCAATGTTACTGCCACTCAGTGCTAATACCCCACCCCAATGTGCCCATGTGTAATGCCTCTACTGTCCACCCATGCCTTTATAAAAAGTATCTGAGCACCCATAAAATAATAGTGCCTCATACGGAAAACAGGCCCCCTGTGCCTCCCTATAATAGTAATGCCTTTTGTGTTAAAGTAATAATGTCCCCCATGTATTAATAATGCCGCTACTGTGCTCCCGCACAGTAATATTACCCTTCCGTGCCCTCATATAGTGATAATTTTCTATGTCAGCATATAGTAATATAGTAATAAAGTACTCCTTTGCCCCTATATAGTAATAAAGCTACTTGTGCTCTCTTAGACTATGTTCACCTTTTGTCACGGAACGGCCGGTCTCAGAAAAGATCATCCCAGCCGGTACTGCAGTACCGGCCGGATTATCCTTAGCGCCGCTGAATTCTGATGCATCTGTATACAGCCGCATCAGAATTCCCCACTGCTCACAATGGAGCATGCAGCCGGAGCTGCTTGCTCCACTGTGAGCACTGACATGGTTTTCTGTGGCCACTATTCAATGAATAGCGGCCGCAGAAAGCTGACATGTCGGTTCCTCACGGCGCCACTAGGGTCCCGGCCGGATCCTATGCTTTCAATACACCCTGTGTGCTGTATAAATCATGGCCGTTGTTGCAACGGCAGTGATTTCTACAACACATACATTGTGTGAACATAGCCTTATATAGTAATACTGTCCTCATATGTTAATTAAGTCTCCTGTGCCTCTATATAGTAATGCCTCTGTGCCTTAAAATCATAATAATACCCCCATTTGTCTCTATACAATAATGCCCTCTGTGCCTTTATGCAGTAATACCAACCAATTATTAGCCCACCATATGTTAATAATACCTGTCTGTACCTCTATATAATAACAAAAAAAAAAAAAAAAAAAAAAAAAATTAATAATAATAATAATCTCTTTAGCCCCCCCCATACTAATAGTGCCATCTGTGTATCCATATAACAATAGTTGCCCCGTGCCCTCAAATATAGCATTACTGCATCTGCGTTTGGAGAAGGCAGATAGAGTCGGGGGTGTCTGGGCGATCGTCCAGAGATTCGGGGCACTATGTATGGTGCCCCTGTTCCTGGTGTTATTTTGATTCCCATTCAGAACTTCAGCTCAATGCTTTAGTGATGTCATTCTTATTCGCTGGCCTGCGCAATAATGAATCCCTCCCTCCACTACCTTTAAGCTATATAGGGTTTGGATAATGGGACTTGGCTACTTACCATGTGTGACCACAAAAAGTGGACGTTCTGAGAGAAAGCCAAAGCAGTGCCAGGTGCAGTACATCCACGTAACATCGAATAATTATTGCTTTATCTAATTATCTAATTCGGTAGCACTTTACAGCTTGTCATCACTCAAATTTGTCCCTGTCCCCGTTAGGGATCACAATTGCAAATACACTTAGCGGTATTGTTTCAGAGTGTGAAAGGAAAGCAAAGTAACCAATGTATTACTATATATATTATTTTTATAAGCCCAATATAAAATATATGGATATTGAAGGGGTACTCCAGCTATACTATACTATATTACTATATTTAACCCAGACACCTGGAATGCAAACCTATACAACATTGCAATTGCATTGAATTGCAATACATTGCTTGTTAGCTCCCTTTCTGTGCCGCTCTGACCGCCAAAAGTGTTGCACTTCTTGTAAAAATGCTTCATGGCCCGGCTGCTTTCAATTGATGCCATTTTTGCGCCATGACGTAAGCTTGCAGTGTGCTTCCCTTTTCTGGAAGTGCCGCCCTTCTCTTCAGAGACTGTGTTTGTGTGCCCTACATTAGCGATAAGAGAGAGTACACCTGACAGAGCGGATATTGTCCCTGCCTCCCCCTGGGACGTTCACTGTTAAGTCACATGATGGCGACGCTGTAACACAGCTAGGCCGCAATGCAGACATTTTCAGAGGTCAGAGCGGCAAAAAAAGTATCAAGTCATGTAATGTAATTCAATGCCATTGCAATGTTGTATAGGTTTGGGTGACGAGGTTAAATATAGTGTTTGGAGAACACCTTTAACATTCAGAGTTCCATGATCTGTCTGCTTTCGTGGTCACATAACAAATCCATTGTTAATTTCCTGCAATAGGCATGCATTTGTTTCTCTGCACTCTGCACTTAAACCCTGTTGAATTCCTACCCATAATTTAAGATTGTTTGTATTAGGTTTCTGTTACTTGAATTTGGACGTTTGCCTGCAGCACATCCTGACTTACACCCTGCAGCTGCAGAAAGTTCTTACTTCCTGGTCCGACTGGTCCACTTCCTGGTCTCCAATACTTTGTCCTCCCCCTCCCTTCTGAGACCAAAATCATATTATCTGTCTCTTCTGTAGCCCCGCCCACCACTGACACCACACCAGTCATTGACCAACCGGGCCAAGGGGCGGGGAAACAACAGAACAGTGACAGCCTCCGCAGCAGCATGCACAGTTGTTTAAGCTATCTCTCTCTCTCTTTCTAATATAGATAGATAGATAGATAGATAGATAGATAGATAGATAGATAGATAGAAGATAGATAGATAGATAGATAGATAGATAGATAATTGATAGATAGATAGATAGATAGATAGATAGATAGATAGATAATAGATAGATAGATAGATAGATAGATAGATAGGATATAGATAGATAGATAATAGATAATAGATAGATAGATAGATAGATAGATAGATAGATAGATAGGAGATGGATAGATAGATAGATAGATAGATAGATGATAGATAGATAGGAGATAGATAGATAGATAGATAATAGATAGATAGAAGATAGATAGATAGATAGATAGATAGATAGATAGATGATAGATAGATAGATGATAGATAGATACATAGATAGATAGGAGATAGATAGATAGATAGATAGATAGATAGATAGATAGATAGATAGATAGATAGATGATAGATAGATAGATAGATAGATAATAGATAGATAGGAGATAGATAGATAGATAGATAGATAGATAGATAGATAGAAGATAGATAGATAGATAGATAGATAGATAGAAGATAGATAGATAGATAGATGATAGAGAGATAGATAGATGATAGATAGATACATAGATAGATAGATAGATAGATGATAGATAGATAGATAGATAGATAGATGATAGATAGATAGTTAGAAAGATAGAAAGATAGATTTTTCTATAGGTCAGTCTGAATACAGCAAAATACATGTTTACATAGATTTCCTTATTTTTATTAAAATGGCCCTATTGTGACTCTTATAACGCTTTTAATTTTTTACCTACAGGGCTGTATGGGGCATAATTTTTTGCACCATGATCTCGTTTTATTAGTATCACATTTGTGTAGATCGGATGTATTGATGACTTTTTATAATTTTTTTTTTAATATACAGTGGTACCTTGGTTAAGAGTAACTTGGTTTAAGAGTGTTTAGGTTTAAGAGCTCACCGTTTTTCAAAATTGTGACTTGGTTTAAGAGCATTGCTTTGGTTTAAGAGCTCCCTGTACTGGGTAGGAGGAGGAGTGGGGAGGGGCATGGTCTGCATAGCGGGGTCTACAGCGCTGTACTCCGACCCAGGAAGTCTCCCTCACCTTCCAAATCATAGCAGATCCACTTCAGGCTGGGGCTTACATCAGGGGACAGGACTGTGGGGGTAATATCTTCATAGCTTTAACCCCTCTTTCCTCGGACAGAGAGCGCTGCATGTATGTGCTCACATATGTCCTGCTCATTCCTTCATACTCCCTGCAGTCTCTGTCAGTCCTGATTGGTCCATGCTGAACACCCCCCCTTCCCCATTGCTGTCATGTGACCACACAGACCTCTGACAACAGCCCTGCTTCTCTATTCTAGCCTGTTGTACTACGCTGCTGCATTATGGGGATCTGCAGCTCCACCCTCTATCTACTGAGCAAACTGCTGCTGTGTTTTTCAGGTTTATGCAGTTACTATACATTATGCTCCACATGCTGATTGCTATTCTGTACAGTAACTTATAATATCACATTTTCAGCTGTTTATAATTGTTTGTTTCATTTGTTTTACATGTAATTCAGAATATAAAATCCTTTTTTTTTTTGGGGGGGGGGGGTGGTGGTGGAACCAATTGTCTGCAGTTCAATGATTTCTTATGGGAAATTTTGCTTTGGTTTAAGAGTGGATTTGGATTACAAGCGCGGTCCCGCAACGAATTATGCTCGTAATCCAAGGCACCACTGTATAAAATGTAAAAATAAAAAATCTTCGCATATTTTTTCAGCTTTTTGTTCACTACGTTCCCCCTGCGGAAATAATATTGTTTTATTTTAATAGATCGGACGATTATGCACGCTAGGACATATAATATGTTAATTAATTTTATTATCTTTAGATGTTTTATTTATAAAATGGAAAGGGGGTGATTTAGACTTTTATTGGGTGAGGGGCTTTGGCACATTTAACATAACTTTTTTCACACTTTTAAGTCCCCCTAGTGGACTCTCACATACATACTGTATATTAGATTTCTAAAAAACGTCCTAATAAAGTCTGCTTAGTCTCCAGTCAGAAGACTAACTACATGGAGGTAAGCTGTATACCTCTGGCAGTCAGGGAATGTGGGTGTTCCGATCGGTAAGTGACAGGAGCTGCTCCTGTCACTTAAACACTGCAGTCATGACGCAATTACGATATTTAAGGGGTTAATGGCATTTTTTATTACCATTATTTCTTTTTCTTTACTCAACATGTCTATTTTATATCTTATTTACAGTATAGTACATTTTTCAATATGTTTATATGTTTTTACACAGTTATAAAGCCCAAAGAAAATGGAGTCTGCAGCACCTGGGGAAACTTCCATTTCAGGACTTTTGATGGAGAGATTTATCGTTTTCCAGGGTTATGCAACTACCTTTTTGCCTCACACTGTACAAAACACTATGAAGACTTTAATATTCAAATTGAGCAATCCTGGGAAAATGGACTACCAACCATTTCTCAGTTATCTATAAAAGTAAATGAAATGCTTATAGAAGTCATTGACCATGAGCCCTCAATTCATGGGCAAAGGTGAGCGCTACTGTTATATCTGTTAAACCTAGAATCATACTTATCCATAAATTCTACAATTTCCTCTTTTTGTGTATTTTTAAATATAGACCAGACTGAGCTTTATCATAATACTATGGCTTCTTTCTATCAATGTATACTACTGTTATAGACGATATGTCTGTAGAATTAACAAACTAAATGTACAACAGCGAATATATATTTATATTTTCTCTCTGTGATGGTGCTGACATTGGTCTTCTCTATCAATTTTTCTTTACTTTTTTTTTTTTAAACTATTTTATTGGAAAATCCTTTTTCTATCTCTGCTTACATCCAGGGCTGTGGAGTCGGTAAGCTGCAGCTCCGACTTCAACTCCAACTCCTAAATTTTATCAGGACCGACTCCGACTTCTGAATTTTATCAGGACCGACTCCGGCTCCTGACTCCGACTCCTGCTGTTATTTATCACACTGGCTGAGCAGCTTCTCCCTAATGTCCTACATGATCCTGGGGCGACTTCTGGGGGAATAAAGCAGCTTCTCCTGTGTGTGCAGTGGATGCAGCCAGTCTTTAGCCTCCATGTCCTGAATTACTCACAACTAGACTAGATGGAGCAGGTGGTCTTTTCCTGCTGACAGTCTTCTATGTTTCTAACTAAATATTCACCATACTTAAAGAAACACTGCTAACAGTGCCAGATTCCTGTGATATAGAGGTCAGCCATAGTGATTTACAGGGGGTCCCACATAGTGAAATAGAGAGGGGTCACACATAGTTATATAGAGAGGGGTCACACATAGTGATATAGAGGTCACACAGTGATATAGAAGGTCATTGTGGGGGCACGCAATATCACGCACACACACTCACACACACACACAGCCTGCTGCAGCCATAGCATACACACACACAGCCTGCTGCAGCCATAGCGCACACACACACACACACAGCTTGTTGCAGCAATAGCGCACACCACACACATACACACAGACTGCTGAAGCCATAGTGCCTATACACACACAGCTTGCTGCAGCCATAGCACACATACACGCAGCCTGCTGCAGCCATAGCACACACACAAACACAGCCGGCTGCAGTCATAGCATACACACAACCTACTGCAGCCATAGCACGCGCGCACACACACACACACGCACACACACAGCTGCAGCCATAAGACGCGCACACACACACAGCTGCAGCCATAGCACACACACACAGCTGCAGCCATAGCACGCACTCACGCACACGCACGCACACACACACACACACACACACACATACACAGCTGCAGCCATTTTCTCCTCCTCCTCTATATTACACAGGATATCTTCATATTACACTGCTGCTCATATACAGTCATCCAGCATCCAGGAAGAGAACAGCACAGAACTCCTGATATATTCCCCGACCACCCTTATCTAATAGGGCCAGTGTGCTATTACTGATATATTTCCCGTCCACCCTTATCTAATAGGGCCAGTGTGCTATTACTGATATATCCCCTGACCACCCTTATGTAATAGGGCCAGTGTCCTATTACTGATATATTCCCCGACCACCCTTATGTAATAGGGCCAGTGTCCTATTACTGATATATTCCCCGACCACCCTTATGTAATAGGGCCAGTGTCCTATTACTGATATATTCCCCAACCACCCTTATGTAATAGGAAACACACAAAAACACAGAAAAATGCAACAGCTCACCGCAACAGCAAGATACAGACCCACCATAGACATGAAAATAATTAAAAGCAGCCCCCCCCAACTGCCCAAAAAATTCCCACAAAAATAATTAGTCTCTTGGTTACTATTTGCAAACAGCGTAAACTGCCTCACCACGATAAGGTGGACTCATATCGAGGCAGACCCTACACTGTATGTACACTATGGCCTCTCCATGGCGTATAATACGCCTATGCTCTGGGCATGCAAGATCCGTCTAATACTTGCAAAAATAATTGCATCACCTGGGTGAGACAGGTGGAGTGCACGACCAAATAGAGGCAGCCACTCCCCAAACTGGAACACAGAAAAATAGGGCCAGTGTCCTATTACTGATATATTCCCCGACCACCCTTATCTAATAGGGCCAGTGTCCTATTATTGTTATATTCCCTGACCACCCTTATCTAATAGGGCCAGTGTCCTATTACTGAAATATTCCCCGACCACCCTTATGTAATAGGGCCAGTGAAATACCAGGAGGTGTTTAGGAGTATAACCAGGAGGTGTTGTAGGAGTAATTTTAGAAGGTGTTATAAGGGTAATGCTGGGGTGTTGGGGTAATAATGCTAGGAGGTGTTGCAGTAATAATTCCAGGAGATGTTGCAGGAGTAATGCCAGGAGGTGTTGTAGGAGAAGCTTTGTGGCCCCTGACCTGGTACTAATAATTTGATTTGGTCTTGGCACAGCTATTATGTAGTCCTGCAGCACAGGCTGGTCTACAATATTGTCTTCTCTCATACAAAAGTCCTTTTAATACAGCGGTCTGGAAATCCTAGATGCATCCATACATGCTTCCCCTGCTGTTCCCATACCATTTCCACATTCTGAGGTTTTCAGGTGCATTTCTCCTCTCTGCCAAAAAGGAGGACCCTAAAAAAATGTTTGAGTCTTCTATTGACTTTAATGGGGTTCATTGCTCAATTACTTGACTTGACTAAAATATTTTTGAAAATACATGAACTTGTCTCATTTTCCGGATATACTGCTCTTTCCCTCCCATTGTTGACAGATTATTCTCTAGGTTACCGACCACCTCTCTTCTGTAAAAGTAGTGGATGGTGTACATATAGCTATAATGTAGATGTATACCGGTATAGTGTAATAATACGGTATTATATAGCTAGATTTACATCAGCCAGACAACTGCTTTTAGAGCAGAGGGGTGGCCGGTAACCTAGACAATAAGCTATCAGCAGTAGAAGGGAAAGAGCAACCTATCAAGAGAAGAAGACAAGTTTGCTAAATTAACATATTTGCAAACATATTTATCTTGACGAGTCCTACAAGTATAAGTACGTTAGTTGACATGAACATACCCGTTTAAGTATCAAGCCATATTGAAATTGTTGGCAACGTACCAAGGATTTTTGTTGCAGACTAGAGTTGAGTGAACCTTGAGCATGGCTATGGCTGTATCCATGTTTTCCTGGACTGCCTACATCTAACTTCAGCAGCTACCTCTAATCAAATGCTGCACACTCAGGTTCAGAATGTTCTTGTCACTTTGATTTGTACATTATTGTTAGGGAGTATTTGCCAAGCTAGAATCTTACCCAAGAGAAAAGGTCAACAATCTGGTAGAGGTCCTGGCTTAGCAAATATTCCCTAGTCATATGACAAGCCTCCTTATGGTTTAGGAGTATGACTTGAAGGAGTGATAATAATATCCATACACCAGTTTGTCATTCTTCTTGATGAGACTATATTATTGTTAGACTTTTTTCTTGCCACTTTGTTTCCCATATTGCTAAAAAGTTGTATCTGTTAGTTATAGTCAACCGTTTCATTCACTGTTTTAAGCCATGTATTCACTGACCTATATCAAGACTTTTGAAGTCATAGTCAATAAATCTTGATCCCTGGGGCTATGTTATTATGTTGAGGTTTTTCTTTCTCATGGTGAATTTCCTTTGATATCAGGTGCCAGAAATTTTCTGTTTGTCTAAACCACAACATACTAAAAAAAAGAAATCAATTGGTTAATGTCCAACTGAATATTTCGGACACATTTAGGCTATGTTCACACACAGTAAAATAATATCAAAATACGGTTGTAATTTTAAATCCAAAGTACAACATGCCTGAACTGATGAAAAAAGAGGTTTTTTTTTTTTTTTTTTAGTAGGTCATAGATTTTCTTTATTATTTTGATGGTCGCAATGAATTACGTACATTATTCTATATGTTTTGTGCACTGATGGCCAATTTCCCATTGATTTCAATGGAGTGCATTATTACATTAAAAATACAGACTTATATTTACCTCAAATTTACAGCAGTATTTTGGTACTATTTTAGGCGGGGTTCACACTACGTATAACACCAGCTATTCTGGCCAGTGTTACTGAAGATCATCCCAGCCAGTACTACAGTACCGGCCGGATGATCTTCATTTGTGGTGAATTCCACCGCTGCAAACAATGGAGCGTGTGGCCGGAGCTGCAAGTTCCATTGTGTGAACTCACAGGTTCTCTGCGGCCTCTATTCAATGAATAGCAGCTGCAGAAAACTGACCTGATATGTGTATATGCTTCGGCCGGGATTCCACTCATTCAAATGCAACGTATGTTTTGCATAAATCGCAGCCGTTGTTGCAAATTGTGATTTATGTAAAACATACATTGTGTGAACATACATAGCCTGAACTGTAAATCCGTTTTGATCCAAAACAATGATGACTTTAA
Source organism: Dendropsophus ebraccatus (assembly GCF_027789765.1). Classification (NCBI taxonomy): domain Eukaryota; kingdom Metazoa; phylum Chordata; class Amphibia; order Anura; family Hylidae; genus Dendropsophus; species Dendropsophus ebraccatus. The sequence goes on along the minus strand of NC_091457.1, from coordinate 39,936,666 downwards.
TTTAAGATTGCCTTATCCTATAGCAGAATAGATAGCGTAATGTACGTTAACAGACACTTTTAATTTGTTTCTATTTTGCAGGGTTCAGCTCCCATACAGTAATAATGGCATTTGGATAAATAAAATTGATTCTATTCTTCACATCAGTGCAAAACTTTTGTTAGAGCTGACTTGGGAAGACAGTAGCATTATCCATGTAAGTATATGAGTAAACAATATACTATATATGGCGTAATGGAATAAACATACTTTTTTGCTCATAGGATATAGTCCAAATAGAATAGAAATGTAGGGAGGGCACTCATCTATAGATAAAATGGCTTCTTTATTTCATAAAGTGCAAAAGAAAACTGGAGTTTACAGCAGCAAGGACACCCGCACTATCACATTATGATGTTGATTTCTTTTCTATATGAACTATATCTATGCCCCTGGCATCAAGGAAGTGAGCACCACCATAATGGCATACTATAGGGCTTAAAGGATTAAACCAGCTTTTTTGCTCCCCCTTTGGGGGAGTAGTGCCGATCTCTTTACATTGGACTGCCTGTAGGATGCTATCACCTTCTTTAATCTTTTGTAATTTGTGGTTCTCCTTGGACACTAGGACTGGTAAGTTTATGCATTCATTTCTGACATTTTCTATCCAATGTGAATACAGCCTTACGGACAGATAGTGAGGTGCTTTGGATTTCTATATCACTCTAGCAATCACTCAACACCTTCACGTCTTGGAACCTTTGATAAGCAGTGCCTGGTTTCCTTTTGGTATAGCAAAAAATGGTAAAGGGGTTATCCAGTGCTACAAAAACATGGCCACTTTCTTTCAGAGACAACAAGACTCTTGTCTCCAGTTCAGGTGTGGTTTGCAATTAAGCTCCATTCACTTCAATGGAACTGAGCAGCAAAACCCCGCCCAAGCTGGAGACAAGAGTGGTGCTGTCTCTGGAAGAAAGTGGCAATGTTTTTGTAGCTCTGGATAACCCCTTTAATCTTAGTTTCATCAGACCAGAGATTTAGGTTTCTTGCAGTCTGAGAGTCCTTTAGGTGTGTTTTTGATTTACAAAATCCAGACAGGCTTTTATGTGTCCTTTACTAGGGAGAGACTTTGTCCTGCTGGCCAATTGTAGTAGTGTTGTAGTAAAGTTTCTCTCATCTGTTAGCTCAGCCATGGGGACCATTGGGCTCTCTGCCCCCTCTCTTACCAATGCCCTTCTACCTCAACCACCTTGTTTGGTGGAAGAGCCCTGGTTTTTTCAAATGTCTTTTATTAGAATTATGCAGGAGATTGTGCTCTTGGGAGCTTTCAGTGCATAAAAAAAGGCTTGTACCCTTTTTTACATCTGGACCCCATACACAATCCTGTTTCTGAGCTCTATAGGCAGTTCTTTCCTCTTCATAACTAGAGAAGAGCGAACCTCAAGCATGCTCGAGTTGATCCGAACCCGAACCTTCGGCATTTGATTAGCGGTGGCTGCTGAACTTGGATAAAGCCATAAGGCTAAGTGGAAAACATGGATATAGTCATTGGCTGTATCCATGTTTTCCAGACAACCTTAGAGCTTTATCCAGGTTCAGCAGCCCCAGCTAATCAAAGAGCGAACGTTCGGGTTCGGATGGACTCGAACCCGAACCCGGTTCGCTCATCTCTATTCATAACTTGTCTTGTGCTCTGAGATACATTGTCAGCTTTGAAACCTTACCTAGACAAGGCGGTGTCTTTCTAAAACCTGTCCAATCAACTGAATTTACCACAGGTGACTCCAATTAAAGTCTAGAAACATCTTAAAGAAAATAAATAGAAATGGGAGACACCAGAGCTATATTTCAAGTGTCTCAGCAAAGGGTCTTAGTACCCATGTCCATGCTAAATAATTTTTTCTTATTAAATTTACTTTATTAAACTCATGGCTTGCTTTTATCCCCCTACTATTTTTAACTGACAGCCGCTAGATAAAGAGGACATGGGCTGGGCTCTTGCTGTGCTGCAGAACACCCCCTGGTAACTTTAATCTCATTTACATATTAACAAAAAGGCTTTTATCTCTGAAAATGACTACGAAGATAATAAAGACAATAACGGGAATGACTAGCTTTATCTACTCACGGGCTTATTTAAATCTCTGTTTCCCTACTGACAGCTCCAATTTAAAGTACTCATAGAAAGTACTGTCTAACTTTTAGATTTAGCGAAAACCTGTGACTAAGTGATATGGACACTATACATTTTTTCTTTGTGCTAAGATTTCTAAATATTCCTCACATAACAAATATAAAAAAAACTGTAAAAAGAGGTAAGCAGCCATAGATTGTTAACTTTAGAACATTGTCAAGCATCTCTCTTTTTTTTACAGTTATCTCTCAACAAGAAATTCATGGGTGAAACATGCGGTCTTTGTGGGAATTACAATGAAATTCCTACTGATGATCTTGTTTACAGTGGTAAGAGCCATACCTACAGTACTTGTAAAGAGAATGTACCACTAGGTACATACCTTTCATGTTTTTTACATGAACAGGCCAGTGTGGGGATGCTGAAGCCACGTTCCTTTTTTTAAACCGCTAACCGGTTCCCACACACGGGGTCGCTCCGGACGAGCATGAAGCACTGGAGACGGTGGCCCAGTGTGACAGTGTCCCCTCCCCTCTGTAATGCAGCATTGGTTCTAATGGAGCCGTATCACAGAGGGGAAAGGGTTTTAGCATGGATATGCAGTGCAGACATACTGTCATCGATACTGTGCAATCTGGCATGTTGCTAAAAAACAAACAAACAAAAATGTTCTTAATCCTGGGCTGATACAGGTGAGTGTGTGCATATGACAGTATATGCACACACATGATGTCATACGCATATCCATCTTGTCAGTTTCCCTTTGAGGTTAAATTGCACTTTAGGATAAACTAGTTGGTATTGGGTTGCAGTTTTCACACTCCTTCTATAAAAGGTTCACCATCGTTTCTCTAGGGCAAGTGTAGCTGGCTAAGGCTTCATCCAGGAAAATCAGCCATTTGCTAGATGTAGAATGCCAGCGATGAGACAAACCCTTAAAAGTTTTTCTATTTTACCTATATTTCTTATAGATATGCAACAAGACTAATAGCATTACCAGAAACATTGGTTTGCAAATTCATTATACTTCACATAAAAAGGGCACTTTTACTTGTGGCCTCCTCAAGAGCCAGAGCAGGGAACCATTGCAACAAGTGGCTTCTGCTCTAGCAGACTCACAAGGCTAGGATTAGAATGGATCCCTATCTCTATGCCCTATAATTCAACATTTCCGCTGCAGCAAAAATGGGTGACTTTATTTTAGAAAGGGTTAGCCAGAATGAAGGACTCCTCTAAAGCTAGGAGCACAAAAGTCTAGTTGCTTTGTTTCTATATTGATAATTAACTAGCATTTTTTTTTCCAGGAAATCTTGTTGGCCCACTACTGTTTGGAAAACTGCAAAAACTGAGGAAACCAGAAGAGAACTGTAAAGATCCTAAGCCAGAGGCGACAAAAAAATGTGAAGTTTATGTAAGAAAATATTTTAGGATCATAGGCTATGGGTTTGCACGTAATGGTGCATTTTATTAAGCATTTGCAATACTCTTTAGCATTGTGTTTCTTAGAGTTTAGTAAATCCTACGATAAAAAAATTTTCTCTTGCGTTTAACACCTGATGGCTGCTTCCCTGCCTTTCCCATGCTTATAAAGCTGTCAGTCGCTGACAGAAAACAGGAAAGGCAAGATTCATAAGGTTGTCCAGGCATGGTGGGAATTGTAGTTTTGCAATACCTGGACTGTGCGATTGACTTTACCTATCTAGGGCATTTGGTGTGATGAGAACACCTGAGAACACCTGAATAATAAATGTAGCAAACTAACTATAGAATGTTATTTACATGTAGAGATTATCATCCAAATTGGTCATATTATCTGAATAATTCACATCTATGGAATACCAGATGTTCTATGCTGAATTATTGGAGTGGTCTTAGGGCTTCCACTCTCAGCACTGGTACAACTGGCTGGAGGCCTGTGCCAGTATTTAAAAATAAATCCTAAATAAAGTGCTTTAGTGGTTGTGAATAGTGTTTGCACTTTACAGCCAATTGCTGGACCTAAGCTGGATTCACACTTTAAGGCTATGTTCACACTACGTATAGAGACCGGCCATTCCGTGACACGGATCACGGAACGGCCGGTCTCTGCCCGGATCATCCTGGCCGGTACTTAAGTACCGGCCGGATGATTTTTTCGGTCGCGGAGCTCTGTTGCGGGCGCATCTGCGCACGCCCGCATCAGGGCTTCCCATAGCACACAGTGAAGCGAGCGACCGGAGCTGCTCGCTTCACTGTGTGAACTGACAGGGTTTCCTACGGACATTGTCAGAAAACTGACATGTCAGTTCTTTGTGGCCCCGCATGGGATCCCGGGCGGAGCTTATACGATGTGTATACGCTCCAGCCGGGATCCCATTGAAAAAATGGCATTTTTCCACTCTGCCTAAAGTACGGCTGTTGTTGCCGATGGCAACAACGGCCGTACTTTTACGTAGTGTAAACATAGCCTTAAACAATGTCCAGTGCGGGGAATCAACGGAGCCGCATCATAGAGGAGTGGGGGTTTCCTCCCACAAGGGGCCTACCTCCATTGCTTCACCCCCAGCCAGTCCCCTTGAATAGAATGGAACCGGGCCATGGTTCAAAAGAAGCACCGCGGCACCGTTGGCAAAACTTAAAGCTAATGTACTTGATGGTTAATTCGCTTTAAAGCCAGTTATACCATTGTAAGATCACCCTAATGTGTACAGAGTGTACAGCTTCTATTTAATACCTGTCACTCTTTTTTGTAGAAAATATACATAAGCATTTTGATGTTACAGCATAGCCCCCCTCCATGTGAAGCTCTGGTGTAGGATTCTCTCAGTTTTTCTGTTCCACTGATTAGAAGTCACAGTCTGCAGCGCAGAATAAGTTATGGGCATGGGGCAGCTGTCTTCGTTGTTTCAGTGCCCAAGACTTTTACAGGTTTCCTTATCACTCTTCCTCCCCTGGTGTGTCACCCAGGTCAGGGCAGCTTGCCTTATATCACACACCTGAAGTGAGATGACTGATCCTGGTGTTTGTAGAATTAATTTGCTTCCTCTTATTTGTAATACTTATTTCTTTGAACTTGCAGAATCAGGAAGCTGCCCGAGCCAACTGCTATAAATAACCACTGCAGAGCATCTCCTTCTCTGGGCACTTGTTATATTCTATTAAATTATAGTAGTTTCATTGTAGAATTATTAATGAGCTGATAATAGAGCGTGATCTCATTCAGAACCCCCATAGTAAAAGCAACAGCTACAGCAGTGTTACTATGATCCTTAAAGGGTCTATTTCATATATTGGTCACATTTCAGAGAGAAACTATAGCCTTAGATACACCGGCTACAGCAAAGAGTATCACACATGATACCAACCACCAGGCTATCTAGTATTCTTGTCAGTTTGCTGGTCTTAGTACATTTAGATACATTTACTCATCTATAGTACATACTGTATATTATCTAAAGGATTAAGCAGTCAGACTGCAGCCCACAATCAGCTCATTTTAAGTGTAAGAGAAGTAAATACTAGAGATGAGCAAAGCGAATCTGGCGAATGAAGACTGGCTGCGAAATGCGCTGTCAATTCACTTCTGCAAATCAAATTCCCACCAATTCCTTAAGAAAATTTGCAAAAAAAAAAAAAAAAAATGGCGGCCACACATGTTGTCTGGGATTAACCATAAACCCTAACACCCATCCATTAGCTGCAGGCCCCTCTGTAATGTCAGCACCTCCCCCTCTATATAAGGCGGTTCGGTAACGGAGATGGCCAGTCGGCCATATGTGGAGAAGAGAGCAGGATGGCAGCAGGCAGTTAGGCACTTTTGACACTTTTGACACTTTTACAACAACATGCTTTAACAAATTCGTCCTTCTGTAATAGTCCCAGTACTGTAGCTACTATAGTTTTGGCTGTTTTAATGAAATTTGTTAAGACCTAAAATTTTTTGGCTGCTTTGCTCATCTCTAGCAAATACAGACAGTGTGAAATTATCCCATTCTGTGGTTATGTTCCCACTTCGGGAACATAGCAGGGAAAGGTGGCCGTCTTGTAATATGGACAGCCAAATGCTAGAAAAAAAATAATAAAATTTAATGCCAAATTCCTTTTTCATTGGTGGTGGGGGGGACACTTTTCTGTTAAATTCAATGGACCTTTGAAAAAGAACCACTCCCAAAAGAGCCTTACCTTGAATAATGTACCAACAGCCGTCATTGTAAAGAAAGGTGCCGAAAACACGACATGACTGACCTCATTTTGAGAAAAAAAAAAACAGACAAAAAAAAAACATCATGTGAACATAGCCTACGGGTGGGTTCACATGTAACGGATCCACTGCAGATCTCTTTACTGTCACTCTCAAGGGGGCTGCCTTTTACATATTTGCAGCTTCATAACAATTCCGCTGCGAGTATGTAATCGTATTGAAAGTGACAGTGAAGTGGGATGCGCATCAGATTTCATTGAAAACTCAGAGTCGAATCGGCTGCGGATCAGTTACGTGTGAACCCACCCTACGGGTGCGTTCACATGTAACAGATCCGCAGCTGCAGATCCCTGCCCTGTACACTTATGGGCAGACAAACTCACAGTAGGATGCACATCCCGCTGTAAGTATGTCAGACGCCCGCCCCGTTAACCTCCCTGCCGCCGGAGCATATACTTCACCTGGTCCACGCTTCGGCTTGCTTCGTGGCTCCCGACGTCTTCACGTCCCTCTCAGCCAATCAGTGCGCAGTGCGTGCGCGGGGGGTGGCGGGCGGTCGGTTACCGGGGCGGGCTGCTGACATACTCACAGCGTGAGCGTGTGCATCCTGCTGTGAGTTTGTCTGCCCATAAGTGTACAGGGCAGGGATCCGCATAGGATCTCACTGCGAATTCGCATTGAGAAATCCACTGCGGATCCATTACGTGTGAACGCACCCTAAATGTAATTTTGCTTTTATTTCCTTTGGATCTCCTTTAATGTTTACAGATCTGTCCCCTGTTACCTTTACTTGTATTTACGTAAGTATTCCAAAATCTCACAATGCAAATTCAATGTGTCATCACAATAATCTTAGGCTATGTTCACCCAATGTACTATTTTTTAAAAGAACGGCAGCTGTTTTAAATTAAAACAGCTTTCGTTCTTTTCAGCCTGGGCAGCATTGTTTTGAAATCAATGCAATCCTGCCCGTTCCATGCACACGGCGCACCGACAATGCCCATTGTTCGTTGCGGCTGTGCAAAAAAATTGATCATGTCAATCAACAAGATCAATAAACAGCGGACATTATTAATCTTCCATGCACACGCAGCTGCAGTCTGTTCATCCGTGGTGTGTATGGAAATCAATGCTTAATTGGTTTCCATATACCCCCCCAAATGGGCAGTATGGAAATAAATGTTCCTGTGGCCGTCAGAGCTCAGACGGCCGCAGGAACATGCAAACACTGGTGTTTGGCCAGTAGCATAGCCTTAAAAAAACCCTAAAGAGACTATCATTCCCATCACAGCCCCTGGTTGGCCACACAATGGCCCAGATTTATCAAATTGCAACGGGTGCAAACTGCCTATAGCAACCAATCACAGCTAAGCTTTCATTTGACCAGAGCTGAAAACTGAGCTGTAATTGGTTTACACCAATTTCTATTTGATACACTTTGATAATTCTGAGCCATATAATTCCGAGCCAATTCTGAGATATATATATCAAAAGTTTTATAGAATTTTGTGAGACATTAGTACTTTCCTTTTATCAAACTCCATTACTAATATTTTTGTACTTCTAATTTTTAGAGAGCTATGTGCCTGAAGCACTTAAGAAACCATAAATGGAAGAAATGCAACAAACTGGTGAAACCAGAGCCGTATGTGGAGGCCTATATGCTAGATATGTGCCTCTGTAATGCCACAGCAGAATATAGATTTTTCTGCCTGTGTAGCACTATTACTGAATACTCCCGCCAGTGTGCACTAGCTGGAGGGAAACCTCCAGAATGGAGAAGCCCCTCAATGTGCTGTGAGTATAACTTATCTACTATAAAATTATCCCATAAAAGAAAAATCGTTTAGCCTCTTAAATGACCACCTCTTTTTGTAGCTTTTTTTGTTTGTTTTTGGTTCAGTGCTGTCTGGGAGCCTTTATAATTCTTTATTGTATATACATGATATTGCTGCTGTGTAGTTTCTGGTAGGTCTTGTTTTTGCATTGTTAAATCGTTCAGCACATAACGTTTACCATTCAAATTATATAAAAACATTTTGTTAGAGGAATGTATAAAAATACATTTTTGTAAGCATAACTTTTGTAAGCATAATTCTACAAACACCTTACTCAAGAGACTAAAAATATGTTAATTGCATAGCTTAAATACAGTTATGCTACTTTGATACATAACTTTACGTAAATAAAAAAATACATATAGTTTGCGATGTAAAGGGTGTAAATATACACTTGGTGTAAATTGCCCACAGAAACCAATCACAGCTCAGCTTTCAGCTCTGGTAGAATAAAATGGAAGCTGTCATTGGTTGCTGTGGACAGTTTACACTAGGTGTATATTTACACCCTTTCATAAATCTCCCCCACAGACTTCCATTAAAGGAGAAGTCCGGCCAAAATTAATTTTTTATATGTTATTACTTATGGAAAGTTATACAATTTTCTAATGTACATTAATTATGGGAAATGGTCATATACTGCTATTTCCCTTAATTTAGTGTATCAGGAAGTGTTAGAATTCTCTCAGAAGCAGTGACGTCACGACGAATGGTGTAATTCCTATGGAGTGTCCAGCAGGGGGTGCTCTATATATATAGAAGTCAAGGGGGGAGATTTATCAAAGGGTGTAAAATTTGGACTGGTGCAAACTGCCCACAGCAACCAATCACAGCTCAGCTTTCCTTTCAGCACTGCCTAAAGCTGAGCTGTGATTGGTTGCTGTGGGTAGTTTGCACCAGTCTAAATTTTACACCCTTTGATAAATCTCCCCCAGTGAGTACCATTGACTTCTATATATAGTGCGCCCCTGCTGGACATTCCATTGGAATTACAATGGATGTGTGTATGTAATGTAATGTTATGTACTGTACTTTGCGATTGAATACCCAAAGTATCCCATAAATGTATTCAATAAATACATTTGCAGGGCACCGAGCAGGGAGGGAGAGAAGCGCCATCTACTTCCCCCTCCCTGCTCGGTGCTGGGCACATATACAAAGTACTACTCCCCATTATCTGCAGATAATGGGGGAGTAGTACCTGTGCTATCTATCGCTGCCCGCGCCGCCGCTCACACAAGTGCTGCTCTTCATGCCCCCTCCTCCTCCGCTCCCCCTCCTCCTCCCGGCTTTTAAACACTATGGCGCCGCTGACTCCCCGCCGCTCGCCCGCGCCGCTGACTCCCCACCGCCCTTGCCGCTCCTCACACTATCGACGCTCTCTGCTCCTGCATGCCGGACGCTTCAGCCCTCACCCACCCCGGCCTAGGACACCAGAAGGCACCGGGAGCGCCGTGCTCCCGGCCGGGGTGGGTGAGGGCTGACGCGGCCGGCATGCAGGAGCAGACAGCGGCGGCCGGCCGGATAGTGTGAGGAGCGGCACGGGCGGCAGGGAGTCAGCGGCACGGGCGGGCGGTGGGGAGTCGGTGGCGCCATAGTGTTTGAAGCCGGGAGGAGGAGGGGGAGCTGAGGAGGGGGGGGGTATGAAGAGCGGCACTTCTGTGAGCAGCGGCGCGGGCGGCGATAGATAGCACAGGTATTACTTTGTACTTTGTATATGTGCCCAGCACCAAGCAGGGAGGGGGGAGGTAGATAGCACTTTTCTTCCTTCCTGCTTGGTGCCCTGAAAATGTATTTATTAAATACATTGATGGATACTTTGGGGAGCAAGGACACTTGCTCCCCAAAGTATTCCATAAATGTATTCAATCGCAAAGTACAGTACATAACATTACATACACACATCCATTGTAATTTCAATGGAGTGTCCAGCAGGGGCGCACTATATATAGAAGTCAATGGTACTCATTGACTTCTATATATAGAGCGCCCCCTGCTGGACACTCCATAGGAATTACACCATTCGTTGTGACGTCCCTGCTTCTGAGAGAATTCTTACACTTCCTGATACACTAAATTAAGTGAAATAGCAGTGTATGAGCATTTCCCATAATTAATGTACATTAGAAAATTGTATAACTTTCCATAAGTAATAACATATAAAAAATAAATTTTGGCTGGACTTCTCCTTTAAGTAGCCACAGTAAGAGGCTACATGGCTGCCCTGCTGCCACCAATGTTTGTGTCAAGAACTGCAGGGCCAATGCTCTGTTTTAAAGCTGCTCTACTGAACTATACAGAACAGGGTCCCATTGCCCTGTGTACTGTATATTCTTATACACAGTACAGTACAAGGAGAAAGATGGGGGCGGGGGGCAGCCACCTAGAAGCAAAGTCAGCAGTTGAGGGCATGGGAGCTGCTCTGCATATTGCTGTTTGGCAGTACTAGATCAAATCAGGGGATCGGAAGTGAAGGGCTTACATAGCCCTGCAGTTCCAGACATATACGTTGGTACAGGAGATAGGGCTTTTTAATAAAGGTATAATATAACTTTATTAAAGCAATGTATTAGTAAAATAAATTGAAAAAAAAAATCTTGAGTCTCCGAAACACCCCTTTAAGTAGGAGCTGTTATCTTCACGTTTAGAGCCCGAGTGTCAGAAGGTAGGGCCCTATTATACCATTAAATGTCTGACAGATTATCTGACTGATTTTTTCAGCCAAAGTCAGGAACAGACTATAAACAGAGAACAGGTCTTAAAGATAAATAAAGTGTATTGCTTGGGTCCATTAAATCGTGCTATAATATCACTTTAAATATTATTTCTTACTCCTATAGACAAAACTTGCAAAAATAATATGATCTATAAAGAATGCAGTGTACCATGTACATCTACCTGCTCCAACCCAGGACAACAATATTTTTGTGATGAACCGTGTGTGCCTGGATGTGTTTGTCCAAAAGGTAAGCAGAGCAGTTCAAGAGAAACAATTACTATCCCTTTAGCGCCTGCTGTCCATTAAATAAAACATGCCACTTATATTCACACCCATGGAGTCCTCTATCCCCATATACCCCATATTTTCTTGGTACATGTGGTGGGACGTAGACATTTTGTGTGTCTAACTACATGGCTCACAGATATAATTGGGTCTGGAGATGTGTCTCCCATGCTGTTGTTCCTGCAATATTTTAATGGTAATAATTACAATCTCAGTTTCACACATAATTTGTATCAAAACACCATCACAATCTTGGACTTACAGTTGAGGGGCCAAGATGGTAAAGGTATTATGTCCTCTATAGGAAACCATTATAGGGTAACACCCTACTAAGGGCTAATACTAATCATCCTTCACATACAGTAAAGGGAAGACCGGTGGGGGAGTACACTCATCTAAAAAGAAATTGGAGTGATAAAAAACGATATAAAGAACTTTATCAGAACTTCTCATAGCACACAATGAAGCAAGCGACCGGTGCCGTTCACTTCATTGTGTGAACTGACAGGGTTTCCTACGGCCGCAATTCACTGAATTGTGGACGCAGAAAACTGACATGTGTATATGCTCAGGCCAGGATCCCATAGAAGGAGAGGCAATTTGTATATACGTGCAAAGTACGGCCGTTGTTGCCAATTGCAACAACGGCCGTACTTTTACGTAGTGTGAACATAGCCTATAGATAGAACCAATGGTAATCAATCCTATGGTTAGCAACAAGTGTTGGGTTCATAAAATAAAACCTGCTTTGTCAATGACTTACACACAGGACTATTTTAAAAAACTTATTTGCATATACTAAAAACTAAACTGTTGTACTGTGACAACAAAAAATGCAACACTACATGGCAAAAGTTTTTCTTGCGTTGTGGCCAAAATCCATATAGAACTTGTCAGTTTGTAAAAGTGCAAAAAATTTTGACATCAAACAACAGATAAATTGTAACACAACTAACATTGTAAACAGCAAGTTCAGTAAAAGCTGAGGGCACTCACCAGAATGTTGCAGTATATCTTTAGTTCAACATGAAGTTACAGACTTCAGTGATGCACATTGCTATTCAGCAGACGCCAGACCATTTCACATAGACAAACTAGACATGACCGCCATTTCGTGCGCGTGCGCGTGCGCATGCGCATCAGATCTGATGAAGCACGCATGCGCGCAAAATTGCCGTCATGGCTAGTTTGTCTATGGGAAGTGGTCTGGCGTCTGCCGAATAGTGATGTGCATCACTGAAATCTGGAACTTCATGTTAAAATAAAGATATACTGCAACTTTCTGTTGAGTGCCATGAGCTTTTACTAAACTTGCTGTTTATACTATACGACTATATGTGAGATGCACCTCCAGTATATGCAAATGTGGTCCCGAGTGCGTTAACGTCCAAGAGCATATAACACTACAGATTGGTGCTATACTGTTGGCGCTATACAAATAAATATTATTATTATTATTATTATTATTATTGGTGAAAAGAGCAGTGCCAGTGATATTCTAAGCTTGTGTGTTACAACTAACATTGTGTATGTCATTGAGTGTGAACAGTGTCAGAAAAATAAGTTAGAAAAAGCAGGAAAAACTGCTTACACCGTAATCATGCCCAACACTGTAGCATACCTTCAAATGGCAAGTAAGTTCTGTGGATGTGCAAGGAACACCTGGAGACCATCAGGTTGCCAAAATGGATAAAAAAAGTAGAAAGTCCAGCCTGAAGTCCATTAAAACTTTCGTTTATTTGATAGAATCTGTAAATAGCATACAGCAATAAGGTAATTGCTGTATGCTATTTACGGATTCTATCGAATAAAGGAAGGTTTTAATGGACTTCAGGCTGGACTTTCTACTTTTTTTTATCTAGAAAAATATGTTGGTTGTTCTATCAGGAGGTTAAAAACCAGAGCACTGGAGCATATCAATGACATTACAGGCAATCGACTCTGACAAAAATCAGGTGCCTCACTTCATTTGGGAACATTCATGCTCTACTGCTGCTTTAAAAATTTATGGAGTAGAAAACTAAACATAAATGTGTGCGGAGGTGACATTTAGTGCCACGTGTACCCCTGTGCTGTGCTGCATCATGGTGTGAATTGCCTGTTTTTTTAACTTGGATTTGGAATAAAGATATTCATTTTACCGGATTGCTGGATGATCTATTTGCTATATTTAACAGATATAGTCCATGGTGGTCAGGGTTAGTTTACATGGGGTGCCTGTTGCTTTATTCATAGCAGGGAAAGGCAGCGTTTTGCTTTTCAATTGTTTTTAATGCTGGCATGTATATGTTTAACTTGTTTTTATGTCTGCCAATGTATTTTTTGTTTTAAGGATTGTTATGGAATAGAGATGCTTTTATTTATGCGCAACCTGGTTATATGCATGTTGTTCCTTCTGGTCTATATCAATGACCTTTGGTAATACAGGGGTTAAAATAAAAGCCCACCTGTGCCAGCTGTACTGGATTTATTTTTAAAGGCGCCAGTCTCTTAATATATCCACAGCTACATTTTTGGCTGTTTGTGCGACAGCCTTAGAAATTTACGTCAGATACTGGTGTAGAGAAGAGCTATTGAAGTGGGCCGTCTATCTCCTTTTCAGCAAAACCATGCCCCCTTTTCCAAAAGTAGCTATCAAAGCGTAAAGGGGGCAACACTTTGAAAATTTATGTTGCAAACAAGTTTCGTTTAAAAATGTGTGACCTTTTTACACAGATAATTGTCACATTTACTGTACATCGATAAATCCTCCTTGTCACTTTGGGTTGTTCACCATTTTTTTTTTCAAATCAACTGGTGCCAGAAAGTGGCAGAGATTTGTTTTTTAAATCAGATAATTTTTTTTATTGTCAATGACTGCATATACATCTTCCATAACATTGCATTACACCATTGTCTATTATAAGTCAGTTTACCAAAGAAACATAAATAATGCGTCGTTTACATATTAAGGGTCACAGTCTTTGATTTTCTTTTTTCCCTGTTAGTAATCAACGCCACAAAAAAACAATAAAAAAAGAAAAGAAAGGGGCAGAGATTTGTAATTTATATCTATTGAAAAAAGTATTCCAGTAGTTATTAGCTGCTGAATGTCCTGCAGGAAGTGGTATTCTTTCCAGTATGGAAAGCAGGAGAGGTTATCTATGGGAATAGATAGCGCTAAGTCAGACTGGATAAAAAAAAAATCCACTTCCTGCGGGACATACAACAGCTGATACGTACTGGAATACTTAATTTTTTTAATTAAACAAATTACAAATCTCTGCCACTTTCTGGCACCAGTTGATTTGAAAGAAAAAAATGTTTGGTGAATAATCCCTTAAAGTCTTTAGTCTCCAGCCTTATTATGCTGGTTTCACACATTTGTTTGGAAAACTATTACTGCATTTTTGAGCCAAAACCAGAAGTGAATTCAAGTAATGGGTAAATTAAAGAAAGGGCTTACATGTCTCCTACCTGCCAGGTTTAAAAAAAAAACTGCCATGTTTGATTCCAGCATCATAGTGCCAAATTTATCATAGTGGCTCATCTTCCATGATAAATTTGGCTTAGTTTAAGGGTGCCTTCACACCTACCGGATCCACAGCGGATCTCACTTCTGCGGATTCGAAGCGAGAACCGATGCGGATCCGGTATCAATTCACCCCTATGATAGCACATATTCGCAGCGGGATTAACATCCCGCTGTGAATATGTGCTTTAACTCCCTGGTGCCCGCAGCCTCGCCGTCGCATCCCCCATCCCTGGCGGCGGCACATCCCCCCCATCCCGGCCACATCCCCCTATCAGCCCATCTCCGGCCCACCGCCGCGAGCATACATTACCTGCTCGGCGGCGCGGCTGCAGTGAGGCTCACGGCTCCGGTCCCTCTCAGCTGATGGGCTGGAGTTGGGCTGATGGGGGGATGTGGCCGGGATGGGGGGGATGCGGGGGGGGGATGCAACGGGTATGCGACAGCAGGGCTGCGGGCACCAAGGAGTTAAAGCACATATTCACAGCGGGATCTCAATCCCGCTGCGAATATGTGCTATCATAGGGGTGAATTGATTCCGGATCCGCAGCGGTTCTCGCTTCGAATCCGCAGAAGTGAGATCCGCTGTGGATCCGGTAGGTGTAAAGACACCCTAAGGCAATATTTTGTGACTACATTTTGGTGTAGCTATGCTATTCTTTTGTGCAACCATGCTCCTATACCAGTTTGCCATGTCTTCTTGTGGAGCGAGTCATATAAGCCTAAAACTGAATTCATATTTGAAAAGTATTTTAAGGCTATGTTCCCACTAGGTAAAAACGATAGCCGATTATATTGGACGCCGCTTATTTAACGACAATTAACAGCCGTCATTTGTATAACAGCTGTTATTTTCCGTGAAATAAAAATGGCCATAATTTTTACAGTGTGTGAACATAGCTTTAGGGAGCACTCACACATCCGCAAAATACTGTCTGTGCACTGGCAGTATTCTGCGGAATGGACCTTGGTGCTCCCGTCATCATGATTCATTATGATGTCGGGAGCTCCGAAATGGTTTAAAAGTTTGTGCAACTGTACTGATACAGCTTGCAGCCTGTTAGAAGACTTAAACCTGCTGTTATATTTCTATAGATCAAGGGATGCTTAGAATGAAAGGATTTTTTTTTTTTACTGTGCTTTAGTTAAATTTAGTTACACTGATATCTGCAGCACCAAATTTGCACCATCAAATTTGCTGCAGATCCTGTACTTGTTAATGGATCCCTAATAATAAAAGTAAGAAAGCTACTTTAATTCTAAGAATCACCCACCCCCTTGACTGGGAGAGAATGCACCCTTCCTGAGTAAGGCCACATACATTATTATTGTCAGGGGCATAACTAAAAATGGCTTGGTCCCATAGCAAACTTTTGATTGCCCCTCCCCCTTGACTGACCAAAAACCCTTTAACATTTAACTGCAAGTGCTTGTCAGGAACTATTGCAGTTAAAGGGACATTTACAGCACACCATGACATATTAGCTAAAATTAATGTTTTATTGAGAATCACAAATACAAAATAATACGGCAACAATACATGATAAAACCCCCCTAAAAACCATTAAAATCAACCCACATGATACAAAGGTTGTTAGGAATATAACCAACAACCCACTCCCTGGCCCATATATACAACGCAGCTCCCTGGTGTATAGTAATGTCAATTAGATATAACTGGTACTGTGCAAAACGTTCCTATACTGTGCAAAATTGTTTCCTATACGCCATCGAGGCCATCTTTGCCATCTTTGCCTAGTATTGTATGCATGGAGACGTCTTCCTATACGGTTAGTACCGCAGTGCTTCTACTAGTTATATACATGTGACACCAATTACTTAATTGTATATGATATATAATCATGTCTTACCCTCCATCATGTTACCCTTGAGAAAGTCCAGTTAGTGGACGGAACGCGTGGGGTTCGGTCTCCCGGTCTAGAGGCTCTCTGGTGTCTCTGTTGGGTCCTGGTGATATACTGTGGTTCTTGCCTGCTAGTAGTATCGTATTTGGTTATTTAACACGTCTTTTTATCACTGTATATTTATTTATATTATTTGGATGATATATGCACTTGCACTTTATAGGTTCGGCAGGAAGAACGTTTTGCACAGTACCAGTTATATCTAATTGACATTACTATACACCAGGGAGCTGCGTTGTATATATGGGCCAGGGAGTGGGTTGTTGGTTATATTGCTAACAACCTTTGTATCATGTGGGTTGATTTTATTGGTTTTTAGGGGGGTTTCATCATGTATTGTTGCTGTATTCTTTTGTATTTGTGATTCTCAATAAAACATTAATTTTAGCTAATATGTCATGGTGTGCTTACCATTGTTTCTCTATATCTTGGTGTTAGTTAGTAAATGAACTTTTTCATACAGAGGGTTAGCACCCAGACTTTGTATATTGGGCTGTGCATCCCTACGTTCTTGCTTTACATTTACAGCACACAGGAGGCCCGCTCAGCCACCAGGTGCTGCAAATAAGGCTGGCTCACAGGGCCCCGATGCGACGGGCCCCGTAGCAGACCCTATGGCTGTTATGGCGGTAGTTACACCCCTGGTTATCGTGCTGGGCATAACTCCACTTTAGATGGGGTGCGTAAGACACTTTATTAGCCAGAATTATACAGCAGACTTAATGTTACTTCACCTCTTACAGTCTCCACATGGCGTATAACACCAGCCGTTCTGTGACCCGGTCGGATCACAGAACGGCTGGTGTTACAGAAAATCTTCCAGGCCAGTACTGCAGTACCGGCCGCATGATCGCATCCGAATTCACCGCTGCACACAATGGAGCTTGCAGCTGGAGCCGCACAGTCCATTGTCTGAACTGACAAGTTCTCTGCGGCCGATATTCAATGAATAGCGGCCGCAGAAAACTGACATGTGACTTTTTCCTGCGACAGGATGGAATGTGTGTATGCGCTTTGTGTATACATTCCAGCCGGGATTGCATTCATTCACAGACAATGTATGGTTTGATAAATCACGAACGTTGTTGAAAATTGCAACAACGGCCGTGAATTATACAAAACATATGTTGTGTGAACATAGCCTCTAAATGTAAAATTAAACAATTACCTGCAAAAGCTGTGCACAGTATTTACAATAGAGCAATGACGTCCCTGACACTGCAAATGACAGAAAGATTTATTCTCTTTGTGTTTAGGACTTTTATTGGATGATATCACTAACTTGGGATGCATCCATATTGAAAATTGTTCTTGTACATACAACAACAAAATCTATCCACCAGGATCATCTTACAATGAATCCTGTAGAACATGGTGAGTATATTTTACTAATTGTCCTATCTAAACAGTAAGATACCTTGTAAATATAAAGGAGTTTCCTTTGAGCTTCTTTTATTTGATGGCCTTTTTTTAATTAAAAATCATCAATATAAGATCTTTACACAGAAAGATTATCTGACAGATTTTCTGCCCAAGATTTGAAGCCAAAGCCAGGAACAGACTATAAACAGAGATCAGGTCATAAAGAAAAGACTGAGATTTTTGCTCTTTTCAAATCCATTCCTGGCTTTGGCTTCAAATCTTTGGCAGATAATCTGTCAGGTATAGTCTTTGGTTGTGATTTCTACGGTACTTGCGTAGTGCTGCACCTGTCAGATTTCTGCATTGAATAGTGGCTGCAGAAAAACCTGTCAGTGCACACAATGGAGCAAGCAGGGAATTCGGATGCGGGCACACACTGATGCGCCCGCATCCGAATTCTGCAGCAGTGAAAATCATCCGGCTGGTACTTCAGTACCTGCCAAGATGATCTTCTCTGACACCGGCCGTTCCATGACCAGACCAGGTAACGGAACGGCCGGTGTCTTACACAGTGAGAACAGGGCCTTTCTGTGTAAATGGACCCGTAGATTGAAGCCGGCAGCTCTATACATTGGGGAGAATTTACTTAAAGAGTCTAATACCTATAGTAGTAAGATGCAAAAATTTTATTAAAAGGCACGTCTCTTTAAATAAATGTTGCCTTTGTGGCTGTCTGTGCGCCCCAAATTAAAATCTATGCCTCGTATGAGCTAGCCTAAAATTCAGGGTTATTGAAACCCAGCTCCTATTCTCTGCAATGGAGGCTGAGCTGCGGCAACCCAGTATGGCCACTGCACAATGTCTAGAAACTGCTATCTGTGTCTTACTCTGTTCATTGTATATGCAGTATGTGGAGTGTCCAGCATATCTAAAAATACCTGTCAGTGTTTGTCCATTGGATTCTAATAATGACATGTTAGCTAGCTACTGCTACAGCCAATCACTGGTTGTATTAGTAATGCGATAACACATTATAGGCTAGTAACTATGAGCACTGTATTCTATCCCTAACCTCCACAAGGTATCCTAGACTGTCTGTACATGACTATGCTTTGTACATATACAAGACATGTAGACATGATTTTGTTGTTGTTTTGCAGTTCATGCTTTGGGGGACACTGGAACTGTCAAGAGGTCCCCTGCCCAAGTACATGTTCTGTGGAAGGTGGCTCACATATCACCACATTTGATCAGACTCAATACACATTTCATGGCAAATGTATCTACTTGTTAACAAAGGTAATGAGAATTGAAAAAATATCAGTGTAAAGTACAGGTTGCTTATATGTAGTCACCTACTGTATATAAAAGCTATTCCATTCACAATGTTCAGATATTACAGTAAGCAATAACACCCAGTGCCACTGGTACTGTGAATAATCCTTGAAAAAAACACTACATGGAAAGTAAGTATATAAGATAACCCTGGTTCTTATTGTTTCAGCCTTGTAAAGACAGTACATTCTCAGTGAATATTGAGATGAAGAAATGTGCATATAGTGAAAGTGGCTCGTGTTTAACAAAGGTCATCTTGTTGCTGGATCATGGATCTTATGTAAGCATATGTAAAACACTTGGATCTTGTATTACAGGGTTCTTTTTTGTGAGATTTATTTATTGTGCTCAAAACCATCTAAAACTGCTTCCCCTGCTGCTCCATCCTGTGGTGGTCTTCCACACCCCCAGACCTGAGAGTAGGCATGGTGGCAGAGTTGGTGTTCTCCTCTCCTACAATGCACTTTCCAGGTCATCCTCCCTGAATCATCACTTTCATTCCCCTCCTTCACACCCTCTAACTCTCCTTCCCACTTTCCTTCAAAGTTCCTGTTATCTATCTCCAAACACCCAACCAACCCCCCCACCCCCACCCCCGGCGATATCATGGGTGATTTCAACATCCCCATCAATATTCCAATCTCCTCTCCTGCCTCTCAGCTTCTCTCCATAACCTCCTCTTTTGGCCTCTCACAACTAAACAAATCTCAAAGCTCAGGGGGGCTTGGCATGGCGCGGAGGAAGCAAGCCGACGAACGCCTCTTAGTGATTTAGCCAGGGGGTGGGGCCTAATTTAAGACTGGCGTATGAGTACGCCTGTCTTCATAAATCCCCCCCATAGACTCCATACAATCCTCACCTTCCCCAATCTCCTCCCTCATCTGCCCAAACATGGCGGCCAAACACTACTTTGACACCCTAAAAACAACCCTAGACTTTGTAGGTTCCCCTACTCACACCCGCACACCCCACCACACATGCCAGCAGCCCTGGCACACGTTGAAAACTCTTTCTTTGGTGATGCTCTCGGACTGCTGAACACTAAAAATTCATTCCCAAAACCTATTGCTCTGCCCTTTCCCTTGCCAAACAAGTCTATTTCACCTCTCTTAACTCCTTACTGTCCAACAATCTGAAACACCTCTTCGACACCTTTAACTCACTTCTTAAGCCCAGAGTTCAGACACCCATCACTCCGACATCACCTCCCAGCCCCATAGGTCCTATTCCTTCTTCCACTTCCCCATCACTCTCAGCTTTTAATCCAGTGACAGAGGAGGAAGACTCCAAGCTCTTCTCCTCCTCTCATCCTACTACCTGCTCTAGTGACCCTACTCCCTCATACCTCCTCCAGTCAGTCTCTCCTGTTGTCATCACTAACCTCACTAAAATATTTAACCTCTCCCTCTCCCCTGGTATCTTTCCCTCCTCCTTTAAACATTCTGTAATAACCCTACTACTGGAAAAAACGTTCTCTAGATCGATACTGTGCAACCAACTATCAACGTGTCTCTAATATCCCTTTCATCTCTAAAGTCCTGGAATGTCTGGTTTATTCTCACCTATCAGTCCTTTCTGTGTTGCTCATATCACCCTACTATTCAGTGAATTGCAATACCATCTTATTCCCTTGATCTGAGTTCCTTTGCATAGTGGGTAGTTAAGAGGAAAGAACTTTCTTTCCTTTGTTCTGAGTATAAGGACAAGCCTCAAATAATAGTGATTATAGCTTAAGAAGGGTGGGAAATACTTCTTCAATTAACTAGACTACTAAAGTACTAAATAAACATGGTAAAACGATTCAAAATAAATTCATATCGCATCCTTCTCTTGTCTTCTCAGGAATTCCATATACAATACGACAATAGTGATTTTCCTCATGTACATTTTGACAAAGAAATTATGGCTAAAGGTATGTGTTTTGAAAATGTATTATATTTTATGAAAATAATAAGAAATAGGTCTAGTAATTCTACCCCTACCTATCTATGTGACCTTGCATTGTTTTTTGATGCAGTAGCCTATTAGCTCCATACACTTATAGGCTATGTTTACACAACGTATGTTAAGCATAAATCACGGCCTTTGTTGCAATGTGCATCAACGGCCGTGATTTACGCTAAACATATGTTGTATTTGAATGAATGGAATCTCTATACACATAGTAACACCGGCCGTTCTGTGGCTGCTGGTATATTATTGTAGTTCAGGTAGACTACAGTAATTGGCCTTTGACTGTGTCTGTAACTGAAAAGTCCATTGAACTTATTAGTAAAGAAGGTGAAAGGGCGGTAAAACAAAAAAAGAAAAACTGTGTGTAAACATTTAATATAACACCTGTTGTTTGCAAAAGATGTTTGTCAATAATTGTCATGATTATTATTTTGACGTCCGCGCAGACAACGTCCATTATTTAATACACTGTCTGCATTGGACTGCTGCTATTCCATTAACTTCAATGCATTCCATTGAAGTCAATAAAAATGTGTCAATAACAGATGTCATTTAAACAAAAACAAAAAAAAGGACACAATTTCTTCTTTTTTTTTTTTTACTTAGTGTGAACATTTTTTTAATTGCATTCCCCAACATTTAGCCATATTATGTCAATATGCTGTCCTAAAAAGAGGATGGAAATGGGTGCCTTCGGGCAACAGGCCTTAGTTACAAATAATATTTAAAAAAAATTACTAGTGCAGGAGTAACTGTTACCTCCCGGCAAACTGCACTTTTTGACGTGTTGTAGAAGTTGAGTTCTATGGAAAGTCCATCTACTGCAAGGAGCCGAATAAAGACTTAAATGTTTTGTACAAAAACATGACTTACACAAATGTTTATGATTTTTGTATGCCAGAAAACTAGAGTACAACCCCAATGAACCTCTCCCCCCCCCAATAATCTTTAAAAAAACACATAGTAAAAAAAAAAATAGATGGCCATAACTAGTCCCTTTGAAGGGAAACCGTCAGCAACCTGCTGTTATGTACCTGTAGCAGCAGAGCTGTATTTTTCTTTTTCTCCGTGGTGCTGTTTTTGAGTATTTAGATCATAAGGAAGAATGTAATTTGGCCTGTTTGTTGCACTGGAAGTTTTCATCCTCAGTGCACCTAACAGACTAACTTAAGTCTCTTAAGACCTAAATACTTAAAAAGGGCAACTCCACTTGCTACAGTTACATAACAGCAGGTCTATAGGTAAGAAGAACCCATGCAATCTAAGAATAAACACAGGTATCTGGAATATGAATTAATTTTGTCCTGTTATACTAAATATATCAATAGAAGGATGATAAATTTCTATGTTCACACAAGGACAACTTGAATGTAATAAAATTTTATCCTGTGACGTAATTTTTCTTGTTTTATTTCAGCTGGTGTCAGCATTTTCTGGCCATCCTCATTCTTCCTCACTGTTTATACAAACAAAGGGCTATATTTACAGGTGCAACTTATGCCAGTCATGCAATTGTATGTTGTTCTAGACCCGTCCTACAAGGGGAAAATGTGTGGTAATGATCAGCACTTAATAGAAAATATGATTACAGTTATGAATAAGTAAGACTAGAGTAAATAGCAGATACTAAACGTTATGCTTTAAGGTATTACAAGATTGTAGAATTTGGTTTGTGACAAATGTGAAGCATATTTGTCATAATGGGGACAATGATAGGAATATCAATGTCGTTGTAAGATAGACATTGTAATATATATATATATATATATATATATATATATATATATATCTATTTCAAAATAACACACATGGTATGATGAATTTAGCAAAGCTCTCTAGGCATCAATATTTAGCAAACATCTTTTCTTAGCCATAATTAAAAACTGTTAAAGTAGGTGCAAAAACATACTAAAAATATTCTAAACATAGAATACTCAATACGGAAAAAAGAAACAAAGTAATATTGGGTGTTTCATTTACTTTTTTTACGTTTTTTTTTTTTAATTAGTTATGGTAAATTCACATCAGACATTATAATTGCAATCCTGCAGCAAATCCAAATGTGAGTGAGTTTGGTGCAGGTCTTTCTAACAGTTACTTCATTGATTTCAATTAGAGGTGAGCAAAGCAGCAAAAAATTTATTTTGCGAGGATTGCAAATTTTGTTTCGGATTCATAAATATTTGCTAATTAAATTGAAAAACAGCCAAACTATTGTATCTACAATAGTGCGACTATTACAGAGTAGTGTTTTTTTTAACAGATGTTGTTCTTAGAGTGTCAAAAATTGGGAAATGACAATATAAAAAAATTGTCAATCAGCCAGTCATTCATTCAATTTTCGCCATGGACAGCAGTGGACCTTGGTGGATCATTGGCGTAATATTAATTGTCTCCCAGGAGAGCAATAGACGTTGGTGAATCAGTGGTGTATACTTACCTTTTTCCATGGACATCATTGGACACCGGGGGATCAGATACTACAATCTCCCCACAATCCAACCCCCCACCCTCTCCTCTCTATCCCTATATCTCGCTATTGCTCTCCCTGCTCTGCTCTAACTGCCTGCTGCAACCTACTCTCCACTTCACACAGCCGACTGTCCACCTCCAGGAAGTGAATCACCCTGTAAACAGGGTGAGGGGGAGTAGCTGACATCACAGTAGGGCCTGCAGGTGAACGGACAGGTGCTAGGGATTATGGATAATTCCTTGCTCCCACCCAGTGATAGCACTGTAAGCTAACATGTGCAGCCACCATGTTTAGCGAATTTAGTAACGGATCGCCAGATTCACTTCACTTATCTATAATCTTAATGTAGAAAATCTTTGAGAAATCCAAAACATAAATTGACATGTACGACATTTTTGTCACGGCCGCGGCGGCGTCCCGCGTTCCGGGCCGCCGCCGCGACCGCTTCCTGCCCCATGCAGCAGCCGGTGTCCATAGTCGGGGACCCGGCGCTGCTATCACCTCGGCCCCGGGGGGCGCCTCACCTCTCCACGCTCCTGTCTCCCGCTGTGCCGGCCGGCGCGCGCGTCCCCGCCTCCTAGGGCGCGCGCGCGCCGGCTGTCTCAGATTTAAAGGGGCAGTGCGCTCCTAATTGGTAGTTGCACCTAATCACTCCCCTATAAATCCCAGCATGCCCTGTCCCCTGTGTTGGAGCCTCTACATGCTTCCCATAGCGTTTGGCCCAGCTCCCTGTTGTTCCTGTGTCCTGTCCGTTACCTGGTCCCAAGTCCCTGTTCCTGAGTCCTGTCCGTTACCTGGTCCCAAGTCCCTGTTCCTGAGTCCTGTCCGTTACCTGGTCCCAAGTCCCTGTTCCTGAGTCCTGTCCGTTACCTGGTCCCAAGTCCCTGTTCCTGGTTCCTGTTTCCCTGTCACTCCACCTGTTCCCGTGTCCAGCCTGTCACGTGCGCTCTCACCTGCAGACCATTGCCTGTGCCATCTCCTGCCACGCCTCGCCTGCCGACACCAGCAACCAAGCCAGGGGTAGCGACCTGGGGGTCGCCTGCCGCAGCAAGTCCATCCCGCCTTGCGGCGGGCTCTGGTGAAAACCAGCGGCCCCTTAGACTCCGCTCCCTGGTGAGGTCTGTGCCATCGCTAGTGACGGTCCAGTGGATCCACCACTCCAGGCGTAACAGTAGGCTCCAACCATGGATCCCGGCGAGGTGCCTGATCTCCGTGATGTCGCCAGAGTGGTCACTCAGCAGGCGCAACAAATCCAGAAGCAGTCACAGCAGATCCAGCAACTCACTGCCGCCTTACAGCAGCAGACTACTGCCCAGCGCACACCACCTCCTGACGCTTCTTCTTCACTCCGACTGGCCCTCCCAAGCAAGTACTCTGGGGACTCTAAGTTGTGCAGAGGATTCTTGACTCAGTGCACCATGCACATTGAACTTTTGAGTAGTCAGTTTTCCACCGAGCGCTCTAAAGTGGCTTTCATCATCAGCCTATTAGAAGGTAGAGCCCTGGCCTGGGCCACGCCACTGTGGGACCGTGATGATCCAGTTGCTGCCAATCTCCGGGCCTTCCTATTCGAGTTTCGCTCCGTCTTTGAGGAACCTGCCCGTGCTTCTTCAGCCGAGACTGCTCTCCTCAACCTCTCTCAAGGCAGCTCCTCTGTTGGTGACTACGCCATCCAGTTCCGCACCCTGGCAGCCGAATTGGACTGGAACGAGGCCGCCCTATTGGCCACCTTCAAGAAGGGCCTGTCTAGTCGTGTGAGAGACGTGCTCGCTGCCCGAGACCTGCCTACCTCCCTGAACGAACTCATTCTACTGGCCACCCGAGTTGATACTCGTTTTTTCGGAGAGGGAGGAGGAGGTTCGGCATGAACATTTACTAACCCGTTCCCGTCGCCATCCCCAGCTGGCGCCGGTTTTCCAGAATCCTGACCTTTCGATGTCCCAACCCTCTCCTGAGATTCCTATGCAGGTGGAACGGGCTCACCTGACGCCTGATGAAAGAATCCGGCGCCTGGAGCAGAATCTCTGTCTCTATTGCGGTGGTTCCGATCACTTCCGGCTGGGATGTCCCCTACGTCCCCAAACATCCGGAAAATGCTCGCACCTAGGTCCGGTGGGACAGGTGTCCCTAGGTGTGAATGCCACCATTCCAAGTCTGTCTATGCCAGTTTCCATCCGGACTCTCTCAGGACGAAATCATCAGACTACTGCCTTCCTCGATTCTGGGTCAGCAGGCAGTTTTATTGCGGCAACATTGGTCCAAAGATGGCGGCTACCCGTGACCCGACTAGCCAGGCCCCTGTCTATCTCCTCGGTCACAGGCGAAATTCTTACCGACCGTGTGTACTACCAGACCGCACCTTTAGTCCTCCAGGTGGGTCCTTTACATCAAGAAGAGATATCCTTCTACGTCCTGCCCCATTCTTCCCCCGCGGTCCTCCTGGGACTCCCGTGGCTGCAAGAACATGCCCCTCAACTGGACTGGAGAACCGGGGAGATTCTCAGTTGGGGTCAGGACTGTTCCAACCAGTGTCTCAGGTCACCTCAGACCAAGTGTACTATGTCGTTTCCTGTCCCAGCCAAGCCTCTACCCGACCTACCGGCAGAAGACCAAGACTCGGCGGATGCCTTCTCTGCCGAGGTGTACCCTCTCTCCGTACCCAAGACTAAGGTCGTGTCCTCTCACCACCGGGAGAACTTACAGAAGGTCCTCGTCCACAGACCCACAGTCCCTTGCCATGTTTTACCGCCTGATCGCCTAGCACCAGTCGTCACCTCCTCGCTTCAGAGAGTACCCCCCGGAAAGACTCATGTTCACCCTGCGCTTCGAAGAGGTATTTTGAAGTGGGGTCATTCCTCGTTGGAGGCCGGGCACCCTGGAGTCCGTAAGACCGGCCAACGGATCTCTCGCCACTACTGGTGGCCTAGTCTGTTTCAAGATGTCAAAGACTTTGTGGCTTCCTGTGCCATCTGCAGGCAAGAAAGAGGGGGAGGCCAAAGGGGGGGGGTACTGTCACGGCCGCGGCGGCGTCCCGCGTTCCGGGCCGCCGCCGCGACCGCTTCCTGCCCCATGCAGCAGCCGGTGTCCATAGTCGGGGACCCGGCGCTGCTATCACCTCGGCCCCGGGGGGCGCCTCACCTCTCCACGCTCCTGTCTCCCGCTGTGCCGGCCGGCGCGCGCGTCCCCGCCTCCTAGGGCGCGCGCGCGCCGGCTGTCTCAGATTTAAAGGGGCAGTGCGCTCCTAATTGGTAGTTGCACCTAATCACTCCCCTATAAATCCCAGCATGCCCTGTCCCCTGTGTTGGAGCCTCTACATGCTTCCCATAGCGTTTGGCCCAGCTCCCTGTTGTTCCTGTGTCCTGTCCGTTACCTGGTCCCAAGTCCCTGTTCCTGAGTCCTGTCCGTTACCTGGTCCCAAGTCCCTGTTCCTGAGTCCTGTCCGTTACCTGGTCCCAAGTCCCTGTTCCTGAGTCCTGTCCGTTACCTGGTCCCAAGTCCCTGTTCCTGGTTCCTGTTTCCCTGTCACTCCACCTGTTCCCGTGTCCAGCCTGTCACGTGCGCTCTCACCTGCAGACCATTGCCTGTGCCATCTCCTGCCACGCCTCGCCTGCCGACACCAGCAACCAAGCCAGGGGTAGCGACCTGGGGGTCGCCTGCCGCAGCAAGTCCATCCCGCCTTGCGGCGGGCTCTGGTGAAAACCAGCGGCCCCTTAGACTCCGCTCCCTGGTGAGGTCTGTGCCATCGCTAGTGACGGTCCAGTGGATCCACCACTCCAGGCGTAACAATTTTTACATGTACGACAGGTTAATATAACACCTAGCAGATAGGCTGTGCATTTGCTGTAGATTACATTTTCCTATTAATGGTAACTAGATAAATCCATAGCAAATCTGCAGTGTTCAAATTTATCCTCAGTAAGGAAAATTTTCTCTGTTTGTGAAATAGCTTTCAAAAGTCACATCTACCTTACTGTTGCCACAATCTGCAGATTTCCATTTTAACTTTTTAACAATTTTAGTTTTTCTTTTATATTTCTTTTATACTTCACATATATTAAAAAAGGACTCTTTTCTTAAGCAAACAGGGGCTGGTTAGACTGGATTCATGACATGCACCACATGAGTAGCAAAACACATTTCAGTTAGCCAATCAAACATATCAACTACTGAGGTCTCTCAGTATTTTTTACTTTAAACACATCAATAGCTAAGCCTGACTTTACATAATATATAGAATAGGTTAGCGATATAATTAATGATGCACGAATTTGCCGAAAGTTCGGGTTTGTTCACACCCAAATGGGCGGCATTTGACTCCCGTCACTTTGAGACATTGGATGAAGCTGAATACATGGCTGTATTCGTTTTCCTCATAGCCCAAGGGACGCATCCAACTTCTCCAGCTGCAGGATGTCAAATTCCAATTGTTTGGGATCGGCAAGTTCGCTCATCACTAATATCAGTGGTCAACTACTATCATTTTTAGATTATCAGTAAATCTTATTATGCATGCTCTAAATTCAATTTGAGTATTTACAGAATTATCTCTTTTATAAAGGTTTATGTGGCAACTTTAACAGCTTCCAGAAAGATGACTTCCGGACCAGTAGTGGAGCTTTAGAAAGTAGTGTTGTTGATTTTGTCAACACATGGAAAACCAATTTTAAATGCATACCTTTAACACCTCACCACGAACACCCTTGCATTTACGGCATGGAAGTAGGTAATGCATTCTTGGTTATTCTAAACGGAAAACAATATTCCTCTATCTAGTCAGGGTGGAATTTTGTCCTTCAACACTTGGCATTTAATATGAATTGAGACAGCGAATAGTTAAATATGAAACCTATTTTATCTAATTTTTACTTACTAGTTACCCAGATGCACCAAGTGCTAAACATTATACATAGGCAAATGAAGTGTAGGTCAACGGTGGGTGTTTTCCAGAATTAAAGCTTCTGTTATACCCTTATAGTGCACAGGGTGCTGAGGATGAAGGTAAGTTTGAATCCATATACTGATGAGGTAGTTTGGTTCACTGAGGGTTGGACTACCTCCCCAGTGCACCAGCAAGGCCCTTCTAATAAATATTCATCCTATGCTCTGCAGTGATAAGTGCTGGAATGAAGTCACCACAGAGTACCGTCTCAATATTCATTAGAAAGGGCATGCTTGATAAGGCAGGCCGGTGCACTGAAGGGGGTAGGTCGGAGCACGTTTCATAGCAGGTGGGGGCCGGCTGCAATCAGCAGCTGGCACCTCACCGTTAATGACACGCCGCAGCGATCGCGGCGCGACCACGTCGTTTAAGTGTAAGTGACAGAGGAGTCCCCTGTCACTTACCGATCGGGTCCCGATCGTTAAAATGGACCGCCGGAGGTCTCTCACCTGCCTCCGCGCGGTCCGATCGGCGATCTGTTCACACAAATAAAACATATAAAAATAAATAAATAAACATATAACATACCGTAGCGTGCATAATTGTCCAATTAAAATATAACAAGCGTCATTGAGAACAGTGAACGACATAGACGAAAAGAGGGAAAAAAGTGCGCTGATTACCGATTTTATGTTACATTATATATATATAAAAAAAAATTAATAAAAAGTGATCAAAATGTCCAATCTTCACAAATATGGTATTAATAAAAACTAGAGATCATGGTGGAAAAAAATGATACCCTATACAGCCCCATAGGTGAAAAAATAAAACCGTTATAAGCGTCACAATAGGCCTATTGTATTAATAATTAATTGCCAAAAAAAAAGGATTTCATAAAAAATATATATATATATAACATGAGAGAATCTGTGTAAACCTGCAGATGGTTGTGTTCGGGCTGACCTATAGAGTAATAGTATCATGTCGGTTTTACTATATAGTGTATTACGTAGACACAGGAACCCCCTAAACGTTACCATATTGCATTCTTTTTTACGATTTCACCTATTTATATCTTCATAAATAATATACTTGAGATTCTATCATACATGTTATGGTAAAATGAAAGATGCCATTACAAAGTACAACTATTCCTGTAACAAATAAGCCCTTACATGGCCCTGTAGATAGAAAACTGAAAGTGCTAGAGCTCTTAGAAGGGGAGGAGGGAAAAACGAAAGCGCAAAGATCAAAATTTGCACTGTCCACTGGGTCATTTTGGGCCTGGTCCTCAAAGGGTTAATAGACCAAGTGTTTTAACGGCTTTTTTTCTATCTGCTAACAGAGAAATATGCCAACTATTGGTGTGATGTATTGCTTGACACCGAGGGGCCATTTGCTGCATGTCATTCATTAGTGAACCCTGCAGTTTATCAGCAGGTAAGATATCCTACTTTATTTATCATCAATATATAAGGCATATGGAGTTTAAACCTTTATATTTATAGTTTATTTAGACATTATCAGAAGAGATGAGCGAACCTCGAGCATGCTCGTGTCGATCCCAACCCAAACTTTCGGCATTTGATTAGCGGTGGCTGCTGAACTTGCTGCTGAACTTGAAATCATGGATATAGTCATTGGCTGTATCCATGTTTTCCAGACAACCTTAGAGCTTTATCCAAGTTCAGCAGCTACCGCTAATCAATAGATCAATAGAAACCAGTTAATGCAGCCCCACAACTGTAGCCCACCCGTTCAGGTTCATGTATGACCAGCTAGAGATCATTGGAGGATGTTTGGCCCATGTCAGATGTTATAACACAGACTGCTTCAAGAGACTTCTTCTGCTCAAATGTGTAAGGGCCCTATTCCACCGGACGATTATCGTTCAGATTATCGTTAAATCGTTCAAATCTAAACGATAATCGTTCGGTTGAAATGCAGTTAACGATTAACGACCGAACGAGAAATCGTTGATCGCTTTATAAGACCTGGACCTATTTTTATTGTTGCTCGTTCGCAAATCGTTCGCATTGAATAAGACATCGTTCGGTCGTTCACAATAGATACGAACGCAATAGCGAATAAATAGCGAAGAAAAACGATTGCAATTACGATCATAAGTAACGATTATCGTTCCATGGAAATGAGTGAACGTTTTCAGGTCTTTCGCAATAGCGGCCGTTTGAGATCGTTAATCGTTAACGATTATGCAAACCCCACAACTTGGTCTGATTGACTGACCATGACGAGAGATAACTTGCAAAGATTGCAGTGTAGTGAGAACTGTCAGCCGAGAATGCAGACTGAATAGTGGTGCAGGATAGCAAAAGCCGTAATTGACAACCTTGAAGAGCAACTAGAAGATGATATAATTGTTCCCAGAATTCCCAGTGCCATACCTTGATTTTGCACTGCATTATACTCAAGATGACAATTACATAGGTCGAAATACATTTGCCTGGTAAATTTGTTTACATATGGTTGCATAATATACTGTATGTAGGCATAGGGTACCAAGCTCTGTTGCCCCACAATTCACTGTGTTTCTATGACCCCACAAATTCTAAATAACCCCCAAGTTTAAAGCCCATCTGTTTAAAGCCCAATCCATTGTTTACTATAAATGCAATTATTAAATAAGATGCCAGACAACTTCTAAATTATAATTAATAATCATATATGTAATATTCATATTCCCTTATAGAACTGTCTCTTTGATACATGTGCCTGTAAACGAGCTGAGGACTGTCTATGTGCAGCCATATCCTCCTATGTATATGCCTGTGCATCTGCTGGCATCACATTACCTGGATGGAGAGAAGATATTTGCAGTAAGTGCTACTCTATATTCTGTAGAATCAACACATAGAAAACATAATAATACCAGGACAAAAAGATTTAGTATGGCAGCTATTCATAGGCTGTTTTCAACATATGTGTTCAGAATGTGTTCTCCTCCTTAAACTGCACAATGTTGTTGGTATTATCAGTGTAGGCTCATGTGTGCTGTTTATTGTATTTGTCTTCAATTACATAATAAAGATAGCATTAATATAAGGGCCAGTTCACACAGAGTAAAATCGGCAGAATTCCGGAACATCTCATTTTTGGAGCGGACAGCGCGTGAGCCTTCCCATACACAAACAGTATTACACAGAGTTCTGCCGATTTTACTCTGTGTGAACTGGCCCTTATAGTAAATGTATTGCCCAGATTTTTCTCTTTTTTTTTTTTTTGTAATGATCAGGGCCAGGTACTTAAACCTTATTGTTTACTGATCTGTTTTCATTTTCTGATTGTAAATTTTTGTTACATTTTTAGTACATTTTTATGGGGCAGCCATGGTTTAGAGATATACTTTACAGCAAGCCCCATGGACATAAACAAAACAGGCTTGCCCAGACCCTAGTTGTTAAAGTTGGATCTTTTTCTGGACATGCTCCCTGACTTGTGCAGAGGTCATACTTCAGGGAGGGGGAGGCTGAGCTGTAAGCCTTAGCTATTGTGTGTGTCTGTGTTATCTATATACTGGTGTCACTGTTTACTATTCTCCTTTCTTTGCTAAAAAGGAGAACATTGCTGGAAAGAGATTTATATAGAATAGGAGATAGCTGCTTAATATTAGGACTAGTAGACAAAATAAATACTGCAAGGTTGATAATATAGGTTAGGGGCGTAACTAGAAATGGCTGGGCCATAGCATAGCCCCTCCCAACTGACCACTAATCTGTGTAGTGCAGTCATTAAGGTGATTGAAATTAAAGGGACATTTTCAGAACCCAGGAGGCTACCTGGTGCTGAACATGATGACAGCTCAGGGGGCCCAGTGTATTGCAGGAGTGGGCCACAGGGCCCCCTGATGCGGTGGGCCCATAGCAGCTGCTATGGCTGTTACAGCGGTAGTTTCACCCTTAATATAGATCAGACGTGTCAAACTCAGGATCTCCAGCTTTTTTAAAACTACAATTTCCATCATGCCTGGACAGCCAAAGCTAAAGCTTTGGCTGTCCAGGCATGATGGGACTTGTCGTTTTGCAACAGCTGAAGGGCTTGAGTTTGACATCCCTGATATAGGTGGTAAATTACCACTGGTAATAAACAACGGGGGGAAAACAAAAAAAAACCTTGTGCTGTGAAGACCCAATGTATAAAACCTAACCTTTTTTTTTTATAATTGTAATTTTTATTAAGGTTTTTCAATTATATGAAGACATACAAAACAATATGGCAGCTGATATTAGAAAACAGAAAAAAGGATAAATGGGTTACATTGCAAAAAAAAAATCAAACTTAATGTGCATTACGATATCAGTAGTACAGAGACATAGATTTCCAAGAACAAGAGCCATAGCACAAGACAACAAATACCCCAACTAATTACAGCCAGGGGCGGTCTTGGCATTTCTGGGGCCCCAAGCGAAGTCATGTCTGGGCCCCCCCCCCTCGACACGCGTTCCAAAACAATAGACCGCTGTGTGTTGCCCCCCAGTAGTATATACCCCTTGTGCGCTAACGCCAGTAATATATACTCCTTGTGTGCTGCCCCCAGTAGTATATACCCCTTGTTTGCTTCCCCCAGTAGTATATAGACCCCTGTGTGTTCCCCCAGTTATATATAGCCCCCCATGTGCTCCCCCAGAAGTATATAGACCTACTGTGTGCTGCCCCAGTTGTATAAAGACCCCCTGTGTGCTGCCCCCAGTTGTATATACCCCCTGTGTGCTCCCCCACTAGTATATAGGCTCCCTGTTTGCTCCCTCAGGGGGAATTTAGCCCCCCTGTGTGCTCCCACACTTGTATATAGACCTCCTGTGTGCTCCCCCACTTGGATATAGACCCCTGTGTATTCCTCCAGTAGTATATAAACCCCCTGTGTGGTTCCCCCAGTAGTATATAGACCCCCTGTGTGCCCACCAGTATTATGTAGACCCCTGTGTGCTCCCCCAGTTATATATAGACCACCTGTGTGCCTCACAAGTAGTATATAGACCCCCTGTATGTTCCCCCAGTAGTATATAGACCCCCTGTGTGCCCCACCAGTAGTATATAGACCCCTGTGTGCTCCCCCAGTAGTATATAGCCCCCCTATGTGCTCCCCCACTTGGATATAGACCTCCTGTGTGTTCTCCAAGTTGTATATAGACCCCATTCTGCTGCCCCAAGTAGTATATAGACCCCCTGTGTGCTGCCCCAGTAGTATATAGCCCCCCCTTGTGTGCTGCCCCAGTAGTATATAGCCCCCCCTGTGTGCTCCCCCTGTTATATAGCCCCCCTGTGTGCTCCCCCCATTTATATAGACCCCTGATGTGCGCTCCCCCAGTTAAACAGACCCCTGTGTGCTCCCCCTCCCATACAGTATATAACACAATAAAACAAACACTTATACTCACCTGGGTCCGGGCGTCTCCTCTTCTCTTCACTCTTGTGGCCGCAGGAAGGGTTTTCCCTGCGATCACAAGAGGCCGCACTCCCCTTGTCCTGGCGCCGATGCTCCAGTGATGTCACTGCAGCGCCGGCACCACAAGGACCAGGCTGCCACTTGTGACCGCAGGGAAAACACTTTCTGTGGCCACAAGAGTGACTGACAGGAAGGGAGCCAATGTCTCTCCCGCCCTGTCAGTGCTGCTGCATGTAACTATGAGCACTCATTACAAGTGCTCATAGTTACAGTTCAGATGGCAGCAGCGAGCGGGGCAGCGGCCCTGTCCAGCGGTCTTGAGCACAAGAGCAGGACGTGGGGGCCCCCCTGGATGTTGGGGGCCGCAAGCGATCGCTTGGGGTGCTTGGTGCCAAAGACCGCCACTGATTACAGCGATATATGATATTTACTGTAAGACATGAAAGAACAGACAAAAAAAACAAAACAAAACAAATACACATTGACAAGGAAGGGGAAGGAAGGGAGGGTTACAGATCCACCGACTCAGATGACGCCAGGGGGAAAAAGAACGTCCCAGGGGGACCAGATCAGGTCAAAGGTCTCCAATTTATTATTTAAAGACGCCGTCAAGAGCTCCAAGGACCTCAACTCCTTCATTCTACCCATCACACCATCCATAGAAGGGGGAAGTACCTGCTTCCAGGACCGAGCTATCAGGGACTTAGCTGCAGTGAGCAGAACAAGGAGTAATTTAGATTCTTTTTTACCCAGTGTCTTTGGTGTCAGATTAAGGAGGCATAAGGCCGGCTCCACCGGGATAGGTTTCTGGAAAACCCTCGTTGCTAGTTCACAAACATCCCTCCAATAGCCTTTGATCAAAGGGCAAGCCCAAAAAATGTGGTATTGAGACCCGATGGCACCTGCACACCTCCAGCATGTTGGGGATATAGAGGGATTCAATTTATGAAGAAGCTCCGGGGTATGGTACCATGGCATCATGACCTAAAACTTAACCTTTATTTGTAAAAAAAATAAAATGTGCAATATTGAAAAGGATTAAAATGAATAGAGGTGTGAGGTGGAGATTAGGTGGTCAGGACCTGTATTACAGAGGTATAAGCCCGATGTGTTAGCAGAGCTGTATTTACCACTAGGCACCCGTGGTCCAGTGCCTAGGGCATCACCTTTCAGGGGGGCAGCACCAGGGAGCAGGGGGAAGAAACAACTTTTTTATGTTTGTATTTTTTTAGTCTTCCACCTCCCATTCAGGTTTGCCAGTAGTTCTAGTGTCTTTTTGAGGGGGGGAATGGCGGTATTGGTCAGTTCTGGTATGGCAGTGTTATCCAATCACAGTATGGTGGTATTGGTTAGGTCTGGTATGGCTGTGTTATCCAGTCACAGTATGGCGGTATTGGTCAGGTCTGGTGTGGCTGTGTTATCTAGTAACAGTATGGCGGCATTGTTCAGGTCTGGTATGGCAGTGTTATCCAGTCACAGTATGGCGGTATTGTTCAGGTCTGGTGTGGCGGTGTTATCCAGTCACAGTATGGCGGTATTGTTCAGGTCTGGTGTGGCTGTGTTAAATGCGACACCTGGAGCTATTACTTACCAATCTACCAATCCTGTGGTGAGAATTCCCTCAGACAATATGCAGACGACTCTAATCATTGATTCAATGTGAAGATTTGTTTATTTTTTGAGCAGTTAAAAACCATGGAAAACGCGATTCAGACAATGTTTCTACATGAAGAGAAATGCATGTGGCCGAAAAAATGATAACAAGAGAGTCCAACAGCATCCAATCTTCCAAAGAGCCTTCAGAACTTTATTACGCTCACAAGCAATACGACGTTTCGACTCACCATGAGTCGAAAAGTCGTATTGCTTGTGAGCGTAATAAAGTTCTGAAGGCTCTTTGGAAGATTGGATGCTGTTGGACTCTCTTGTTATTCCTATTTATACACCCACCTACTGAGATAGTGGGCTCCAGCGTGCATCCACACATCGTGCCAATCGACAGGGACCGCCTAGTGCTGCTGGATCTCCACTGATAACTAAGAAAATGATGTCGACAGTGCGCATGTCATTGAACTTAGAATGATTGTGGTGAGTAAACTGCGTATGAAGTTTACTCTTGTGCAGTTTACTGGGCAAGATACCGCTATATAGTTGTAACGTACTTGCAGCAGGAATTACCTATTAGCATTATATATACCTACAGGCGATATCTTAGACACTAAGTATTGCCATCTAGCAGTTTGATACTGTGGTTTGAATGATCGCAGGACGCTTCAATGCGTTATGCGATTCTGCCATCTATTGTTCAATAAGACCTTTACTGCTGCAACTAAAATAAAGTGATGACAATGCTAGAACATCACTGAATACTTACACATTGGGCTTATACCACTGTAATACAGGTCCTGACCACCTAATCTTCACCTCACACTTCTATTAAGTTTAATCCTTTTCAATATCGCACATTTTATTTTTTACAAATAAAGGTTTAGTTTTATACATTGTTGAGTCTTTTTTTTTTAGTTTATCAGTTGTTACCTAGCTAGCGTGAGGAACGCAGGTAAAGCAGAAAATTGA
Source organism: Dendropsophus ebraccatus (assembly GCF_027789765.1). Classification (NCBI taxonomy): domain Eukaryota; kingdom Metazoa; phylum Chordata; class Amphibia; order Anura; family Hylidae; genus Dendropsophus; species Dendropsophus ebraccatus. The sequence continues at coordinate 39,900,109 of NC_091457.1, read as the reverse complement.
AAAAAAAATTCTTAAAGAAAAAGTAATTTAATTAATTGGTAATTTTAATTAAAGCAAACATCCATGCTCATTTCCCCAACCTGTCAGCCAATACTAGTGATATATAGGCACTGTTATTGTTTTTAATAAATAAGGTGCCCCAGGCATGTGCTCATTTTAACTTTGTCAAAACACACCCTTTCCACTTCACTAACTTATCTCCCAGGATAGGCATGACACCCTATGAACCAGGCCCACCAGACAACCAGAGGATTCTCCGGTGGGTCCTCAACTTTAAAACCTGCACTAACACTGACTGACATGTTGTTTCTCTCAGGTCCTTCACTGGTGGGCCCCCAGGATAATTTCAATACCCCAGTCCAACACTGCTAGCCACTATTCTTTCCTCTGTTCCAATCTAGACTATGGCGCAATATATACAGGTCTTTCTACCCTGACACCCACCCTTCTATTGTTTTAATGCTTAGATATTCCCCTTATAATAAAAATTCACTTAAGCACTTACTAGCATGGCGGAATAGCATTTGAAAGCAGTAACACCCAGCTGACATTATACAGTTAATTTACATACGGCAGAGGAAATGTTTTCATTAACAGGCATTACTAGGCATTGTTTCTAAAAAGGGAAAATAACACTTCATATAATGTATTTGGCACTTTGCATGGATTAAGTGTGGAAAGAATTGACTGAGTGGGATTATGGCTACGTGGGACACCAGAGACCACAGATCAAGGACACCGGAGAACGTGGATAGATAAGTATTGACAGTGTTCGACTGAGGTACCTTGCACAGCACTGTGTATGTGACCAGTGTTGGACTGGGATACCTGGGGCCTGCCAGAGGAAATTATCCTGGGGGCCTGCCAGAGAAAATTATCCTGGGGGCCCACCAATAAAGAACCAGTGAGAAATGACATGTCAGTCAGTGTTACTGAAAGTTCTGAGCTGGGGGCCCACCGGAGGATCCTCTGGTGGGCCAGTCCGACACTTTATGTGAGCAGCAATGCTAGCTCACTGCTAGTAACTTGTCACTCACTCTATGCAAACAGCATAATGTGCCACATAAGTATCTTAAAAGGAGAAGTCCCATGAAACTAACAAATCTCAGGCAGGCAGGGGTGTGTGGGAATATAATAACGAAAGTATACATACCCGTCCTCGTGCCCTCATAGCGCTTCCTTAACCCCTTAAGGACCAAACCTTCCTCATGTTTAAAAGGCCATAGCTCTTGCATTTTGTCACCTACTTTTTTTTACCTATTTCTTACATAAAATATGCCGTGAAATCCAAGTGCGCCCGCATCCCAATTCACCATAGCACACAATGCAGAGTGTGGCCGGAGCTGCCCTTTCCATTGTGTATCCTGTGGATTTTGCAGGGGGGAGCTACCAAGGCCACACCTGGATGTATGTGTGTGGGGGTGCAATACTTTACCTTGCCCCTGATGCTGCCCACACACTGGGTTGTGTATATACACTATGATGTATATTTATGGTGGTGTCCATGTTGCAATAATGTGCTACCTTTTGTCCTTGCAGCCTTGCAGATATAGGTATAAACCTTGCAATGCATGTTTTTTCTTCAAGATTTGAGTGCCCCTTTAATCCAGGGATACGCACATACATGCTCTTGCTCATGCTACTTGCGCTTATTGGCCCCTTTACACCCTCATTTAGGGGGTAGGCTGACTCTTTGTGACCCTTTGCTTGCGGTCAAAAGAGGGAGTGGGAGGACGGCAGTGCAGTGGCAAGGGGGGCCGCTTTGTAGCGGCCCGGTCGCAGCAGTGACCGCTGCGACCGCGGTAGCTACACCACTGGTGACGGATCACAAACTCCCAAGAATAAGAATTTCAACCAAAAACAAAAATAAAGACACAACACATTGTAATCAGGTGTCAAAGGGTGCCAATTTTATTTAAAATTACATGACACTGAAAATGGCAGACCCCAGACACACGAAGAGTCACCCTCCAGCACTCAGGCGAGGAAAACCCCCCTGTGGGGGAAACCTCGAGGGAGCCATGGCTGGAGAGTTGCCCCTCCTCTGGGCCCAGAGGGTAATATTATACTATAAATATAATATAGTGGATCTGAGAGAGATCTGGCTGAAATATGTCTCCTTATTGATGGCTAGGCAGGCAGATGTATCTCTTCTAGGTGTAGACTCGATGAAGGCGCAGTCTAAAGTAGACCATCCCTTTTCCCCTGCTAGAACCTCCAAATTACATCAAGGGTATGGGGCAGTAAAGTGGTCAAGCTCAAGGTCCTCTGGCGCATCCAAGATGGCACTGATCAGGGCGCGGTGCATTGCTTTATGGAACCTTCTTTATGACTTAAGCGCTTGTCATCACAGTGCACGGTTGCCATGGTTACTTCAGGTAAACACATCTGAAGCATTAACCCATTAATGACTGGCAATGCACTTTACTGCAGAGGTCATTAAACACACTTGTGACCAAGCAAACAGCTTATGGTTAGGCCACACTAAGATAACTAAATAATATGGTTTGATGTGGCATATAGCAACCAATCACAGCTGAGCTTTCGTTTCTCAAATTACTCTGGCAAAATAAAAGCTGAACTGTGATTGGTTGCCATGTGCAACTTAGACTTGCCCATAGAAACCAATCAAAGCTCGGCTTTAATTTTATAAGAGCTTGTTAAGATATGAAAGGTGAGCTGTGATTGGTTGCTATGGGCGAATCAGACCATGTTTTGTCTGTAGCAGTATGATAAAGCTGCTCCATTGCTGTAAAGCTTATGATGATGATGACTGAAAACACATAACATCAAGTTTCCCCATAATGCTTTGCAGTCAGCCCTTCCTCCATATCTCCCATCTTTTTGGAGGGACACTTGTGGTTCACAGAAATGTCTATACACTACAATTCCCAGCATTTCCTGTCATTTAGTTTAGAACCCACTGGTATACGGTTATATACAGCGGATTTGTTTACATGAAGGAGACTGCTGACAATCTGATTTCGTTGTATGTGGAAAGGGTGGCCAAAGAGTATTATACATCAAGCTGCTGAAATGAATAGAGAAGGAGGGGATGCCTACCTGGAAATCCCCCAGAGTAAAGACAAGCAGTATGGGTGCCATGTAAAACATTTCCCAGGCTTTCATAGGAAATCAGTGATCACCCGATAAGTTGATCACTGGAAAACGGAATTGACTGTATGAAAGGGGTTGTCAAGTTGTTTAAAAGTAAAATAGTCCACAGTATTAATGGGATACTCCACACAAAAAAATCATTAAAAGAAACCTGGCATGTTTACAGTAAAATAGTTACTGACAGCAGCTCCCTGTGTATCTCATAAAGCTAAAATCAGACTCCCCTCTTGCAGGCTGTGCTGCCCTGCTCTGTGGTGAGTCTGTCCATAAGATGGCTGACATGTAGAAGCATGTGACAATGCTCCGCCCCCCCGTGTCCACCACTGAAACTGTATTTGCCAATGGAGAACACTGAGGTTGGGGCATGATCACATGCTCCTACTTGTCGGCCATCTTATGGACAGACTCACAACAAAGCGGTGCAGAACAGCCTGGAGGAGGGAAGCCTGACTTTAGCTCTATGAGGTACACAGAGAGCTGCTGTCAGTAAGTGCTGTGAGTGCACTTACTACTTACTAATACTGTACACTGAACAATTTTACTATAAAGTGGCCAATACCTTTAAGGTTCAGTTCAGAAGTACGAGAACTTTGTACCAACAATTTACAAACCTGCCAAACTGAACTTTTGAAAACTTCCCCCATCTCTAGATGCAACCTTTACTATTATTTTTTTTCCTTTAAGGAAACTTCATATACCACTGTCCCCCTTCATTCGTGTACAGTTATGCAGTGACTACCTGCATACCCACCTGCCGTTCCCTTTCTGAACCAGACCCCGTATGTAAGCTCAAGTTCCATGCAGTTGATGGCTGTGTCTGTCCAAATGGAACATATCTAGATGATAGAGGTGTTTGTGTGAAAAAAGAAGACTGTCCATGCTACTATATGGGAGTCCCTGTGTCAGCAACTGAACCTTTGAATGTGGGACGACTTATATGGTAATGTAAGCTATTTATTGCTATTTATTTAGGATATTTGTAATCCATGTCAGACTGGCCCACCAGAGGGCCAGACTATCCTCCAGTGGGTTGACTGCATACAAAGCTCTGCTAGTAGTCATGTAATTTTTGATGAACTCTGCTCACACACAGTGCTTGCTGTACTATGTATTGCATGAGCTGAGTTGTCCATGCTGACCCAGAAGACAGACAGCAGGGCAATGTTATTGCAAGACACATTTTTGGTAGATATCTTTCCTCCATGCCAATTAAAAAGAAATTAAGTTCATCCGGCCGTTACTGCAGTGCCAGCCGGGATGAACTTCACTGACACCGGCCTTTCTGTGACAAGGCTGTGTGACAGAACGGCCGGTGTCATACATAGTGTGAACCCGGCCTTAATATGCATCTAATATGTTTACTTACCTTTGACTGCTGTCTCCAAATTAGTTTTGTGTTACTTTTATGGGTTGCCTCTATCCTACCATTGGATACTTTATTTGACATATTCCACAATCAATGGTAAGTACTGGTTAAAAAAAAGGATATTCACCTAAACCTGTTCCCACAATGAATGAAGTTGCTCAGCATACAGACCTATTCTAGCTTGTGGTGGCGTAGTCAGCATTATGGTGCAGGTGGGCATGATGACATCAGTGCATTGCACCCACCTGTGCCGAATCTCATAAACTGTAGGTTTAACCCCTTAAGGTCTGAGCCAATTTCCATTTTCCATGAGTAGTACATCCGTATTGCATCCGTATTTTCGTAAATCCGTTTTTACTACTGACTGCTTTATACAAGTTAATAAAGTTGAGTAGGTTAAAAAAAAATAGCTCCAGTTTGCCCAACCCCTAAAATAAGTCACATGATCGGTTGTCAGCCTATGGTTGCTTAGAAACAGAACCTTGTGACCTATGTGTCATCCGTATTTTTTTACTGAAATACGGAAATACGGATGCCAAAGATGTTGCAATCCGTAAACAATCTGTAAACAATTGATTTCAATGAGAGGATCCGTAAAAAAATCTGGGTCCGCACTGGGTCCGCACTAGGACATTTCCTTTTTTTTTTCGGCATTGATTTTTATCCGTTTCATCTACTGATGTGAATAGCCCAATAGACATCAATGTGCACTAACTCTGATACGGAAATTTGGATCCGTAAATTACGGGATGTGTGAATAAGGCCTTAGATTCAAGTTTTGCTTATTATATTTAAAAGTGGCTAAATGTCTTACTTTCTCCTAATAGCAACTGCACAAATGGAAAAGTACTTTGTGATGACCAAGGCATAACAGGTAATCTGTAAATTCTTTATTAATTATAAATTAAAATATAAAATCTTCAGACTCATCCTCTACGTTGCAACAATATATTCATTAATTGTTGTTTGAATCCCAGTGGCTGGAAAAGATGGATGCAGCCTTACGGTTGCCTGATAAATGGAAATAGCCTATGGCCTCATTCACACAATGTATATGGGCGTTAAACAACTGCCGTTGTTGTAGAGTGCTTCATTGAATTGCAGTCTATGGAATCACGGCTGTAGTGTATACACCCTGGTTCTCTGCACAAAATAATTAAGAGGTCTATTTTGTAGCCTTACAAGATAGCCTGTACTCAAAGTGTAAAGTATGGCACCCAGCCATACTTTACATTGTGCTCTATGGCTAACTGGAGCGCCGGCACACCCGAATGTGCCCTCAATCCAATTAAAATAAAGGTATAATCATCCAGCCAATGCTGCAGTATCGGCCAGGTGAACATCTCAGACATCGGCTGATGTTTGACCCGGCCGGGTCAAACAACGGCCGATGTTCATACAGCGTGTGAACATGGCCTATTACTGTAAAGTAATTTGACAATTTAGTAGCTTTAGTGGCATCAGGGTCTGAGCTAGAGATAATGGGGACCTGTGCACTCTATAAAGTACTTGATCAAGAGCAATAAAAAGGTACACTTTAAATGCCAAATATAATATCACTATCTAGTATTTAAATAATACCATAATACAATGACCAAGAAATATTCTAAGGCTATGTTCACACATAAAAAGTATGTGTGAGCATAAAAAGTATATTGTGTAAACATATATTCTAATTTCGGAAGATTGTTCCTATTGTTAATTTTGTTCTCATAACCTGATTTCACATGCATACTGTCAATTGTACAACGTTAAAGGGAACCTGTCACTCAGGGGCGTAACTAGAAATGGCTGAGCCCCATTGCAAACTTTTGATTGCCCCCCCCCCCCCCCCCCCGCATTAGTCAGTATTACCACCACATACTGACTAATACCACCACTTCTACTGAATTAAATCCACTGTACAAAGACCAATATCACCTCATACAGTGACCTTATAGCAGCAGATATCAGGTCTAAACCATAAGTGATTGCAGTGCAGTTACAGTCAATGACTCACAGGGGGCGTCTTCTCCAATCAGAGCTGCTCTCTTTGACTCTTCCTCTTCATCCGGCCCGGTCCATCATGAGGACTTCTCTCAGTCACAAGTCATCCCCGTAGGATCTGCCACGCAAAATTTTAGGCTCTTCACTCATGCACCATCATTATCCTTCATATTTATACTGCCTCATCTGTGCCCTCATATAGTGGTTAGTTCTGTATCCATATAGTAGTTAGACCCTTCTGTGCCCCTGTATAGTAGTCTGGCCCCATTCTGTGCATCTCTATAGTAGTTAGGCCTCCATGTGCAGCTCCCATGTAGTAATAGGCCCCTCGATGCAGTCACCATATAGTAAGGCCAGCCCCATTTTTGCCTATATGTACTAACTATATACCACTCAAAGCAGCCCATCTATAGGTCCTCCGTGTCCATCTATGTGTCCTAAGTTTAGCCCACCCTTTGTGCAGCCTCTGTAATATAGGCCCCTCTGTGCAGTATATCCCCCCCTTTGTCCAGCCTCTGTGTAGTATATTACCGTCTTTGCTGTATAGTTCCATCTTTGTAATAAAGCCCCCTGTAGTATCGCCCCTCTTTGTAATAATGCCCCTCGTTGTAATAAAGCCTCCCCTGTAGTATACCCCCTCTTGGTAATAAAGCCCCCCCCTGTAGTATAAACCCCCTTAAAAATAAAGCCCCCCCCCATAGTATAGCCCCTCTTTGAAATAAAGCCCCCCTGTAGTATAGCTCCCCCTTTGAAATAAATACCACCCTGTAGTATAGTCCCCCCCCTGTAGTATAGCCTCCCCCTGTAGTATAGCCCTATGTAGTATAGCCCCCTTTGTAGTATAGCTCCCCCTGTAGTATAACCCTATGTAGTATAGCCCCCCTCTCTAGTATAGCTCCCCCCTGTAGTATAACCTCATGTAGTATAGCCTCCCCCCTGTAGTATAGCTCCCCCTGTAGTATAGCTTCCCCCTGTAGTATAGCTCCTCCCTGTAGTATAGACCCCTCCCTGTAGTATAACCCCCATGTAGTATAGCCTCCCCTCTGTAGCATAGCCTCCCTTCTGTAGCATAGGCTCCCCTCTGTAGCACAGCTTCCCTTCTGTAGCATAGGCTCCCCTCTGTAGCACAGCCTCCCCTCTGTAGCACAGCCTCCCCTCTCCCAGTGAAAGTAGTGAAAAAAAAAACAAAAAACCAACTCACCTCTCACCGGATCCCAGCAGCTTCCAGTGGCGCCCTCTCCCAGCGCCCGGAAGTCACCTGGTGCGAGGTTCCCTCTAGCTATACATGCGTCTTAAAGACGAACGCACAGCTAAAGGTTACGCTTGCCCAGGGATCTGGTATTTGAATGCCAGATCCCCGGGAAGGCTCCCCTTCAGTCGCGGTCCGGCTCCGGCGGCGCTACACAGACACTGGAGTTGTGTACATCGCAGCTGTGAGCGCTCACCAGGAGCACTCACATTGAAGGAGCAGCACCTTCACTGTGGTCGGCCCGATCGGCCGCCGGGTGCTAAACAGGATATCAGGGGGCCCGGGTCTGGTCTATTACAGGATCGGTACCCGGGCCCCCTGATGCGGCGGGCCCCGTAGCAACGGCTACCATTGCTACGGCGGTAGTTCCGCCACTGCTATCACTCTCCGTGCTGGGGTGAAGGCCGCACGACTTCCGCTAGAGCTTTGGATACTTACCCCACCTCAACAAGTCCCGTTCCTGCGTTCCTGGAGCAGGTCCCGGGACGGAGATATCCTTGTCAGAAGCCCGGCACACGCACTGCATAGATGAGTTCGACGCCCATAGAGAATGACGGCTCCATTGCAGGGCCGGGACAAGGAGTTTTGGTGCCCTAGGCAGAGAAAGCAAATGCCAACCCCCCCCCTGCAAAAAAGAAAAAGAAAAAGAAAAATTATATATCTGCATAAAAAAGACTATATATATGTACTGTATATCTCTAAACAGCCATCATAGTTACCAAATAACATTAGGATAAAAAAAAGCTAATATTATTACCGCTATACTGATAATCTAGTATACAATAAGTAGACCAATAATACCAGTATACTGGTAACAGATAATACCTCCACATCATGACCACTACCATTGCCACCACATAATGACTAATACCACTATACGGTCACTGAATCCACTATGATAAACAAAAATGTTACCAATAATATCAGTATTCACAGGACAAATAAGCTTGTCACACATTGACCACTACCATCATACACCATAACCGTCTGTTACAGGCTTTCCATGTCTGTGTTCCATGCAGCCTAAAGGGGTTATGCACTGGATGATTTCTGGTCACATTTCCTTAAAGCACTTGGTATCGGACTTGGTTTCTTACTGTCTATAGCTCATGACATGATGCTCACATACTTCTGCATTGTTCATAGTGCATAGTCTAGGAAGCTCTGTGTGATGGCTTTACTTCACATTCACAATGTGTTTTAAACGCTTCGGAAACTACACAATTTCTTTACCAAGAGCTGTGCCATATTGCCAACAATCCCAGCAACATTACATGGCTATCGGTGAAGAAATGGGAGTGTGGTTTTGTCGACATTCGGCACAAATGCAACATTCTGGTCACAAGTTTTTTTTATTTTAAAGGGGGAAGAAACACCATAGTTTAATGTGACATGTAAAGGCTGTTTTTTTTAGAGAATCGGAGACCTCCTATGTGGCGGATTACTGATGGATAGCTATGATGTTCTGCACTGTTGTATTGTGTGTTAGGGACCCACAGTACAGACCTTGGTCCCTTCTCTCCCTGCTCCTGTCTCCTTATCTGTGGCTTAAAAGCAGCAAGTCTAATGCTGCGTTTACACGAAACGATAATCGGCCCGATCGTACGATTAATTATGTTGGAGTAACGATTTTTTTTTTCATAACGATCATCGTTTAGATGTTACGATATATCGTACGGAAAAATCGTTTTGCGATCGCGCGCCCGCAGCCCGGCCCGCCCGCAGCCCGGCCCCCCCCCCGCAGCCCGGCCCTCCGCTCGCAGCCCGACCCGCCCGCAGCCCCGCCCCCCGCCCGAAGCCCGGCCCGCCCGCAGCCCCGCCCCCCGCCCGAAGCCCGGCCCTCCGCTCGCAGCCGGGCCCGCCCGCAGCCCGGCCCTCCGCTAGCAGCCCGGTCCCCCGCTCATTCCCGGCTCCCCGCTTCAGCCAATCAATGCAAGGCAGCACTGATTGGCTGAAGAGGAGCCGTTTGAAATTCCCGGCTCCCCTCTTCAGCCAATCAGTGCACTGAAGAGGGGAGCCGGGGATGTCGGAAGACCTGCTACGCGGAGCAGGTAACGTATGCTCGCGGCGGGGGGTATCGGAGCGGCGGCAGGGGGCTGCGGATGAGCGGGGGGCCGGGCTGAGAGCAGGGGGCCGGGCGGCGGGCGGCCGGACTATCGTGCGACAACTGTTTACACAGAACGATCGGCAATTTTTTTGCGAACGACGAACGATGATTTGATAACATGTTGAAAGATCAAAATGAACGAATTCTCGTTCGTCGTTTGATCGTTCGCTGCGTTTACACGTACGATTATTGTTCAAATTTGATCGTTATTGCGTAAATTCGCACGATAATCGTTACGTGTAAACCCAGCATAACCCTTTCAATACTTTCCTCCAGACATCCCTATTACATTAACTACAGAACAGCAGTGTAAGAGTAAGATCTGACTGCTGCAACAAATAAAGATAAGAAGACAGCCATAGCCAGTGAGTGGAGCCCCCCACCCTTCCCATCCCAGGGTGTGACAGGACTGCTGCCCCCACCTCAGAGTACATGTGTCCTGTCACAGACCCTCCCACATGTACAAGGAATGGTGCCCTGCATAAGAGAAGATAAAGGAGGAAGAGGTTTACTCACACTCTGCTCTGTCAGGACGGGTCGGCCGGGGGAGGGGCGCTTCCTCTCGGTTGCTGTGTCCGTGCACAGAGGAGCTTATGGAACTGTGGGAACTTCCTCCTGCCCTCTGATCCACCAATGAGCAACAGATGCCAGCCAGAGCGGCCTCAATGACATCCAACTGGCACCGTCCCTGGGGGGTGTGCAGGCTCTCCTCTCCTGCTTGGTCTGGACATCATGTGACAATGGTGAGAAGCATAGCTGCAGGTCCGGAGCCAAGCAGAGAGATGAGTGCAAGTGCCTACTGCAGGGATAGAGCCTGCAGCCACTGTGGAGGCAGAGCGGAGAAGAGTTTCTGATGTAGGTGAGGTCGGGTGGGAGGCCGTCAGGGGGGGCGGCTGGGGGATGCCAGTGACATGTGAACGCAGAGGGCGCCAGGTGGAGCAGAGTAAAATCTAATTTGAAAAAGGTCAAAATTGTGCCCCCTGTAATTCTGCACTAGATGGCGCCCTGGGCCATCACTTACTCCTGCCTACCCTTTGTCCCAGTCCTGCTCCATTCATTCTCTATGGGCATTGGACTCATCTATGCAGAGCGCGCGCCGGGCTTCCGACTAGGATATCTCCGTCCCGAGACCAGCTCCAGGAGCGGGACTTAACAAGATGGGGTAAGTATCTGGGGCTCTAGCGGGCGGGGTCGGGCAGCCTTTACCCTGGCATGGGCCGTGACAGGTTCCCTTTAACTACAAGATGGTGGCTTTAAGTAGGTGAGTAAAATATAGTTCATTATCAGGAAATACTTCTGTATAGTTGAGATCTGTGAGAAAGCCATTGACAGGTATTGATTACCAAGCACTCCTGTATCGTACATTTTTCAGAGTGTACCCCTCCCTTGGTTTACTTTGATTGTGATAAAGCTGGAAAAACAGCAAAAGGAGCAGAGTGTTCTCGGACCTGTGATACATCAACTGTACAGTGTGTGAGTATAGAGTACTTCTGCTTCAAACCATTTATTCTTATTTTCTATGTTTTCATCTAGTTTGGAATATTAGCAACATTTATGTAATCTATTACTCTTTGTTTCCTCATATTCCTATTGCTGACCCCTGTACCGTGACAGTACAGCCCACTGTGTGTATCAGGCTGCTTATGTCCAAAAGGATTAGTTCTACATGGGAACAAAACTTGTATAAAGGAAGATGAATGTCCATGCGTTCACAATAAGACAAATTACTACTCGGGCGATGTCGCCACAATACATTGCAATAAATGGTGTGTACACTTTATGCATTTACGCTACATTTTATACAGTGTAAACAAGCCACTATACAGTAACAACTGCTTGTATTCATTATGTATTTATTATTACTGGTATTGTAACCTAGAGGTTTCAGAAACACACACACACACACATATATATATATATATATATATATATATATATGTATATATGTATGTATATGTATATATATATATATATATATATATATATATATATATATATATGTGTGTATATGTATATATCGGTATAATCAGGTGGGTGCCAGCAAAAGTACCAGGATCCCGTGGTGCTTGGCTGAATATATGACAAATAGTAGCGGCACTCCAGTTGCTTCAGTGAAGGTAAAGGTGATTTATTTCATGAACAAAACAACACAGCAGCGACGTTTCAGTCCTATCAGTAAGGACTTTTTTCAAGCTAGTGAGAACACACCCCTCTCGGGGTTATATAACACACAACACAAGTGAAATCAATTAGATACATCACATGATCGGCAAAACTTTTCAAAAAATTGGTTTCAGTGTTATACATATCAAGTGTATAGAATATTACAAAAATAAAAATTGTATTTGAATCTTCTTCGTGTAGATACAGTGTCCTTATGGGGACCACTTCGTGTCCCAAATTTGTGCCAAAGTCCATAAGTGCAAGTACTCATTTGTGCAAAAATATCCTGGAATATCCAGAGAATAATTACATAAAGAGATGGGCAACAGTGTTCACTCCATACGCGCATTTTTCTCTGCCAAAAAGAGAATCTTTTGTTGTAATGTCACTCAAAAAAGGCAACTAAGTGCGTGTCTGTCTGAATGACGTTCTAAATTGCAAAATAGCCGCATGCTGATACTTTTCAGCGCAGACCCATATAAAGATGAAATGACTCGTGACCACTATGGAGGGCTCACCTATTAACACAGCTGCGTACAGTAAGGATCTCTCCCACCATGCGCAGAGTGGAGATCATATTCCCCACCTCATCCAAACGTACAGCCGGGAAATTTCACTCCGAACCTGTGGGGGCTCTTCTGGGTCTTGTAAATGTAATGGTGTTTCCAGGGTCTTGTGCAGCTTTGAATCGTGGTAAAGGGGATAATTGTACTGGCAGAGTATTTAACGCTGGGTGATCACTGCTCTCCCATCTCCACAGGTAGCTTGACAATAATCTATGAATAAGAGAAAATCAGGTAAGTATATACATGTTGTGTGAATTGGTGCTCTAGTGTTATTCTCACACTCAGTTTAAAGCATTTCACAACATTTCTTATCACAGAGGGAAACTTATTTACAATATTTAGGCATTATTTTAAATTCAATGTTTAAGCCATTCGGCTTTAATGTATTCATGCGGAAAATCCATTCTAGTTCTTTTACTTTAAGACGTGTATGCCTATCTCCCCCTCGGGGTAATGTTGGAACTTGATCAAGTAAGATACATTTTACGTCATTTTTGCAATGTCCTGCTTCGGTGAAGTGTTTGGATATAGGCAAATCAAGACGTTTCTTCCTTATGGTATATCTGTGTTGGTTCAATCGCGTCTTTGCATCATATGTGGTCTCGCCTATGTACCTAAGATTACATGGACATATTAATAAATAGATCACCCAATCTGATGTACATGTCAGGTACCTTCTAATGTCATACACTTTGCCCGTTTGTGGATGTGTAAAATTGCAACCTTTGATCATGTAGCGGCAGTTAACACAATTCAGACATGGAAATGAACCAACTTTTCTAGGACCCAAGAATGTATCCGGTGTATCTTTCCCTTTCCTTGTCTCTGCGGACACCAATTGGTCCTTTAAGTTGCGTGGTCTTCTATATGATAATAGAGGTCTGGTCTGAAATTCCCTTATGTGTGGATAACTGCGCTGTATGTTTGTTTATAATCTGCCCAATCTCTTTGCTTCTAGAGGAGAATGTAGACACAAAATGGGTCTGCGCTGAAAAATATCAGCATGCGGCTATTTTGCAATTTAGAACGTCATTCAGACAGACACGCACTTAGTTGCGTTTTTTGAGTGACATTAGAACAAAAGATTCTCTTTTTGGCAGAGAAAAATGCGCGTATGGAGTGAACACTGTTGCCCATCTCTTTATGTAATTATTCTCTGGATATTCCAGGATATTTTTGCACAAATGAGTACTTGCAATAATGGACTTTGGCACAAATTTGGGACACGAAGTGGTCCCCATAAGGACACTGTATCTACACGAAGAAGATGCAAATACAATTTTTATTTTTGTAATATTCTATACACTTGATATGTATTACACTGAAACCAATTTTTTTAAAAGTTTTGCCGATCATGTGATGTATCTAATTGATTTCACTTGTGTTGTGTGTTATATAACCCAGAGAGGGGTGTGTTCTCACTAGCTTGAAAAAAGTCCTTACTAATAGGACTGAAACGTCGCTGCTGTGTTGTTTTATTCATGAAATAAATCACCTTTACCTTCACTGAAGCTGGAGTGCCGCTACTATTTGTCATATATATATATATATATATATATATATATATATATATATATACATTTGTATAAGTATGTATATATATATATATAAGTATTGGAAGTATGCCGTCTTCTGCTACCACCTGGTGAATATAGAAACTGCAGGGCATAAACATTTGCTCTTTTGAACCATACCTAAATTCTCAAGATACTTTTCTTCAAATGGGAATCGTACTTGACATCCACTTGTGCTTTATAATTATTATATCTCACTTTTTACAATAAGTGATATATTTTACTTAGGATTTTCATTTGCATCAAAGAACATTGTGGCAACATCTTAAAAATTTGCCTTTTTTAACAGTGTATGTAGAAACAAGACATGGGTGTGTGAAGGCAAAGCAGAAAAGGGAATATGTACGGTGTATGGAGAAGGTCACTACATCACCTTTGACAATAAGCGTTACACAACCAATGGAGATTGTGAATATACTTTGGTTCAGGTACAGTGTGAGATGTGCAACAGAAACCGTCAATGACAAACTTAATGCGAATGTACCATTAATACATCGATTTAGCGTTTTTTTTGCATGAACACCCCGGTGCCGGTCTGTTACCGAGCAGCGGCCCGGGATGAAGCACTGGCAGGCCCCAAGTGTGACAACCCCCCCCCCCCCCTGTAACGCGGCTCCATTAGAATTAATGGAGCCACGTTTCATCACACTGTGCCTGTAGAAAACACAAAAGCATTGTACTAGTGGCAGGGTCTTTTTAATACAGGGCCGTTTTAATATAAGAGTGCCCCCCCCCCCTTCCCTTTTGGCGCCCCCCCCCCCTTCACACACACACACACACACACACACGTTATCAGAATCGGAGCATCACACACAGTATAATGTGCTGAAAGTGCCCCCACACTGTATTAAGAGCCCCAATATACCTTATAACACTATTTCTAATATACAGTGATTATATATTACATCAAAACTGCTCTGGACAAAACAGAAAGATATTACCAATAATACCATTACATAATACCGCACTATAACTACAAGCCTATAACAGAGTGCAATTACATTCAGTGACTCACTGGGGGCGTCTTCTCTGATCAGATTCTGTCCAGCGTGGGCCACCTTGAAGTCTTCTCCTGGCTGTGAATCTTCTCTCCAGAATCTGCCAGACAAATATTTTAGGCTCCAACACATACAGTAGTTAGGTCTCTTGTACCCCTATATAGTAGTTACACCCCTCTGTGCCCCCATAGTTTTAAGGTGTTGCTGTGGTATATAGACCCCATGTGCCCCCATTAGTAGTATATAGCCCCCCTGTGCGCTCTCTCCAGTAGTATATAGCCCCCCTGTGTGCTCTCCAGTAGTATATAGCCCTCCTGTGCGCTCACCAGTAGTATATAGCCCCTCTGTGCGCCCCCCCAGAAGTATATAGCCCGCCTGTTCATTTCCCAGTAGTATATAGCCCCTCTGTGCACTCCTCAGTAGTATATAGCCTCTCTGTGCGCTCCCCCAGAAGTAAATAACCCCCCCGTGCGCTCCCCCAGTACCACATAGCCCCCCCGTGCTCTCCACTAATAAAATATAGCCCCCTGTGCTCCCCCAATAGTATATAGCCCCCTGTGCACTTCCCAAGAAGTATATAGCCCCCCTGTGTGCTACCCCAATAGTATATAGCCCACCTGTGCTCCCCCAGTAGTAAATAGCCCCACTTTGCACTCCCCAATAGTATATGGCCCCCCCTATGTGCTTCCCCAGAAGTATATAGACCCCTGTGCTCCCCAATAGTACATAACCCCCTGTGTGCTCCCACAATAGTATATAGTGCCCCCCCCGTGTGCTCCCCCTCCCATTTAAGATTAAAAAAACAAACACTTCTACTCACCTGGGTCCACGCGTTTATCTTCTATTCACTCTTGTGGCTGCACTGCAGCGGTCACAAGAGGCCGCACTTCCCTTACCCTGGCATCAGCGCTCCAGTGACGTCGGGCGCTGACACCAGAGGGAGAGTGCAGCCTCTTGTGACCTCTTGTGACTTGCGGCCACAAGTATAACTGACAGGAAGGGGGCCAGCAGCTGCTGCTAAAGGTACAGTGCAGCCTGTGGGGCCTGCAGGGGGCGCCATGGATGGGTAAGTAGATTACCCATCCATGGCGCTCCCCCCTGACAGGCTGGTGGCTGGAGCCCTGTGCGACCGCACTGGTCGCACATAGCAAACGCCGGCCTGCTTGGGGGGCCCTTTAACCAGTGAGCCCGGTGCATGTGCACCTTTTGCCCTCTGGTTAAAGCGGTATAGTGGTATCTTCTGTATCTAACATTCTATACTGTATCATCTCATAGGATTACTGTGATATCGATCACTTAACGAATGGAACATTTAAAATTATCTCAGAAAACATTCCATGTGGGACAACAGGAACATCTTGCTCAAAAGCTATTATAGTCTATCTAGGAGTAAGTATTGTCTTCAACAAAAATATCTCATGAGTGATACAAGTGTTAATAAAAACTACTGAATAAAGAGGGAAAAATGGATATATCACATATCTGAAACCGTTGTAAGTACTGTTGACCGAGCATATTTGCTAGAGCATTGGGCTATTTAAGAATGCTTGATGCTAAAGTGCTTGGAAGTAAAAAAATAAAAAAAAAAAATAATTAAAAAAAAAAATAAAAAAAAATAAAAGCTTATTGAAAGGTTGATACCTGGTTAAATGTTTGAGTCCCCCATTGTTTTTAATGGATCTCATCAAGCACTCGAGTGTTAAAAAATAATCGATTTGAGTAATGAGTGCTCAAGGAATTTATTGCTTGAATGACTATGGTTATAAGTAGAGATGATTGAATTTACAGTATTAACTAAGCAAAATACTTTGATAGCTCGGCAGGCGACTTATTAGCCTGCAGACTTTGAACCTCTGGGTGCTTAGAAAAGCTAGATCCGGTCCTAAGATTCCCAGTTTCCCAGGAATAAATCCAGCTTTTCCAGTATTAGATGAGATCTCTATGAAATTCAGATTTTTATGTAACCAGAAGCTTACCCAACTTTAATGTCTTTTATATGCTTTAGGCTATGTTCCCACACAGTATTTTTGCTCAGTATTTTGGTCAGTATTTTGCAACCAAAACCAGGAGTGCATTGAAAACACTGTTGATCTTGAGTGGATGGCCGCCATTTAATGGCAAATAATTGCCATTATTTTAAAACAACCGCTATTGTTTTGGTGTTTACAATGTGTTAGCTCTTTGTTGACAAATAAATAATTATTTAACGTTTTCTTTCTTTTTATTCAGGCCCATAAACTTATTCTCACAGATGGAGGCTTAGAGGTTGTGGAAAGATCCATTAATGTTGATATTCCTTACAAGACTCGTACTATGGGCTTGTATCTAATCATTGAGACCAAGATTGGACTTGTTATAGTATGGGATCGAAAGACAAGTATTTACATCCACCTAAGCACAGAATTTAAGGTAATATTTAAACATAATTTGTAAATTGAAAGATAGAACAGTGTGCAATGCTCCCTATTCAAAGAAGACTAACTCAGACCATTGCAAGTTCATGTAACATATCTTCACATAAAGTGGCCCCCAAAAAATTAGATTTTAGATACAATTTTTAGATATGGTACAGAAGATTAACCCCTTGCTGCAACATGACGTTCCTGAAACATCATGCTGTCCCTAGTGGCGATCGGGCAGCGAGAGGAGGCTTTCTCACACAGCTTCCTCCTGCTGCCCCTGCACTATTAACCCCATAGGCTCTGCGGTCCATGGGATTGGCTTCCTCCGACCCCTCCCCCCCCCCTTCAACCAGCCCCCCCCCCCAGGAGCCATGCAATCGATCGAACAGCTCAGGGGGGGTAACCATAGCAACCCAGATGCTGCCCACTGCATCTGGGCTGCTATGGATTATAACGATCAGGCCCCTGCACTGGTCACTGATCGTTTGAATGAGCTGTCAGTGTACTGACGGCTTATTCACTCTATAATACATTACAGCACTAATCATGTGCGGTAATGTAATATACTATACACCTGCAAAAGTGAAAGTGAAAAAACACACATACATACAAATAAATAAATAAACCAAATAAATAAATAAGTATGAATAAATAAATATACACATTCCCCTTCCCCCCTTTATAAATGATCCCCTATAAATAAAATACATATATTTGGTATTGTCGCGTCTGTAATGACCCTGTCTATTAACCCATTATATTAATTATTCTGCCCAATTAACGCTGTAAAAAAATAAATAAAAGACTAACCAAAATGACATTTTTTTGTTTATCCTGCCCCCTTAAAAAAGATAGAAAAAAGCTATCAAAACATCACATGTACCTGAAAGGTGTACCACTAAAAATGTTAGCTTATGACGCAAAAAAAGCCCCCACACAACTCTATTGGCGAAAAAATAAAAATATTACAGCTCTTGCAATATGCAAGACACAGTTTTTTATAGTATAAATGCCAAAAACTATAACAAAAGCTATATAAAATGGATATCACTGTAACCGTACCGACCTGAAGAATAATGATAACATGTCATATGTAACATATAGTAAACAGCGTACAAAAAATTATGAGAAACAGCTGCTAAATTGTATTTTTTATTAGTACCACCTTATAAAAAATTAAATAAAAAATGAACAGGGTGTCACTTGTCCTCCAGAATGGTACCGATGGAAACGTCATTTTGTCTTACACAAATATTTTGGCACCACAAGGCCTCTGTGACATGACATAATGGCTTAAAAAAACTGAAATAAAAAAGGCCCCAAAGTTTATCATGTCTCTGTTATGTCTGAGGCCTGTGGTTGAGTCAGATGACACACTGTGGCCACATTTGGGAGATTTCTAGAAACAGCGGAATAATGGGAATAAATAGTGAGTTCCATTTCTCAGTTATTATTTTCTGTGTTAGTGGGAAAAAAATTGATTATAATGGAATATCTGCCAAAAAAATGAAAATGTTAAACGTTTTGTATTGCCCCCCCTAAAGTTATACAAATCACCAATATACACTTATTACGGGAAAAGCACATGAAGTGCTTTTTTTCCCTGCACTTATTACTGCATCAAGGCTTCACTTCCTGGATAAAATGGTGATGTCACGACCCGACTCCCAGAGCTGTGCTAGCTGTGGCTGCACATTTGTGGTCGCATTAAATCCAGAAAAATTGTAATAAAAAGCGATCAAAAAGTCGCATTTGCGCAATTAAAGTATTGATAGAAAGAACACATCATGGCGCAAAAAAGGACACCTTACACAGCCGCATAGACCAAAGGATAAAAGCGCTATAAGCATGGAAAAAGAGCAATTTTAAGGAACATATATTTGTTATCAATGGTTTGAATTTTTTACAAGCCATCAGATAAAATTAAAAGTTATACATGTTACATATTGTTGTAATTGTAACGACTTCAAAAACATGTATAACAAGTTAGTAAAAAATGCAAGTGCTATGGCCTTAAGGGGTTTATCCAAGATCTGTCCTGGGGTCCGTTCGGTATGTGAAGCAGTTGTTGTCCTAAAAACAGCTTTTAACTTGCAGCCCTGTGCCAAACGCCGTGGCCTAGAGTATCTGTGCCCTAACTTTGCACCACCGCTCCGTCCCTCCTCCCCACTCTCTTCATCATTAGGAATGCCACTGGCAGGCAAAGTATGGCCATTCTTGCCATCAGCCGTACTTTGTACGGTGTGGAACGCTGCCTTATCTGCTATGGGATGCCGGCCGGAGCGTATACACATAGTACAGTATATGCTCCCACTGAGATTCCATACGGCGCCGCAAAGAACTGACATGTCAGTTTTTTGCGGCCTCAGAAAGACCTGTCAGTTCACACAATGAAACGAGTGGCTCCGGCCACAAGCTTCATTGTGTGCTGTGTGAAGTTCTGATGTGTACCAGCCGGAATGATCTTTGCTGAGACTGGCTGTTCTGTGACCCGGCCGGGTCACGGAACGGCCGGTCTCTCACATAGTGTGAACATAGCCTTATATAACTTTGCAAATGGAGGTTCAGGACATATAATTTAGCTACATTGGAGTAACCATAAAAATATAGAAAAAAATGCATGGGGGAAAATTATTAAAATGCCATGTGTGGCTGAACAAAAAAAGATGTTTAATGGAATCCCCATTTCTGGAACCATCAACTATTGGGAAAATAAGATTGTAGTTTTACTCTGTACACTAACCTGTTAAACTTTATTTAGGGGAAAGTGTGTGGCCTTTGTGGAAACTTTGATGGAAATGCAAACAACGATTTTACCACGAGGAGTCAGTGTGTAGTTGAAGATGTGAAAGAATTTAGAGACAGCTGGAAGGCAACTCCTTACTGCACCGAAGTCTACATATCCAAGGATCCTTGTGTTGTCCATCCATACAGGCTAGCCTCAGCACACAAACTGTGCAATGTTATTATTAGCCATGTATTTGCACCATGCCACAGTGAGGTAAATGCTGAGAGGTTAGATTATTTGTAAAATACTAGCTCACTTTATGCTAACCCTATAGTAATTTTTTCACTCCACTATTACAGGTTGACCCAGAGAAATATTATGAGGCTTGTCTCAGAGACACATGTGCTTGTGACACGGGAGGAGACTGTGAATGCTTTTGTACTGCAGTCTCGGCCTATGCCCAGGCATGTAGTGAAGCCTGTGTGTGTATTGAGTGGAGATCTCCAACTGTCTGCCGTGAGTAGAGCTGTAAGAAAATGGGCTTGTCATTCTATAGAAATGAAGAAAAATAAGACAACCATAGGCAAAAGTGACATTGAGTATTGACAAAATGTGTAATAGCTGCAACATATATATCATTACAGTACAGCAGAGCAGAAAGATATTATCAGTAAATATGCCCCAAGTAGTGGAGTAGCTACCATAAAGGCAGACCACGCCACTGCCACGGGGCTCGCACACTAAGGGCCAGTGCACATGAAGTAAAACTGGCCATCTATGAGAAGCTCGCGCCTTCGCTCGGAAGAATTGACATGTCCATTCTTCTGCGTGGAGAGAAGAGGCCCCTCCCATAAATGGACAGTATAACATGGAGGCTGGCTGAATTCTCCGCCGCGGAATTCCGCCAGTTTTGCTCCGTGTGAACTTACCCTAAGGGGGCCTGCAAGCCCCTGGCCCTTTAAATTTGAACATGTGTGAAGAATGCTCACAGTTAAATGCTGTGGCATTCTGACTGACAAAGCAAGAAGATATTGGTTTCCTGCCCTCCCAGTCTCTCTTGTAGCCAGAGGAAGCCTGCAACTCCAGGCACAAGAGCCCCCATCACCAATACACATACCTGACCTGGCACAGTCTCTCAGCGTTCGTTCTCCCAGCTTGGAGCTGGGAGAACAAAGAACTGCACCTTTGTAAAGGGGGGGGGGGGGGTGGAATCCTGGGGTACCTAATCATATAAAAGTCACAAGAAACAACCTACTTTGTCCTAACTACATGTTTTCTTTATTTTTTGCCCCCATCAGCAATATTTTGTGATTTCTACAATGCAGAAAATCAGTGTGAATGGTTCTATAAGCCCTGTGGTGCTCAATGCATGAAAACCTGCAGGAACCCCAATGGACTTTGTTCATCTAACCTGAAAGGTTTAGAAGGTAAGATCCTCTGTATCAGGAGTCTCAAATACACAGTGGGTCAAAATAAAAAAATTGGACAAAGTCACCGGCCAAATTTGATGTCTGTTGTGAGGCGTGTGTGAGGCGTTCCTGGCACTGTCAAAGCGGAGGGTGGCATTTCTTGCTCTGTCAGAGCGGTGTGTGGATAGGATAGGATGGGACAGGGCAAGTATAAGATAGAAAAGTTTAGGTAGAGAAGCATCCACTTCACAGCTGCATGTACCGTCCATGACACACATACCGCCATCCTAGGGGGACGACTGGGTTGTGGCCTAGTATGCTCTATGCTCTATGTTCTATGGTAGGAAGCATCCAGCATTATGGTCAGCACCTACGAAAGTGATGTGGATGCCAGTGGCCCCAAAAAGTTAATTCCCCCAATAGTGCCCCCATAAGCAGTTAATTCCCACAATAGAGCCCCTCAAATAGTTAGTTCCCCCAATAGTGCCCCCACACATAGTTAATTCCCCCAGTAGTTCCCCCACACAGAGGTTATTCCCCCAATAGTGCCCCTACACACAGTTAATCACTCCCTCTTTTTACCAGGAGGGCTGTAGATGTGAGGGAGCCCCCATATTGTGGTCTTCCTCAATACTGTACATGGGGGGGGGCAACAGTACAGGGCTGCAGCAGATACAATACAAGGGGGACAACAGTACATGGGGGCAGTAGATACAATACAGGGGCAGCAGGTACAATACATGGGGGACAACAGTACATGGGGGGAAGCAGATACATTGCAGGGGAAAGCAGGCACAATACATGAGGTACAGCAGGCACAACACATGGGGGCAGCAGATACTATATAGGGGGCAGCAGGCACAGTAGATAGAGACGAAAGTACATGGGGCCGTAGGAACAATACAAGGGGGGAAAGTACAGCGGGCAGCAGGCACAATACTAGGGGGCAACGGTACGGGGGAGGGGGACAGCTTTCGTCTGTTAGGGCTCAATGGGATTTGTAGAGCCACAGCCTGGAGAACATGTCAGTATGAGAAAAAAACAGATGATTGCATCCTCCCCCCTCCTAGAATTTGGCTATCCTGGCTTCCACAATGCAGCTCCTGAGGCTGCAGGATGAGCCAGCGCAGGACACTTGATGTTGTTGCTACATTGGCCCACGTTAGGATGCAATTAATTCACTTCTAGGCCACAGCCTTAAAACTCCTGCTGCCTAGAAGATTATAATATGGGCGATCTGGCCAGCCAGCCGGACCACCCATATTATATTCCACTGCGACATTCTGCGGGCCAGCTTAATGAAATCCATTGATTTCCGTGGCGGGCCAAAAATTCTGGCACCACAGGCCAGAGTTTCACATGCCTGCTCTATATAATAATATCCAGTCATTTTATCTGGTTATAAATTAGTAATTTTTATGAATAGCATATGATATTGACAATCATGATTAGGGATGAGGGAACTTTTGAAAAGTTCGGTTCGGTTCGATCCGGCGAACTGTCGTGAAGTTCGGATTCGTACGAACCGAACCTAAAATGAACCTTGCTATATCGGCTGAATAATTGCAGCTACAATAGTGGGAGTCTGATAGGGTATAGTTTCGTTTAGTTGCAGTTGCTATTACAATGAAAAAAGTGGAAAAAATCATAGTGCACAAATAGTGAAAAAAAATTGTGATTACACGGAAAATAGGACACAAAGTTCCTTGGACCCAATAGGGTGGAAAACAGACATTTGACAGTAGAAACAGAAGCAGTAATAGTACTGTATTGGACCCAGTATGGTTGAGAACAGACAATTGACAGAGGAGGAGGAGGAGGAGGAGGAGGCAGCAGCACTTGATTGCACCCAGCCCAGTATAGTTGAGAAGAGACTATTTGAGGAGCCGGCACCACTTGATTGCACCCAGGCCAGTATGATTGAGAACAGACTATCTGAGGAGGAGAAGAAGGCAGTATCTGATTGCACACAGGCCAGTATGGTTAGGAACAGACAATTGACGGAGGAGGATGTTCAGCCTTGGAGTGGTGGCCTGGGAATCCTCGCTGATAATGTTGTTCAGCGCACTTTCCAGAACACGGACGAGTGGGATGATGTCATTGATCCCATTGTCATGCCTGCTCACAAACAGAGTCACATCCTCAAAAGGGATCAACAATTGGCAGGAAATGTTCAAAGAAACCTGTGCACTATGAGGTTTATCACATGTGCCATAAAAGGTGTATGACTCAGCCTTCCCCGCTGCACTGCAGAGACAATGTTCCCCCCATTGTCGGCTACAACACTTCCCACCGTTAGTTGACGTGGGGTCAGCCATTCATATATCTCCTCCCTGATGGTCCGGAGGAGCTCCTTCCCACTGTGGCTCAGTTCACCCAGGCTCACCAAATGGAGGACAGCCTGATAGCATCGGGCCTAAAATCGTTGGTAAGACACCCGGGCAGGTTGGACTGCAGTCAAAGCGGGGGATGGTTGCAAGGTGGTGGAGGCAGAACTTGTGCAGAATTTGCCCCCTAAAGCACCGGGGAGGAGACAGTGGTAAGAATGGGCTAACTTCCTGATGGTCTTCTGGGAAGATGTTGACCCAATGGGCAGTAACAGACATGTACTGCCCTTGCCCATAATTAAAGGACCAGACATCAGCACTCAGGTGCACAGTCTTGGACACCAAGAATCCTAATGAGTCGTCAACATTTTTCTACACAAATGTGCAGTGATGGGACAGTGATGGGACTTTTTATTTTTTACAGTTTTTTTTTTTTTTTTTACTTTTTTTTTGCCGCTAAACAGGGTTCTCCGATTTTATTTTTTGAAGCTTTTTTGTAAAGATGTAAATGGAGAGATTTTCACTTAATAAAGTAGATCACCTTGAACACTGAAGTTGCTTTCATGTGTCTTGGTTGATACTCACAGACAGTTGTCACATTACATTTTTAATTAGGCAGCACCCAGGTATATCTGAGGAGACTAACTTAAGGTCTCATCCTAACAGGGGTGACGTCTCACATCTTGATATTCACAGAAAACCAGGATACAAGGGGTTATAGGAGTAATAATCCCTTGTATCCTTGTCTATTCTGTGATTTTATTTGTTATTGTTATTTTAACCAGATTCATTACGAACTTTCTCAAAGTACGGTTCGGGTCGCTCATCCCTAGTCATGATCATGTAGGGAAGGGGAAGACACAGAATTCACAGCTGATCCTTTAATTTTTACATTTCTGTATCTGTGTAATCATTTTGTCTTCTATTTTTAGAATAAAGTAGAGGAGTAATAATAATAATATTTATTTGTATAGCGCCAACAGATTCGGCAGCACTGAGTAGAGTAAATCACACACGCTGTATGAACTTTTTTTTTATATGGAGGATTAAAACATAATTCTTTTTACTTTTATGGCTACACTGAGCAAATGTAGCGGAATTCCACCACTGAAACAGTGTCACACAGGCAGGCTAGATTCAATTCCGCCACATTTACTCAGTGTAAACATACCATTAGCTTTAAAAGCCTTGAAGAATGTTTTGTCTTACAAATATTGTCTATTTTATGTGCCACATGGGTTCTAGAACCTAAGCATCTGCATCTGTCAAACCTCCAGTAGCTGAGGTATATACAGTATTTTCTCTATACTCCCTAACTATAAGTACAGTATACGGCTATGTTCCCAACATGTCTTTTACGCTCACCATTTTGGATGGCCATTAGAGATGAGCGAACCTTGAGCATGCTCGAGTCCATCCGAACCTGAACTTTCGGCATTTGATTAGCGGTGGCTGCTGAACTTGGATAAAGCCCTAAGGCTATGTGGAAAACATGGATATAGTCATTGGCTGTATCCATGTTTTCCAGACAACCTTAGAGCTTTATCCAACTTCAGCAGCCCCCGTTAATCAAATGCTGATCGTTCGGGTTTGGATGGACTCGAACCCGAACCCGCTTCCCTCATCTCTAATGGCCATCATTTTCACAGCAAATATGGCTATTATTTTATAATGACTGCTGTTATTTTCCACAAAAATGACAGCCATCCAAGAAGGCAGCACCACTGCCTGTGATTGACTGAGTGGGCTGTCCCCCTAGAGACAAGAGTGACAGCTCGCTCAACCAACCACTACAGCCTGTGATTGGCTGAGCCTTCCTTCACTGGTGAAGACGACGGGATGAAACCAGAGAGCCACAAGAAGACACTGGGGGACAGGTGAGAACAGTTTGTAACTAATCTGGGTTTGGGGGGCTTGGTTCACTCATCTCTAACTGTAACCATAATTTAAAGAAACTTTTGTCACTACGACATGTCAGAAGTTTGCATCGGTGGGGGGTCCAGGTACTGAGACCTCCGCCAATCGCTTAAACGAAGGGGAAGATGCTCTCAGACCCATATTCTCTTTTATAAACTCACAATACAAGCAGTGTAAGTTATAATAAGACTGTATGGAACCTGCGATATATGGAATTGCCGGAAGTTTCATAGGCTTCCATTACAATTCCATTGACTGCTCAAATTAGCAGTTATAGTTGAGATGAAGGGGCAGAGCAAAGTGTATGTGCCCCTTCATGCTAGCGATCAACTAAGTATTTTAAGCACCTGGACCCCCACCCATACAACTTCTGACATGTCGCTATGACATGTCAGAGGTTTGTCTAAATGATAGTTACACTTCAGTAATTTAACTTTTATTATTGTAATTAGATATTTTATGTTTTGTCTTGTAGGATGTTACCCCCGGTGTCCTGAAGATAAACCTTACTTTAATGAAGATGAAATGCAATGTGTATCCCAGTGTGGCTGCCTGGACAAAGAAGAAAATTACTACGCCCTTGGAGAGAAGGTTGAATCCTGCAATAGCTGTGAAATCTGGTAAAATGTTTTGACTTATAATTTGCTAAGCTGGATTTGCAATGAAAATTTGCGAACAATTATTTAGTTAACTAATGGTGCGTTTACACAGACAGATTTATCTGACAGATCTTTGAAGCCAAAACCAGGAACAGACTATAAACAGGGATCAGGTCATAAAGGAAAGACTAGGATCTATCCTCTTTCAAATCCATTCCTGGTTTTGGCTTCCAAAATCTGTCAGATAAATCTGTCTGTGTAAACGCACCATAAGCCGCACATCTAAAAAAATAAAAAAATAAAAAAATCTAATCGGCACATGCTGCTCCGGGGTCCCCCTCTGTGTCTCGCTTGTCTGCAGCCCCCTTAGCCAATTACTGACTGAGACGGGACAGCTCAGTACCCAATGATTTTCTGGAGAGTAACAGTCTGCTCAGCCTATCACTGGCCACAGCAACAAAAATCCTCCACCTAACAACTAGGTCCAACGGGTGCAGGTCTCGGTAAAAAAAAATCAAGGCAAATAAAAGCACCAATTAAAAAAAAAAAACTGCACAACAAGTTTTAGAATTGCAATGATCCCTTTCTTAAGTGTCTTACATCAAAACAAACATAACATATTTATATAGCACACATCAGCACATTGACGTCATCACATGACAAAAAAAAATCACAGATGAGAGGTAGTTATAACCCACCCCTCTCAGTAACCAGAGAAAAGAGTAACATACACAAATATAAATAAAGTCCCAATGCAACAAATGATCTAAATATAGAACTACATTTTAAAATCCTTGCTATAATTAAAAACAACAACAGTAATATCACTACCTGGTACTTTCAATAGTTTCATTTAATCCATATGGGCTTAGGCTAAATTAACACAACACATTTTTTCAATTAATAACAGACGTTGTAGCAGATTGCCACACTGAAAAAATAAATTGCATTATTTCCGAAGTGCAGTCGCTATTCATTGAACCGCGGCCACACAAAACTTACAGTGCAGACAATGTAAAATGCAGCTCCACATTGTCTGCTATGGTTAATTGGAATGCGGGCACTCCTGAATGCACCCGCATTCCAATTAAAAGGAAAAGAAGTTCATCCATTCATTACTGCAGTACCGGCCAGGATGAACTTCACAGAAAGCGGATGTTCTATGACACTGTGTGAACAATTTAATGGTGTGTTTATACAGTCAAAAGCCGAAGCCAGTAATGGATTTGAAAAGAGGAGAAATCTCAATCTTTCCTTTATGACCTGTTCTCTGTTTATAGTCTGTTCCTGGCTTTGGCTTCAAAAATCTGTCAGATAAATCTTTTTGTGTAAACGTACCATAAGAGTTAACAATTTTAATCAGTTGTCTGTATCTGTCAGATTGATCCTCTGGGATCTGCTCTAGCACTGTCAATGTGAGATCTACTGGGTAACACTGATGTTTTATAAAAAAGTGTTTGGACCCGCTGTGTAAAAGAAATGCTTTTTTAAAGGGAACCTGTCACCCCCCCCCGTGCCGGGACAGAGCCTGGCCGACCCCCCCAGTGGAGACCCTTATATTTACCCCGTGCACGAAGTCCCGCTCCTGGACCCGCTCCCGTTGCCAAGATATTGCCGTTGGAAGCCCAGCGTGCGCTCATCAGGGATGAGTCCGGCGCTCATAGAGAATGATGGCTCCATTTATTCTCTATGAGCGTCGGACTCATCTCTGATGAGCGCGCACTGGGCTTCTGACGGCGATATCTCGGCAAAGGGACAGGGTCAAGGAGCAGGACTTTGTGCACGGGGTAAGTATAAGGGTCTCCACCGGGGGGCCTGCCAGGCTCTCCCCGGCACGTGGGGTGACAGGTCCTCTTTAATGTTTGAACGATGGTTATTCATGCGGCACCACACCATCTGAATGGTGTGGCCCACATATTGAAAGCTGAACTCCGGTAATTATATAACTAACTGGGAGCCGCAGCCCCATAATTGTTTGGGGGTGGGGGCATCATCTAGAGCAGGGGGGCATGTGCACACCAGGTAGTAATATAGCACACAGCCTCACCATTATGTCTGGATCCCGCTCTCAGCCTCTCAGTGCTATATGCTGGAACTTGTAGAACAACAATTTTCTGCAACAGCTGAGATGTATTTTAATTATTTTAATTATGAGGCTTTGCAGCAACTAAGATGTATTATGGTGTTCTGCTGCAGATGAGATGTATTTTGATGTTTTGCAACAGCTGAGGTGTATTATGATGTTCTGCAGCAGCTGAAGTGTATTATAAAACTCCTCAGCTGCTGCAGAACCTCATAATACACAATGACAAAATAATAAATTAACTGATAGTTAAAGTAGCAGAGTAATAGATGCTACACAATAGTCATCAAGAGGGGTGGATCGGGTACCATTTTAAAGGGGTTATCCAGCGCTACAAAAACATGGCCACTCTTCCCCCTACTGTTGTCTCCAGTTCAGGTGCAGTTTGCAATTAATTTCCATTTACAATGGAACTGAGTTTCAAAGCCCCACCCAAACTGGAGACAACAGTAGGGGGAAAGTGGCCATATTTTTGTAGCGCTGGATAACCCCTTTAATTTTTGCTTCAGGCAGCAGAAAAGCTAGGATAGGCCCTGCTGTCAAAAAAACACTATTCCCCTAACATTTTGCCTACGTTCACACATAGAATAGTATTTTGGCTTGAATTTTGGTCAGTATTTCTAGCCAAAACCAGGAGTGGATAAAAAAAAAAGAAAAAGAAAAAATGACCACTGCAACAGACCGTAAAAAAACTGTTAAAGTGTCACTGTCATTATAACTTTCAAATTCTAAATCAACAATAGATTTGCAATATACATTCATTATTCTTTTGTTGTTATCACACTGTAAAACAAAGCTGAACTTACCAGAAATCCAGGTCCAGTCTTCTAAAGGCAAATTTTCTGACTTCTGTTGGTTGAAATAAAAAAAAAATTAAACACAGGAATTCCGGCCAGTACAGAGAGTCATGGCTCAATGTGTCCATCAGTCACATGACTGCCTTCTCTGTGAGTGCTCAAATGGCCTGGGAAACACAGGACTTCCTGTTTTCTGACCGTTTCCGTTTTTTTTAGAAGAAAAACAGTCAGAAAACAGGAAGTGCCATGTTTTCCATGATAACTAAAATAATAATAATAATAAGGAATGTAAATTGCAAACTTGCTTTATATCACATCTACTGCTGATTTAGATTTTAAAAGTTATAACGACAGGGACACTTTAATATCTCTATAATGGCAGCTACATTTGTAGTTCTAACAAACATAATTACCAAACTACCAAATTTCATAGATATCTTCATGACTAATCCTGCGTTTACACGAAGTGATAATTCGATCGATCGTTTAACGATTTTGAAGCAAACATTTCTTTTTTTATAGCGATCAGCATTTGGACGAATTAATCGCTAGACAAATTGTTAGAAAATTTGTAAGAAAAATCATTATTGCGATCGTTTTCAAGATCGCTTAAGCCCATTTTTCACATAGGGTGAATCTTTGAAAGACTGCAAATTTTTAGCGAAGGACAATTTGAGAACATGTTGAAAGATCAAAGTGAACGATTTCTGGCTCATCGCTTGATTGTTTGCTGTGTTTACACGGAACGATTATCGCTCAAATGCGATCGTTATTGTGAAAATTCGAATGACAATCGTTCAGTGGAAACGCAGCATTATAAATAATAATATAAATTATAATATGTAAATTAGTTGGAATTGTTATTTTACGCTTTGATGACCAGATCAATTAAAATTTTCGTTTTTTCCTCCTCATGTTTAAAAGGCCATAGCGCTTGCATTTTTTCACCTATAGACCCGTATGAGCCATTACTTTTTGAGACGCCAATTCTCTTGCAATGACTGACTTAATTTTTCCATAAAATCTGCTTCCAAACTGGGAAAAAATAGTGTTTACATCGTTTGTCCTATGATTACAATAATAGGAACTTACATAACTGTTATTTTATTGGTTTTATTGTTATGGTTTTCCTAATCAAACATATGCATTTCTTTCTAGTGTTTGCACACCAAAAGGAATTATATGTCATTATGATTCACAGGGTAAGTTGCTTGCAAGTTTAAGCTATTAATATACAGTAAAGAGTAAACATTTTTTCAGTTGTTTTCAGGTTAAGAATAAAAAAAGAATTCATAATTTCACAATTTTACCAGTAAAAGGTGGCTTAAATTTGACATCATAGTTTGCACCAGTGAAATAAGTCTATGGGGCATCCTTCAACATTTTGAGGAATCGCTAATATTATTACATTTATGATGGGAAGTAGAAGCGCTGTGTATCAATAAATTCATTACTATCATACCGTGTTTAGTATGCAGGTACAGTGTTTAGTGCAATGTACAGTACAGTGACAGAGGATTAGTCTGCATTTTAAGGGGTTCAGATTTACTTTAACATTTTGAGCCATATAAAATTGATTTGTCATATTTTTAGAGATCTATAATTAGACAATATCAATACAACAAAAATAAACATTTAACAGGAAAGCAGAAACTGTCCTTGCTACATCCCTCTGCAATAAAACAATAGATGAGTGCATACTTACCTCCCATGCTCCCCCACATCTCCCACTGTCAGATCTTCTGATCCAACTGTTCCTTCCATTCTGTCATTTTTTAATGATCTCCTGCTCCCCCACCAACTGAATGGGGAGCAGGATGTAATCAGAATCTGGAAGAAAAGGAGCACCAGAATATCTGACAGTGGGAGCAGCAGAGGTAGTATGTGCTTATTTTAATGCAGGGAAATAGTAAGTAAGGTTTTCTGTCAGCCCGGAAAACCTCTTTAAAGGGAATGTACCATCAGGTACTTTGCTGCTATTTTTTTTTACCTTTATCGATCGATCAAGAACTAAGTGGCAATTCAAAAAAAGGAACGCGCCTCTGGCATCCCCTTGCAGCGCCGATCGATTAAGGTAAAAAAATAGCAGTGAGATACCCGATGGTACATTTGTTTTAACCTCTTTGATTTTAGAATCAATATCATAGTTTGACATAAGATAAAGGGTTAAAAATGTCAATAGCTTTAAAGGAACACTAGACTTGGCAAATTAAAAAGATAAAACACACACACACACACATATCTATCTATCTATCTATCTATCTATCTATCTATCTATCTATCTATTATACATATTTATATGTATACAAACAATGCCCAGCACCACTATTCCTGCAAACATTCAAAGTTCTTTATTGATTCAGTTAAAGGAAGTAGTACAGGCTCAGACTATTTTTTTTAAAAGAGGCGGGGAGGTAGTGGCTGAACATAAACACGCATACCTCCCTGGCTCCTGATGCTGGTATCCGCTGTCCTCTGTTCTGGTTCCTGAGGAGGATCCCTGGTTCAGCTGACTGGCTGAACAGGCCTGACACGTTACAACCCAGACCCCTGCCGGAAGTAATCCCCCCTGAGTTGACGTGACGTCACGACTTGGGGGGATAAATGACTTCCGGCAGGGGTCCCGAGGGCGGTCCAGCCACTCATCACTGATTAACTGGCCACTCAGCCATTTAGTAACTGAATCGGCGTCCCTCTCGAGTCAATGACTGACTGAGCGGCCAGTCCATCACGTGGCGTGACGTGGACACCCCAAAGACTCGGCCACTCCCCCTGCACGGGGAGGGGTAAGTTGTCACTTGTAATCAATTTCCCCCCTCCTTTAAGAGGGAGTCTGTATGGCTGATTAGCTATGATTTAAATGACCACATAAAATTCATCAGCCGTTGTCTGGCCCATGTACATGGGGTTAATTTTCGGCAGTAAGCATTCCTGTCTGACTATAATAAGTGTTTGTAAAAGGATTCTTAAAAAAAAAAAGATAAAAAAAATGTAACTCATGATTTTTATTTTTTATTGTAAGCCTGCAATTGTGAATATGAAGGACGAATAATGAAAATTGGTGAAGTGATAGAAATAGACA
Organism: Dendropsophus ebraccatus; assembly: GCF_027789765.1. Lineage (NCBI taxonomy): Eukaryota > Metazoa > Chordata > Amphibia > Anura > Hylidae > Dendropsophus > Dendropsophus ebraccatus. The sequence goes on along the minus strand of NC_091457.1, from coordinate 39,867,639 downwards.
ATGGCTTTGGACGTTGCAAAAGAGTGGTCTGTGGTTTAAATGGAACAGTTGAAACTCCATGTTATACAACCACACAAACAAGCACAGGTAACTATTAAAACTATTCCTAAACTACATTATATTGATTTACCTACATATAAGGCAACACACATGTGGCTTTGGTACAGAGCAGTAGTTACATCAATTTTTTTTTATATTATACAAGCATATTCAAATAATGCAAAGTGTTAGATTGTTTTCTTCACCAAAGCAATAAAGACGTTTTATCGGATTACAGTTTTTATTCCCTTAATGACTGAGCCAATTTTTATTTTTTTACTTTTGATTTTTTCCTCCTCATGTGTAAGGCCATGTACCCACTTTGTAAAGACACCGGCTGTTCCAAACGGTGCAGTACCGGCCGGATGATCTTTACTTCTGATAAATTGGGATGTAGGCACATCCGTGCACGCCCGCATCACAATTCAACACTGCACACAATGTAGCGTATGGCTGGAGTTTTTAGCGCCGCTAGGGATCCTGGCCGGTATACTACACTGCATTCACTGTGTGGTAAAACTGACATACTTATATTCCTTACACTAGTACAATTACAAGGATACCTATTATTTTGAACCTCATAATGCTTTTTTTGGTCTATGGGGCTATTTGAGGCAATTTTTTTGCACCATAATCTATACTTTTATATTATTACCACATTTTCATATATGTGACTTTTTGATAATTTATTATTCAATTTTTTCTGCGATGTGGCCAAAAATCTGCATTTTTGCACTTTGGTGTTTTTTTGTGCTTAAGCCATTTGCCGTACAAGGAATGTGATAATTTAATAGTTTGTTTGATTCCACATGTGGCGATACCAAATAGGTGTATTATTATTATTATTATTATTATTATTATTATTATTATTATTATTATTATTATTAATATTTTTATATTCTACTTAAAAACAAAAAAAAGGGGGTTATTTAAACTTTTATTGTGGGATGGATTTATTTATATATTACCTACCAGATTGAATCCTTATAAGGGAAGGGACTTGGTAGGTCTCATGTGAAGTTAGTGGGTGAAAGGCCCCTGTTGCAAGCAGGGCACAGACGCTTTAGGCCCCACCTCATTGACACTTCTGCTGGAAAATTTGAGTAAGTTCTTTTTCTTCTATATTTCTTCTGCATTATTGGAATACACATAGTAAAATGTTTGTCTTCAAATTCAAAACTTCATAGGCTGTTATAGCCTATTTATGCTATTAAATATGCATCATATGTTCTCTGATTCAATGAGGTTATCCAGGAAGAACATTTTTTAAAAGAATTTTGCTTAGGTAGGTTGCAGAGCAAAATAACTTTCCTTGCTTCCCTGTTGCCTCTGTCCTCGTGTAGCCCTGGTCCAGGAATGTGACTATGTCTGCTCAGCCAATCAGTGGCCACAGCAGTGCTCCATCTCTGATTGGCTGAGTGGGCATATCCGCATGCCAATATTGAACCTGAAAGTGCTATGCAACATCACTTGGGCTACATGAGATGCTTCTGCCATGAGAAGGAATGAGGATTCCACCTCAGATGGAAGATTTAGTGGTCCAGGAGGGGTGGCAGAATCTTCCCTGTGGCTATCATTTTAGTTAAAAAGTAACTGTCATTTAAAAATGTAAGTACAAATAGTACAGCGATTTTAAGAAACCTTGTAATACATTTTATTAGGTAAAAGCTGTTTTGCAGCCTCCTCTTCTCCCCTTCACTTCTTATCTTATCAGGCAAAGCTGTCTTCATTTCAGAGAAGCAAGTGAAGATGGGTTTGCTGAGTTCATTATAACATATAGAGGGGGGAGGGGCTGAGGGGGATGAGTGAGCAGGGAGAGGAAAAAAACTGCTTTGCAGTTTGGAGGTTGGGCACATAAAATTATGGCGTCAGAGGTCAGAAAGGTCATTGCTTATCTGGGAGCTTGGTGAGATTGGATTGCAGGGCTGAGTCTCTGTGATGTGTGACAGTACCTGGCAGTCTTCCTGACAATTGGGTACCTGTGTGCGCCACTGCCATTCGCAGTGGTGCCAAACTCTTGTCCCCCTTCTGCCCCAGGCCATCTTGCCCCTTAGTAAGTAACATTATAATAGGGGAAGGGATCTCATCTGGAGCGAAGAGGGCCACCAAAGTAGGATCGTCTGGAGTGGGGCTGGGGGTTGTGTTGGGGGTGCAGGTGTTGGACAAGTGCCCTGCAGACTATCAGAGAGGGGAAAGGTAGGGTGGAGAGGTGTGGACATTTGGAAGGATGTTGTCTCGAATAGGGGGCAGGTAGTAATGGAGTGCACAACCTCCAGCTCTCAGCACCTCTGCGCTATATGCTAGAACTTGTAGTACAAGAGTTTTCTGATGTATTTTCATGTTCTGCAGCAGCTGAGTTGTATTATGCTCTGCAGCAGCTGGGGTGTATTATGAAGTTCTGCAGCAGCTGAGTTGTATTATGATGTTCTGCAGCAGCTGAGGTGTATTATGAGGTTCTGCAGCAGTTGAGGTGTGTATTATTGTGTTCTGCAGCAGCTGGGGGGTGTATTATTAGGTGTTTTATAAGGTTCTACAGCAGCTGAGGTGTGTGTTATGAGGTTCTACAGCAGCTGAGGTTTGTGTTATGATGTTCTGCAGCAGCTGATGCAGAGGCCCGTGACACTGGAAACTGGTATTAAACCAGCCTGTGGGCTTTGGTGTTTTGGGGCTACTTGTCATGGTGGCCAGGAGTGGTTACACCCACCCCCAGACACACGGGCAACTGGACCTTAGGTAGAACTGGTATGAGATGCAGGGTGCGACGACAAAGTATTCCTATTTTACACAATGCTTAACTTTATTTGAACTTATCTTTAGTACAATACAAAAGGTAGCAGTGTTCAGGTACTGCAAGAAAAATCAGAAGCAACAATAATAGCTTAAAGTAGAGTAAGGAAAACTGTAGCAGGAGAAAGGGGCAGCACAGGAGGCCCTTGCCTAATTAGTAGGTACTCTGCCGGGATGCAGGTAAGCTACGTTCACACTACGTATATTTCAGTCAGTATATGTATATTTCAGTCAGTATATTTCAGTCAGTATTGCAACCAAAACCAGGAGTGGATTAAAAACACAGAAAGGATCTGTTCACACAATGTTGAAATTGAGTGGATGGCCGCCATTTAATGGCAAATATTTGCTGTTATTTTAAAACAACGGCTGTTATATTGAAATAATGGCAGTTATTTACTGTTATATGTCGGCCATCCACTCAATTTCAACATTGTGTGAACAGAGCCTTTCTGTGTTTTTAATCCACTCCTGGTTTTGGTTGCAATACTGACTGAAATATACTGACTGAAATATACGTAGTGTGAACATAGCAAGTGTGTGAAGTGAAATCTTGACAAACTGTTTGTGCTCATGTTTAGATAGCTTTAGCTTATCTGACATCCTTCTGCCTCTCAGTTTCAGTGACCACCCTGATCGGTAGTACGAGGCCCAGGCTTCTGTCTCTGGGGGTAGCTAACCAGTAGTTCCCTTCCAACTAAGTCAAGCGTAGTTCAGTCAAGAGCAGCTAACTTCCACTGTGCTCTACTGCGGATCAGCTTTTATTTTGTCTCCTTCTCAAAGGGTTGACTGTCCTGAAGATAAGGAAATCTTCGGTGTAGGCAAGGGGGTTACTCCTCTAACTCCGGTTACCTCAAGGTTAAGTTCAGCAGTGCATAGCTGCTGTAGTCTCTAGCACTGGAAACAGGTGTTGTCTCTTTTCTGTCTGGAACTGAACTGACTCATTGACCTGAAAGTGGTGTGAGAGAGAGTGTGTGTGGCAGACTAGACCATCCTACATAACTGCAGCTGTGCACAGGGGGAGTAAGACACCTAGGGGTTGAAGTAGGGCACAGCAATTAACTGTATTAACTGTGACACCTGACAGAAACCCTTTTACCTGGCTGTGTAAAGACAAAGAAAACACTTAGTGGGACACTACACTGATGTTCTGCAGCAGCTAAGGTTTATTATGAGGTTCTGCAGCAGCTCAGTTGTGTATTATGAGGTTATGCAGCAGATGACTTATGTAAGATGATGTTTTGTGGCAGCTGGGGTGAATTACTGTATGATGTTTTGCAGCAGCTGAGGTGGGTATGATGATGTTCTACATCAAAATATACATCTCATCTGTTGCAGAACCTCATAATACACACCTCAGCTGCTGCAGAACATCATATTACACAGCTCAGCTGCTGCATAACCTTATGATGTTCTGCAGCAGCTGAGGTGTGTACTATGATGTTCTGCAGCAGCTGAGGTGTGTGTTATGAGGTTCTGCAACAGATGAGGTGTGTATTTTGATGTAGAACATCATCATACACTCCTCAGCTGCTGCAGAACATCATAATTCACCCCAGCTGCCACAAAACATCATCTTACATAACTCAGCTACTGCATAACCTCATAATACACACCTGAGCTGCTGCAGAATCTCATAATACATAAGTTTTCTGATGGCACAATTTCTGTTTTCGCCTCAGGCAGCAGAAATGCTAGAATTGGCCCTGTCCCTAATAATACTAAATTTAGGACAGATCCTAATAGCATTATACTAACTTTTTAAGATAATCTTTTATATTTTGACTAAAAATTTATGCTAGTAACAAAGCATTTTGATTTTTTCCAACAACAAATCTAGCAACAACTAAACAGATCCAAGAGTCTAGCACACTCAAAGCGTCAACATTTACATCAAAGCCTTCACAACAAACAACTACTGTTTCTACCACAGAGAAAACTCCATCCAAACCTTCAACTTTAACATCTACAGTTGTATCTAGCACAACAAAAAGCCCTGAAACATCCACAACTGTACAGTCCACAGTATTATCAACCAAATTGATTTCCTCCACCTCTCTGGGAAAAAGTGAGACAACTAAATCAAGCACAGTAAGAAGTAGTACAGTTACTTCATTCTTAACAACAGCATTATCATCTTCAAGATCATCAACAAGATCTACTACAACTTTAAAAGCAACCAGTTTTACGACTACAACAAAGCCCCAAACTACGGTTTCAACTGCAACTTCAAAGTCTACTAAAGTATCCAGCACAACAAAAACCCCTGAAAGATCCACAACTCCAGAAAAAACAACAACCTCAACAGGATCTCTACAATCCACAATACGATCAACTAAAATGACTTCCTCAGCCTCCCTTGGGAAAAGTGAGACAACTAAATCAAGCACAGTTGGCAGTAGTGCAGTTACAACATCAGTGTCATCTCTAAGATCATTAACAACTTTAAAGGCAACCAGTTTTACTACTACAATGGCCCGAACTACGGTTTCAACCACAACTTCAAAGTCTACTAAAGTATCCAGCACAACAAAAAGCCCAGAAACATCTACAACTCCTAAAAAAACAACATCAACAGAAGCTCTACAATCCACAAAATCCACAATACGATCAACTAAATTGACTTCCTCTACCTCCCTTGGGAAAAGTGAGACAACAAAATTAAGCACAGTTGGCAGTAGTGCCGTTACGTCATTCTTAACAACAGCATTGCCATCTTCAAGGTCATCAACAAGATTTACAACAACTTTAAAGGCAACCAGTTTTACTACTACTACAGTGCCTCGAACTACGGTTTCAACTGCAACTTCAAAGTCTACTAAAGTATCCAGCACAACAAAAAGCCCAGAAACATCCACAACTCCTAAAAAAACTTCAACAGTAGCGCTACAATCCACAATACGATCAACTAAAGTGACTTCCTCTACCTCCCTTGGGAAAAGTGAAACAACTAAATTTAGCACAGTTGGCAGTAGTGCTGTTACATCATTCTTAACAACAGCATTGCCATCTTCAAGGTCATCAACAAGATCTACAATAACTTTAAAGGCAACCAGTTTTACTACTACTACAGTGCCTCGAACTACGGGTTCAACTGCAACTTCAAAGTCTACTGAAGTTTCCAGCACAACAAAAAGCCCAGAAACATCCACAACTCCTAAAAAAACAACGTCAACAGTAGCTCTACAATCCACAATACGATCAACTAAATTGACTTCCTCTACCTCCCTTGGGAAAAGTGAGACAACTAAATTTAGCACAGTTGGCAGTAGTGCCGTTACGTCATTCTTAACAACAGCACTGCCATCTTCAAGGTCATCAACAAGATCTACAACAACTTTAAAGGCAACCAGTTTTACTACTACTACAGTGCCTCGAACTACGGTTTCAACTGCAACTTCAAAGTCTACTAAAGTATCCAGCACAACAAAAAGCCCAGAAACATCCACAACTACTAAAAAAACTTCAACAGTAGCGCTACAATCCACAATACGATCAACTAAATTGACTCCCTCTACCTCCCTTGGGAAAAGTGAGACAACTAAATTTAGCACAGTTGGCAGTAGTGCTGTTACATCATTCTTAACAACAGCATTGCCATCTTCAAGGTCATCAACAAGATCTACAACAACTTTAAAGGCAACCAGTTTTACTACTACTACAGTGCCTCGAACTACGGGTTCAACTGCAACTTCAAAGTCTACTGAAGTTTCCAGCACAACAAAAAGCCCAGTAACATCCACAACTCCTAAAAAAACGTCAACAGTAGCTCTACAATCTACAATACGATCAACTAAATTGACTTCCTCTACCTCCCTTGGGAAAAGTGAGACAACTAAATTTAGCACAGTTGGCAGTAGTGCCGTTACGTCATTCTTAACAACAGCACTGCCATCTTCAAGGTCATCAACAAGATCTACAACAACTTTAAAGGCAACCAGTTTTACTACTACTACAGTGCCTCGAACTACGGTTTCAACTGCAACTTCAAAGTCTACTAAAGTATCCAGCACAACAAAAAGCCCAGAAACATCCACAACTACTAAAAAAACTTCAACAGTAGCGCTACAATCCACAATACGATCAACTAAATTGACTCCCTCTACCTCCCTTGGGAAAAGTGAGACAACTAAATTTAGCACAGTTGGCAGTAGTGCTGTTACATCATTCTTAACAACAGCATTGCCATCTTCAAGGTCATCAACAAGATCTACAACAACTTTAAAGGCAACCAGTTTTACTACTACTACAGTGCCTCGAACTACGGGTTCAACTGCAACTTCAAAGTCTACTGAAGTTTCCAGCACAACAAAAAGCCCAGTAACATCCACAACTCCTAAAAAAACGTCAACAGTAGCTCTACAATCTACAATACGATCAACTAAATTGACTTCCTCTACCTCCCTTGGGAAAAGTGAGACAACTAAATTTAGCACAGTTGGCAGTAGTGCCGTTACGTCATTCTTAACAACAGCACTGCCATCTTCAAGGTCATCAACAAGATCTACAACAACTTTAAAGGCAACCAGTTTTACTACTACTACAGTGCCTCGAACTACGGTTTCAACTGCAACTTCAAAGTCTACTAAAGTATCCAGCACAACAAAAAGCCCAGAAACATCCACAACTCCTAAAAAAACTTCAACAGTAGCGCTACAATCCACAATACGATCAACTAAAGTGACTTCCTCTACCTCCCTTGGGAAAAGTGAGACAACTAAATTTAGCACAGTTGGCAGTAGTGCTGTTTCATCATTCTTAACAACAGCATTGCCATCTTCAAGGTCATCAACAAGATCTACAACAACTTTAAAGGCAACCAGTTTTACTACTACTACAGTGCCTCGAACTACGGTTTCAACTGCAACTTCAAAGTCTACTGAAGTTTCCAGCACAACAAAAAGCCCAGTAACATCCACAACTCCTAAAAAAACAACGTCAACAGTAGCTCTACAATCCACAATACGATCAACTAAATTGACTTCCTCTACCTCCCTTGGGAAAAGTGAGACAACTAAATTTAGCACAGTTGGCAGTAGTGCCGTTACGTCATTCTTAACAACAGCACTGCCATCTTCAAGGTCATCAACAAGATCTACAACAACTTTAAAGGCAACCAGTTTTACTACTACTACAGTGCCTCGAACTACGGTTTCAACTGCAACTTCAAAGTCTACTAAAGTATCCAGCACAACAAAAAGCCCAGAAACATCCACAACTCCTAAAAAAACTTCAACAGTAGCGCTACAATCCACAATACGATCAACTAAAGTGACTTCTTCTACCTCCCTTGGGAAAAGTGAGACAACTAAATTTAGCACAGTTGGCAGTAGTGCTGTTTCATCATTCTTAACAACAGCATTGCCATCTTCAAGGTCATCAACAAGATCTACAACAACTTTAAAGGCAACCAGTTTTACTACTACTACAGCGCCTCGAACTACGGTTTCAACTGCAACTTCAAAGTCTACTGAAGTTTCCAGCACAACAAAAAGCCCAGTAACATCCATAACTCCTAAAAAAACAACGTCAACAGTAGCTCTACAATCCACAATACGATCAACTAAATTGACTTCCTCTACCTCCCTTGGGAAAGGTGAAACAACTAAATTTAGCACAGTTGGCAGTAGTGCCGTTACATCATTCTTAACAACAGTATTGCCATCTTCAAGATCATCAACAAGATCTTCAACAACTTTAAAGGCAACCAGTTTTACTACTACTACAGTGCCCCGAACTACTGTTTCAACTGCAACTTCAAAGTCTACTAAAGTTTCCAGCACAACAAAAAGCCCAGAAACATCCACAACTCATAAAAAAACGTCAACAGTAGCGCTACAATCCACAATACGATCAACTAAAGGGACTTCCTCTACCTCCCTTGGGAAAAGTGAAACAACTAAATTTAGCACAGTTGGCAGTAGTGCCGTTACATCATTCTTAACAACAGCATTGCCATCTTCAATGTCATCAACAAGATCTTCAACAACTTTAAAGGCAACCAGTTTTACTACTACTACAGTGCCTCGAACTACGGTTTCAACTGCAACTTCAAAGTCTACTAAAGTTTCCAGCACAACAAAAAGCCCAGAAACATTCACAACTCCTAAAAAAACAACGTCAACAGTAGCTCTACAATCCACAATACGATCAACTAAATTGACTTCCTCTACCTCCCTTGGGAAAAGTGAGACAACTAAATTTAGCACAGTTGGCAGTAGTGCCGTTACATCATTCTTAACAACAGCATTGCCATCTTCAAGATCTTCAACAAGATCTACAACAACTTTAAAGGCAACAAGTTTTACTACTACAGTGCCCCGAACTACGGTTTTAACTGCAACTTCAAAGTCTACTAAAGTTTCCAGCACAACAAAAAGCCCAGAAATATCCACAACTCCTAAAAAAACAATGTCAACAGTAGCGCTACAATCCACAATACGATCAACTAAATTGACTTCCTCTACCTCCCTTGGGAAAAGTGAGACAACTAAATTAAGCACAGTTGGCAGTAGTGCAGTTACATCATTCTTGACAACAGCGTCTTCAAGATCAACACCTACAACTGCAAAATTTACTTTAGTTTCCAGCACAACAGAAAGCCCTGAGATACCCACAACTCCTATAATGACTCCTATAAGTGGTTTTACTACCATTAATTCAACACAGTTTGTTACTAAAAAACATATGCCACCGATTACAGAGGCTGAGGTACCTCCTAGACGACCAATCCCAACACATGTTCCTCCATCCCAACAAATAACTGTTAATGGGACTCTACATTCCATGATATCATCAACTACAATGACCTCCTCTAGTTTAGTTATATCATCTATGGTTTCAACTGCAACTTCAAAGTTAACTAAAGTATTTACGGAGAAAAATATTACAGGGCATGATGAACCTGAAAGACCAACAAATAAAAGAGTTACATCAAAACAAATACCTATAACTGAAACTCAAGAGGTACATAGTCCATTATGTGTACGAAACATAATTATGTTTTTAAAATCATAAACTATGCATAGAGATGAGTAAATTTACAGTAATAATGAAGCAAATTGCTCCGTTTGCAATATGCTTATCAGACGGCTGCTTTTTAACTTGCTTCCACTCCGTGCCGCTCCTTCCTGGGTGCTGGGAAAAGCTTGATTCAGTCCTGGGAAACTGGGAGAAGTTTCCCAGGACTGGATCCAGCTTTTCCCAGCAGCCAGGGAGGAGTGGCAAAGAGCAGCAGTGAGTTAAAAGGTAGCAGGCTGATGAGCGGATTGCGGAGATAACGAAATGCTCTGCTTCGTTATTACTGTAAATTCGCTCAGCTCTATGTACTTGTAAACTGAAGCATTATAAAAGTTTAATACCATGGGTTTAAAATGCTTAAAGGAGATATCTGCCAAAATGATAATTTTCTATCAGGCAGGGGCAGAGAGGAACATTATAGTGGTAGCTTGGTTTAAGAATCAGGGTATGTGCACTCTGAGTAATTTTGACAGAAAATCTGTTGCGGAATTCTCAGCTCGCGCCCCCTCGCGTCCAAAGAATGAACTAGATCATTCTTTGGACGGATGAAAGAATCCACCCGTGCATAGAATAGAGTCTATTACACGGGTGGAGACGAGCGTGGCCGCTGCAGTTCGTGAGCAGGCGCAAGCTGAGAATTCTGCGACTGAGTTTCCGTCAAAAGTACTCAGTGTGCACATACCCTAACTTGTATTAAGAGTGTTTTGGTTTGGTTTGTTTAAGAGCATTGCTTTGGTTAAAGAGCTCCCTGTACTGGCTTGGAGGGAGATTGGGAGAGGGGATGGTCTGCATAATGAGGTGTACAGCACTGTACTCTGACCAAGGAAGTCTCCCTCACCTTACAAATCATAGCAGATCCACTTCAGGCTGGGGCTTGCATCAGGGGACAGGACTGTGGAGGTAATCTCTTCATAGATGTAACTCCTCTCTCCCCGGACAGAAAGTGCTGCTATACTGTGCCCACATCTGCCGTGCTCATTCCTTCATGCTCCCTGCAGTCTCTGTCAGCCCTTGTGTTTTCCATCCTCGCCATTATGGGGATCTGCGGCTACATCCTGTTTCTACAAACAGCTGCTGTTTTGTCAGGTTTATGCACTTACTATACATTATACTCCACATTCTGATTGCTATACTCTACAGTTACTTATAATATGACATATTCAGCTGTTTCAAAATCTTTATTTCATTTGTTTTACATGTTATTCAGGAAAAAAAGAAATATTTTTGGGGTGGGGAACCAATTCTCTGCATTTCAGAGATTTCTTATGAGAAGTTTTGCTTTGGTTTAACCCCTTAACGACCGTGGGCGTACATTTACGCCCTGGCAGCTCGTGCCTTAACGCAAACGGATGTAAATGTAAGGCCGCGGTTTCCCCAATCGCTATGTGTACACACACAGCGATCGGGGAAGATGGCCTGCTGTAATGTATAGCAGGCCATCCTAGCTTGTCGGCACGGGGGGTGGTTAACACCCCCAGTGCTGACAATCACTGCTATTGGCTGATCAATTCAGAAAAATCCGAGACAGCACCCTCGTCGCCTAACTTCCCTCGTCGTCCCTCGTCTTCTAACTTCGTCTTTTTCCGGAATTTACGTCTACTGCCCCCTAGCGCCTGATAAGTGTATATTATACACTTATCAGTAGCTATAGGGATGTTCAGCATATAGAAAATGTTTTTTTCCCCCAATTTTTTTTTTAATTTTCCGCACCCTACCACCGCTGAGTGCTGATCAGCATCGCACGTAGGTGCGCTGCTAACCTGCGACTCCTTCTTTTTGGCGTAGGGTGTTTTTTTCTATATCCTACCGCCACGGTCTGCTGATAAGTACCGCACATAAGTGCGGCATTTATCAGCAACACCTTTTTTGGCGTAGGTTTTTTTTTTATACTTAATGTTAAAAAAAACATAAAAAAAACCTCTACATTACAGAAAATAAAATTTTACACCGAAACAGCCAGTGAGGATGAATGGGGGGATCCTTTTTTCCTCCATTCATCCTCATCATCATCCAGTGATGTGTTTGGGTGTAGCGTAGCGTATGCTGCCTCCCAGATACGTCTTTTCCTCCAGTACCATCCTAATAAGAGATGACGGTATGGCGTGAAATTCTACAAACTCTGTGAGAGTACCACAGGGTACACTTACAGATTTAGGCTATGTTCACACTATGTATCTGTGTGGCTGTATTGCGGGCGGTAAATCATTGGTTTTTAACCCGGCTGGTTATAAAAATAGGGGGGACCCTATGCGGTTTTTTTAAATTATTTATTTATTTTAAAAAAAACGCATAGCGTCCCCCCTATTTTTATAACCAGCCGGGTTAAAAACCAAGCGACAGCAGCCTGGTAACACCAGAGTGGGAAGAGCCATTGGTTTAGGCCCTCCCCAGCCTAAATATTACCAGCCTGCTGCTGCCCCAGTCCAGGAGCGCCAATTTTGACGCTCAGGGACCACTGGCACCCGGCTCTTCCCAGTACCCCTGGTGGCATTGGGTACTGGGGTAATAATGGGGGTTAGTGTTAGACATTTTATACCAGCTGACACTAGGCCCCGACTTAGTAATGGATTCCATCTATTAGACGGCTTCCACTACTAAGTCCATAAAGTAAAGAAACAAAGACAACACACAAGTGAAATTTTTTTTTAATTCAAATAAAAACACCCCCACACCCCTCATTGACCATTTTATTAAAAAAAACACCAAACAATCGCTGGTCATCAACGTAGTCCACCGAATCCGACGTAATCCACTGGATACCGATATCTGAAAAACAAAAAGGGAGAAACACACAAAAAACACACAAACAGGAGCACAACACCCATCACTGTGAGCGGTGTTGTGCTCCTTACAGTATGCAGCATCTTTACAGATCGCTGCTTACAGTCTGGCCCCCAAGGGGTTAAGGGAGGATGTAATGCATCCCCCTTAACCCCTTGGGGGCCAGACTGATGTCAGACTGCACCCATCCCAGCAAGGAAGGGGTTAAGTGACCCCCCTTCCTTACTGGGATGGGTGCACTGCTGGGGAGGGGGTGGGGAGAGCTTTATACTCACCCCGATGAGTCCTCTTCGCTGGTCCGCAGCACCATTAATATACTGTCAAAAAATAAATATATATATATAAATATACATTTATTTATATACATATATATATATTTATTTTAACAGTATATTTAATTGCAAAATGATGGATTCGTTTAAATGTAATTATTGAACAACGAAAGGGACTTTATTACAATGAAAATGTGTTTTATTAATTAAATATATTAACCATGAGAGGCATCGGCATTACTGCAGAGGATCGCAAACCCCGGTAATAGCGATTCCTGTAAACTGTTTCCCTGCTTTCCCAGATGCATTCCAGAGGTGTTTGCATCACTTTCTAGAGATTTTATTTGTTATTTTTAGTTGAACCAGATTTCCAAGTAAATGACCGTATGTTTTCAGCCGCATGTCTATTTTTTCCCACGGCCGTAGTTTCAGCCGCACATTTCCAGCCGCATAAAAAATACAGCCGCACAGATACATAGTGTGAACATAGCCTTAGAGTAGGTGAACACTGCAGAATGGCGAAGGATAACCCTTTGTGCATTCCGCAGCTGGCACCCACTGGCGGACTGATGCAGGCGCGCACGTCTCCGCCCGTGTCATAGACTCCATGTTATGCACGGGCGGATTCCGTCGTCTGTCCAAAGAATAAACATGTTCCCGTGCATAGAATGGAGTGTGACACGAGCAGAGACGTACGCCTCTATCAGTCCGCCGGCGGGTGCCAGCTGCGGAATGCACAAAGGGTTATCCTTCGCCATTCCGCAGTGTGCACGTATGAAGGAAGGGACACCCGAATGCAGCCCCCAGATGCCCCCCCCCATCCTCCAAATTAGTGGGAAGATCGTTTTGAAACTGATTTTCCCACTGCTGGATAAAGGTTACCACCTGTACGGGGATAACTTTTATACTAGCACCCCCTTTTCCGGTCCCTCGCTGCCCGAGCTACTGTAGCTTGCGGCACGATCCGAACATATCAGAAGCAGTAATAAAGCCCTAATATTTAGCAGCCATGAAGCGGTCCCAGTGCTTCTGGATATGAAGGACCCCGTATCGCACCAGGACAACATATTTTCCAGGTGACGTCCCCCACACTGAAACACAGGAGACCCCAGAAGAAGTGCAGAGTGTGGTGTAACAGGGGGATCAGGAAGGACACCATTTTCCAGTATGACACCTGTCCTGATCACCCCGGCCTCTGCATACAGGATCGCTTCAATGCGTACCACATGTCATTGGAGTTCTACATTTTCTAAATTCTGTCCCTTATTCCTATTTCAGGGGTCACGTTGATCCGGGGATTATTCTGATTGCCATTTTTTCCCTGTGATGAGGCTACTGTCGTCTGCCTCACGAGGGTTTTTTGCCTTCCTCTGGATCAACACAGGTTGAATTTGATGGACTTCTGTCCTTTTCAACCTTATAAACTAATAATTGGCCTAATACCCCCAAATAAATTTAAATTGTCCTTTTTCCCCAGCTAAATAGGTATGGCCGCCATTCCCATTAGAGGAAGCCATGATGCAATTACAAAGCCTCTGTGCGGCCAGGACAGTAGAAACCCCCCAAAAGCTACCCCATTCTGGAAACTACACCCCATAAGGAATCTAACAAGGGGGGCAGCGGGGATATGGCCCCCTGGAGACTGGCACATTTGTGCCGTGAAAATGAAAAAAATTGTATTTTTTATTTTCACACCACATGTTCTACATATGTGCCCATCACCAGTGGGGTCCATATGCTCACTGCACCCCTTGTTAGATTCCTTGAGGGGTGTAGTTTCCAGAATGGGGTCACTTGTTGGGGGTTTCTACTGTCCTGGCAGCACAGGAGCTTTGTAATTGCGACATGGCCTCCATCCTCCATTCCAGCCTCTAAATAGCGCTCTGTCCCTTTGGTGGTTTGCCCTGTGCCGATATGGCACATTATGTCCAGATGTGGGTTATTTTCGTACTCAGGGGAAATTACCCTACACGTTTTGCATTCATTTTCTTTTTTAACCCCTTTGTGGAAATGGAAAAAATCAAGGCTAGACCAACATTTTATTTAAAAAAAAAATAATTTTTACACTAAATGATTGATCTTGTCTTGATTTTTCCATTTTCACAAGGGGTTAAAAGATTAAAAAAAAACACAAAATGTGTAGAGCAACTTCCCCTGAGTTCAGAAATACCCATCATGTGGACATATAGCACCAAGCAGGTGCAGGGTAAGCCTCCAAAAGGAAGGAGCGCCATTTGGCTTTTGGAGGCTGGAATGGATTTCGAGGGCCTTGTTGCATGTAAAAGGCCGCTGTGTTGCCAAGACAATTGAAACCCCCCACAAGTGACCAGATAATGGAAACTACACCCCTCAAGGAATGTAACAAAGGGTGCAGTGAGCATATGAACCCCACTGGTGACAGACACAAATGTGGAACAATGTGGCGTGAAAATGAAATATTAAATTTTTTTACACTATAATGTTGGTCTAGCCTTGATTTTTTCATTTTCACAAGGGGTTAAAAGATAAAACAACACTCAAAATGTGTAGAGCAATTTCCCCCGAGTCCGTAAATATCCCACATGTGGACATAAAGCACCATGTGGGCGCAGGGCAAGCCTCCGAAGGGAAGGAACGCCATTTGGATTTTGGAGTCTGGTTTTGGCCAGAATGGATGATGAACGCCATGTCGCATTTACAGAGCCCTCGTGCTGCCAAGACAGGTAAAACCCCCACAAGTGACCGCATTCTGGAAACTACACTCCTTAAGGAACCTAACAAGGGTTGCAATGAGGATATGGACCCCTTGATGACGGGCACATTTGTGCCGTGAAAATGAAAAAATGACATTTTTTACTTTTATGTCACACTGTTCCACATTTGTGCCCATCACCAGTGGGGTCCATATGCTCACTGCACCCCTTGTTAGATTCCTTGAGGGATGTAGTTTTCAGAATGGGGTCACTTGTGGGGGGTTTCCAGTGTCTTGGCAGCACGAGGGCTCTGTAAATGTGACATGATCCTTGAAATCCATTCCAGTGAAATCCAGCTTCCAGAAGCCAATTGGCGCTCCTTCCCTTTGGAGGCTCGTCCTGCACCCACTTGACACTTTATGTCCACATGTGGGGTATTTTGTACTCGGGAAAAACTGCGCTACACGTTTTTGGGGTTGTCCTTCCTTTTATACCTTTGTGAAAATTAAAAATTGAAGGCTAGAACAACGTTTTAGTGTAAAAAATTTTTTTTTCTTTTTTCACGCCACATTGTTCTGAAAATCTGTGAAGTACCTGTGGGGTCCAAATGCTCACTGCACCCCATGTTACATTCCTCGAGGGGTTTAGTTTTCTAAATGTTGTCCCTATAGGTTTTTTTTTAGGTTTTGGTACTCCAGAGCCTCTGCCAACCTGAAGTGGTACAGTCAAAAATGACCAAATATAAAGGAGGCATTAAAATTCACTAGGCGCTCCTTTGTATCTGAGGCTTATGGTTCCGTCAAACAATGCATTAGGGCCACATATGGGGTATTTCTTTAAACTGCAGAAACGGGGCAATCAATATTGGGGTGCATTTCTCTGGTAATAGGTTTATAATTATGAAAGATATTGGATTACAATAAAATCTCTGCACAGAAAATTAAAATTTTAAAATTTCTTACACAAAAATAGGGGGGACCCTATGCATTTTTTTTAAATTATTTATTTATTTAAAAAAAAACGCATAGGGTCCCCCCTATTTTTATAACCAGCCGGGTTAAAAACCAAACGACAGCAGCCTGGTAACACCAGGGTGGGAAGAGCCATTGGTTTAGGCCCTCCCCAGCCTAAATCTTACCAGCCTGCTGCCGCTCGGTCCAGGAGCGCCAATTTTGACGCTCCGGGACCACTGGCACCCGGCTCTTCCCAGTACCCCTGGTGGCATTGGGTACTGGGGTAATAATAGGGGGTTAGTGTTAGCCATTTTATACCTGCTAACACTAGGCCCCAACTTAGTAATGGATTCCGTCTATTAGACGGCTTCCACTACTAAGTCTATAGTAAAAAAGAAGAAAAAAGGGGGGGAAAAGGCGCTTCCTAGTGCAATATCTGAGTTACTGGATAGCAAATATGCACAAAAACATCAATGTGCTCACCTTTGGAGGTTGTGCAATAGTAGGCACAACACTATATCAAAGCGTAATGTCAATACCGCAGCTTAGCAGAGGATCATCTACACAGCGTGTAGAGTCGATACACCAAAAAGAAGTCAGGTCCTTAGAGGACTATAGGGCCCACAAGCGATCCTTCCAATAGCATAGCGCAGGTATTCCAGCTAGGTGGTTAATAAGCCGTGTGCGGTCGGCTCCCAATGGATGTAACTCACCAAGCCAAGTCCTTACTAAAACGAATTTATTTAAAACAAGCGACGCGTTTCGGCACAATAATCTCTCAGTGCCTTTCTCAAGCTTAACAGAACACACAACACAGAGCAATACATATACCCCTGTAGTACAACAGGTCCCAGAACGGCACTTCCGGTATCGCGGACTCTCAGGTTATACCAATTACAGGCCGCCCGGTCACAACACACCATCCTGTATGCTGGCAATACATATACTAAACAGGTTATCAGAAAAATAAAAAACATACACTTACTGTCATCCTAGTGTCCATGTCTCTCGCATGCCGCGTCCAATATGGCTGCGGCGGAAGTGACGTAGGACTTAGTAGACAGTGTCCTCAAGTAACGTAAATGGCGTAGAACTACGCCATTTGCTTAGATGTAGTTACATATAAGCTCCACTAGATGGCGACCTTGTTTTAAAGACCTTCACTCTCTATGTGAAATCACACACGGAGGAATATTACTTCATACTCGGGATATATAAGAGAATCATTAAATAAATCAATATATAATAACTTACATAAATAAATAATTAAATAAATACATGACCTCTCTAAACTCTCTGCACTCATACATAATAAAATTTTTTTTTATAAAACACTATGTACACTACCTCTAGGTTTCACACATTATTATATAGTTATATATGCTCTATGACCTCATTGGCCTTAATGAGGTCATAGAGCATATATAACTATATAATATTGTGTGAAACCTAGAGGTAGTGTACATAGTGTTTTATAAAAAAAATTTTTTATTATGTATGAGTGCAGAGAGTTTAGAGAGGTCATGTATTTATTTAATTATTTATTTATGTAAGTTATTATATATTGATTTATTTAATGATTCTCTTATATATCCCGAGTATGAAGTAACATTCCTCCGTGTGTGATTTCACATAGAGAGTGAAGGTCTTTAAAACAAGGTCGCCATCTAGTGGAGCTTATATGTAACTACATCTAAGCAAATGGCGTAGTTCTACGCCATTTACGTTACTTGAGGACACTGTCTACTAAGTCCTACGTCACTTCCGCTGCAGCCATATTGGACGCGGCATGCGAGAGACATGGACACTAGGATGACAGTAAGTGTATTATGTTTTTTATTTTTCTGATAACCTGTTTAGTATATGTATTGCCAGCATACAGGATGGTGTGTTGTGACCGGGCGGCCTGTAATTGGTATAACCTGAGAGTCCGCGATACCGGAAGTGCCGTTCTGGGACCTGTTGTACTACAGGGGTATATGTATTGCTCTGTGTTGTGTGTTCTGTTAAGCTTGAGAAAGGCACTGAGAGATTAGTGTGCCGAAACTCGTCGCTTGTTTTAAATAAATTCGTTTTAGTAAGGACTTGGCTTGGTGAGTTACATCCATTGGGAGCCGACCGCACACGGCTTATTAATCACCTAGCTGGAATACCTGCGCTATGCTATTGGAAGGATCGCTTGTGGGCCCTATAGTCCTCTAAGGACCTGACTTCTTTTTGGACTACTAAGTCTATAAAGTAAAGAAATAAAGACAAGACACAAGTTAAAAATTTTTTTTATTCAAATAAAAACACCCCCACACCCCTCATTGACCATTTTATTAAAAAAAAAAACAAAAAAAAAACACTGGTCATCGACGTAGTCCACGGAATCCGACGTAATCCCCAGGATACCGATATCTGAAAAACAAAAAGGGAGAAACACACAAAAAACACACAAACAGGAGCACAACACCCATCATTGTGAGCGGTGTTGTGCTCCTTACAGTATGCAGCATCTTTACAGATCGCTGCTTACAGTCTGGCCCCCAAGGGGTTAAGGGAGGATGTATTGCATCCCCCTTAACCCCTTGGGGGCCAGACTGATGTCAGACTGCACCCATCCCAGCAAGGAAGGGGTTAAGTGACCCCCCTTCCTTGCTGGGAGGGGTGCAGTGCTGGGGAGGGGGTGGGAAGAGCTCTATACTCACCCCGATGTGTCCTCTTCGCTTGTCCGCAGCACAATGAAGTCACTGTGCTGCGGACCCGCTAATTATATGTGCGCTTAGCCGATCAGCCAATCAGCTGGGCGCACATATAATTCTAAATGTTTCTTCTAATAATGCTATTGTGATAACATAATTAGAAGAAACATTTGATGTTTTCATTAAAGTAAAGTGATGATTAGTACAGAATGCTCTTTTGCCGGCAATATGAATTAACGGCTTATGGAGCTTCCTGTACTAATTAATATTTAATTAATAAAACACATTTTCGATTAAATAAATTCAGTTTCGTTGTTCAATAATTTAATTCTAACGAATCCATCATTGTGCAATTAAATATACTGTCAAAAAATAAATATATATATAAATATACATTTATTTATATATATATTTATTTTAACAGTATATTTAATTGCAAAATGATGGATTCGTTAGAATTAAATTATTGAACAACGAAAGGGACTTTATTACAAAGAAAATGTGCTTTATTAATTTAATATATTAACTATTAGAGGCATCGGCATTCAGCATCATTGCCGGCTATTTTTGAAGTACTCCGTACGGACCGCCTGTCAATCCACGGCCGCGTTTCTAGCCGCAAACAATGGTCTTGTTCATTTTTGACGGGTCCGTTTACGATCGGGCCGTAGATTCATACATAGTGTGCACTGTGCAGCCGTATATCCTATACTTTCCAGCGTACGCATGAACCACCAAAAATACCGCCGCAAATACAGCCGCACACTTACATAGTCTGAACCTGGCCTGAAAGCGTAACTGTCATATTTTTTTTTTATTGCAGAAATCAGTAGTGTAAGCGATTTTAAGAAACTCTGTAATAGGTTTTATCAGCCAAAAAAGCCTCCTTCTGTACTCAAGAAGCAATCTCCCAGCCTCTCCCCGACTTCTTATCTGTGCATTATCAGGCAAACACGTCTTCATTACAGAGAAGCCAGTGAAGACGGGCTCTGCTCTCCCACTCTCATCTCCCTCGGGAGGGGCAGAGGGAGATGAGGGAGCAGGAAGAGGTGACATGAAGGTCAGCTGTTTGTAGACTCTCTGGGCACCTAAACCGCAGGATTCTGGGGTCAGAAAGGTCAGTGCTTATCTATGAACTTACTGAGAGAAGATTGCAGGGTGTTGTGCTTTGCAGGACTGCTCTGTGCTCAGTCACTCCTAACAGCCCTTCCCCTCTCCATAGCCACATAATGGACACAGAAATCCTGCTGCTTCTGCAGTGAGGGGGGAGGCTGGGAGATTGCTTTTTCAGTCCAGAAGGAAACTCTTTTGGTTTATAAAACCTATTACAGAGTTTCTTAAAATCGCTTGTACTGTTGATATTTAATGTTTCAAAAAAATGACCCTGAAATGACAGTTACGCTTTAAGGCCATTAGGCCCCTTAGTGACTGCCATAAAAGCATAGAAGCATAGAGGTAGAGAAGCATAGAAGATTATTGGCAGAAAAAGAC
Organism: Dendropsophus ebraccatus; assembly: GCF_027789765.1. Classification (NCBI taxonomy): domain Eukaryota; kingdom Metazoa; phylum Chordata; class Amphibia; order Anura; family Hylidae; genus Dendropsophus; species Dendropsophus ebraccatus. The sequence continues at coordinate 39,846,940 of NC_091457.1, read as the reverse complement.
CACTTGGTCCATCTAGTCTTTCCTTTTAGTATTTTCTTTCCTATTATCTTAGGATAAAAATATGTTTTTTTACCAGGCATGTTTACATTATGTTATTGTAGATCTACCAACCACATTTGCTGGAAGTTTGTTTTAACCCCCAGGCGACCCCCAGGAACCCCCAGGGCCGCCTATGGGTGTTCAGAGCTGGGGCGCACGGTGGCCGCACTCTAAACCGCCGTGGTCCCGGGTGCCGCATGTAGCCCGGGGCCGCGGCTATTAGCGGGCACAGTCCGATCGCCGTGCCCGCAAAGTTGACAGCTGCATCTGATTACCTATTGCAGCTGTTCCTTGTCCCGGAGGAGCGATCCACACATCTGGCTCAGGCCGGGGTCTGCGCTGTAATGGCGCTGATCCCAGCTCGGCACTCGATTGCTTCCGGCTGCAGCAGCCGGAAGCAATCCAGTGCCTATCTCATTGATCTGTGCTGTATTACTATACAGCATAGATCTCAATGAGAGATCAATGTGCATATACTAGAATTTCCCCATGGGGGCTTCTAGTATAAGTGTAAAAGTAAAAAAAAAGCTTCATAAAAAATAAAAAATTAAAACTCCCCTAATAAAAGTGTGAATCACCCCCCTTTTCCCATGTTATGAATACAAATAAATAAATAAACATGTTTGATATCGGCGTGTGCGTTATCGCCCGAATTATTAATTAATCACATTCTGTAAACGTCGCAAGCGCAAAAAAACCCAAAGTTCAAAATTGCTTATTTTTGATGGTATCAAATCCAGAAATTTTTTTATAAAAAACGATCAAAAAGTTGCATATGCGCAATCAAGGTACCGATAGAAAGTAAACATCATGGCGCAAAAAATTACACCTCACACAGCCCCATAGACCAAAGGATAAAAGCGTAAAAGCGCTATAAGCTTGGGAATAGAGCGATTTTAAGGAACTTATATGTTATACATATCGTTGTATATCGTAACAACTTGAGGAACATATATAACAAGTCAGTTTTACCCCAGGGCGAATGGCGTAAAAGCAATGCGTTTGTTTTTTTTTCAGTTTCACCACACATTGAATTTTATTCCTGCTTTTGCAGTAAACTTTATGAAAAAATTCAGCCTGTCATTGCAAAGTACAATTAGTGGCGCAAAAAATAAGGGCTCATGTGGGTTTCTTGGTTAAAAAAATGCAAGTGCTATGGCCTTTTAAGCACAAGGAGGAAAAAATGAAAACGCAAAAATTTAAATTGGCCCGGTCCTCTAAGGGTTAAACATCTACTTAAATTTTAGTATTCTTTTCTCACATTGCTTCTGATCTTCCCCCAACTAATCTCTTACTGTGTCCTCTTGTTCATGAGTTTAGTTTCTTTCTTAAAACACTCCCACTCTCTTGAACCTTATTCAGTCCTTTAATATATTTAAATATTTCAATCATGTCTCCCTTACACTCCTTTCCTCTAGACCAGACCCAGACAGCGTAAGGCCCACAGGCAACATCTGGCCCGCTGTTTCTGTCCTGGCCGCATCCCCCTTTCAGGATCCCTAGAAACTGTGGCTGCGCAGCTTCTAGGGATACCGTGCTGCTGTTTTGTTCAGCACGCTCAATGCAGTGTGCCCGCAGCCTATGATCTCTCCAGCAGTCACAGCTATATGACATCATTACGCCTTCTGGAGGATTCATCCCACAGCTCACAGACTTGAGCCAGAAGATGGAGGGTCCTGCTGCTGTCCTGCAGTAGGTGAGTACCACATGTTAGTTTCTTTATGTGTGAGCACAGCATGGGGTATTATGTGGGTTGGGGGGGGGGGCTGTGTACATCAGGGGACAATATTACTTTGGGGGCTGTAGAGAACAGGGGCCATTATTACTGTGGTTGGTGGACTGTACACAAGAGGGCATTATTACTATGGGTGGGGGTGCATAGCAGGGGCATTATTTCTGTGGGTGGGAATACTATACACAACAGGGGGCATTATTACTATGGGGACACAGCAGGGGGCATTATTGCTGTGTAAGGGTTTGTGCACACTGAGTCATTTTGATGGAAACTCCGTTGCGGAATTCTTAGCTCGAGCCTGCTCGTGGACTGTGACGGGCACGCTTGTCTCTGCCCGTGTCATAGACCCCATCTTATGCAGGGGCGGATTCTTTCATCTGTCCAAAGAATGAACTTGATCAAAATCTAAGGGGATGTGATATACAGCACGTTTACATTAATTTTTTTTTTAGTTATCATGCTGTAAAATAAAGCTATACTCACTTGTATCCAGGTCTTGATGAAAAAAAGAAACTAAGCGCAGGAAGTCTTGCCAGTACAGAGTGTCACGGCTGGCTCAAAGCGTCCATCAATCAAATGAGTGCCTTCTCTATGAGTGCACAGGTGACCTTATAAACATATGTAAACCTGTACACTCATCTCAGACAATGCACTCATCCCAGACAATGACTTGATGGGCATCTCCCGAATTTGAAAAAATGTTGCAGACTGGTGCCTCATCTCTTGTAAGATTAAAAGGCAATTTAAAGGGGTAGTGCGGCGCTAAACAATTATACAGTAAATAACACACATTACAAAGTTATACAACTTTCTAATGTATGTTATGTTAGTGAATGGCCCCCTTCCCCGTGTTTCCCCCACCCACGCTAGACCTGGAAGTCGACCCCCATCTGCCATCTTGGGACAATGATGTCATCTTCGGGAGGCGGACGAACCTCTCTGACCGCCCCTCGTGCCGGCCCCCCTCTGCCGCATCATCAGCTGCTCAGCCGCGATTAGCTGAGCATAACTGTGCTCAGCCAATCGCGGCTGAGCAGCTGATGACGCCGCAGAGGGGGGGCTGGCATGAAGGAGGGCTGGTACGGCCCGGCCGGCCGGCCTCCCGAAGATTACACCAATGTCACAAGATGGCGGACAGGGGTTGACACGGATCAGGTGAGTATAGAGCACTACACTTCCGGGTCTAGCGTGGGTGGGGGGGAACACGGGGAAGGGGGCCATTCACTAACATAACATACATTACAAAGTTGTATAACTTTGTAATGTGTGTTATTTAGTGAACAATTGTTAAGCGCCGCACTACCCCTTTAAATGTAGAGTGTGCAGTTTTGTAGCTGTACCTGCTCTCTGTTCTCCCCCCGCTATCCTCAAGTTCTAATAAAAGCCGGATTTTATTCAAGCTGCAGCTGGTGAGTGCCATTCTTTGCCTCTTATACTTTGGTTATTGTTACTGCTTTTGGATTGAGCACCGCATATGCTGCTGGATACATAGTCTGAACAGGTACACCTGCCATATGATTGTAAGTGAGAGCAGTGCCGTCTGCTATATCTCTATTTGATTGTTTTCTGCCACCAGTAGCGTTGCTGCTTTTCCAGATATTGCAGCAGCAACAACAATACTGCCCATACGTCTAACTTTGGCAGGAAGCAGGTTGATAAGAAATATCTTGCCAGTTCCACCTGGGGCATCAAGAAAGAAGAGACCTTGAGAGCCATTTTCAATTATTTCAAGTAGCCTGTGATATGCTATTTTCTAGAGATGAGCGAATCACTTGGAAATTCGTTTTGCGAAGTTCGCGAATATGCACACACCATTTGCAAATATTCGCGAATTACATATAACCAAATTTAATTTATTACAGTTAAACTATAGTAGCTACAATAGTGGGACTATTAAAAAAGGGCAAATTTGTAAAAAGTTGAAAAATGTTGATTTTTTAAAAATGTCAATCAGTCTGTCAATCATTAAATTTCCACCACGGACAGCAGTGGACATCAGTAGATCCGCGACGTAAACTCATTTTTGTCCCAGGACAGCAGCGGACATTGCTAAAATAGTGGACATCATGGGCATCATTGGACGCCAGGGAATCAGTGGCATAAAATGAGTCTTTCTCACAGGACAGCATTGGACATTGTAAAGAGGAAGCTCCATCAGGGGCAATGTCTTAGCCCTAGAGGTGCCAGGAATGTGACTTTGCGCTCCTCAGTCCGTGCTGGGCGACCGAGGAAGCGCTGAGCCTATGGTTGTTTTTCATTTTGCAGTATCTGTCTGAATGCGGTCTTAGCTTCCTAGCCACACCCGCATTGCCTGTTACACTCTGGCAGTGCTGGGGTTAATCCTTCTTTAGGCTGGGTTCACACTAAGTATATTTCAGTCAGTATTGTGGTCCTCATATTGCAACGAAAACCAGGAGTGGATTGAAAACACAGAAAGGCTCTGTCCACACAATGTTGAAATTGAGTGGATGGCCGCCATTTAATGGCAAATATTTGCTGTTATTTTAAAATAACGGCTGTTGCATTGAAATAATGGCAGTTATTTACTGTTATATGGCGGCCATCCACTCAATTTAACATTGTATGAACAGATCCTTTCTGTGTTTTTAATCCACTCCTGGTTTTGGTTGCAATATGAGGACCACAATACTGACTGAAATATACATAGTGTGAACATAGCCTTAGGCCTGTCCAGCTGAGCGGGGTGCTATGATCAGGGCTGATCCAATCAGCTGCTCCTAATCCCAGATAATTATCAGCTAGCTCCTCATTTCCTTTAAGTTATACTCTGCTAAAGCTTTTACCTCTGATATTGTCTGTGAATTTCTGACCATTGACTTTGTTTCCTGACTTCCCTGTTTTGCCGCCTGTCCTGACCTTACCGCCTGACTTTGACTACTCTTTTGGACCTTTTTTTTAGTACCTAAGCCGCCCGATGTTGCTCACTTGGATTGTCTACTCTGGCTTATTGTGTTTGTTTTGTCTGTCCTGTGTTACACTTTATCAGTGTAGGGACTGCCATTGTGGTTGTCCGTGGCTGTTTAGGGCCGTTGATGCAAGTAGGTAGGGACAGAAGGTGGGTTCTAGTGGCTAGGGCTCACTGTCTTGTCCTGTTCCCTACTTCGGTCTGGCTCTTCTTCAGGAGTTCTTTCAGTCCTGGGAAGAAGCAGAGGAACCTATGCATAATGAGGTGAAGGTAGAACACTGGAATTTACAGTCCATGGCAGATGTGTGTCTTTTTTAACATACTAAACCCCAACAAAACATAACCCCCTGTGGCATGGTGTGGCTGTAAGAGGCAGTACTGTGCCTGAGGAGTGGGAATAGGGGTTTAGGTGGAGCTCCTGGTCCTTATACTCCACTCCAACCTAAGAGCTGATGAGGCTCTGAAACCCACCTGGTGGAGCTCTGTTAGAGACTGCAGAGCTTCCCAGGTGATGGCTCCCAGGTGAAGACTCCCAGGGTGGAAGAACACAGGCAGTGCTAGGCCTGTGGGAGCTGCAGCCAAGGAATCTTGTTGAGACCAGTGGATCTGGTAGTGTTGAGCAGTGGGCTCAGAAGTGACAGCTAGGGAAGCTGTGTAGTACAGTCAGTGGCTAGACGGCCTAGGTTTTACTTTATTTGCAAAGTGTTGCTTATGTCTTATGTTTTTTCTTAGACTGACAAATAAAGCGAATATGGTCAGTTTAAAGCATTCAGCACTGACTGGACTGAAGTTTGTGATGTGCCAACCATCTCAGACCCAGGAGATGGCGATCCCAGCGAGGGAGTAACCCCCAGATTGTCACACCCCCAAACAATAGCAAATGAATGCAATATGGCGAAATAAACACATTATATGGTTTTAGAACCAGGCACTTTTACTTAAATAAAATGTTGCAATTAATATAAAACTTTTTAAAAGCAGACTTAAAAATCATGGCAGATGCCAGGCACATTTCTTAAACGGTACTGTAAACATTTTTTACACCGTAGTCCTTGTAGTCCCACATATAACTTGGGTAGTCCTGCCACTAAGTGGTTAAACAGTATCTCAGTAACTCAGCGCAACTGCCTCTGGTAGAGAGCCAAGATGGCGGCTCTGCCCTTGGCGCTGGACAAGGGTGGTCGCTCTTCTTCTGGTGGGAGTGGTAAAAAGGCTGGAAGCCGTGCCGCTTCTGCTGCTCCCCATGGTGCTGTGGTGGAGGACTCAGCCGAGACCCCTGCAGGCGTTGTCGACACATCTTTCTCCACTTTGGCGGCAGTGCCAGAACCGCTGAGCGCCTTCACTCCCAGCGCCAGGTGCAGATGCCAGGTGGCATTCACCTCCACAACTGTGGCAGTGGCGACATCCCGGAGGGTTGGTGGACCAGGACACAGTGGACACTGCAGTATCTGGCTTCTCAATCACCAGGGTGGCCTCTGCTGGTGCGGTTGGTACCTCGATGGCCGCCTCTGGAACGGCTGCGGGAACCGCTTGAACTGGTGGAGCTGCTGGGACCGGAACCATTGGAGCTGCTTCTGCAGCTGCTGCTGAAGCTGGAGCCAGAGGGGAGAGAGGCGCTGGTTCAGCTGTGCTGGACACGGAGGCTCTCCTGTCAGAGCGTGAGGGTGGCAGCGGAAGCAAGCGCAGCCCTTGTGGAGTCTAGCTGAGGGCTACGGAGGGCCTTTGTGGATCCTAAGACCAGTCGTCCTCCATACCGCTGTAAGGTGGGGGCGGTATTCTGGTCACACCCGCTGCCCACCAACCTCGGGGCCCCAGCATGGGGGTGAACTCTACCTGCTCTCCCGGGAACAGGGTATGCAGAGGCTCTGGGCGGTCACGAAGCTTCACCGAGGCCCGGTTAACAAAGTACCATTTGGGTCCATTGTTGTCCTCTATGAAGCTGAAGCTGAACTCTCGTACAATCCCCTGCAGCCGCAAGGGACGAGCATCCTTCTCAGTGGGCTCACTTAGTCTCTGGCGGATCTCCCGCTCACGGTCCATCCTCTCTTTGTAGGACTGCTGATACTTAAGGTCAGCTGTGGTGCAGGTCTGCTCTCTGGAACGGGGCTCCTGTACCTTACAGGCTCTGTGGATCTCCTGGAGGACCTGCTGCAGACAATCCTCATCCCCGGAGAACCACTGTGGTATCACAGGCCCCTCTGGGCTCGGTGGCCTGCCGCCCATCAGTCGGGGCTGTATCACTACCCCTTCCTCCCAGGGGATGACAGGGACCTGGCGCGTTTGAGTCTCTAGCGGCGTTGCCAAATCTGATTCGGGAGCCACAAGTGCTCAGAGGAGGTGGAGACAGGCTGCGGCCTGGGCATGTCCTCTGGCTTGTCGATAATGGCAGCTGCGGGAGCTTAGGACTCATGGTGCTGCTGGCTTGTCATGCTGCCAACTTCTGAACCATCTCCTTTTATGGGCGTTCCACATTCCGCCCACTACCTGTGTGGGATGGAGGCACTGTTTCTCCTATCTCCAGCCAGAGTGCCATCTGCTTCAACAGGCGACCACTGTGTACGAGGGGCGGGGACTACACAGAGCTGCTGAATAGCGATTTTTACCTTATTCTATGGGAGAAAGGGATTATTAATAATCCCTTTCTCCCATAGAGTAACCATATAACTGTATGCCAACACGAACAGCCACAATCGCGGCCGCCATCTTTGGTGAGTTTTTGAAGCGAATCGGGTGAAATTCGCTACGCAATGCAAAGCGAATTTATCGTTGAATTTATCTGCGAATATTGCTTCGCCTGAATTGCTTCGCTCATCCTTACTAGCTTCTAATCTGGAGCTTTGTCCATCTAAGACTCTTTCAAATTGACTTCAGCCAACAGCTGTGTTTTGTCATAACTTGTTTCCCTAAGGTAGCTACTGCTTATGAAAGCAGCACCAAGTCTTGTTGGGCAGGTCATACCAAACTCACTTCATTTTTTGCCATTGTCATTTGAATGACTTTGTCTTCCAGTATGATTTTTACCTTGTTCAATATGGCATCTGTGAAACTATGTGAGGGGTTATTGACCTCTTGGTGAGCCAGATATAAAACCCCATCTGCCATCTGTTGACAATGTGGATCCAAAGAGCACAGCAAGTAAGAATTTTTGCAAGCAGTTCCCTTATTTTGGGTGCAGAGTGGCTTGTTGCTGCCTCAGTGAGACAGTCATGTAAATGGTGATCTTCTACAAGAAGGCCAAGCAGGCCTTGTGGTATGAAGCACACACCGTGCCTTGTTTTTACCGTTAAACATGTGCATAAAGCAGTGTCCTTGCAAAACTATCTTCAAACTAACTTCAAAGAATGCTGTGGGGATTGTCCTGGGTGCATTTTGCACCCTTTCAGCTAAATTATCAGCTGTGAAGAACACTCTCACCATTTTCAAGATGGATACTGCAGGGCCCTCTTAACAGCATTATGGGCCACTGGGCAGAGGTGCGAATTGCTCCCCCCCCCCCACGGCCGCCACCATCAAAACCCCCCCATCTTTGCATATAGTGCCCCACATAGTAGCCAATGCCCCCATATAGTGCCCCCATAGTAGCCAATCCCCCCATATAGTGCCCCCCATAGTAGCCAATCCCCCCATAGTAGCCAATCCCCCCCATAGTAGCCAGTGTCCCCCATAGTAGCCAGTGTCCCCCATAGTAGCCAGTGCCCCCACATAGTAGCCAGTGCCCCCACATAGTAGCCAGTGCCCCCCATAGTAGCCAGTGCCCCCATAGTAGCCAGTGCCCCCCATAGAAGCCAGTGCCCCCCATAGTAGCCAGTGCCCCCATAGTAGCCAGTGCCCCCATAGTAGCCAGTGCCCCCCATAGTAGCCAATCCCCCCTGCCAAACAGAAAAACAACAAACCAGTTACTCGCCCGTCTGCCGGCCCCAGCAGCTGATGTCTCCCGGCAGCTCACACTCCCGTCATCCTCCGGGCACAGGAAGCGGGGTACATAAAGACTTCCTGTGCCGGAAGTGTCCTGCAGTTTCTATCATGAATGATAGAGGCTGCACGACACATCCGGGACACAGGCAGCGTCTGGGCTTCTTATCTGCTCAGCTGAGCGGCAATAGAAGGGGCGGGCGGATGGGGTCGCTCAGGGCCACTTACTATGCATATGCATAGTGAGCGGCAATAGGGGGCGGGCGGGACGGCTTCCTTGTGGTGCTCGGCACTGCTTGGAGCCGTCTTCGCTTTATAGGACGCACTTAGTTTTTCCTCCCACTTTGGGAGGAAAAAGAGTGCGTCTCATAAAGCGAAAAATACGGGTATGTCACAGCGGGCAGGGGCCCCCTATGACGCAAGGGCCCCCGGGCAGCCGCCTACCATGCTCAATGGGTAAGACGGCCCTGGGATACTGAGTTGTTGACAGTCGGATATCTCTCATGCATTGAAAAGCTGAAAATTCTCCAAACTGACACATTAGAGCTAATGTAACGTCCAGTATGTTACTGCCGGACCTCATCCTGCAAGTCATTTTAAGCTGCGATGCCAATGACAGCCTGATGTGAGCCTTTATATATGTATTTGCAAATGTATTTGATAGCTTTAACAGAACGGCAAAACTCAACGTTTATGTGGGCATCAAACATTTTGCATAGTAGTGGACTGTAAGGCACCACAAAGCAGTTATCAATCTCAAAGTCATTAGGTTTGAAAACCTGTTTGCCATCAACAGCCTGCAACAGTGTTGACTTTCTTTGTAAATGAATAGCCGCCTATTCCTGGCCTTCTACTTCTATATAACAGATACCCATGGCCATCCGTCTAGACCGCAGGGCCCATTAATGATTTGGGTCATAACTGTTGAAAACAGGATCCACAGAATAATTAGAAAGATGTGCCCTTTGTTAATCACCTGACCCAATCTCTTTCATTTTTGTCAAAAGACTAGAGCGATCAAGTCTTGCCTATCTTTTGAAGACTGATTCTAATAGAGCAAATATGTAATGTCTTTGGATTGCAAGTGAAAGTAATAAACAAATCTGTCCTATAGTTTTGAAGATAAGTCATGGCATCCTTGGCATACTCATGCATGTAACATGAACTTCCTACAAAGCTTGAGGGCCAAATAACTTACCCTCCTAAAGTCTCAACAGATCTATCATTATGAATAGTATCTCGTAGGTGCATATAACTCTCCACACTGAGCTCTTTTGGGTGGGCTCTGATGTAACAGAAGTGCTCAAATTCAATTTTGGCATACATATCTACAATAAACTAGTGAAACAGGTCTCTGTATACCAACAAAGGATTTGTGATGTGAGAATGTTGACTGCCAATCATGAGCATAGAAGCATAAAAGTCCATTGCTGAAACAGAGTTTGGACCTGAGGGATTCCAAAGTGATATCCATCACATCCATCCCACAATATCAGTGGATACTGCAGTGCATTATATGACCTATGAAATTCAGATATGCTCCGAAGCTGATTATCATGCTTTTGTAAGATGCTATCTCTCTTATCAAAGTTATCACCAACCATCACAATGCAGGTGCTTTATCTGCCTTGATAATAACCTTATGATCATCTTAAGCCATTTTTTCAATTGCTGCCATATGCTGCGTTCACACAAAGCGATAATTCGCCCAATCAATCATTTAACGATTTTGAAGCAACAATTTGGTTTTTATAACATTAAGCGTTTAGACAAATAAATCGTTAGAAAAATCATTAGAAAATTTGTAAGAAAAATAATTATTGCGATTGTTTTTAAGATCGCTTAAGCCCATCTTTCACATAGGGTGAATTTTTGAAAGACTGTTTACATGAAGCAATCTGCTAATTTTTAGCGAACGACGATTTGAGAACATGTTGAAAGATCAAAATGAAGGATTTCTCGCTCGTCGGTTTGCTGTGTTTACATGGAACGATTATCGCTCAAATGCGATCGTTATTGCGAAAATTCGAACGATAATTGTTACGTGTAAACGCAGCATTAAACAGATTGATATAGGGATTATGCTAATGCAGCCTGTCCTGTAATTTAAAGTGTCACTGTCGTTTTAACTTTCAAAATCTAAATCAACAGTAGATGTAAAATAAAGCAATAAAGTTTGCAATGTACATTCATTTTCTTTTTATCATGGAAAAAAGCACTTCCTGTGTTCTGACTTTTTTTTTTTTCAAAGAGTCTAAAAACAGGAAGTCCTGTGTTTCAGAGGCCATCTGAGCGGTCACAGAGAGAAGGTAGTCATGTGATTGATGGACACATTGAGCCGTGACTCTCTGTACTGGCCGGAATTCCCGTGTTAAGTCTGTTTTTTTCAGCCAGCGCAAGTCAGAAAATCTGCCTTTAGGAGACTGGACCTGGATTTCTGGTAAGTATAGCTTTGTTTTACAGCATGATAACAACAAAAAAAAAATAATAAATGTAAATTGCAAACTTGCTTTATATTACATCTACTGTTGATTCAGACTTTGAAAGGCATAATGACAGTGACACTTAAAGTATTGTTTCCTGCTTGATAGTTGGAAATTTACTGTGATGGGCATTTGCCTCTACCTGATCATCACCAATGAAGTAGATCCGTTGGAAGGCATGTTGCTGATTCTGTACAGGCAAAAGAGAGGGAATAAGATTGGATATCTGACCCTTCATCTTAAATGTGGACATGAAACCACTTTCATTAATTTCATTTGGTCTGTTTTTCCCCAGCCATCTCCTTGTGAGCTCACACCAGGGATTCTTTGGATCTGCACATTCATGTCTGCCCCTTTTTCTTGGAGTACAGCTTGCTCTCTTGATGGGCAGGCAAGGAATGGGGGTTGCGGTAAGGTGGGGAGGAGGCGTGGCCTTCTTCTGCACCTGATTAACCATGATTTAAACTTGCTAGATGAATTGTCAGATGCAACTATTGTGTCTAATTTATTGTTTACTATCTATGGTTCTCAGTATCTGCATATATATATATATATATATATATATATATATACACTTCACCATATGAGTTTCCTAGTCCTATTAAGTATATTCCCCAGTATCTACACGAAACTATTCCTTTGTCCTATTAGCTGGGTGTAGTTGAGGGAGAGTCTGAACTTTCCTTCACAGTGGGAGAAAACCCCCTCCCCTCTATCATGCGGCTCCATTAGAATCAATGGCCGGTGCTCGAGAATAGACCGGTGGGAACCGGCCCTGGTTCAAAAAAGGATTGCGGCACTGGCATCCCCACACCAGTCTATCCATGTAAATATCAGAAAAGCGATGTATCGATGGTACATTCGCTTTAAGTATCTAGGATCAGCCAAAAATCACTAATTGCAGTTCCTAGAAGTACCCATGGTTCCTTGTACAACTTCCCCTTCAAGCTCAGAAAGAGACAGTACAGAGTCATAAGAGAACTCTGCTACCCAATATACTTAAGTCCATCCACTCGGGTTCCCGAACTGAGAATTCCCACTGTCGGTAGAAATGCAGGCCCTTTCCTGGCTGTTTAAAGAGCACCTGACAAACTCTCTACCTTAGTTTCCCTTGGTCTCACCTCCAACCCTCGTCCTCCTTGCTGCTCAGCTTAAACTCCAACTGTTACTTCTTGTTCCCCTCGTTTAGCAGCTTTTCTACTTGTTCTTAGTTCAACTTGTCTCATAGACAGCTGTTAAACTTGTCTCAACTCTTGGACAGCTAATCACATTGTCTCAGCTAAACCTTGTCTCTGCAAGCCTTTTATGTGGAGCATATTAGCTTACTCCACCCCCCTCCTAGCAGGTTCTCAAAATACCTTGAACTTCTACACTACCTAGAGCAGTTCCCACTAGTCAGAGTAACGTTTTTTTTTCATAACGATCAACGTTTAGACGGTACGATATATCGTACGGAAATCCGTTTTGCGATTGTTTTGCAATCGCTTAAAGCCTATCTCACATTGTCGGCGAACGACTGTTCACACGGAACGATCTACATTTTTTTTGCCAATGATCAACAACAATATGAGAACTTGTTGAAAGATCAAAATGAACGATTTCTCGCTCGTCGTTTGAATGTTCGCTGCGTTTACACGTACTATTATCGTTTGAATTTGATCGTTATCGTGCGAATTTGCACAATAATCGTTCCCTGTAAACGCAGCATAACCCATAGTTATTAAATGTTGGTACCTGTAAGAAGAAACTCTTCTGCCTTAGCAATAGAAGATCACTGCTGTGCCTTACGTTTGCACGGTTTTCTATTCCTCCTCCAATAATTCATGCACAAGGAAGGAGCCTCTATCTCCTGAATTTACCTGTTGAAAGAAGAAAAGGAAGAGGTTACTCTGCAGTTAAGGTACTGTAGGTGGGTAAAAAATTTCATATAGACAGCTTAGGACCGCTGAGGCAGATCTTTGGTTATAGTGACCTTATCTTCCTATAGGTTTTTTTTTTTTTTCCCAAAGAGAGATTATTCTATAGTACAAAGTGTAATTTCTCACTGCAGCTTCAATGATTGCAGTTACCTGCCTGGCCAATGGCTCTCTGACTTAAAGGAAAATTATCAGCAGGTAAGTCTGTACGAACTTGCTGATATCTCCCTGTAGCCGCTTTCAAAGGGAATGTATCAAAAATGGCAGGACATAGAAATCTAACAAAAGCAGTGTCGGCTAAAAGAAGATATCAGCAGGTTCATATGGACAGACCAATTGATAGTTTCCCTTTAATAGGATGGTATTTATCTTACCAGCGCACTTGGCCGCTGGTAGAGTTTTAACCAATAGCAGTGGTGCATTCCCTCTCTATATGTGACACATTGGTCAGCAAGAAGCTACACTCAATGAAGCTCATGCAACATAACCTGCAACTTCTTGGTACTAGAGATGAGCAATTTGGCGTGAATTGGATATGTTTAGAATTTTACTAAATTATTGCAGCCCAGCTGCTCATTGTACTGTACATGAGCAGGAATTATCTGCTCCTGTACATACTCTGCATAGGCAATTTCAAGAAAATGGGGGCAATTCTAAATCCGAATTTGGAACCAAATGCAAAATAAATTTAGACGGTCTGATTCGCTGAATCCAACTTGAAGATTTCGATCACCGCTACTTGAGACACTGTGAAATACTCATCATTAGATTTCATAGGCTCTTGGCTAAACTCGGTGGCAGGTTTGTAATATTCACCCTTTTGTAGAAATTGGTCAAGACAGTATATTTGTTTATTGGGCTGCCATTACATCAAGTGCTGCTCATGCAGCAAAGTAAGCATCATGTAAACTTATACTAACAATATCGTTTTCACAGGTTGGGAGTACAACACCTTCCTTTGAAGAAATTACTCAGGAGATATCGTCAAAAGGACCTCAAACACCTGACAAGGTATATTAGGAAATATTAGGGAGCCTCCTAAAATGTCTCCCCCTACATTCACAGCCTTTTTTCAGATGGCAAACAAGTCTAGAGGAGGGACCAACAAAGGACACACAAAGTCACTAAAACCTGTAGAACCCACAGAAGGCCACTTTACATTAGCTGCACCAGAGACTCTCTACCTCCTCCCACTCTGGCCACACTCTTCCTCTAATACTTTCCCTACCCCTGCTTAGAAGCCTACCAATTAGTGTTCCTCCTCAGTCCTTGGCTGGCCATTGGAAGTACTCAGTGGCACTGTAGCAAACCGCACACCTCTGAGTAGAGCTATAGTAAGGAGTATGTTTAGACCTACATAGAAGGGCAGAAAGTAGACTACCAATAACAGTGAGGGATAGGGGGGCTTAAAGGGACACATACACTGGTAATGATACACCACACTACCACCCGCCTTCCCTTTTCCCCATCTCTGGTTGACCTTCCTAATCCCTCCCTTATAAATGCACAATAAACAACAAATGCACCTTAAGGCTACAGTATGTTCACACGCTGTGAACATCTGGCCGTTCCGAGACCCCGGCCGGGACACGGAACGGCCGGAGTCTGCCCGTGAATCCGTTCAAGAAGCACTTCTGGTAGCTTTTTTTTTTTTTCAAATCTGTATTTTATTTTTTCAACATTAAAGCAATTACATATGATATTTTGGCTTTTCATTGTACACAATGAACCAACACAATTAGTAGTATAAGGTCAACATTCTACATAACAGAGAATTAACAGTCCACATGAAAAGAAAGTATGTGCTGTTCACTGATGGTGATAGATAGGTTATGTCCCGTGAGAGGTCCTTCCCAGGATATAAGTCGGGGTTGAGAGGCCACTTCAGTGGGGGTCGGGACTCTGTGATCCGGCTATAGAGACCGTCCTAGGGAGGATCTCTTATAGCTGCAAAGTGGGGAGATCCAGTGGAGGTAAGGGTACATCTGGCAGGAGATATCGCTTGGTATAGGCCATTCAGTCTGTTGGCTTGTAGTCATCAGATAAGTTTGTGTCATTCCTTAGAGTACGGCTGGTTAAGTTATGGTGCACTGTTGTATAGCGGTAGTTTGAGATTTAAGAACTGTCTATCACCGTTTCAGAGGTATGAGGTCACTATTCAAACCTCTAGAGGGTATACCCAGTGTGTGTACTATATAAGAGGAAGTAAAGGATAAAAGATAGAAAAGAGGAGAGCAGACAAGATAGCTTTAAGCCGTCAACTTTATAATTTCTCATAATTCTACTACCAGGTGATAAACGATACAGCAGTATATCATGATATAACTAGGGGCGTCCCAATGGATAAGTTGGATTCCCTGGTTACGTTAAAGGGGTTGGCCACTTTATAGTAAAGTAGTTCAGTGTACAGTATTAGTAACTGTACTCACTGTATATACTGACAGCAGCTCCCTGTGCTAAAAACAGACTCCCTTCCTCCAGGCTGTGCTGCCTTGCTATGTGGTCAGTCTGTCCGTAAGATGGCTGACATGGAGGAGCATGTGACCATGCCCCACCCCCCCAGTGTCCATAGACATATACAGGCTCAGTGGTGGACACTGGGGGGTGGGGCATGGTCACATGCTACTCCATGTCGGCCATCTTATGGACAGAAACACCACAGAGCAGGACAGCACAGCCTGGAGGAAGGGAGTCTGATGTTAGCTCTATAAGGTATACAGGCAACAAGTTTGGCAAACGGTACAGACGGGTCAGGCATGAATTATAAATTGAGAAATAGGCACAGGTCAGGATACACGGAAAATCGGCAAATTGACAGAAAGACAACATCCATGCAGGAAAGCAATAACACTCAGGCAAAAAAGAGCAGGTATAAATTGGTGCCGCTATCTCTGGATTGACTGAAAGAAGTAGCAGGTTGAGACAGGTTAAATCCAGTGCAGGCCAAAAGGAGGAAGCAGACACAAGGATGTCAGTGCCGAAAAACACCCCTAGGACTAGCATGGAGTTCAGCAGAGGATAGAAGTGCGGAGGTGAGCAGGAGCGTTACCCAGGCGATGCTGCCGATGGTAAATATTGGTTTGCCGTCAGGTAGTGCACAACGCCTTTACATTAAAGGGGTTATCCAGCACTACAAAAACATGGCCACTTTCTTCCAGAGACAGCCCCACTCTTGTCTCCAGCGTGGGCGGGGTTTTGCTGCTCAGTTCCAAGCTGCAAGTGAATGGAGCTTAATTGCAAACCGCACCTGAACTGGAGACAAGAGTCGTGTTGTCTCGGAAAGAAAGTGGCCATGTTTTTGTAGCGCTGGATAACCCCTTTAAGGCTGTAACAGATTACTTTCAGAGACTGTAACAGATTACTTTCAAAGACTAGTAAATATATAAAGTGGCCAGATCCTCAGTATTTTATATGGTTGTAAGAGGAGTCCAATGACCTATGGGTGGCTACTAGTTAATAAATGAACAGAATATATCATAAGTTGTTATAAGTCCTTTAGCATTATGAAAAGTAATCTATAGTAGTAATACAATAAATAGTAGACTTAAAGGACAAGTGCCATAAAAAACTTTTTCCCAGTGATTGAAGCACATTACAAAGTTATATAACTCTGTATCTGCCTCCCTTCCCTGTCTTTTCCCCCCTCCACCCCCCACCAGGAAGTGTCCTGACTCACACAGACCTAATTACTGTCGTCACCGTCACCAAGCTCTTCTCTCAGCTCCTTCCCCTGTTACACTAGCCTCCCCCCTCCCCTGCCTTGTCAGGTGACAGGCTTGCTCAGCTCCCATTGGCTGAACAACTGCAAGCCATCACTTGTCACATCTCACTTGCTTATCTTCCCTCTGACTGACTCCAGCACATAGGCAGCTCCCCCCTCCCCTCATCCCCTCTCTCCTGCTGCTGTGGACTCAGTGAAGATGTCATGTCACTAGAGAAGATAAGCTGAGGAAGCAGAGTCACCTGACAAGGAGGGGGAGGCTGGTGTAACGGACCTAGAGCAGCCCTCCTGCTGATGACTCATCCTCACAAGAAGGAGCTGCCTGGTGACAGTGAGGACAGTCATCAGGTCTGTGTGAGTCAGGACACTTCCTGGTGGGGGGAGGAGGGGGGAAAAGGCAGGGAAGGGAGGCAGATAGGTGATTGAAGCACATTACAGAGTTATATAACTTTGTAATGTGCTTCAATTACTGGGAAAAAGGTTTTCATGGCACTTGTCCTTTAATAATAGCGGACGTGGATGGGAGTTGTTAAAATATTATTTATTTGCACTTGTAAATTTAAGTGCAGACATTTTGTTTGGAAAATGCACAGGATATCTGCCACCCTAAAGGAAAAATACCCTGAAGCAGACTAAAGAGACTAGTGATGAGCGAATACTGTTCGATCGAATAGTGAGATATTCGAATACTCGATATTCGTACGAATATCCCGCGAATATTCGATAAATATTCGATAAGTGTTCAAATCCCCCAGCTTCCTGTTTCACCCTCCAAATGGTCAAATAGATGTTTTTACTTGTTCCCATAGACTTTAATGGGGTCGAATATTTGATCGAATATTTGCGGGATATTCATACGAATATCGAATATCTCACTATTCGCTCATCACTAGTAGTGACTGTGTTTTCAAGTAGGAATACATAAAACCGTTCTGTATATGCAGCCTTCTGGAATACAGTACATCACTGACCTCCTGACCCACCATTAGAGCCCCCTATACTCACGTGATCCCGCCGGGTCCTGCTTCTGGAGATGGTCGGGTCACGGAGATATCGGCGCCCGAAGCCCGACGCGCGCGCTCCTCAGATGAGTCCAACGCTCATAGAGAATGATGGAGCGCTGGACTCTCCTGTCATTCTCTATGAGTGTTGGACTCACTTTCATTTAGTGCACAGCACCGTCTGCTGCCACCAGGGCAGCCATCAGGAATTTCGGGACCCCATACAGCTGAAGTGTCTGGGCCCCCCATTAACAAAAACAAATCTGAGGCATATCTTTGATTGATGTCACTGGAGCGGTGTTCAGAGGCAGATGCCACTGGAAGATTGGGTTGCTTTAGACATGTCCCATGCCAGCTGATTTCCATGCACAAGCCCTATTATTTAAAAAAAAAAAAAAAAAAAACACGGTAACCCAATCTCCCGACAGCATATACATCTGCACACCACCCTGAAGACGTCAAGTTTGTGATAGGTACCCTTTAATGGGGTAGTGCGGTGCTAAACATTTATTCACTAAATAACACACATTACAAAGTTATACAACATTGTAATGTATGTTATGTATGTGAATGGCCCCCTTCCCCGTGTTCCCCTCACCCACACTAGACCCGGAAGTGTGGTGCATTATACTCACCTGATTCGTGTCGACCCCCGGCGGCAATCTTGGGTTGAACACGTCATCTGCAGGAAGCCGGCCTTGGACTGATAATTGGAGGAAGGCTGGAGCAGTCAGGCTAGCCTTCTAAAGATGATGGGATCGAGCCAAGATGGCGGCCGGGGGTCGACAGTGATTCGGTAATGCACCACACTTCCGGGTCTAGCGTGGGTCGGGGGAACACGGGAAAAGGGGCCATTCACATACATAACATACATTACAATGTTGTATAACTTTGTAATGTGTGTTATTTAGTGAATAAATGTTTAGCACTGCACTACTTAAAGAGGACCTGTCACCCCCCGTGCCGGGGTGACAGGCTCCCAACCCCCCGTTAGAGCCCCCTATACTCACCTAATCCCGTCGGGTCCCGCTTCTGGAGATGGTCAGGTGACTGAGATCTCAGCTGCCGCAGCCCGGCGCGCGCGCTAAGAGATGAGTCCAACACTTGGACTGAGTCCGGCGCTCCGTCATTCTCTATGAGTGTTGGACTCATCTCTCAGCACGCGCCGGGCTGCAGCGGCTGAGATCTCCGTCACCCGAACGGATCCAGAAGCGGGACCCGGCGGGATTAGGTTAGTATAGGGGGCTCTAACGGGGGGTCGGGAGCCTGTCACCCCGGCACGGGGGTGACAGGTTCCCTTTAAGGCTGTGCTGACCGTTCATATGTTTGGGAACGGCGAGAGAGATAGCAATCATCTATCTAATCACAGTTACTTATGATGTATGACTACCTTTAAAAAAATACATATAGGGAGAGATTTATCAAACTGGTGTAAAGTGAACCTGGCTCAGTTGCCCCTAGCAACCAATCAGATTCCACTTTTTATTCCTCACAAACTCTTTGGAAAATGATTACTAGAGGCAACTGAGAAAATTCAACGGCCCTGATTTATGCAGAAAATAGGTTGTACTTGAATGAATGGAATCCTGGCTGGAGCGTATACACACAGTATACACTCCAGCCAGGGTTCCAACCGGCCGCACAAAAAACTGACATGTCACATTTTCTGCAACCCCTATTCATATGCAGGCTCTGGCCGCATACTCCATTGTGTGAAGCCGTGAATTGGGATGCGGGTGTACACTGATGTGCCCGCATTCGAATTCACCAGAAATGAAGATCATCCGGCCAGTACTGCACTACTGGCCGGGATGATCTTCAGTAACACTGGGCGTTCTGTGAGCCAGCTGGTTCACAGAATGGCCGGTGTTATACCATGTGTGAACATGGCCTAACACTGATTCTGTTTTCATGTGCACTCTTTGTATAACACACTCCTTTGCTCCTTCTTGTGTATACACATACTGTATATTAGAACCATCATACACACACACAACACACATACACATGTATACATTACATACATCATATACACCCAACACATGCTGTATCCATTACATACATTACATACACCCAACACATGCAGTATACCTTACAGCCACACTTTACACAGATATAAGCACACACACACACACACACACACACACACACAGCCATACACAAGTATACACCAATATACTTACTGTGAACAGCAGGAAGCTACAGGGGGTCCATGAGGTCTCAGCTTCAGCTCTTCTCCTCACAGCCGGCTCTGGGCCCCTCCCCCTCCCCCTCCTCCTCCTCTCTTGTCCCGGCATCATAGAGAGCAGGAAGCCGCAGAGAAAACAGTGAGTGTGCGGGGGAGGGGCCCGGGGGAGTGAGGAGGGGGCCCTGCTTGCACCTCCCTGTCACCCATCTTTCCTGTCTCTTTATAGTACGATTACTGTATAGAGACAGTGAGCAGGCTGACAGGAAGGTGCAGTGTGCGGTACAGCTGTCAGGAGCCTCTGTGCAGGAAGGCTGGATGGCCGGGCCGCCAATACAGAATTACTTAGTTTCCAGAGTACCCCGGGGGTTATCCGGCATTAGAAAAACATGGCCACTGTCTTCCAGATATAACACAACTCCTGTCTCAATTCAGGCGTGGTTTGTAATTAAAGTGACAATGTCACCTCGTTTTTGCATTCTGACATCTCTACACAGGTGTAAAGGGTAAATTTAGCGTTTTTCATACCTTATTTCATATCATACGTCATGATGTTCAAGTAAAAAGTGTCCTTTTATCAACTGCAGATAACTGCATGGGCGTGGCTTTGCGATATTAGCACCACTTAGCCCAGCCCACAACTGCACCGTTGGCCCCGCCCCTCGCTGGCCATTGGAACAGGCTGGTCGACGAGGGGGTGGGGCCAACGGTGCTGTTGTGGGCGTGGCTAAGTGGCGCTAATGCCACTATGCCACACCCACTTAATACAATCTGCAGTTGATAAAAGATCACTTTTTACTTGAACAAACACCATGACGTATGATATGAAATAAGGTATGAAAAACGCTAAATTTACCCTTGTACACCTGTGTAGAGATGTCAAAAGGCACTAAGGGGGTGACAGTGTCACTTTAAGCTCCATTCACTTCAATAGAACTGAGTTGCAAAACTTGCACATAAACTGGAGGCAAGAGCCGTGTTGTCTCTGCAGAAAGTGGCCATGTTTTTAATATGCTTTCAAGGGGTAGTTCACCCCCAAAAAATTTTTCTTTCAAATGAACTGGTGCCACAAAGTGCCAGAGATTTGTAACTTTGGAGAGCAGGAGAGGTTTTCTGTGGGGTTTTGCTACTGCTCTGAAAAGTTCCTGTCATGGAAAGAGGCGCCAACAGAGAGCACAGCGTCAGACTGTAAATAATAAACTGCTTCCTGCAGGGCATACAGCAACCTGTAAGTACTGGAAGGCTTAAGATTTTTTTGTTTTTTAATAAAAGTTCATTACAAATCTTTGGCACTTTCTGGCACCAGTGGATTTAAAAAAAATAAATTGGTGATCTACCCCTTTAAGTAGGCTCACATGTGCTTGTTGTGGTATTATAAAGAGAGATAAGTGAATTTACAGTAGGAATCATGAATTGTGCTGTACTTATCTGCATTCTGCTCATCACGCTGCTTAGCTCCGTGCCGCTCGTCCCCAGGTGCTGGGAAAAGATTGATCCAGTTCTGGGAAACTTCTCCCAGTTTCCCAGGATTGGATCCATTTTTTCCCAGCACCCGGAGAGGAATGGCACGGAGCGGAGCACACTTCAAAGCCCACAGCCTGATAAGCAGAATGCACATAGGTGTACCTGTCACTTTAATAAACTTTTGACAAGTCCTAGAGACATGTCATACATTTTGATTGGTCAGTTTCGGAGTTTTCAGACCCCGACCAATAACTAGGGAAGTGTTTCTCATTCTGCTCCCTGTCTTTGCATTTTGTGATTATGTGGTTTAGATAAGGGAAAGAACATGCTTGGTGGGCCCTTCATCTGGTTCTATTAACCAATTGTTTGGGGTCTGAACACTCAGTCCCATCCTATAAAAACTTTTGATATGTTTCTGTTACTTATCAAAAGTTTTTTTTTTTTTTTAATGACGGTACAGTATTATTTATTAGTAGTATGTTTTAGTAGTAGGGGTTGTGGGGTTTGTCTGAACCCTATGGTTAATAGGTTGTGCATGTATATTATCTCCTATCCTGAGAACTATTGGGGCAGATTAGTTGATGTTGATGTCATATATAACACATAATAATGCATAGTTAAAAGTAGAAATGAGGGAACTTTTGAGTTCGGGTTCCATCTCAACTGAACCAAAACAAATCGCATTATAATAGAAGATTGAAGCTATATTAGTGGTAGTATTACAGAGTATAACTTGAAAGGCAGCACAAGCTATGATACAGAAAAAAAGGGAAAATTTCACAGTGCCAAAAATGTTAATCCATTTAACTTTCACAATATCTGTCAATGGCCGCGGTCATCCCTCCACGCTCCTGCTCCTCTCCTCTGCTGTTGGCGCACGTGTGTCTGCTGGAGCAGTCATTTTCTATGGACGTTGGACTCATCTCTGGTTATTAGGATAACACACGCGCAGGGCTGCCGACGGTGATCTTCTGGCGGTGGGACCGGGTCCTAGAGCGGGACTCTATGTTAGGGTATAGTTTATGGGGCTCCACGTGTGTGTGTGTGTGTGGGGGGGTGATGTTCTGCAGGTCAGGGGTGTGTGGCTGTGATATTCTGCAGGCCAGGGGTGTGTGGATGTGATGTTCTGCAGGTCAGGGGTGTGTGGGTGCGATGTTCTGCAGGTCAGGGGTGTGTGGGTGTGATGTTCTGTAGGTCAGGGGTGCGTGGGTGCGTGGGTGCACTGTTATGAGATGTTCTGCAGGTCAGGGGTGTGTGGGTGTGATGTTCTGCAGGTCAGGGGTGTGTAGGTGCACTGTTATGCAATGTTCTGCAGGGTCAGGGATGTGTGAGTGCACTGTAATGCGATGTTCTGCAGGGTCAGGGGTGTGTGAGTGCACTGTTATGCGATGTTCTGCAGGGTCAGGGGTGTGTGAGTGCACTGTTATGCGATGTTCTGCTCTGTACTCTCACCTCTCTCCTCTGATGTCACCACTGACCTCTCTGACCTCTGAATAGCACTCTCAATAGCTCCCTTGCTGAGGAATCCTCTGTTTCTTAAGTTTCCTAAAATCGCCTGGACTACTGATTTCTGAAAAAATAAAATAAAAAATCACGACAGTGACTCTTAAACAATCCTTGCTGTACCCCACTAAATGAATCTGCACTGATATATAATAACCCCCCCCCCCAGACACAC
This sequence comes from Dendropsophus ebraccatus, assembly GCF_027789765.1. Taxonomy (NCBI): domain Eukaryota; kingdom Metazoa; phylum Chordata; class Amphibia; order Anura; family Hylidae; genus Dendropsophus; species Dendropsophus ebraccatus. The sequence continues at coordinate 39,823,880 of NC_091457.1, read as the reverse complement.
ATCGAAATTCCAAGTCCTCTGTCACCACGGTCCCTATAAAAGCAGACAGCCTATATTATGCCAGTTATCCTGGTGCTGTTCACAAGCAATGCAGCACTGTGACCCCTGTACTTACGGCACTACTTTCAGGTTTTATATTCCATTACAGTTTAAAGGGTTTGTCCAGTGAGCAGAAGGCTTTAGCCTTTAGACATAAGGGGTAGGGCTAAGTTGCAGTCATTGCGTGCAAGCGAAACATGCAAGCATGATGTTCAATAGCTGCACATTGTCTCCTAAATATTGGATATACTGTGTAGCTATTTGACATCGCATGCAGGCATAGTTTCCCCCAACAACCACGTCTTGGAAAGAAGGGAGGAGAAAAAAAAGCTTCATCACTGGCAAGCAGAAGGCTTTAGCTGTCTTCTGCTCGCTGGACAACCCCTTTAAAATTTCCCTTCAATAATGAATCTTTATCCTACCTGTGATGTACATTTACGTCATTTGCAAACACACTTGCCAGTGCCTAGCAGTGTTAACAGTATTTGGTCTAACACCTGCTGTTTCAACCTACAATAATAAGCACGTGAGGATAATGTCTCATAGAGGCATCACAATGTAGCTCAAGGAGTAATTTCAGTGTAGGTACTGTCATAGGTGGCATTAACATTGAGGCTTGGATGTCACTGCTTATTAATAAATTATTATACATTAGTCATGTTTTTGCAAAAGACACCTAGTACTTTAGAAGCTTAGAAGAACAATGGTAATCATGAATTATTATTAACTATAAAGATTTCCTTTAGGTTAAAACCACAGTTTATAACACTCTATGCTCTAATGTGACATGTCTTAAAAATGGGACCACTCATGAGGTAAAAGTGGAGTGTCCAAAAATTGAGGAAATTACATGTGCAAATAATAATCCACCTGTGAAGATTTATGACCAAAATGGATGCTGCTTTCACTTTGAGTGTTTATGTAAGTACCTCTATATAACTATGACTAATAATAAGTTATATTATGTGCAAACCCTGGCCCTTTAGGGTGGAAACCAGAATCTAATGGGGCCATGTGTAATGAAGAAACTAGGAACAAACAAAGCTGAGCAATGAGAGACTTAACTAGCCTAGTTTGCCAGCATTTTTCTGGTCCTATAAGTGTAGTTTAAAAGGGGTATTACAGTGTCCCACAATACTTTTTATAATGCTGGGACTGCAGACAAAAAATATATATCTTTACTTTCCCCCAGACCCCCAAATCCAAGGTTCTTCTAAAGCTCCTGTTTGGATCCTTCCATCCATTCCATTGATGCTTGTCTTTCTGTCTAAGTCTCAAACGAGAGGTTGGAGAAGGACCCTTTTCTTTTTTCTTTTCTCTATAACCCAGCATTAAATAAGTTTTTGTGAGACAGTCTTACATTCTAAATGGAAAGAGTGAAAGGGAAGGTCCTGCGCCTGTCAGGGTTTGGGGATTACGATCACTATGGAAAACAGAGGCCTTTACTAGACCACCATATCAGCCATAGTGCCTCTGCTGATTTAGCAGCAGAGCACCGATGTAAACTGAACCAATGCTATGCAAAAGCATTGCATTAACCAGTATAAGCATTCTAATGATTGCCTATCACCATCCAGTACAGGGGTGAGAGTTGGGTTCTCGGGATAAACTGTTATTTTAACAGTCTACTCAGGAGAATTACCCAGATCCTACTCTTTATAGAAGCCTACAGACCCAACCTGACAGCTGGGAATCTGTATTCTGCTGGATGTTAGAAGTGCCTAGTGCTTTCTAGGCAGTGATAAAGTTAGTTTGTTTACATATGTAAACATTTGTAAAAAAAAAATAAAATGAATACATGCATACATGCCTTAATCATTTATAGATATTATGGGGTTTTGCTAGAAAAAAGGACTGATGAGCTATCCACATCAGGGTGTACCCTGAATCAGTTACTAATGAGCTATCCTATATGTAGCTTATTAGACCACTTTGCCAGGAAAACCCATTTGAAAGTATACAAATTAGTTTCATATTAGCCACACCAGAGTCTCCTCCAAATAGAAATGTCACCTTTATCTAGGCAGCTGTTTTGGGGTTCTTGTTTATCATCATTACAAAGCATGAGTCCGGCAGGTGAGCCCTTCGGAAGTATTAGTGGGGAATGACTCCCATTAAGAATAAAGTGCAAGAACTTCAAAACAGCTGTCTATAGATAGGTAACTTATTGGAGGATTTAACATAAGACAGTTTTCTTTCTTCTGAAGAAGAGCTAATCCTTTTTAACCCCTTTTTAACTGTATGTCCTCGCGCCGGTGGGGGAGTTCAGAGCGGGGCAGCGCGGCAACCCTGCTCTGAACCGCCGCAGTCCTGGGTGCGGCATACAGCAGCCAAAAGCAATAAAACATTGATCTCATCGATCTATGCATTATAACTATACTGCATAGATCTCTATGAGAGATCAGTGTGCATATACTAGAAGTCCCCCAGGGGGGCTTCTAGTATATGTATAAAAAAAAGAAAAAGTTGTATTATTAATAAATAATCCCCTACCCTAATAAAAGTTTGAATCACCCCCTTTTCCCATTTTATAAATAAACATAAATAAGTAAATAAATAAACATTTTGCATCTTCGCAATCAAGGTTCCGAAAGTACAGATCATGGCGCACAAAATGACACCTCACACAGCCCCATAGACCGAGGGATAAAAGCGCTATAAGCCTGGAAATAGAGCAAGGAACATTTACTTTCTGTAAAAGGTTGTTTTTTTTTGCGAGCCATCAACAAGGCCAACAAGGCATAAAAACAAAGCCCCCTCCCCCAAAGAAAACTAATTGCAGGTTTTTTTTTTTTTTTTTTCAATTTCACCCCGCATATAACTTTTTTCTGGTTTCGCAGCATATTTTATGCAAAAATTTAGCCTATCATTGCAAAGTACAATAAGTGGCGCAAAAATAAGGGCTCATGTGGATCTGTAGGTGTAAAAATGCAAGTGCTATGGCCTTTTAAGCACAAGGAGGAAAAAACGAAAATGCAAAAACAAAAATCAACCCACTCCAGAAGGGGTTAAACCCATGCAGCTTTGCCTGAAAGTCTCTATACACCACTGTTTTCATTGAACTAGGCATTAAATTTAATATGTATTTATTTGTATTTTCAGATTGCGTTGGGTCAAAAGGAGAAATAAAAAATGTGAGTATTCTAAGATGGTAAGTCATCAAGAGACTTACAGAAATATTTCAAGGTTTTTCAAAGTATAGACTAGAGCTTTATCTCAAAGCATTATCGTCATGATGCCATTTACAATTAGTTATTGTCATTGTTAAGTCTTCAAGTATACTTGTTTCAAATTATTAAAAAACAAACAAACAGTGCATAGTTTGTTAGATAAACCCTTCCAAACAGTGAGAAGGTAATTTTGCAAGTAGTTCATACATGCATACAAACATACACACATACACAAACTAACTTCCTTTACCTTAGTTCTCTGACCAATCACAGCACATACTCCTTTTTGCTATGCCATGACATAATGCTACAGAAATTGCACTAAAAAAGTTGGCACTGTACTGGGCTAATTTTTTACAAATTGTTTGTTCACTGCTGTATATGTTATGTGGTGGTAGAAGAGATTACTTATGCACTAGGTTTGAACAGTGCTATGAGCAGAAATGAAAGAAGCAGCAGCATCTGGGCAAGGTAAGTGTTACACTAAGCACTAAGCTGCTACTGTATGTCTTGGAGGTAAGTATACTGTATATGGAGTGTATATCTATTGATGTGTACATGTGAGCAAGTAGAATAAGCCTATTATATGCAAATGATTAGACTTGTTAGATTCTGTTGAGTGTTCGTTGTGTAAATGTCACTTTTCTGGCTGGAGGGAAAACAGGAGGGTGTTATTTGGTGGGGTTAGCTTCCTCCCAAAAATTCCGGTTGCTGCGCCGGCTAATTAAGCCTCTAAATGCAGCTGTCAAACCTGACAGCTGCATTTAGAGGCTTTGCTCGCACGTCCCTGGTGTCTAGTGGGGCGGATCCATGCTTCTGGCCGGGCTGGGCCTGCAGCAGGCCAGTGCAATGTATCACCGATCTGATGGATCTTTGTTGTGTATATACACAGCATTGATCTCTATGAGAGATCAGTGCTGTGTATATACAAGTCCCCCAGGGGCACTTCCAGTTAAAGTAAATATAAAAGTAAAAATGTTTTTTTATTAATAAAAAATCCCCTCCCCTAATAAAAGTCCAAATCACCCCCCTTTTCCCATTTTATTAATATAAATAAACAAATAAATAAACATATTTATTATTGCTGCGCGCATAATGATCTCGCACGGTAAACAGCATAAGCGCAAATAAATTCCAAAGTGCAAAATTGTGCATTTTTGGTCGCATCAAATCCAGAAAAATGTAATAAAAAGCAATCAAAAAGTTGCATATGCGCAATCAAGGTACCGATAGAAAGTACATGTCATGGCGCAAAAAATGACACCTCACAAAGCCCCATAGACCACAGGATAAAAGCGCTATAAGCCTGGGATTTGTTAACAATGGTTTGAATTTTTTACAAGCCATCAAATAAAATAAAAGTTATACATGTTGTATATCGTTGTAATCGTAACGACTTGAGGAACATGCATAACAAGTCAGTTTTACCCCAGGGCGAACGGCGTAAACATGAAACTCCCTGAAATAAAAACAACTTCCTTTTTTTTTTCAATTTGACAGCGCAAATGATTTTTTTCCGGTTTCGCAGCATATTTTATGGGAAAATAAAGCCTGTCATTGCAAATTACAATTGGTGGCGCAAAAAATAAGGGCTCATGTGGGTCTCTAGGTGAAAAAGTGCAAGTGCTATGGACTTTTAAACATAAAGTGAAAAAAGCAAAAGTGCAAAAACAAAAATTGGCTTTTACCTTAACCCCTTAAGGACCGGGCCAATTTAGATTTTTGCGTTTTCGTTTTTTCCTCCTTGTGCATTAAAGGCCATAGCACTTGCATTTTTCCACCTAGAAACCCATATGAGCCCTTATTTTTTGCGTCACTAATTGTACTTTGCAATGACAGGCTGAATTTTTGCATAAAGTACACTGCGAAACCAGAAAAAAATTCAAAGTGTGGTGAAATTGAAAAAAAAAATGCATTTTGTTTATTTGGGGGAAATGTGTTTTTACGCCATTCGCCCTGGGGTAAAATTGACTTGTTATGCATGTTCCTCAAGTCGTTACGATTAAAACGATATATAACATGTATAACTTATATTGTATCGGATGGCCTGTAAAAAATTCAAACCATTGTCAACAAATATACGTCACTTAAAACCGCTCCATTCCCAGGCTTATAGCGCTTTTATACTTTGGTCTATGGGGCTGTGTCAGGTGTCATTCTTTGCGCCATGATGTGTTCTTTCTATCGGTACCTTGATTGCGCATATACGACTTTTTGATCGCTTTTTATTACAATTTTTCTGGATTTGATGCGACCAAAGATGCGCAATTTTGCACTTTGTGATTTTTTTGCGCTTACGCCGTTCACCGTACGTGATCAGGAATGTGATTAATTAATAGTTCGGGCGATTACGCACGCGGCAATAGCAAACATGTTTGTTTATTTATTTATTTGTTTACTTTTATTTATAACCTGGGAAAAGGGGGGTGATTCAGACTTTTATTAGGGGAGGGGGCTTTTTATTGACAACAACACTATATATTTTTTTTTTACACTTATACTAGAAGCCCCCCTGGGGGACTTCTAGTATATACACTGTGATCTCTCATTGAGATCTCTGCAGCATAGATATGCTGCAGAGATCCATGAGATCGGCACTCGTTTGCCTTCGGCTGCTGCAGCCGGAAGTAAACGAGTGCCGAGTCGGGGACGACGCCATCTTGGAGCGGTCCCCGGCCGGCTTCAGAAACGGAGATCGCTCCTCCGGGATAACATCCCGGAGGAGCGATCTCCGCCACTAGACACCAGGGAGACGCTGGATCCGGTAATCGGATGCAGCTGTCATGTTTGACAGCTGCATCTGATTACTGTATTAGCGGGCACGGTGATCGGACCGTGCCCGCTAATACCTACGGTCCCGGGCTACAAGCGGCACCCGGGACCGCCGCGGTTCAAAGCGGGGTCGCCGTGCGGCCCCGCTCTGAACGCCCTTACCGGCAATAGGGCGTACCTATACGCCCTTTGTCTTTAAGGGGTTAAATGTGTGGTGGGGACCCTTGTAAGTAATAATGAATCCAGCATTAATAGCAGCTGCTGCAGAAAATCTTTGGAAGTGGACTTTATGTGGCAGAAGGACAGCAAGAGGAGGCAGAATAGAGGGACGACAGAGCTAATGTTGTAGATTATCACAGGCACATAAAGGCACATCACAGACAGATGGTAGATGGCACAGGTACACCTCCATAGACACAGGCACACACTCCACAGACACAAGCACACACTCCACAGACACAGGCACACACTCCACAGACACAGGCACACCTCCACAGACACAAGCACACCTCCACAGACACAGGCACACACTCCACTGACACAGGCACACCTCCACAGACACAGGCACACCTCCACTGACCCAGGCAGAGACTCCACAGACACAGGCACACACTCCACCGACACAGGCACACCTCCACAGGCAAACACTCCACTGACACAGGCACACACTCCACTGACACAGGCACACCTCCACAGACACAGGCACACCTCCACTGACCCAGGCATAGACTCCACAGACACAGGCACACACTCCACTGACACAGGCACACCTCCACAGGCAAACACTCCACTGACACAGGCACACACTCCACATACACAGGCACACACTCCACAGACACAGGCACACACTCCACAGACACAGGCACACACTCCACAGGCACACACTCCACAGACACAGGCACACACTCCACAGACACAGGCACACACTCCACAGACACAGGCACACACTCCACAGACACAGGCACACCTCCACAGGCACACACTCCACTGACACAGGCACACACTCCACTGACACAGGCACACCTCCACAGGCACACACTCCACAGACACAGGCACACACTCCACATACACAGGCACACACTCCACATACACAGACACACACTCCACAGACACAGGCACACACTCCACATACACAGGCACACACTCCACTGACACAGGCACACACTCCACTGACAAAGGTACACCTCCAAAGGCACACACTCCACAGACACAGGCACACCGCCACAGACACAGGCACACACTCCACAGACACAGGCACACACTCCACAGACACAGGCACACCTCCACAGACACAGGCACACACTCCACTAACATAGGCACACACTCCACTGACATAGGCACACACTCCACTGACACAGGCACACCTCCACAGACACAAGCAAACCTCCACAGACACAGGCACACACTCCACAGACACAGGCACACACTCCACAGACACAGGCACACCTCCACAGACACAGGCACACACTCCACTGACACAGGCACACACTCCACTGACACAGGCACACGCTCCACAGGCACACACTCCACTGACACAGGCACACACTCCACATACACAGGCACACACTCCACATACACAGACACACACTCCACAGACACAGGCACACACTCCACATACACAGGCACACACTCCACTGACACAGGCACACACTCCACTGACAAAGGTACACCTCCAAAGGCACACACTCCACAGACACAGGCACACCGCCACAGACACAGGCACACACTCCACAGACACAGGCACACACTCCACAGACACAGGCACACCTCCACAGACACAGGCACACACTCCACTAACATAGGCACACACTCCACTGACATAGGCACACACTCCACTGACACAGGCACACCTCCACAGACACAAGCAAACCTCCACAGACACAGGCACACACTCCACAGACACAGGCACACACTCCACAGACACAGGCACACCTCCACAGACACAGGCACACACTCCACTGACACAGGCACACACTCCACTGACACAGGCACACGCTCCACATACACAGAAACATCTCCACTGACACAGGCACACGCTTCACATACACAGACACATCTCCACTGACACAGGCACACACTCCACAGACACAGTGGCCGACAAATAGCTTCAGTACAAAAGTCCTGAATGGCTAACCAGGGACATTGCAAGGCTAACCAGGGCACGAGCCCCCTGATGTGACGGGCCCTGTAGCAGCCCCTTTTGCTGCTACGGTGGTAGTTCTGCCCCTGCATCAGCCACTGTTGCTGGTGGTGGTGTTACACTATAGACAGGTAGGTCTAGTCAGTACAGAACTACCCTACACTTTGTGAATGGTAAAGTGACAAGCCCATGCTACTTGTATAACATCATTAATCCAGTCATTGTGGCTTTGCTTGAACAACACAGGCCTAATACCATTTTCATAGACTGGTGAGAAACTAAAGGAAAGGGGGATATGGGGAGAGACTGTAGTGCTATGGAAATACAGCAGTAGATAAATTAGTATTGGCTCAAGGTACAGCTGCCTATAACTTTATAGGTGATTAGATAAGAGGCAGATGACTACTAAATATGATCAGAAATTGCAAGCCTAAAGGACATAAAAGGAAAGTTTCAATTCGCTATTGAGAAGAATTTGTTTTAATTTAATTAGGATGAGGTACATTCTCTAGAATAAGACCCACGGATAGAACAGCGCTGTCATGAAGAAGCCAGTACCGTGGTCCGTTTTTTGAACCGTGGCCCGGTTACTGTGTACTGCGCCATTCTATCCACAGGTACCAGGTCGGGGCTGAAGCACAGCAGGCGGGCCAGGCCACCCCCAGTGGGAGGAAACGTCCTTTAAATAATTTAAAAAAAAACGCATAGGGTCCCCCCTATTTTTATAAACAGCCGGGTTAAAAACCAAACTACAGCAGCCTGGTAACACCAGGGTGGGAAGACCCATTGGTTTAGGCCCTCCCCAGCCTAAATCTTACCAGCCTGCTGCCGCCCGGTCCAGGAGCGCCAATTTTGACGCTCCGGGACCACTGGCACCCGGCTCTTCCCAGTACCCCTGGTGGCATTGGGTACTGGGGTAATAATAGGGGGTTAGTGTTAGCCATTTTATACCGGCTAACACTAGGCCCCAACTTAGTAATGGATTCTGTCTATTAGACGGCTTCCACTACTAAGTCTATAAAGTAAAGAAATAAAGACAAGACACAAGTTAAAAAATTTTTTTATTCAAATAAAAACACCCCCACACCCCTCATTGACCATTTTATTAAAAAACAACAACAAACAACCGCTGGTCATCGACGTAGCCCACGGAATCCGACGGAATCCCCAGGATACCGATATCTGAAAAAAAAAAAGGGAGAAACACTCAAAAAACACACAAACAGGAGCACAACACCCATCATTGTGAGCGGTGTTGTGCACCTTACAGTATGCAGCTTCTTTACAGATCGCTGCTTACAGTCTGGCCCCCAAGGGGTTAAGGGAGGATGTATTGCATCCCCCTTAACCCCTTGGGGGCCAGACTGATGTCAGACTGCACCCATCCCAGCAAGGAAGGGGTTAAGTGACCCCCCTTCCTTGCTGGGAGGGGTGCAGTGCTGGGGAGGGGGTGGGGAGAGCTGTATACTCACCCCGATGTTGTCTCTTCGCTGGTCCGCAGCACAATGAAGTCACTGTGCTGCGGACCCGCTAATTATATGTGCGCTCAGCCGATCAGCCAATCAGCTGAGCACACATATAATTCTAAATGTTTCTTCTAATAATGTTATTGTGATAACATAATTAGAAGAAACATTTGATGTTTTAATTAAAGTAAAGTGATGACTAGTACAGAAAGCTCTTTTGCCGGCAATATGAATTAATGGCTTACTGGAGCTTCCTGTACTAATTAATATTTAATTAATAAAACACATTTTCGTTGAAATAAAATCAGTTTAGTCGTTTAATAATTTAATTCTAACAAATCCATCATTGTGCAATTAAATATACTGTCAAAAAATAAATATATATATAAATATACATTTATTTATATATATATATTTATTTTAACAGTATATTTAATTGCAAAACGATGGATTTGTTAGAATTAAATTATTGAACAACGAAAGGGACTTTATTACAAAGAAAATGTGTTTTATTAATTTAATATATTAACTATTAGAGGCATCGGCATTCGGCATCATTGCCGGCTATTTTTGAAGTACTCCGTACGGACCGCCTGTCAATCCACGTCCGCATTTCCAGCCGCAAACAATGGTCTTGTTCATTTTTTACGGGTCCGTTTACGATAGGGCCGTATATTCATACATAGTGTGCACTGTGCAGCCGTATATCGTATACTTTCCAGCGTACGCATGAACCACCAAAAATACCGCAGCACAATTACAGCCGCAAATACAGCCGCACAGTTACATAGTCTGAACCTAGCCTAAAAGCGTAACTGTCCTATTTTTTTTTTATTGCAGAAGTCAGTAGTATAAGCGATTTTAAGAAACTCTGTAATAGGTTTTATCAGCCAAAAAAGCCTCCTTCTGTACTCATAGAAACATAGAAGATTGTCGGCAGAAAAAGACCACTGGGTCCATCTAGTCTGCCTTTTTAGTATTTTCTTTCTTATTATCTTAGGATAGATATATGTCTATCCCAGGCGTGTTTAAATTCTGTTATTTTAGATTTACCAACCACCTCTGCTGGAAGTTTGTTCCAGGTATCTACTACTCTTTCAGTAAAATAATATTTTCTTATATTGCTTCTGATCTTTCCCCCAACTAGCCTTTCACTGTGTCCTCTTGTTCTTGAGCTCAGTTTTGCTACTCAAGAAGCAATCTCCCATCCTCCCCCCCTGACTTCTTATCTGTGCATTATCAGGCAAACACGTCTTCATTACAGAGAAGCCAGTGAAGACGGGCTCTGCTCTCCCATTCTATCCTTATTGAGGGGGGAGGGGCCGAGGGAGATGAGGGAGCAGGAAGAGGGGACATGAAGGTCAGCTGTTTATAGACTCTCTGGCCACCTAAACCGCAGGATTCTGAGGTCAGAAAGGTCAGTGCTTATCTATGAACTTACTGAGAGAAGATTGCAGGGTGTTGTGCTGTGCAGGACTGCTCCGTGCTCAGTTACTCCTAACATCCCCTCCCCTCTCCATAGCCACATAATGGACACAGAAATCCTGCTGCTTCTGAAGGGAGGGGGGAGGCTGGGACTTTTTCAGTCCAGAAGGAAACTCTTTTGGTTTATAAAACCTATTACAGAGTTTCTTAAAATCGCTTGAACTGTAGATATTTAATGTTTTCAAAAAAATGGCCCTGAAATGGCAGTTACGCTTTAAGTGAATGGAGCCTTAGCACACATGCCCCCCTCAGCTCCACAGTCTATGGGACTTTCAAACATAGCTAAGTTTTAGTGCATGGCAATATTAGGAGCTCCAATAAAGAATGAATGGAGCAGAGATACAGTTGTGTAGTTTCTCTCAGCTCTCCCTTTCTCTGCTGCTTAGATTGTTCTGTTTGGTTACTGCTGTGTCGGGATGAGCAACCATCCTGTTATTCGGTTCGGATCCCGAACACGAACATTAAAAAAAAAAGGATTGTGATCGGTCCGTGTTCATGTTCGCTAAACATTCATGAACAAATAACAAACGTTCAGTAGAAGCGTACGTTTCAGTCTACGCACATGCGTACTGATTATACGGTGCATAGCGTAAATTACACCTTTGCGTATGTTTCCATCTAGATTTGCACACATGCGTACAGATTATCAGGTGCAAAGCGTAAATTACGCTGTTGCTTACCTTTCGGTCTAGAGTTACGCACATGCGTACATCGCGAGGTAAACATTTGCAGATGTTTGAAAATGATCGTTATAACCATTGCGATCATCAAACAAATTGTTAGTGGTTGGCGAACACGAACAATTACGAACATGTTCGCTACTGCTGTGTAGTTTCTGGAGATTCGGTCTCCTTATTTAGTATAATAGAAATATATAGCTAAGCTATGTTTTTGGAAAATCATTTTACTGTTTTGTTCTCCTATTTACCTTTTTCAGCCTGGCGACACCTGGAGGGATGAGTGTTATTCCTGTGTATGTGAACAATATTCGGAAAACAATGTGATAAAAGTGAAGGTTTTATGTAAACCTCCGAAATGTCGAGCCCCAAATTTAGATGTTTGTAACAAACCAGGGCTTATTCCCTCTCTTATATTTACAGAAGAGGATCGCTGCTGCCAAACAGTTATATGTAGTATGTAAACATTTTATTTTGTTTCAAATTTCAAAACATTTAAAGAAAACAATTAATGAAAAACTCACTGTTATGTGAGGCCCAAAGAGATGTTGAAAGACATGAATATTCAAAGGACAGTGCATCAGTTTTCCCACTGTTCCTCTAAAGTAGATCTATACCTAACCCCCAAAAATGTGTAAGTGCCACTGTCGTTATAACTTTTAATACATAAGTCAACAGTAGATGTGATATAAGCAAGTTTGCAATTTACATTCATATTTTTTTTTTAGTTATCATGGAAAACACGGCACTTCCTGTTTTCTGACTTTTTTCCCCCTCAAAAAACAGTAAACAGTCAGAAAACAGGAAGTCCTGTGTTTCCCAGGCCATCTGAGCGCTCACAGAGAAAAGGCAGTCATGTGATTGATGGACGCATTAAGCCGTGACTCTCCGACCGGAATTCCTGTGTTTAGTCTGTTTTTTTTTTTCAACTAGCACAATTAAAAAAATCTGTCTTCAGTAGACTGGACCTGGATTTCTGGTAAGTTCAGCTTTGTTTTACAGCATGATAACAACAAAAATATAATGAATGTATATTGCAAACTTGCTTTATTTCACATCTACAGTTGATTTCGATTTTAAAAGTTATAACGACAGTGAAACTTTAAAGTGACACTGTCACCTCCTTTGTGCATTCTGACATCTCTACACAGGTGTAAAGGGTAAATTTAGCGTTTTTTATACCTTATTTCATATCATACGTCATGGTGCTTGTTCAAGTAAAAAATGTCCTTTTATCAACTGCAGATTGTATTAAGTGAGTCTGGCCTCGTGGCAGTAGCGCTGCTTAGCCCCGCCCACAACAGCACCGTTGGCCCCGCCCATTAGTTGGCCGACGTAAAGGGGGTGGGGTCTAATCCTTTCGGACAGCCTGTTCCAATGGCCAGTGAGGGGGCGGAGCCAACTGTGGCGTTGTGGGCGGGGGTAAGTGGCGCTAATGCAGCGAGGCCACGCCCACTTAACACAATCTGCAGTTGATAAAAGATGACTTTTTACTTGAACAAGCACCATGACGTATGATATGAAATAAGGTATGAAAAACGCTAAATTTACCCTTTACACCTGTGTAGAGATGTCAGAATGCAAAAACTAGGTGACAGTGTCACTTTGAGTGAGTACTAAAATGCTCTTAACTCAGACATTTTACAATGCTCGAGAGCTTGACTCAAGTAACAAACCCCATTGAAATCAATGGGAAACTGAAGCATTTAACCAGGATTCCCTGAAGGTAAATATGCAAAAATTAGAATGACAAAAATATAATAAGTTACTGCAAGACACATTAGAACTCCGGCGTAATGCTGGCAATTACAAATTCTTGACGTGCTCTTCTGTTACCAAGATATGTGGGGTTACGGTTTGACAAATCAACTATTAGTCAGATGGGTGTGAACTTTGGTAGTGAATTATGGTAGAAATTATGGTAGTGAATAATGTTAGTGAAAATCAGGTGATAGTTGTGATTATACAGTCAGGGGATGTAAATGTTTTACATATAGGGGGTATGTATTTGGCATACACAACCCTTGTCTATAAAAAGTCTAGTAAATGTGTGGGTACACTAAACGACATGGAGAAAGAACAAAAATCTGACAATTTAGTGCTGGGAAATCACCCTCAGGGTGCCTTCACACGTACCGTATCGTTGCGTTTTTAACGCTGCGTTTTTATCGCTGCGTTTTTGTTGCGTTTATCGCTGCGTTTTTTCTGCGTTTTTACATGCGCGTTTTGATTTTCACATGATTTTCATGTGAAAATCAAAACTTGCATGTAAAAATCGCACCAAAAACGCAGCGATAAAAACGCGATAAAAATGCAGCGATACGATACGTGTGAAGCTACCCTCAATGTGTTTTAGACAACTTTAACTCAATTTACTATAGTTCACACTTCCTTAGAAGCCACAACATCTTTCCAAATATATAAATGTATTAATATTTATAATGCTAGTAACATTAATTTTTTGAATATGAAAATCATGAAAAACCTGTTATGTGGCAGTCATGGCATTTTGAGTCATATCAATTGTCATTCTTTTCCCAACCTAGAATGTGATCCACCCCGTTGTAAGTACCAAACCTGTTCATTGGGCTATGAAACTATTCCTGCAGTTATAGAGGGAGAATGCTGTGCCAATATTAGTTGTAGTAAGTACCAATTATGAATTGTATAAAATTTTAGGAAAATCAACAATCTTACAAAATGAAAATTGTCCTTTTGATGGTGGGATGTATGTAGTCGATGGTTTAACAAACAAAAAATTGTCATTCTCTAAAATTGCTAATCATTGCTGATCAATGTTTTGTACAAAAAATAAAAAATTGTGCGTGATAACTCTGGCTAATAAAGTAGCTAGCATAAAGCCACACCCCCACCCTGCCCTCTCTGAGCCAAAATTTTTTTTAAAAAAAGGTCTAAACTGCTCAAAAATAGTGCAAGTGCCTTGATAAGCATTGCTTAAAATTTTACGCCATGCACAAAAATACCAAATTAGCCAAAATAGAGGCGCTAAGAAAATGATAAATGTGCCCCTTAGTTTACATTATATTGACTAAAATTACTTTAGTCTAATTACATATTCTTTTCAAATGCTCTGTTAAGGAAGTCTTAATTTATTATTTATTGGGGAGGTATACTAGTTGCCCAGCATGACAGTGCATGTCACAGGCAGCGCGATTAGAATTGTGAAAGGCTTCCTTCACCTATGGAGGCACTGCAGGGAAATAGAACCCTTTCTATATGTTTCTGAACAAATTTGTTGGCAGTTTCAGTAGCATGGTGCCATGTATATAAATTTCTAGGGAAATGAAGAAGGTAACACCAGACAAACAAAGTATACATATAATAAGAAATTTCAGAGCAAAAAGGGGCATCAAGACTTTAACCCCTTAAGGACCGGGCCTGAAATGGCCTTAAGGACCGGAGCAAATTTTATGAATTTGACCAGTGTCACTTTATTCATTAATAACTTCGGGATGCTTTTACCTATCCGGCTGATTCTGAGATTGTTTTCTCGTGACATATTGTACTTCACATTTATTGTAAATTGGAGTCGATACTTATAACGAATCTTTATGAAAAAAACCAAAATAGCGTGAAAAATTGTGAAAAAATGCATTTTTCCAACTTTAAAACATTTCTGCTTATACAGAAAATGGTTATACCACATAAATTATATATTAAATAGCATTAGCAACATGTCTACTTTATGTTGGTTGCATTTATTAAACTATATTTCATTTTTTATAGACAATAGAAAGCTTAAAACATTAGCAGCAAATTTCCACATTTTCAGTAAAATTTCAAAATCAGATATTTTTAGGGAACTGTTCAGGTCTAAAGTGTATTTGAGGAGACTGTGTGTTAGAAAGCCCCACGAAGCACCCCATTTCAGAAACTGCACCCCCTAAACTCTGCAAAAGCACATCCAGAAAGTTTTTTAACCCTTTAGGGGAGTCACAGAAATAAAAGCTAAGTGTGTAAGAAATTTGAAAATTTTAATTTTCTGTGCAGAGATTTTATTGTAATCCAATATTTTTCATAATTATAAGCTTATTACCAGAGAAATGCACCCCAATATTGATTGCCCCGTTTCTGCAGTTTATAGAAATACCCCATATGTGGCCGTATTGCGCTATTTGACGCAACCACAAGACTCAGATATAAAGGAGCGCCTAGTGAATTTCAATGGCTCCGTTATTTTTGGTCATTTTTGACTGTACCACTTCAGGTTGGCAGAGGCTCTGGGGTGCCAAAACCTAAAAAACACCCCTAAAGGGACACCATTTAGAAAACTACACCCCTCAAGGAATGTAACAAGGGGTGCGGTGAGTATCTCGACCCCACAGGTGCTTCACAGATTTTCCGAACAATATGGCTTGAAAAAAGACTAAAGTATTTTTTACACTAAAATGTTGTTCTAGCCTTCAATTTTTCATTTTCACAAAGGGATAAAAGGAAAAAAAAACACAAAACATGTAGCGCAGTTTCTCCCGAGTACAGAAATACCCCACATGTGGACATAAAGTGCCAAGCGGGCGCAGAACGAGCCTCCAAAGGGAAGGAGCGCCAATTGGCTTTTGGAAGCTGGATTTGGATGGAATGGATTTCAAGGGCCATGTCGCATTTACAGAGCCCTCGTCCTGCCAAGACACTGGAAACCCCCCACAAGTGACCCCATTCTGGAAACTACACCCCTCAAGGACTCTAACAAGGGGTGCAGTGAGCATATGGACCCCACTGGTGACGGGCACAAATGTGGAAAAATATGACGTGAAAGTGAAAATTTTCATTTTTTCACTTTCATGGCACAAATGTGCCCGTCATCCAGGGGTCCATATCCTCATTGCACCCCTTGTTAGATTCCTTGAGGGGTGTAGTTTCCAGAATGGGGTCACTTGTGGGGGGTTTACAGTGTTTTGGCAGCACAAGGGCTCTGTAAATGCGACATGACGTTCATCATCCATTCTAGCCAAATCCAACCTCTAAAATCCAAATGGCGCTCCTTCCCTTCGGAGGCTTGCCCTGCACCCACATGGCGCTTTATGTCCACATGTGGGGTATTTACGGACTCGGGGGAAATTGCTCTACACATTTTGTGTTTTTTTTTCTCTTTTAACCCCTTGTGAAAATGATAAATTCAAGGCTAGACCAACATTATAGTGTAAAAAATGTAATTTTTCATTTTCACGCCACATTGTTCCACATTTGTGCCCGTCACCAGTGGGGTTCATATGCTCACTACACCCCTTGTTACATTCCTTGAGGGGTGTAGTTTCCATAATAGGGTCACTTGTGGGGGGGTTTAACTGTCTTGGCAACACAGGGGCCTTTTGAATGCAACATGGCCCCTCGAAATCCATTCCATCCAAATCCAGCCTTCAAAAACCAAATGGCGCACCTTCCCTTTGGAGGCTTACCCTGCACCCGCATGGCGATTTATGTCCACATGTGGGGTATTTCCGTACTCAGGGGAAATTGCTCTACACATTACGTTTTTTTTAATCTTTTAGCCCCTTGTGAAAATTAAAAAATCAAGACAAGATCAATGATTTAGAGTAAAAATTAAAAAAAAATTACACTAAATGTTGGTCTAGCCTTGATTTTTTTCCATTTCCACAAGGGGTTAAAAAAGAAAATAAAAGCAAAACGTGTAGGGTAAATACCCCTACAAGAAAATACCCCACATGTGGACATAATGTGCCATATGGGCACAGGGCAAGTCACCAAAGGGACAGAGCGCCATTTAGAGGCTGGAATGGAGGATGGAGGCCATGTCGCAATTACAAAGCTCCTGTGCTGCCAGGACAGTAGAAACCCCCCACAAGTGACCACATTCTAGAAACTACACCCCATAAGGAATCTAACAAGGGGTGCAGTGAGCATATGGACCCCACTAGTGATGGGCACATGTGTAGAACATGTGCCGTGAAAATAAAAAATACAATTTTTTTCATTTTCACGTCCCAAATGTGGCCGTCACTTGGGGGCCATATCCCCGCTGCCCCACTTGTTAGATTCCTTATGGGGTGTAGTTTCCAGAATGGGGTCACTTGTGGGGGGTTTCTACTGTCCTGGCCGCACAGAGGCTTTGTAATTGCATCGTGGCATCCTCTAATGGGAATGGCGGCCATACCTATTTAGCTGGGGAAAAGGGACAATTCTAATTTATTTGGGGGTATTAGGCCAATTATTAGTTTATAAGGTTGGAAATGACAGGTGTCCATCAAATTCAACCTGTGTTGATCCAGAGGAAGGCAAAAAACCCTCGTGAGGCAGACGACAGTAGCCTCATCACAGGGGAAAAATTCCTTCCCGACTCCATAATGGCGATCAGAATAACCCTGGATCAGGGTGACCCCTGAAATAGGAATAAGGGACAGAATTTAGAAAATGTAGAACCCCAGTGACGTGTGGTGCGCCTTGGAGCGATCCAGTATGCAGAGGCCGGGGCGATCAGGACAGGTGTCACACGGGAAAATGGTCTCCTTCCTGATCCCCCTGTTACGCCACACTCTGCACTTCTTCTGGGGTCTCCCTTTCTCCAGTGTGGGGGATGTCACCTGGAAAATGTTGTCCTGGTGCGTTACGGGGTCCTTCATATCCAGAAGCGCTGGGTCCGCTCCATGGCTGCTAAATATCAGGGCTCTACTACTGCTTCTGATATTTATGGATCGTGCCGCAAGCTACAGTAGCTCGGGCAGCGAGGGACCGGAAGAGGGGGTGCTGGTATAAATGTTATCCCCGTACAGGTGGTAACCTTTATCCAGCAGTGGGAATATCAGTTCCCGGACGATCTTCCCACTAACTCCGAGGATGGGGGGGGGGAGGGGGCATCTGGGGGCTGGATTCTGGTGTCCCTTCCTTCATACACTCTAATGGTACGTGCACACTGCGGAAACGCGAAGGATAACCCTTTGTGCATTCCGCAGCTGGCACCCACCGGCGGACTGATGCAGGCGCGCGTCTCCGTCCGTGTCGTAGACTCCATTCTATGCACGGGCGGATTCCACTCTCCGTCCAACTTGTTGATGGAATGACGGATGATGGAATCCGCCCGTGCATAACATGGAGTCTATGACACGGGTGGAGACGCGCGCCTGCATCAGTCTGCCAGCGGGTGCCAGCTGCGGAATGCACGAAGGGTTATCCTTCGCCATTCCGCAGTGTGCACGTACCCTAAATCTACTGGGTACTCTCACAGAGTGTGTAGAATTTCACGCCATACCGTCATCTCTTATTGGGACGGTACTGGCGGAAAAGACGTGTCTGGGAAGCAGCGTACGCTACGCTACCCCCAGACACGTCACTGGATGATGAGGAGGATGAGGATGAATGGAGGAAAGAAGGACCCCCCATTTATCCTCACTAGCTGTTCCAGTGTCGGAGGCAATAATAACGTATGCGTCCGATACCGAAAACACGCCGGGGGCCACTTTTATATGGAGATTGGTATATGGGGTATGTAGTGGTGTAGTGTCAAACTTTATTCAATGTAGTGTGGTGTAATGTAGTGTTTTTTTACGTGTTTTTTACAGTAAGTATAAAAAAAAAACCTACACCAAAAATGGTGTTGCTGATAAATGCCGCACTTATGTTCGGCACTTATCAGCAGACCGTGGCAGTAGGATATAAAAAAAAAACACCCTACGCCAAAAAGGAGGAGTTGCTGATTAGCAGCGCACTTTCGTGCGATGCTGATCAACACTCAGCGGCGATAGGGTGCGGAAAATAGAAAAAAAAAATTGGGAAAATTTTTTTTTTTTTTACTACATTCTGAACATCCCTGTAGTGGCTGATACGTGTATTACACTTATCAGCCGCTAAGGGGCAGCAGAGCGCAAGATCCGAAAAAAGACGACGCTGGAGCCGGAAAAATACGAAAAAAGACGACGCTGGAGCCGAAAAAAGACGATCGGGACGTCACGGAAGAAGCCGAAGACCCGACAAGATGAAGACGCCGATCAGGACCCCGGGACAGGTGAGTAATGTACAAATACCTGCTCTGGACCCCTCAGCTACCTAGCTGAGGGGTCCGGAGCAGGTATTTATTACTTGTGGGGACTTTGATCGCCGTGAACGGCCGGCCGGCCGTTCACGGCGATCGGGACGGTGGTACCGTGACCACCATTACTTCTTACAGTAATGGCAGTCGGTGCCGTCCTCGGACAGCACTGACCGCCATTTTTTTCCGTGTCATCGGGCCACCGATGGCCCGGAAAGGTTCCGATCGCCGCTATGGGCTTATCAGCCAATAGCGGCGATCGTCGGCATGGGGGGGGGTTAACAACCCTCCATGCCGACAGGGAGAGATGGCCTGCTATGTATTATAGCAGGCTATCTCCCCCGATCGGGACCCGGCCGGCCCCGGCGCCCTCTTAAAGGACCCGCGTACCGGTATGTCATGGGTCCTTAAGTGACAGTGATCCATGACGTACCGGTACGACATGGCTCCTTAAGAGGTTAATCAAGGCTTTAATCCCTTCCCTTCTCAGCCACTTTTCGTTTAGGCACTTTTGTATTGTCCTCTGTGTGGTGAAATTGAAGTAATAATAATAATAATAATAATAATAATAATAATAATAATAATAATATGGATTTTCTTTTTATTGGGGGGAGGGGGGTTTACACCATTCGCCCTAGGGTAAAACTGACATGTTATATACAGTATGTTCCTCAAGTCAGCATGATTACAATGATATTTAACTTGTGTAACTTTTATTTTATTTGATGGCTTTTAAAAAATTCAAACCTTTTTAAAAAAAATAAAGGAGTCCGGCCAACATTTTTTTTTATATATATTATTACTTATGGAAAGTTATACAATTTTCTAATGTACATTAATTATGGGAAATGCACATATACTGCTATTTCCCTTAATTTAGTGTATCAGGAAGTGTTAGAATTCTCTCAGAACCAGTGACGTCACGACGAAGGGTGTAATTCCTATGGAGTGTCCAGCAGGGGGCGCTCTATATATAGAAGTCAATGAGTACCATTGACTTCTATATATAGTGCGCCCCTGCTGGACACTCCATTGGAATTACAATGGATGTGTGTATGTAATGTAATGTACTGTACTTTGCGATTGAATACATTTATGGAATACTTTGGGGAACAATTGTCCTTGCTCCCCAAAGTATCCCATAAATGTAATCAATAAATACATTTGCAGGGCACTGAGCAGGGAGGGAGAGAGGTGCCATCTACCTCCCCCCTCCTTGCTCGGTGCTGGGAACATATACAAAGTACTACTCCCTGATTATCTGCAGATAATGGGGGAGTAGTACCTGTGCTATCTTATCGCCGCCCGCGCCGCCGCTCACATAAGTGCCACCCGCTCCGCCGCCACCGCTCACAGAAGTGCCCCCTCCTCCTCAGCTCCCCCTCCTCCTCGAAACACTATGGTCCCGCTGACTCACACTATCCGCCCGCCAACCGCTCTCGGCTCCTGCAGGCCAGCCGGCCGCATCAGCCCTCACCCACACCGGCCTGGGACAGCACCAGGAGGACCGTGCTCCCGGCCGGTGTGGGTGAGGGCTGACACAGCCGGCCTGCAGGAGCAGAGAGCGGTGGCCGGCCGGATAGTGTGAGGAGCGGCATGGGCAGGCGGCGGTCAGTCAGCGGCGCGGGCGGCGGGGAGTCAGCGGGGCCATAGTGTTTTGAGGAGGAGGGGGAGCGGAGGAGGAGGGGGCACTTCTGTGAGCGGCGGCGGCGGCGGTGGAGCGGGCAGCACTTATGTGAGCGGCGGTGGCGGAGCGGGCGGCACTTGTGTGAGCGGCGGCGCGGGCGGCGATAAGATAGCACAGGTGCTACTCCCCCATTATCTGCAGATAATGGGGGAGTAGTACTTTGTATATGTTCCCAGCACCGAGCAAGGAGGGGGGAGGTAGATGGCACTTCTTTCCCTCCCTGTTGGATGTGCTGCAAATGTATTTATTGATTACATTTATGGGATACTTTAGGGAGCAAGGACACTTGCTCCCCAAAGTATTCCATAAATGTATTCAATCGCAAAGTACAGTACATTACATTACATACACACATCCATTGTAATTCCAATGGAGTGTCCAGCAGGGGCACACTATATATAGAAGTCAATGGTACTCATTGACTTCTATATATAGAGCGCCCCCTGCTGGACACTCCATAGGAATTACACCCTTCGTCGTGACATCACTGGTTTTGAGAGAATTCTAACACTTCCTGATACACTAAATTAAGGGAAATAGCTGTATATGAGCATTTCCCATAATTAATGTACATTAGAAAATTGTATAACTTTCCATAAGTAATAACATATAAAAAATACATTTTGGCCGGACTTCTCCTTTAAAATTGCTTTATGACCATGCTTATAACGCTTTTATTTTTTGGCCTATGGTGCTGGTTGCAGTGTCATTTTTTTTTGCGTATATGCAACATTTTGATCACTTTTTATTACAATTTTTCTGGGTTTGATGCGACCAAAAATGCGCAATTTTGCACTTTGAAATTTTTTGCGCTAACGCCGTTTACCATGCAAGATCAGAAATATGATTTAATTGTTCAGGTGAATACACACGCGGCGATACCAAACATGTTTATATTTTTATTTATAAAATGGGGAAAGGGGGGTGATTCAGATTTTTAGTAGGGTAGGGGATTTTTTACACACTAACTAGAAGTCCCCCTGGGGGACTACTAGTATAGCTACACTGATCTCTCATTGAGATCTATGCAGTTTAGATACACTGCGTAGATCAATGAGATCGGTGTTCTATTGCTCTCGGCTGCTGCAGATGAAAGCAATAGATTACTAAGCTGAGATCAGCGCCATTAAGGCGCAGACGCCCAGACGGATAGAGAGCAGGGACCGCTCCTCCGCAATCGCATAGACCACCACAGATGGGGGAAAACAGGCATTTAAATGCAGCTGACAACTTTGACAGCTGCATCTAAATGCCTAATTAGCGGGCACGGAGATCGGACCGTGTCTGTTAATTGCTGCGGTCCTGGGCTGCAGATCGCCACGCGGCCTCCCTCTGAACTCTTCTAGTGGCACCATGACATACAGTTACATTATGGGTCGTCTAGGGGTTAAAAAGAAAAAACTATGACTATGGGGCTAATTGAGGTTTAATTTTTTGCACCATTATCTTTACTTTCTATTGGTAGCCTGCTTGCGTATATGCGACTTTTTTTATGCGTCTTTTTCATTTTTTATTACAATTTTTCTGGATGTGATGTGACCAATAATCTGCAATTTTGCACTGTGGTGGGTTTACCGTTTACTCGGTGAGATCAGGAATGTGATAATTTATAAATACTATTACGGATATGCTAATAGCAAAAAAAAAAAATTCATTTTATTTATAAAATGGGGAAAGTGGGGTTATTTAAAAGTTTAACATGGAATGGGATTTTTTATTTAATAAAAACTTAATTTTTTTTTTTTACAGTAACTTGAATTCCCTGGTGAACGTCTATGATCACTGCACTGATTTCTCATAGAGATCAAAGCAGTAAATATGTACTGCATTGATCTCAGAGATCAGTGCTCGATTACTATGGGCTGCTGGAACCCATAGTAATCGAGCGCTGAGCCGTGATCAGCGTCAATACGACACTCAGTGCTCATTTAATGCTAACTTTAGGGGGTATGTTCCTTCGTATATATCTGGCATATACAGGGGCATAGATGTGAAGTAAGTCTCTAACACAATGTGAACAATACCTATGTAACAATAAGCTATACTACCATTAACCCCTAGACGACCCTGAGCATACAGGTATGTCCTGGGCCGCCTAGGGGAGTTCAGAGCTGGGCCGCGGTCCCGGGTGCCGCTTGTAGCCTGGGACCGCGGCTATTAGCGGGCACGGTCTAAGCACCTTGCCCGCCAATTAAGTAATCAGATGCAGCTGTCAAAGTTGACAGCTGCATCTGATTACTACTTCCAGCCAATTCCCTGGTGTCTAGTGGGGGGATCGCAGCCGAAAGCAATTGATCTCATTGATCTATGCAGCATAACTATATTGCATAGATCTCAATAAGAGATCAGTGTACTTATACTAGAAGTCCCCCAGGGGGACTTCTAGTATAAGTGTAAAAGAAAAAAGTTTTATTATTAGTAAAAATCCCCCTCCCCTAATAAAAGATTGAATCACCCCTCCTTTTGCTATGTTATAAATAAACATAAATAAATAAATAAATAAATTAACATGTGTGGTGTCGCCGCGTGCGTAATCGTGCAAAATTGGGCATTTTTGGTCGCATCAAATCCAGAAAAATTGTAATAAAAAGGCGATCAAAAAGTTGCATATGCACAATCAAGGTAGCGATAGAAAGGTAGCGATAAAAACATCATGGCGCAAAAAATGACACCTCACACAGCCCCATAGACCAAAGGATAAAAGCTAGTGATGAGCGAGCATGCTTGTCCGAGCTTGGTACTCGATGGAGTATTAGGGTACTCGATGGTACTCGTTACTCGGACGAGTATCTCGTGATACTCGAGAAAATCTCATCATCCATTTCCTGTAAGTTTGGGCCCTATTTCTCAGTCAACAAACATGCAGGAGACTCTTTGGTACATCCTGCCATCACGTGGGACCCATACATGTCGATAGCAGCGATTGGTTGGCCAGATCAGATGAGCCTGCCATATAAAAAGCGCAGCCGGTAGTGCTCGCTTCAGATGCATGCTGTGAGAGATCAGGGACAGAGCTGCTGCTGGTCAGGGAGAGTGTCAGTGTAGGATTTAGCGTTCCAGTAGGCAGGGAATATACTAGCGATATAAACAAACAGCCCTTTTCAGGGCTTCAAATCTATTAAATCGTTTTTTAATAGTATTACTACAGACTGCTGGCTGGGACTTGCAGTGCTGCTACCACGAAAGGGGACATTAGGTGTTGCATACAGATCCCTAAGAAGTGCTCAGTACCCTTTATGATTTTGTGGCCGGTGGTGCTGCTGTCGTAGATTGTATTGCTGTGATTTGTAGTACACCTGCATAGAACTTCACTGCTCATTGGAGGGGGTTGCACAGAGTGTGTATAGGTCCAGCCACTACCAGATTGTATAGCACAGCCCCCTAAAACTAATGGGCACTACATTGTATTGCTGGGATTTGTAGTACACCTGCATAGAACTTCACTGCTCATTGTAAGGGGGTATCACAGAGTGTGTATAGGTCCAGCCGCTACCAGATTGTATAGCACAGCCCCCCAAAACTAGTGGGTACTACATTGTATTGCTGGGATTTGTAGTACACCTGCATAGAACTTCACTGCTCATTGTAAGGGGGTGTCACAGAGTGTGTATAGGTCCAGCCACTACCAGATTGTATAGCACAGCCCCCAAAACTAAGGGGTACTACATTGTATTGCTGGGATTTGTAGTACACATGCATAGAACGTCACTGCTCATTGTAAGGGGGTGTCACAGAGTGTGTATAGGTCCAGCCGCTACCAGATTGTATAGCACAGCCCCCCAAAACTAGTGGGTATTACATTGTATTGCTGGGATTTGTAGTACACCTGCATAAAACTTCACTGCTCATTGTAAGGGGGTGTCACATAGTGTGTATAGGTCCAGCCACTACCAGATTGTAGCCTATAGCCCCCCAAAACTAGTGGGACCTCTAGTATTTTTCCTGATTTCTGTATTTCATACGCAAGGCCTATCTAATAGTAATGAGCGAATATTGTTCGATCGAATAGATATTCGATCGAATAGTGAGATATTTGAATATTCGATATTCGTAAGAATATCCTGCGAATATTCAATAAATATTCAATAAGTGTTCAAATCCCCTAGCTCCCAGTTTGTGCCTCCAAGTGGTCGAATAGATGTTTTTCAATAATCGAATATTTGTTCCCATAGACTTTAATGGGATCGAATATTCGAATAATCACGGGATATTCGTACGAACATGGAATATTCGAATATCTCACTATTCGCTCATCACTACTATCTAAGTTCACAACTGCTTGCACAGAGTAAAGGTGGTGTCACGGAGCGTGTATAGGTGCAGTCACTACTGGATTGTATCCCACAGACTCACGGGGTCTCATGGTAGACCGATATTGAAATCGCAGCAGTGTGAACAGGTGATCTCGTGGATAGGGGATAATGTGTCCAGTAACTTAACTGTCCAGTAACTGTGAGGAGATATATACTCCTCTGGCTGTGAAGGGGCAGAACATGGCAGAAAATTGCCTTTCAAGAACAGGGGAAATAAAATGAAGGAAGCTGACCTTGCCCATCTTTCCAAATGAAATATGAGAAGGATCTTCAAAAATGCACAAACATGTGTTTCTTTTATTACCAAACAGTGCTACAATGAACAACGCAAACTTTGCTGTCTAATTCTGTGTTTGTCTCTCTCACTCTTTTAAGAATTTCTTACAATTTTTAAACCGAGTGGTATACTTTGTCAGTATTCTGTTCTTAAAGCGACTCCGTACCCACAATCTGACCCCCCAAACCGCTTGTACCTTCAGATAGCTGCTTTTAATCCAAGATCTGTCCTGGGGTCCGTTCGGCAGGTGATGCAGTTATTGCATGTTATTGCATCCATGTTGACTACTGCTGGACCTTAACTGGCATCCATGTTAACTACTGGTGTGCCTGCCCTTGCTTCCATGTTGGCTACTGCTGGGCCTTAACTGGCATCCATGTTGACTACTGCTGGGCCTTCACTGGCATCCATGTTGACTACTGCTGGGCCTGCCCTTGCCTCCATGTTGGCTACTGCTGTTCCTGCCTGGCCTCCATGTTGACTACTGTTGCTCCTGCCTGGCCTCCATGTTGGTTACTGTTGCTCCTGCCTGGCCTCCATGTTGGTCACTGTTGCTCCTGCCTGGCCTCCATGTTGGCTACTGCTGCTCCCGGGAGTTCTCTGTGTGCTCAATGCCATGCAGTGTCTGGCCTAATTTTGGGGAGGCTCACTTGCTTCCTCACTCACTTTTAATGGTTCTCTGTGTGCTCACTGCCATGCTAGGTCTGGTATAATTTTTGGAAGGCTGACTGGCTACCAGAATTTTTGCTGGTTCATGATATGCTACCTCTGTTTTAATTGTTCCCTGTGTTCTCACTGCCATGCTGTGTGAGGCTGAGTTTTTGGGTGGTCCATATGCCTATCTCTGTTTTAATGTTTCCCTGTGTTTTCACTGCCATGCTGTGTCAGGCTGAATTTTTGGGTGGTCCTATGCCTACCTCTGTTTTAACCAGGCTGTTGCACAGAATTAGGCATAATGGTGCCATTAGGCAGCCTCAGAGGCATGCATAGATGCAGCCCCTGCTGTTTCCTATCTATTTCCTTTGTGTTTCCATCAATTTCTTTGGTTCACAGGTTTTCACATGACCTTCCCTGTGCATACTGAGGATTTTAGACGGAACCTCCGTTGCGTAATCCTCAGCTCGCGCCTGCCCGCGTAGTGCAGCGCGCGCGCGTCTCCACCCGTGTCATAGACTCCATTTTATCCACGGGCGGATTCCTTCCTCTGTCCAAAGAATGAACTTGATCATTCTTTGGACAGATGACATAACCCGCCCATGCATAGAATGGAGTCTATGACACCGCTGGAGATGCGCGCGTCTGCTAAACTCCGCGAGCCGGCGTGAGCTGAGGATTACGCGACAGAGGTTCCGTCTAAAATCCTCAGTGTTTACATACCCTCATAGAGCGATTTCAAGGAACATATATTTGTTAACAATAGTTTACATTTTTTAAAAGCCATCAGATAAAATAAAAATTATCAATTATGTCAGGCTAGGTTTACACTGCGTTTTTGCAATCCGTGTGGATGAAAAAATCCGTGTGGATGAAAAAAACTGATGCATTTGTGTGCATCTGTTTTGATCCGTTTTTCCATTGACTTCCATTATAAAAAAAAAATGGATCAAAATGGATTTTTTTTTTTTGACGGACACAGAAAAGAGGTCGACCACGTTTCTATAATGGAAGTCAATGGAAAAACGGATGCACACAAATGCATCCGTTTTTCGCAAAAAACGGATGTAAAAAACTGATTGTAAAAGCGCAATTTGAACCTAGCCTTACATATGGTTGTTATCATAACACGACTTGAGGAACATATATAACAAGACAGTTTTACTCCAGGGCGAATGACGTAAAAACAAAAAGCCTCCAAATAAAAAAATTGTTGTTTTTTTTCTTCAATTTCACCACACATTTAATTTTTTTCCTGCTTTTGAATTGTACTTTATGAACAAAATCAGACTATCATTGCAAAGAACAATTTATGGCGCAAAAAATAAGGGCTCATGTGGGTTTCTAGGTGAAAAAATGCAAGTGCTATGGCCTTTTAAGCACAAGGAGGAAAAAACGAAAATGCAAAAATTGATATTGGCCCGGTCCTCTAAGGGTTAAGTAAATATGCATAAATATACAATCACTTTCTATTTTTCAGTGAACATAAGAGATAGGAACAAAAATTATTTCTTTCAGGATAATAAAGTGAAAAGGTATATAATAATAATTTTTTTCATGCCTCTATGACAGGACCCATGAATGTTTGCCTAGTAGATGGGGCTGCCTACCAGGTAAGACAATTGTAACAACTGCTGATAATAGAAAGTAAAACAGATAGGTTTAATTGATTTTTGTGTCTATATTATGTGCTTACAGATAGGGCAAGCCATTTTAGTAAAAGGATCATCCTGCAAGACATGTAAATGTTCAGGAGTCAAAGACCCCAAGACCGGCTTTAATGCTGTTGTTTGTGAACATATCCGCTGCATTGTGCAATGCCCATTGGTGAGTCTGAAACATGTTAAAAACATTACCAAACTTACATGATTCATGCACTCATGGAACAGAAACCAACAAAACAAAAAAATAAAAATAAAAAATTGAACAGTCTAAGACCTCCTTAACACGTCCTTGTCGGGGGCTGTAATCAAATTTTCTAGGACTCCCTATGACTGCATACAACGTCTCAAACCAGCAGGAGTCAAATGTTTGGGTTCAGCAGGTTCGCTCATCACTAGTTATAAATAGTTTTATAATATTTTCAATCGCTATGAACAAAATAGTTATTTGTTTCCAGAAGTCCACATGTGTTGCATTATTATTGTACTTTCTACCATAGGGCTATGTCTATAAAACATCTAATAACAGCTGCTGTGGAACATGCATCCAAGATTCTTGTATTGTGGTAGCTACTGACGGATCAAGCTATTTCTTAAAGGTACTCTGTTTTTTTCTTCATCTTATGGTTTTTGCCGCCTAGGCTGTTGGAAACACAGAAAAAAAATTATTGACACATGAAAAGCCTTCAAACATTCTAGACTGCTTAGAAAAGACATTTAAGATAACTTGCTATCCATTGGTGCTAGAGAAGACCTTGGAATCCCCCCTCCATATTGTAGCTCTTTTTTTGTAGAAGCATTAGCAATAGACTCTTTACTGGCAGAATATGAAAGACCTCTACAGAAGCATAGCTAGGATTCATGGGTCATGGGTCATAGCAAAAAACACTAAAAAACGTTTTACTGTGAGGGTTTATCATAAATGCTAACAGTTAAAGAGCCAGGGACCTGTGGACCCCCTTAGTGCACGCGCCCTGTAGCCGTGGTGTGGTCTGCCTTTATGGTAGCTATGTCATTGGACCTCCAAGAGAAATAATTCCTATCTAAAGTTGTATTGCCAGCATACAAAATATATAAATGTGAAATATAAATGTGAAACTGGTGAAAAACAGCATACAAAATATATACATTGAGAAGCATGGCCGTGGTTGTACATAACTAGGCGCTCCTTTAGTGTCCAAGTCAGAAACAAAGGATATACATAGGTTATCACTATATTGTTCAAGATGTCAGTAGTTTATTGCAGAAAAATAGTGCCTGATTGCTTTCTTGATCAGTTCCTTATATGAATATATATATATATATATATATATATATATATATATACACACAAATATACATATCTTGAACCAGAAACACTTTAAGAGAATCTGTTGGCTGTAATCTACATTCCAAACAGCTGACATTGTTAGATAGCTGTTTGGGCCAGAAGACATATGGTATCCTTCATATATCTATCTGTGCGTCCATAACATAGAAAAATGCTTTTATTCCATAGGAAAAAGAGTCAAAGCGGTATTCCCAAGCTCTCGCTGTGCAAAAAGCTGTAAAACTTCCTTATTCCCTCCTTCCATATCTGTACCTGCTTGGGACTTCCAGGTGTCAATCAAGCAGGGAAGGGAGGAGCTATGCAGGAGCTTGGAAAAGCCTCTTTGACTCTTTGTGTCACAAAATGTCACTTATAATACTAATAAAAATTACAGAACTGAGTTCTCTAAGAACTCTTGGCTTTAACTCATCAGGTCCTGGAGCTTTGCTTACATTCAGTGTATTTAAAGGGACTCTGTCAGCACTCTGACCGGAAGCAAGGTGCTGACAGTGTAATACAGGTGACAGTCCCCTAGTAGACATGGTACCTATGGTATAGTTGTCCATGGAGGAGATTCAGCACAATCTTTATTTTCTTATAGTAAAAAAGAATCAACAGAGTTGAGGTATAGCAGTTATGCCGTGCTCTGGCATGCCTCAAGCACATACGACACATTGAGATTTGCTGAAGCCAATAGCCTTACTTGGGAAACTCAACATGTGTGGGCCGCTCTTCCTGGCTGTGGAGCCTGCATCAGTGGTTAGTATTGTAACCTTGCAGTGCTGGGTCCCACCAAGGAAAACAAATGCAAGAACTTTGTATATTCTTCCTCTGTTTGCATGGGTTTCCTCCAGGTACTCCCATTTCCTCCCACACCAAAAAAAAGGATGCAGCACACAAGCAGCTCCTGATATCAACAGACTGAGGCTCAGATGGAATGTTTATTTAAAAAAGAAGAGGGAGGAGAATGAGTGGTGAGGCGTGCCAGAGCGCTACACAAACATGCCACACCCCTTTGACTTTTCTTTACTAAGAATATAAAGACTGTGCTGAATCTCCTCCATGGACAGCTATACAAAAGGTACTAGGTCTAATCGGGTCAGGCCTGTATGCTGACAATTTTTAATTTATCTTCGACCATATCCACACAAACCAGTACATTAGAAGACATGCCCTAACCACTGTCCGCACCTACCTTGGCTCCTTCTTCCTTCTTTTGTATATACAGGACTAGAAACCATTAAGTAGCTCTTCTTCCTCTCGATCCCTAATGATCAACTATCATCACCATTGTTTTTGTTTGCATTTATAGATTTAAATATTTTTTTTCTTTCTTTTTTTGGCCACATGCCTTTCACTGTAAATTTACACAGATTTTATTGAGCTCTTTGAAAGTTTTAAAGGCTAAAAAAAAACAAACACATTTTGATGTTAAGGATGCTAAGCAGCAACTTTCTCGGTAGGTAAAATTATTGGACAAGTAACCCACGTGAGAGAGATAAGTCTTGATTTTCTTTTCTTTTTTTAAGGGAGAGAGGATTTATTTTTTGGATGACTTGTTGTCTATTAGTTGGAACCATATGAAAGGTTTGATATGGTTTCATTGTCTTTTCCATGTGAAGACAATAGGCAGATAAATTCGCAAAGTCTTAGATGTGGCTGACGTGACCCTTTTCATTATAATACAAGGTGTACCATCTGCCTGGAAAAACCTGCTATAACTTCAAAACTATTTAACAAATTAGAAAAAGGACCCCTCATAACATGTTTGCCAAGCACTTCTTGACCCAACTGCTGCTTTCCACTGGGCAGCAGTCACCAGCAAACTGGACTGAATGGCTAGTCTGGCTGTCTCACTTGTCATACCTTGCCATCCCAACCAGGCATGTTTTGCTTGAGTAATATAGACAATAGGAGTTTGTGTGTCAGAACAGATAGAGAACAGTGTGTCCCTGCTCTCACCCTAACTACTGTGTCTACCTACTTGGATGGTTGACTTTAAATGGCAACCCCCAACTTGGCAGCGGCCCCTACATGCACAGGGAGGCAGAGTGAAGTCAGACAATACAGGTCAATATCAAACGGTATGTAAAGGGCAAACTTAGAACACAAAAAGGTAATCTAGAAAACAGGCCAAAGTTTTAAAACCAGAATAGCATTGCAGTACAAAATCAGAACCAGAGGCAAATGAACACAAGAAAATGTCAGGAAACAATGCATATGGTAAGGATACAGGAAAAGCAGAGTTCTTGGCATTATGTTAAATGAAACTTTTCAAACATACTAACATTAATTAAAATTGTTTGAGAGCTATGGACTAAGGGTCCTTTTACACAAAACGATAATCGTCCGAATCAGGCCGATTAGGTCAATTATCATTCTATGTAATAGAGACAGCATTCAGTTGATGACAATTATTTGGTTCTGGCCTAAAATTATCTGCCGCCAGGTGTCTGAATGTGTAAAAAAAAAAAAAACTGTTTATATACGTGTCCACGCTCCCTGGGTTCTTCTGCTCGCGTCCGCCGCTGTATATTCAGGGATTGGCTGAGTGGCCTGTCTATTCAGAGAACTGCTCCGAAGCTACAGCGAGCAGAGGACAGAAGAACACTGGGAGAGGTAATGTATACGGTTTAAGGGCAAGGGCTGCATGGGTATCACTAACTACTGTATGTCCGTGCAGACCTTGCTGAATGATTATCGAGTTGAACAATAGGCTCAGCAAATGAGCATCAATCTAGCAGACCGGCACTTGTTTACTAAAGTGTTAGGGCTGTGTAATATTTCTGGTTTTGGCCATCCATTAAGGCTGGGTTAACATTTTTCATTGACATTTTCAGTTTAACGTATACCTAGCACTCGGACCCAAAGCGAGGTACTGACAGTGTAATACAGGTGACAGTCCCCTAGTAGACATGGTACCTATCGTATAGTTGTCCATAGAGGAGATTCAGCACAATCTTTATTTTCTTATAGTAAAAAAGAATCAAAGGAGTTGAGGTATAGCAGTTATGCCGTTATGCAGTTTTGCTTAGATTATTAAAAAAGTGGATCAAAATGGATCTTTTTTTTTTCTAAATGTACACAAAAATGGTGTTGACCATGTTTTTCTGTAGATTAAAATAAAACGTACCGAAACATATTCAGTGAAACAGATGGAAAAATGCAGTAGTAACCAAGCCTAGTTTTGGTCACTCATGCTCCGTTGAGTACTTTAAGCTACTTTACTAAAAACAGCACATTTATTCCAAGTTACATATATGTATGTTGTACACATCTGATTTTACTAACTTTGTGACACAACCCCTTTAAAGCGACTCTGTACCCACAATCTGAACCCCCCCCCCCAAACCACTTGTACCTTCGGATAGCTGCTTTTAATCCAAGACCTGTCCTGGGGTCCGTTCGACAGGTGATGCAGTTATTGTCATAAAAACAACTTTTAATCCTGCAGCGCTGTTTCTAACAGCTGTGGCTTACATTTGTATATGCATTAGGCTGGCGCAACCTCTCTGTCCTTCCTCCCCACCCTCCTCATCATTAGAAATGATCCAGGAATATTTACTGCTGTTTGAGCACTGCACAGGTGTATTAACGATCCAGCCCATGTTCATTATACACACAGGTGGGGAATAGGAAGCAATCTGCCTGGGGCATTCCTAATGATGAGGAGGGTGGGGAGGAAGGACGAAGAGGTGTTGCCAGCCTAATGCATATACAAATGTAAACCCCGGCCGTTAGACACAGCGCTGCAGGATTAAAAGTTGTTTTTATGACAATAAGTGCATCCCCTGCCGAACTGACCCCGGGACAGATCTTGGATTAAAAGCAGCTATCTGAAGGTACAAGCGGTTTGGGGGGGTCAGATTGTGGGTACAGAGTCGCTTTAAGGCTAGATAATACTTTCAATGAGAAGCAGCAAACCAATCCTTGTTTATCTAAAATTTTCTCCTTAGAAACCTAATTTGCTCCTTCATCCCTATGGTCCATGGCAATTTAGATGCCCTATAAAAAAACCTTGCAATTATTGGCATTCTTTATTTCAGCCCGGAGAATCGCAGTTCCCACTGAACGATAACTGCACGCAATACACTTGTATACAGAAAGGAAATACTCTTGTGACATCTTCACTTACAAAAGTTTGTCCTACAACAGAGGCGGAGGAGTGTACGTCTGTGAGTTGTTTAGATAATTTATCTCTATATGTCAGAAAATAGAAATCATCAAAACTGCTTATGTGGTCAGACTCACACAAAAATCTGCACTAAAACCTGTTATTGAAACCCTTATGTAGTATATACTGTACAGATATTGCAGATATTTTAGAATGTTTGTTGGAACCCCATTTACTCACATTGTACTCTACTTTGATGTGGATTCCACTACGTATTCCACAAATGAAACTCCTCCGGAAATAAAGTGTATGGCTAGGTTCACACTATATAAAAATGAGGTCCATTTTTCATAATAATGGCCGCCATTGTGCAAATGACCTTATTTGCACAATTACGGCTGTTATGAAAAAGGGACATCATTTTTACATAATGGGAACCTAGCCTACGTGAGTCTGGCCTTAAATCTCTATGCAGTATGTAAAAATCAAAAATTTCCTATAAAAACCTAAAAATATAGACATTGAGAAATAGCTGACATTGATTAACTCGCTATTTTTCCATCACTTGATGATAAATTATTAATAGTAAAGGTATATTTTGTAGGGCTTGCTTGAGAAAACTCCAGATGGTTGCTGTAAAATTTGTAAAGGTAATAATTTGTCTGGATTACGTTTTTTTTTTTTTTAATTAATATTATTATTAACCATTTGACTGCAAAACTTCCTGAACATAGAAATCAGTCATTAAACACAAAAGGGGAGATTTATGAAGGGTGATCCCTGGGTATGCTCCATTCTTACCTGCTTCAATGCATATGCCAGTCGTAACCCCTGCCTGCCCGAGAAGCAGGCAAGGGGGTCGTGGCAAGGCAGGGAGGCGGAATGGCCTCCTCCGCGGCCTCATTTATCATGATTTATGTGTACTCATGTCCCAAAACACTGGAAGGTATCCCCTTCTCAAAAGAGCAAAGTCTTGGTAATACTCCCCCCCCCTATATGCCACAGTACAGGATCTGTGCATCTCAGAAGGCAAATATTGTTCCGCCCCTTGATTGAAAGCTATCATCCCAAGTGTATTGTTTAATTGACAGCTAAATGCATCACAAAAAAAATACTATATACATGAATTATACAACTCTTTCTATATTTCAGCTCCAAAA
Source organism: Dendropsophus ebraccatus (assembly GCF_027789765.1). Lineage (NCBI taxonomy): Eukaryota > Metazoa > Chordata > Amphibia > Anura > Hylidae > Dendropsophus > Dendropsophus ebraccatus. The sequence continues at coordinate 39,788,954 of NC_091457.1, read as the reverse complement.
GCATGCAGAGTAAAGACAAATGTAACTGAGATTTCTAGGAATGGTTGTTCAGCTAATGTCACTGTGTCTTACTGTGATGGCTGGTGTCCAAGTCCTAAAAAGTAAGTAGTCATTTCAGATTTCCATACTGTGTGTATGAAACCACTGTCATTTATAGTATCACAGGGACTAGAACATAATCTCAGTAAAAAGATAATGCCATTTAGTGTCCTAAATTTAAGAGCAAAGGTCCCCATACACATTAGACTTTAGTTGGCCATACCCACTGTTCCTGGCAGGTGTGGCCATCAATCTAAGGTGCATGGGGCTCTTCCATGCAACCACAGACAGAAGAGCTCAGTGGTGACAGGGATCAGTTGTCATGGAAAATCACCCAACTCCTTTGTTCAGGGAGAGATAAGCCACGGTGAGAGGTCTCTCAATGCAGCTTATCTCTCTTCTCCCCTTAGCGAACAGAGGAACAATCAGTCAAGCCTAACATTCCTGTGTATGGGGTGGACGAGCGGCGGGAGAGATAACAGATAAACAAACAAGGTGGAATCTGATGGCAAATCAATTCATTGCCTGACGTTTTTTTTGCAATGAGTACTAGAAGTATTAATATCCTCTAAGGCTCCCACACAGTATTTTTGCTCAGTATTGTGGAAACCGGACTGGTTTCTTTATCAAAAGTAATGAATCACCAGTCTGGTTTTGAAACGCGTTGTGTATTTTAATATATATATATTTTTTTTACATTTAAACCTGATGTGACCTGTGCCTTGGTGTGACTTTACCTATGTTTTGGAGTGGAGTGAAGTGCAACAATTATACAAAGACTAGCATTACCAAGACTATATAAGGCCCAGATAATAAGGCTCTTTTTTCTTGCACATAAATCTCCCCACTATGTTTAATGATCATTGTGTCTGTTCTGTTTCTAAACAGGTTCTCTGAGACGTCACTGCAAATGGAAGGAAAATGTGAATGTTGCATAGCCACAGAGACCTCAAACATAAATGTTGACTTGGTTTGTCCCGGGGACAATAACAACATTAGAATTACCATGTCTTCTGCCACCAAATGTGAATGCTTTGCTGCAACCTGTACACCATAGAGATTGCCTCGTATTCACACAGTCACCAAGTTATCAAAATATGACATTCAAGGAATATGGTGTTCCTTTAGTAAAAAATCTTTTTTTCCTTTTTGTTCTTAAGTCTCTGTGTTATTATTGTACTGATTCTACAGATTAGGCTACATGATTTCTGTGCTGTCCGTTCAACAATGCACTCTATGCTGGCATATTTTTTTTTCTTTTTTGCTGACAATGTTAGATTTTTGTGATCATTCCTGTGTTTGTAGAACTTGTACCACTATGCTAATCTAAAATCCCCACAAAGTTTATGCATTAGTATTCAAGGATGACATCTAAATTATTGCACTAAATTAAACATAACATCTTCCTCAAACAACTTGTGTTCTTCACAATTATTTACTGGGTATACCTTAACAACAAAAATGTTTAAATATACTGCACTCTTCAGGAAGTTGAAAGATAACTACAAATTGGGTATTGTCCTTATATTTTTGGATTTTTCCTCTCTTCATATAAAATGCATCATGCTCTGATGTCACAAGAGCTTTAGATGGATATTGCTCTCTAGACCCACTACCCTGAGTGATGTCACAATCTCTGACCAACCTCTACAGTCAAAATCACCATTTCCCTCTTATATTCACAGATACATATGTATCTTTGTTGAGGCATTTAGGGAGAGTGAGGTGTGTTTTCAGCATGCTGCCTTGTGAGGAATGATACTAAAGAAAGAACAGACAGAAGTGAATGCAATAGGTGCTGTAACCTTTCAGATTGTACAGCTGCAGTGAAATAAAAAAATTCTACAACAGCCATGAGCAAGGAGCTTGCAGGAGTGCTGTGGGAGGAGAATAGGCAAGGTGGGGGGCTGTGATCTAGAGATGAGGGAAAGAATTGTAGCATGGAGTAGTACTGTACAACCAGGAAGTAACAAAATATGACCCCCACAACAAATGGATTTTTGGTGGTTTTAGAACTGGGACAGATAGTTAAACAATGTAACGATTAGAAGTTGACTCTGTCTTGTATGCTAAGAACCACCTGAATGGCTATGTGAGTACTCTGTGTTATGTGCCAGCACAAGCTGCCAGTATAATATGTACTTTTTGAAGCAGTGCTGAGGTCAAATGCTTGTCACATAGGATTCATTTAAACAACCACTAGGTCTCCACATTTAGATTTACACAGGGTTTACACACAGCTACTAAAATCTGGTAATCCCACACAAGATATATTGAGTTTGATTTTTTTGCATATACTTTTGCAACATGTTATAGTGCAAACAAGGAGGTAATCAACTGGTGGTAGAATATGTCACATGTCTACAGCGATATAATTCTAATGAGTTTGATTTTTTTGCATATACTTTTGCAACATCGAAAAGAGTGCAAACAAGGAGGTAAACAACTGGTGGCAGAATATGTCACATGCCTACAGCGTTATAATTCTAATCTTGTGTTTTCATGTAGTATGAATCATGTATTCAATGTAGGGGAAGAACATACTGAGCCTGTGCAAGTCAATTACACTCCATTATAAGGGTTTTCAAAATCCATACACTGATAAAGAGCTACTATAGTATAATCCATTAATAGTTTTGGAGGGTAAATGGGCCACCTTAAAAGAGTACTCCAGCGATTTGTTTTACAAGCTAAATAAACACACATTACAAAATTAGATAACTTTGTAATGTGTGTTTATAAGCTGCCTGGCCTCGCTCCCTGCCCCCCTCCCTCCCCCCAGGAAGTTAAATAAAGTATACATACCAAATAAATGTCGACCTCGTCCTCCTCTCCCGGGCGTCATCCTAGGTCGTTGTCGTCACAGCAGGGAGCGAACCTGGTCTTATTCCTCTTCACTGTCTTCCAAAGCAGTGAATGGGAGAGGAAAAGGCTGCTGGTGCACTTACGCACCAGCAGCCTTTTCATTGGCTGGAGCACATAACATGGCTTCCAGCTTGCTCAGCTCTGATTGGCTGAGAAAGCTGGAAGCCATGTCATGCGCTCCAGCCAATGAAAAGGCTGCTCTCCCATTTGATATGTCATACAAGCATATCAAAAGATTTAATCAGTCAGGGTCTGAGCATTCACAAGAAAGAGTCAAGAGAAGTCTTTGCTTAGTGCATTCTCTCCTGGCTCCCTGTCACATGACTGAGATGACTTCATAATGTAAGTCTATGCAGCTGGTATTCTCCCATAGACAGAGGACAGGGAGAGAGGCGTATGACACTGCACTTTTCTCAGCTTATTTTCTTAATCAGTCTGGGTCTGAACCAGCCATTGATCCATTGAGAAGATATCAAATAAGCATAATATTTTTAGAATATAAATAAAGATGAGCAAACGTTGTAAAAGTTTGGTTCTGCAGGTTCACTGAACTTTGAAGCAAAGTTCGGCTTCGTCTGAACGTTCTTTAATGAACTGGACTAAAACAACTAAACAACTGCCGGCATTTTTCTGTTTTAGTGCGGTTCATCACTACTTACTATAGAGAGAGAGAGAGTGAAAGTTAATTTACCACATTACATATATTTTTAATTCAGCACATTGGAAAATTGGGATGTCACTAACTTTGCCTGTGACTAATACAGTACACGTATGTTGATACACATTCATGACTAGTTTGTTTTTTTTAACTCGTTTTATTGAGAAGAAGTACAGAGTAAATGGTACATGGATGAATATACAGTAGTATCATAATACAGATTCATTCCAGAAGTATTAAGAAAAGAAGGAGACCATTATTCACATAAGCATCATTGTTCCATGTAAGTATGGTATCAGAATGTTTTAGACAAATAAACGTAAAAACCAACAAAAGAACTGCAATAAGTCTCATCCCTGTAAGCAACATATATCAGGATTGTGAAGAAGCGAAGGTGTTTCCCCACACAGCACTACTCTTTATCCCTATCTAGGGAATTCGGTTTCGTCTATAAGCGTCAAGGGGGAGCGACACCAGGCGTCCCAAATCTTCCCAAATTTAGCAGGGCAACCCCTGTGTTTATAAATTATTCTCTCATAGGAAACTACAGAGTTAACCATGTTTATCCACATTGCCACTGTAGGTGGTCTTTTATCTATCCATCTCATGGCTATAGCCTTTCTCGCTAAAAATAATGCTTCTCGTAGAAGGATAATGTTGTAGTGTGTCCACACCTCCTCACTCAGTGACCCAAATAAGCATACCGTTGAGTCCAGTGGGACCTGCATGGGACACATAGATGTAAGAGTGTTGCCCACCTCCCTCCAGAATGTCTGCAGCCGGGGGCAGGCCCAAACCATATGCCAGAAATCCGCCGGTTCCATCTGGCACTTGGGGCATGTCGGGGCTGGGATTCTGCCCATGCGGTGGAGTCTGATAGGGGTTAGGTAGCTTTGATGAATGATGTATAGTTGTGTAAGTTTGTTATTTATGGAAGGTGAGACATGAAGGTGAGATTCCAATAAAACTGCATAAGTGTCATCTGACATAGCAGGGACGTGCTCCCTCCACCTCTCAATTGCAGGGAGAGGTGTGGAAGTTGCTTTGAGGCGTATCAGGTGAGAGTAGATAGATGAAATTAAACCACTGGGTCCTTTGGATTTAATGACTCCTATCAGGGGGTAACTAGAAATCGGGGGATCGGTAGGGCCGAACTGAGCGTGGAGCACGTGACGTAACTGCAAATACTTATAGAAGTGGCGATTAGGTATAAAATAGGACTCTTTAAGGGTATCAAAAGTAACTACGGTTCCATTCTCGTAGACCTGCTCCAGGTAATGAATTCCCACTTCCTTCCAGTAACTGACATCATGGAATGTAAGCAAATGAGCAAAGCTGTCATTACACCATAGTGGGGACTCTGCTGGGGTATCTGTATAGGAAGAGATCTGAGCAGCTGCTTGCCACATCTGTCTCACCACACGGCAGATCGGGAGAAGGTTAGAATTAGAAACGCCATCTGACACCAAAATAGACCATAATGAGGATAGAGGAGAGCAGTCTACTAGATGGGCTTCAGATCCCATCCGAGGCTCCACCTCCATCCAGCCCTGCAAATATTTCAGCTGACCCGCCACGTTATAGAAATATAAGTCTGGGACCGCAAAACCTGCAAGGTCTTTCGGCCTTTGCAGTTTCGCTAGTTGTAACTTGGATCGTGAAGCCCCCCAGATAAAACCAATAATAGCTGAATCCAGTGTCTTAAAGAATATTTTAGGGATTGGTACAAATATGTGCTGAAGGACATATAGGCATTTGGGGAGCACCACCATCTTGACTAGGTTGATTCTTCCAGCCACAGAGAGAGGAAGTGTACTCCAAATTTTAAATTTATCTCTAAAGTGTGCAATGAGTGGGTTAACATTAGCAGATAGCATGTCTGGTGGCCTAGTAGTAATTTGTATACCAAGGTAACGAAACTGGGACACCACCCGAAGACCGTGTACAGCAGTGTCCAGCAGGTGTAATCTCGAGGAGTGCATGTATAGGAGAAAAGACTTAGTCCAGTTCATTACCAAACCAGAAAGCGTACCAAACGCATCTATCAATTGTATGGCTCTGGGCAGGGACACATCAGGGTCAGATAGGAAAAGAAGAAGGTCGTCCGCAAAGAGTCCAAGTCTATCCTCTCCACCAGTGTACTCAAGTCCTTTATATATTATGTCAGTACGGAGGGTAGCCGCCAGCGGCTCCACCGCCAATATAAATAGAAGTGGGGATAGAGGACATCCTTGACGGGTGCCTCTCCCTAGTGGAAAAGAAGGGGATAGTAAGCCATTTAAAGATATAGCTGCTGTCGGGCACTTATATAGTATTTCTATCCATTTAATGAAATTGGGTCTAAATTTAAACTTTTGCAATACTTCTAAAAGGAACGGCCATTCTATAGAATCAAATGCCTTGGCTGCGTCTAACGCAGCCAAAGCCCAGTCTTTCTTCTGCGCAGATCCCCTTTGTATCGCTATTTGTGCTCTACGGATATTGTCAGAGGTGCTTCGTCCTAGAATAAAACCAGACTGGTCAGTGTGTATAAGAGAAGGGACAACTCTGCACAGGCGGTTTGCAATTATCTTGGTAAGTAGCTTGTAGTCCGAATTAAGGAGAGATATGGGCCTGTAGGATCCACAATCTAACGGGTTTTTATCAGGCTTGAGTATGAGTACAATTGTTGCGGCATAAAAGGACTCAGGTAGAATCTGGTGTTCAAAGGAGGAGTGATAGACCGAGAGAAGTGCAGGGAGTTATATATCTTTGTATTGTAAGTAGGCTTCCAGTGGAAGACCATCGGGACCCGATGCCTTTCCCCTCGCAGAGTCACTCAATGCGATATCTAGTTCCTCTAGTGATATGGGTGCCTCTAAAAGAGTACATAGATCCTCCTGCAGGGCAGGGAGCGGAATGTCCGTCAAATATGTCCGTATATCTTGTGTAGTGCATTCCAGCTGGGTCTCATACAAGTTCTGGTAGTACCCCGAGAACCTCTGGAGAATATCAATGCTAGATGTGAGAATTCTGCCATCTGTGTCGGATATTTTCAAAATTGCGGGAGATGAGGTATTTAGGTGTATAAGGTGTGCCAGTAAACTGCTAGATTGGTTTCCCAACTCAAATCCCTTTTGGGCACAAAAGAAAAGTTTACGTTTGTTCTTTTCTTGTAAACAATGTAGGTATTCTCGGCCCGCTCGTAACCACTCGTATCTATTACTGTCAGATGGGTCAGAGACATATGTACGCTCTAGTTGAGCACACCTGGAGGCCAGTTCATTCTCCTCTCTAGCAGTCTCTCTCTTAACAAAAGAAATGGATGTCTATAAGCAGCCTCTCCAGAATGCCTTTAGGGCATCCCAAAACATGGTGTGTGTGTCATAGGGGAGGTTATGATGCAAGAAAGACTGCAGTTGGGCGGGGATACGATCCGTGTCACGTATAAGGGTAAGCCAAAACGGATGTATCTTCCGGATTCCCCCTCTCAGTCCCGCTGTTCCCACATTCAATTCTAATAATAATGGTGAGTGGTCTGAGATGGCTCTCGGTAGCTGTTGTATGGTAGACAGTATCGCATTAGTCTTAGGGTTACCTATAGCATAATCAATCCTAGACAGCGTCTGGTGGGTCACATTATGACAGGTGAATTCTAACGTGTCTGGGTGTCGCAGTCTCCATAAATCTACCCATCCTAATTCTAGCAGTAGTTGTCCCAATGGGGACGTAGAAGTGGCAGTGGGGCCCGGTGCAACCCTCCAGAGTCTGTCCAACAAAGGGTTAACAGTCAGGTTAAAATCTCCCAGGATCAACAATGCAGCCTGTGGGTATGCCGCCGCAAAACGCGCAGCTTCATGTACAATCTGCATTGATGCGGGAGGTGGTAAATATAATCCAATGAGCACCACCTGTACTGACTCAATCCATGCCTGTACAAACACTCCCCTGCCCTCCGGATCCCTATGCGTAGCACCAGGCTCCCACCTCAGTGATTTATGGACAAGTATGGATACCCCTCTGGAATATGAGGTGTGGGTGGAGTGTAAGGACCATTGAATCCACGGTTTCTGCAGTAACCTGAGTGTGGGTTTTGTCATATGGGTTTCTTGTAGACATACCACTTGCGCCTTATGCTTCTGAATCTGGGAAAACACCATAGATCGCTTTTTAGGTGTGCCTAGTCCCCTGACATTGTGAGAAAACACTGTAACAGACATTGGTATTATGTATACGCTTCAGAGAATAAGACAAAACTTTTCCTAACAGGAAAAAAACCTTTTCAGTAACCTCCCTTGCAACAAGCAAGGACTAGGAATATAGTATACGCCTCTCAACGAAGGCAATAAATGTAACAAACTTCAAACACTAAGAGATAGTGACAGTAGTATACGGGGGTACTTCTGTACTGTAGATGATATAAGCACAGACCACAGTCACATCACCTTAACTTTCTTGTAAATAGGAATATCATCACTATAGTATAGCATCACAGTAGCATGGTATTAGGGCGCCACCTAGTGGAGTTCTCGTACATCACAGAGAGGCAGGATAGGTTCAAACCTTACAGAGGGGATTAATTAAATGAGAGAAAAGAGAGCCAAAGTGTGAGGTAAGGGGAGGGATTGGGGGGAAGGGGGGGGAGGAGAAGAGGGCGAAAGATATGGGTTGTAGATAAAAGGAGCAAAAGAAACCTAGTGAATCCAGGTATAACAGGTGGCGTAATATTATTTGTCAGCACATATATAACATTCTATATATCGCCACAACTCTCAATTCTCACCATAACACTGCTCGTTGTAGATAAGTAGACATTTACCATGACAGTCATAAGAGGAAGTAGAGTAATGGGGAAGAGGGGAAAGGAGGTGGGAAAAAGGGGGGGGAGGAGAAGAGGGCGATAGATGAGGGTTAAAGAGATAAGCACCCAGGCATCAACGAGCTCAGGTACAATAATCGGTGTGTAACCACTCTTTCATGTGTGCACAGTACCTTGTGCACATACACATCACTCAACTCACAGCGGGTCGTTATTTATCACGGGCAGGCAAACTTCCCCCTTGAAGTTAGCAAGTTAAGGCACAGAATTAGGACAGGGGAAGGGAGGGGGGATAGGGGGGGAGGAGAAGAGGACGATAGAGATGGGGTAAAAAGTTAACAAGCAACACGGACCCTGCGAACCCAAGTATGATAAGTGGTGTGCAGTCACACGACAGTAGCTGCATAGCGTCCTGTACACAACCACAACTCCTGAGGCATATTTGGTCAGTGTTCTTTGCGGGTCCGATTATGTTATAGGTCTCATACTCTCCAAGAACGACCACTAGTAATTCCAACCCCTCTCCCAAACGTCTCAGGCACAGGTATATTGCTATGAATGTTGCTCTGTCAGGGTCCGGGGAAATGTACTTATCTGTAAATGTTTAGATCTTGCGGTTCAATTGGCAGATGGACGTCTCTGAGTCTGGATCCACTCTTCCACCTCAGTCGGTGAGGTGAAAAATAGAGCCCGGTCCCCCGACACCACACGCAATCTGGCTGGGTAGGACATGGAGTACTGGATTTGGAGGTCTCGCAGCTTGGCTTTGACCGCGATAAAGGTGGCTCTCGTTTTTTGCAATGTCGCCGAGAAGTCAGGAAACAGCAAGATGGCGGAGTTGTGGTACATCAGCTTTCCTCTACAGCGCGCGGCTCGGAGCACTTCATCTCGGTCTCTGCTGCTCAGTAGGCGAACCAGGAACGGCCGTGGTGGGGCACCCGGTGGCGGCGTTTTAGTCGGTACACGATGCGCCCTCTCCACCGCATATGTCGCAGAGGTGACCAGGTCAGGTAGTAGTTCCCGCAGCCAGCGCTCAGCAAACGCGCACGGATTGTCCCCCTCAGACCGCTCAGGAAGCCCCAGGATTCGCAGGTTGTTTCTCCGTAGGCGGTTTTCAAGATCGTCCGCTCGTTGAACCCACGCTGCAGCAGTTTTGTCTAACGCAGTAAGTCGACCCGGGATCGGCGCCATGTTGTCTTCTATCTGAGACACGCGGTGTTCGGTCTCTCTGACCCGCTCCCGCAGTTTTTGCATGTCCTGACGGAGGAGCCCCACGTCCGTCTTCACCTCCACTAGTTTGCCTGTAAGGGAAGTCGTGGACGCGTGGATCGCATCCAGTAGCTGCGCCGATACCTGGGCAAGCGTGGGTTCAGGTTCTTCTTGGTCTGAGGGTTCGCCATCTTGGTGGGTCCGGGAGTGCTGCGCGCTCTGCTGAGGGGTCACTTTCGTGAAGTCCTTCAGTTGGGACTGTCTGGTGCGATTCATTTTGCGTCCCAGGTCTGCAGCGACACCCTAGGTTAATTTCTGGGTGATGAAGACAGGATTTCTGCAGGATAAATGCTAAAAAAGAGGCGATGTATCTGGAGCTCTCTTTAGGCGCGTCTGCTCATGGCCGCGGCAAGCTCCGCCCCCCCATGACTAGTTTGTTACACAGAAAACCATGATTAAGAACCTTGAGGGTTCAAAACGTGTTAGTGTTTTAATGCAAATATGCAATAAAGATTTGGATTGTTTTAGAGCTGAATAAATTCAGTTTTCCTTTCTATACGGTGATCCCAGGGCCGTATTAACAGCTTCTGCTGCCCTAGGCACTAAACCTGAAGACGCCCCATCTTCTCTTACCAATTAGCATCATCATTTTCTAGTTTCAGAACATCATATTGATATCTGATCAGTCTTAGGCCGCCTTTCCACAATTACTGAACGTCACAACATGCAGCCGAAACCAGACCCTCATGCCATAACCAAGTATGGCCAATAATCCTGGTAACAGCACATGACTACTGGGGAAGAAATTGGAGCATGGTTTCGGCCACATGCATTTCTCTACATGGAGAAACATTGTCTAAATTGCATTTTTCATGGTTTTTAACTGCTTAAAACATAAACAAATTTCCACATTGAATCAATGATTAGAGTCGTCTCCATATTGTCTGAGGGAATTCTCACCACAGGATTGGTAGTTTGGTAAGTAATAGCTCCAGGTGTCACATTTACCACCGCCACACCAGACCTGACCAATACTGCCATACTGAGACTGTATAACACCGCCTCACCAGAACTGACCAATGCCACCATAATGTGACTGTATAACACTGCCATACTGTAACTGTATAACATCGCCACACCATACCTAAACAATACCACCATACTGTGACTGGATGACCCTGCCATACCAGACCTGAACAATACTGCGACTGGATAACACCGCCATACCAGACCAGACCAATACTGCCATACTGTGACTGGATAACACCGCCACACTAGACCTGACAGATACTGCCATACTGTGACTGGATAACACTACCATACCAGGCCTGACCAATACCACCATAACACCCCCCCCCCCCCCCCCAAAAAAAAAAAAAAAAAAAAAAAAAGACACCAGATTTAATGGCAAGTCTGAATGGGAGGTGGAAGGCTAATAAAATTAAAACAAAAAAAGTTGTTTACTTCCCCCTGCTCCCTGGTGCTGCCCCCTTGCATGGTGCTGGGGGGCCAGACCTGACCAATACCACCCGACTGTGACTAGATAACACCGCTACATCAGAGCTGAACAATACTGCCATACTGTGACTGGATAACACTGCCATCGTAGACCTGACCAATACTGCCATACTGTGACTGGATAATACCGCCATACCATGCCTGACCAATACCACCATACCCCCCCCCCCCCCCCACAAAAAGACACCTGATTTACTGGCAAGTCTGGATGGGAGGTGGGAGGCTAATAAAATAAAAACAAAAAAAGTTGTTTCCTTCCCCCTGCTCCCTGGTGCTGCCCCCTTGCATGGTGCTGCCCTAGGCACCGGACCACGGTAGCCTAGTGGTAAATATGGCCCTCCGTGAACCCTGGAGTTCAGGAGCATCTCTTATGTGCTCAAGATTTAATGGCCCAAAGCCAGAAGGCACTAAGGCTGCATTCCCACGTTCCGTGATCCTGACGGATCACGGACGTGGAATGCATGTACCGAAGTCCCCCCGAGCCCGGACAGCATCTGTAATTAGATGCTGGGAGCGGGGGAGACTGTATTCATAAGTGCCGCGCTGTAATGAATCAGCCGTGCGGTGCTGTTACTACAGCGCGGCGCTTATGAATACGGTCTCCCCCACTCCCAGCATCTAATTACAGATGCTGCCCGGGCGCGTGGGGACTCCGGTACATGCATTCCACGTCAGATCACGGAACGTGGGAATGCAGCCTCAATTTGGATATCCGGGAGTGATGACCGCAACTTGTCATTATTTCATAGAACTAAGTGTGTGTGGGTGCAGTAAAGAGAAAATGAGCACAGCACTTAACCAGAATAACTTTAACTCAAAAACACTAAGGGGGACATGTATCAAGCAGTGTACCTTGTGTTTCTTAGCATTTTTTTGGCGTATGTGTGATGTGCACAGACCTTCGTCAGATTTACTAAACAGTGTAGCTCGGTGGATGTGTGAATATGACAGCCTACGCCTGTTTTTTGCCTTCTGGCGTGGGCATGGTTATTTGTAAGAATTTTCTTAGCCGGGATTTATCATGTGAGAATTTTGAAATATTCACATTTTCGTTCGCATCTGTACTCCAGTCCCAGGGTAGCTGAAGGTCAATTCATGAATACCTGCAGTATAATGTGCAGCGCCAGGGAAACTATGGCAGGTGATTTATGAACCAACATGTGAATATTCATAAATACTAGGCTGCAAACATATAAGCCAGAACACATTGATAAAAATATTCACAAAAAAAGGTGCAAATGATAAATGTCCCCCTAAGAATTTTTGAAGGTGAAAGTGCACCAAACACAATCACGAAAATACAATGTCTTTTATCTTGAAGGAGTATTAGCTTGGGTGCTTGAAGTGTAGATAGTACTTGCGTAGAGTAGGTTAAAGAGGATGTACCACCAGGTACATCCTCTTTAATCTGAACCCACAGAACGAATGGTGCCGTCACGGGGAAGCCGGTGCCGCGGTGCGTTTTTCGCACCGGAACCCCAATGGAACCCCAATGGGAGGGACGCGGCTCCATTCATTCTAAGGCAGCCGTGTCATACAGGGGAGGGAATTCCCTCCCATTGGGGGTAGCCTGGCCGGCCTCCAGTGCTTGAGCACCGGCCAGTTCCGGTGCATAGAACGGCGCCGTTCGAGCCGTGGGTTCAGATTTAGGGTCTGTTCACACGTACAAACTCGCTGCGTAAAACTCGCATGAAAGTAGCTGCGTTTTTTGTGGTGTTGAACTTGCCTGTGAAAATCATGTGAAAATCAAAACTTGCATTTAACAATCGCTCCAAACACGCAGTGAGAATACACATACATTGACTTGATAGCAATCAGTATCATTGTGGATTTATGTGCGAGAAACTCACAGCGATAAATATGCAGCGAGTCTGTACGTGTGAACAAACCCTAAAGAGGATGTACCTGGTGGTACATCCTCTTTAAAAAGTATAACTTGAGTAGAATACGGTACATGACTGTTTTAGTGCCTTGCCTATGTAGTACAGTACTCTGCCAGGATGACTTGCAGTGTGACTTTGTGTAGAAGAAGAATCTCGCACTCACAGTTAAGAATAGGAGGAGAAGAAGACAGCCTCCTGGCAGAAGAGCCCACCGAGTATAAGGTCCCAGGTTTTAACAACTAGGTATAGATAACTTTCTACTAGCTCATGCTTTTTTCTTCACTGCAGATTAATCCTGTTCTTGGATAGTCCTGACTAGTTCTGACTTTATCACCTGGGATCCACCTTGCCCATGGCGCAGATTACTGTTACCCCACCTTTGGGTTTAGCACTGCATACTTGTTTCTCACAAACTCTCACACAACTTCTGTCTCTTTCCAACTCCAACTCGCTGACCAGATGCCCTCCCACCAGAAACTAACTCTCCTTTATAGGGGTGACTGAGACTAACATCCTATTGGTGTGGAAAGTGCTAGTAAAAGCAAGGTGTTAGAGTGTGATAGGGTGAAAAGTGTAAGACACCCAAGCTAGTGACTGGACAACATGTTAACAGTAGAGAACACACAGTTAACCCTTAACATTTAGCTGTGCCCAGAAATAGGGGAGAAGGAAACACCAAGGGAGGCATTTATTAAGTCCGGCGTTTTTTACGCCGGACGTAAAAATGCCCCCGCAGCTCCGGCGCTACGGAAATTTATGTAGAGGCGGACTGCCTCTACATAAATCCCGTGCGCGCCGTTGCGCACCGCCGAAAACCTACGCCAGCTGAGGACTGGAGTAGGTTTTCGGCGTACATTTTGGCGGAACGGATGATAAATTGCGCAGACTCTGAGTCCGCGCCCTCCGTTCCGCCCACTCTCCACCCCTTTTCCGCCCCCTGGCGTACTCGGCGGAAAGTGCCCATTTGCGAATATTTTATTCGCAAATCCGCCATTTTTGCTTAAAAAAAGACGCAAATCGGCACTTTCCGCCGAAAATCATCCATTCGCCGGATGATACATGTGGCCCCAAGTGATGATAGTGTAAAACACACCCATCATCCTTGAGTGTGACACCCGACAGAGATACCTTTTGACAGATAGATTACAGGACTTATTGATACACCTGTACTGGGACACTGTAAATCTACCACAAACTCACAACATAGTGAGCATGCTGCATCTATAAATCTACAGGCTACCCCCTAGCTACACACACAAATTTTACATACAAACAAATAGGCACACTACATACAGTAGATACATATACATAAATATTCACACTACATAAAGTACACACATACACACACGCACACACACACATATATATATATATATATATATATATATATATATATATATATATATATACACACACAGATAGGCATACTACATACACACATGCACATATAAGTATACACAAATACACTAACTTGTTAAGTAGGATAGCTTTAGGATTGTTCAGGTTGGTTTCAGTCACTCCTCTTTCCCTGCGGTTATACCCTTATCTTAAGGTGTGGTTAATAATATTTTGTTAATTTTTATTTTATTTTGGTCAGTTAGAAATGTCATATTTATTTTTGTATTTAGTAATTTTTTATATTTTAAAATGTAAGAAAAGGAAGACAGGGCAATCAACTAAGCCAGTTATCCGTTTATCATGATTGTTGTTAGGTGGTTTTTAGAGTAGTGCTCTCTCCTAGTGATGCCTTCAGGCAGTCACCGTTATCTCTGCAGTGGTGGTGTTTTCTCCCTGGTCCAGATGGAGTAAGCAAAGGTTAATGTAAGGGACCTACTGCTTCCAACCAAGGCTGCATAATCCTGAGTTGCAGAGATGGGACTGCATGATGATAGCTGCAGACGCACAGGCTGTACAGCCAACAAGTGGTGTCGGAGGTTCTGTTTTCTCCTGGCAATAGGGTCAGGACTGTATTTACCATGAGGCACCCGTGGTCCGGTGCCTAAGGAAGCATCTTGCAGGGGGGGCAGCACCAGGGGAAAGAATACAACAATTTTTTTTGTTTTTATTTTTTGTAGTCTTCTACTTCCTGTTCAGACTTACCAGTAAATCTGGGGTCTTTCGGGGGGAGGGGGGGTTATGGGAGAGTGGGCACAGGGGTGATTACAGAGTAGAGTGAGGGAGACTGGTATAGCAGTGTTATCCAGTCACAGTATGGCAGTGTTATCCAGTCACAATATGGTGGTAATGGTCAGGTCTATGTGACCCTGGCGCTATTACTTACCAATCTACCAATCCTGTGGTGGGGCGTCTTCAGGTTTAGTGCCTAGGGCAGCAGCAGCTGTTAATACAGCCCTGAATAGGGTGGTAATGTGCTGTCGCATAGAGGTTCTACCAGGGTTTGAACCCAACCCACTTTATGATCCAACATGGTGTATATAGTAAGATGGTCTTTGCCACCACTGAGATGGAAAAGCTGCCACACCTTCCATAGCAGTGGGTATGCTAGTTTTCCCACAAGCTGATGGTGTAAACCTTGGTGTACCCTTTTGCCTCTGGAACAATGAATTGTAACTGGGACCTGATGCTGGTTTGGTGGAACAAACATATCTTCGTACCCTAATGAAGATGACGGCTGTTACCAGATCCCATGTGCAGTCTGCCACATCATCATTGTAGTCAGGGATGAAGGTTTCAGCTTCAAAGCTGTTTTCCTCCAGTGGCACGTTTTTTTTTTCATGTTGTTTTGTAAGAAGAATTCCCTGCCTTGCTCTCTTGACTGCTTTTCGTGCCTAGCAACACCAGGAATTCCAATGCTGCCTTCCAAATGCTGACTGCTACCTCTCCCACTTCCACTGGCCAAACCTTCAAAAGGGCAAGACTTTTTTAGACACTTCCACATCCTTGCAGAGGACAATTTACTGCAACACAAGGGGAGGTGAAAAGATACTTGAAAAGTGATTGGAACTTGTTAAATGTTTTATTACCAAAGGATAGGGTGTGTTATATCATCTTAACCGGACGAGGTACTAGAAGCACACAATGAGCTGCCTGAATACTGGCCCCAACTGAAATTAAAATTGAATTTACAAATAAAAATTAAACTTGGAATTGAATGGAAACTGAAACTAATCTTTCCTGAAGAAGCGATGCAAAAAGGCTTTGGAGTGAGGTGGGAGGGCAACTGACTAGGACCCAGATACTCTTGGTAACATATTGTTTACATGTGCATGATTCCACTCTATACTATTACTCTATCCAGCGTACTGTAGCATTTTGATATAGCACTTGCACTTTATTATATATATGCATTTATGCTGAAAGAGTTGTTTATGAGGTTTACTAATATGCACATGCACTTTAAATGATTATCATGTTACTTTAGTCCCAGTAGTGGGGTCTCCCACCTCCCTGGTCTTGATTTTATGTTTTTCTTTTGTGATGGATTTAATAAAGTTTTATGATTAAATTGGAATTTTTTAGTGACTGTAATAATTATTTAGGACACATAGTACTACATAGGTGTTGGTTATAATTGAATGAAAATGGAATTAAATTAAAATTTCCCACAATCATAAAGTACAATATGTGACAAGAAAAAATCTCAGAATCGTCTGGATAAGTTATAGTGTCACAGAGCTGTAATTGGGGTAGTGGGCAAACACAATAAGCTGCCTGAATACTGGCCCTAATTTAAAGGAGTTGGCCACTTTATAGTAAAAATTGCTCAGTGTACAGTATTAGTTGAGGCTCTATTCCACGGAACGATTATCAGCCGTATTCGGTCGCTATCGGCCACTACGGATGATAATCGTCCCGTGGAATAGAGTGCAACGATCAGCCGACATCGTTCATGTCGGCTGATCGTTGCAGTCGCTTGTTTTTCAACATGTTGAAAAACAAGCGACTGATACAGCAACGATCTTCGTTGAATAGGAGCATCAGCAGCAGACACTGCTGTATCCTATGGGCTTCCTGGACTGCTAGATCGCCGCTCATTTACTGGACCTATTCCATGGCCCGATGATCGTTGAGCGAGGGCTGCAGGGACATCGTTACCGATGTCCTTGCAGCCCTTGCAGCATACATTACCTGCAGGGCTTCTCCTCCGCTCTGTCTTCCTCCCCGGCCCCGCACGCTCTAACTTCAGGATGGCTTGTCAGCTGACAGGTCACTCAGCCAATCACAGGCCGCGGCGGTCCTGGCCTGTGATTGGCAGAGCGTTCCGTCAGCTGACAGGCCATTCTAAAGCTAGAGCGCACAGGACCTGGGGAGGAAGACAGAGCGGAGGAGAAGCCCTGCAGGTAATGTATGCTGCGCTTCTCAAATTGTTGGTCGCCCGCTGCGCACCGCTATTCCACCGTAGTGATGCGCGGTGGGGGAACGATGATTTTAGGTCTGGCCCTAAATGAACGATCAGCCGATGACACGATCATCGGCTGATCGTTCTCTCTATTCCACCGAGCGATAATCAGCCGAATGGGGCCGATTCGGCTGATTATCACTCCTGTGGAATAGGGCCCTAAGTCTGTCCATAAGATGGCCGACATGGAGAAACATGTTACTATGGCTCCCCCCATCCCACAGTTTCCACCACTGAGCCTGTATATGCCTATGAAAGACACAGGAGGCTGGGCATGGTCACATGCTCCTCCATGTCGACCATCTTATAGACATAAACACAGAGCATGGCAGCACAGCCTGGAGGAAGGTAATCTGATTTTACCTCAATGAGGTACACATGAAGCTGCTGTCAGTAAGTAATGTGAATACACTTACTTATACTGCGCACAAAACTATTAATTGGCCAGCCTTTTTAACCTAGTAGTCCAGAATAGTATGACCTTTATTTGGCTTTCCTGCTGCAGCAGCAAAAGGGGGATGAGGGCTTGCCTAATAAGCAGTGGACGTTTATAACAATTAACAAATAATTAAAATTGAACTTCGAATTGAATTAAAATTGAATTTAAAAATTAAAATTAAACTTTGAATTCAATTGAAATTTAATTTACAATTTAAAATTAATTATTGAAATCAACTGAATAAAAAAATTTAAATTACACTTCAAATGAAATTTAAATTGAATGTAAAAACTTAAAAATTAAACTTTGGAATAAAATTTTCCAAAGTGCCGACAAGCATATCTAGAATAATCCTTTTGAAGCTTATAGTTGTCTCCATCCTTCGGGCCAGTTTTTTAATTTGTCATGCGAGACCTAGTGATAAAAACTACAAATAATGTGCAATGTACAAGGTAACCTTTGGCATCCTATGAGTTCGTGCTGCTCTCATTAATTATTTTGATCATTCTTTGATACTGCCCAAACAATGACTTCTTGCTAACTGTACAGCTGCTGTGGGTATGAGTTAACTACTACTTAGTGACTCACACTTTCTGAAAGTTTAGAAGTTACATGCTGTATAGCAAGGTAATTCATTAGTAAAGTCAAAATAGAAAAATAGAAATGTATTTTTTATTTCTAAAAACATGTATTACATTGGCCTAGATCTATCAAATCTGTCCTATTCTATCTCGCAAAAGATTGATAGTCATTGTCAGCAAATTATTATTATTATTATTATTATTATTTCTTTCAGGACTCTTAGAGATTAATTTTTATTTTATCAAACTTTTACATTGTTGCATGTGTTGGTATGTGTAATTGACAGAAATCTAAATACTCTTTAGAAGCCTTGAGGCTAACCCAAACAGTGGCCAAAGCTCCCTGGGTTTGGGATACACATGACAATCCAGGCAATCATAGATTTAATTTATTAATAACAACACTTTGTTAATTTAAAGATGAACCAAGTCCAATAGGAATACCGCACCACATAACCAAATTGTATCAAAGACATTTAATTAATGTTGACAAATCCCACTAATAACTGTGTGATCTGCTAACAACCTGAGTATTGATGTCTCCAGACTGACACTGTCAAGGTGCTTAGTGTCTCTACTACAGACCTCGCTTTCATGGATCTAGCTTTACTCCTATTGAGGGGTATAGACCATTGCTCTTAGAGTCCTTTAAGACAGAGAGATTTCTCATCCATGGACAGATTTCTCGCATCAGCAAGATCGGCGGCTCGTTTGCTGTGCCTTTATGTCGCATGAGAAATCACACAGATGGGCTGCATGAACAATCCAAGGTTCGTTCATGCAGCCCTGGAAACTGACAGCAGTCTATACATACCAGCCATGCTGGTTGTGATTCGGCATCTGTCTCTTCGGTCCTCGTGGCGACTGTATCTTCAGGCCCCCGGCCAACAGAATGTTCTATAACTGATTGCTGCGGCCAATTGTTAGCTGCAGGAGCGTCTCTAGCAACGCTCCTAGCCAATAATCAGTCCATGTAAAAGGACACTTAGGGAATGTGCACACTGAGCAATTCTCGAGGAATTAAAGCAGAAAGTTTTCAGGCAGAATTAAAGCAGAATTTAAGCCCCCCATTGACTTCTATAGGATTCCTCTAGCAGATCTACAGCAAAAAATTCTGCTCGTAAATTCTGCAATGTGAACAACAGAGCAGAAAACCCATTGAACACAATGGGACTTTGCTCTGTTCATATTTTACGGGAGGAATTTCTCTCACCTAATTCCTCACCTTTTCTTCAGTGTGCACATATCCTTAGGTCTCATGCACACTGAGCAAAAGACGAGGAATTGAAAAGGAATCCGCTCTTAAATTCTGCTTGAAATTTCTCCCGTAAAAGAATGAACAGAGCAATGTCTCATTGTGTTCACAGGGATTTTAACTCTGTTGTTCACACTGCAGAAATTCCGAGCAGAATCTGCTTTCTGCCCAAAGAAGTGTCACTTCTTTGGACAAATTCTGCTAGAGGAATCCTATAAAAGTCATTGGGGCTTGAATTCTGCTTAAAATTTAGCTTGGATTCCACTTGCATTCTGCTTGAAATCTGCTCAAATTCAGCTCAAATTCAGTTTCTATTCTGCTCCTATTCTGCCAGAGCAGGAATTTCAAGCAGAAATCTTTCCTCAATTCCTCGTCTTTTGCTCAGTGTGCATGAGCCCTTAGGCTGACCAAACTGGGCCTAAACCCAAGGCCTAATTATTTCAGCCTCATTTTCAGCTTAAATACCTAGGCCATTCTACAGGCCTGCAGGGCAACAGAATCCCTCCATAGCTACATACTGACCCAAAAGAAATAGGAATTCTTTTTCAGCTCACCAGACATAAGTACAACATATGCCACCACTCACATCCCATTACATGTTAACCATACTATGATAAATTTCTTTTTCTCAACCCAAACAGACTCCTCAAGGCTAAAAACTAGCAGCCTGACTGTACTCTCAGCCTACTCTTTTAGCAACAGCTCACACGGACCACCATAAGCCACTCGCCTCCACAGACAGACCTTCTGAGCCCCATAGTGTTTACTCTACTAGCAGGGGCAGATTAACTTTACCATAGGCCCTGGGCTGTTCACCGAGCCTGGGCCCCCACCCTCCCCCACCCCACTGAAACTATGGCATCACTCACGTGGTGCTTATAGTACAGGATAGATAATGTCATGATGCCCTGATTTGTGCAAAATTGTGGTACAAAAAAAACATCAATTTTTTGCAAATCATGGCAGAAATATAGCCAGGATACATTACACCACTGAAAGTATAAGTCTGTTTGGGCAGCCAAGGGCCTCCCAGGAGCTCAGGGTCCCGGGCTACCGCCCAAAAAGGACCTATTATGATCCGCTACTGTCTACTAGCTTACTGTTTGCTCCTTAATAACCAGGCCCCACTTGGCAAAGCATCTGGACCATTTCTCCTTATATATACTTTTTTTTAATAAAATATAGATTCTCAAAACTCTGATGCAGCTTCACACAGACATACTCAATATCTCCCGCCTTTCAGCCCACCATCCCCTTAGCAGCCTCTCTGCCACTTTCAGGTGTTCACTCCAGAACAATATGCTTTAACTTGATTTCCACACCCCACTCCTACTCTTCCACTACAATGGCGAACAGCACTTTCAACTAACACCTTCTAAGGGATGTCCACAAACTTGACAATTGATGCAAAACATCAGCCTTTTAAAACCTATTCGGATTTCCTTCCACTTGTGGTAGATACAGCACAGTACTTACCTGTATCTGCAACCCCCTGACTACCTTACCCTTACGGTTTTATTCAACAAACCTTGCGGAACTAACAATGCCAAGTCAGAACTTTCGGAAAGTTCCCTCATCACTAGAGATGAGCAAACTTTTCAAAAGTGCGTTCCGACCGGACTTCTGGATTTTTTCGGAAGGTTCGGTTCAACCGAAATTCCGGATTTCTTCGGATTTCATAGTTTAAACCATCGATATGATACGGGGTAGTGTATTTGGTTGAATTTAGGGCTTTGCATGTCAGTAACATCATTATCTTTTCGATATCTCAAAGTTAATTTTTTTTTTAGACTTCAATATTCACCATTACAGGGTCTATGCAGGAAATTCACCATTACTGGGTCTATGCAGGAGAAAGGTCACAAATGCAGTGAAGGAGCAGCAGTAGTCATTGGAGGTCAGTGGAGGTCCAGCAACAGTCATTTGAGGCCAGTACCGGAGCAGCAGTAGTCAACATGGAGGACAGGCATCAGCAACAGTAGTCAACATGTAGGCCAGGCAGGAGCAGCAGTAGCCAACATGGAGGCCAGGCAGGAGCAGCAGCAGCCAACATGGAGGCCAGGCAGGAGCAACAGTAGTCAATATGGAGGTCAGGCAGGAGCAGCAGTAGCCAACATGGAGGCCAGGCAGGAGCAGCAATAGTCAACAGGGAGGCCAGGCAGGAGCAGCAGTAGCCAACACGGAGGCCAGTACAGGAGCAGCAGTAGTCAACAGGGAGGCAAGGGCAGGCACACCAGTAGCCAACCTGGATGCCAGTTAAGGCCCAGCAGTAGCCAACATGGAGGCAAGGGCAGGCACACCAGTAGTCAACCTGGATGCCAGTTAGACTTTTATGCTATACACCTGCACCAGGTATTTTTGTCTCTCAGGATAAGACGGATGTGGTATACACACTATCAGAAGGGTCCGAGTATAGAAATTGTCTATATGTATGGCACTTTTTTAAAAGACTTTTATGCTATACAGCTGCACCAGGTATTTTTGTCTGTCAGGATAAGACAGATGTGATATACACACATCAGAAGGGTCCAAGTATAGAAAGTATAGGACTTGTATATCTGTAGAGCACGTTTTTGTTCTGTGCACCCTTTGCTGTCCTGTGCCTAATCTATCTATGTTTTGCCCTCTCTATATTTCTCTCTCAATCACTAGATGTTTTTCCTCTCCGCTTTCCTAATCTTTCCTTTCCTTTCCTACAATATCTTCTCAGTAGTCTGTAGTACACAACAGCAGCAGCACCAGCAGCGTTTTCATAATCACGAGCTGTGTGCACTGCATCCAGTAACAATCTCCTTCCTCTCTCTGTGCAGACTGCGTGGTGCTCCTCTTAAAGCAATACCTACGTCACACAGGGGGTGGGCTAGTGCAAGATCCCTGCTAATTGGATGTGTTCCGGGCATCATGGGAAAGCGCCTCTCCCGCCCGGAACACTTCCTGCAGCTGCCATTTTAGAAAGCAAGAAAAAAAATTTAAAAATCAGAGCGGATTTCCAAAAATTTTTGGAAAAATCCAAACCGGATCCCATACCGGCCAAACTGGTTCGCTGATCTCTACTCATCACTATTAAGGATATCATTGTGCAGGGGAAAAACAGTGGATATAGTGTTGTATTATATTTTTAATCTCTGGATCAGTGAAGGTCCCAAAAGTCGGACACCCACTGATCTTGTGACAGCATATCTTAGCAATATTACTTTATACAATGGGAGAACTTTAAAATGTGGTATGTTTGAAAAAGTTATGAGGTGTAGTCAAAAAGTGTATTGGTTGAGACTTCTGTGTAAGCCATGCTATCAGCAGATTTGTACAATGCCAAAGTACCCCACTGATATTGCTCGATCACCTTGGGTAATCTCAAGATAATATTTTCTCCGGGTTGTTTAACCTAGAGGCCCGCATTCCTGGATCTGGCACTCTGTGATCTCTTCCGATAATAGGTGATATTGTCCAAACTGTGAGTACAGGTATTCTTCTATCAAATCTATAGTCTTAAGGTCACCCCAACAGAGTTCTGAACTGCCTGGACAGGTTCCTCCTTGTAGCCCCCTATCTACTATTAAAGTCTTCTACTTAAAACCTACCAAAGAGAATCTTATATGCCAAGTCTAACCTATCCAAAACTATTCTCATGTATTACAAATGTCAATCATATTCACATCCTGCTGTACTCTACCTTGCTCTTACAAGTAACCATGTACTGTCTCTTTAAGAACTCTTCAGTAAAGCATGCAAGTTGTTACGATAACCTGGCTTCTGTGGTTCATCTTCCTTACACCTACAACCCTTTTACAAAGCCAGTGTTTGGGACCCGGAGCATATACCACTTACGCCCAGTGACAAGTGCTTAGCAGTATATCAACACCTGCCCTTGCAAGTTACAGCTAGCGACCTTCGGTTACCACTTAGGTACATATAAGAAGGTTCATACAGTATGTACGAACCTGATGGTAGTTTCCCTTTAAAATGCTAGAAGATACCTGTTTTATGGTCTGTTTTAAGTTCAATTACCAAATTGCCAAATGTGTCAGCTGTTTGAGATGTTCCTTGCTATAAGGTGCTGGTAACCTTTTATGTCAACATAACGTCCTAAAGTCATCTCTTAAACAAACTGGCAATTGCCATACACACCTCTGCAAATAAAAACATAAATTCAATAAAAGAATTGTCTTTAAATGATGAATGATTCTAAGAGTTGTACAGGTTCTTGGCAAGGTAAAGTAAAACATTTTAATTATTATAGCATGATCGCTGGGAATCCATTAGGTCAATGCTTTATTAAAAATATGAACTGGAGAGAATGGAACTGCTGCTTATCCCATCTATGGCTGATACTAATGCCGCTAGGCCTATATTAAAAATCAACACCAGAGTGTCTGTATATGAATTGATCAAGCCATATTGCCCCGTGTACCACCGCGCAGGTCCTCTGGTCCACACGGGTCCCTACGCTAACACCACACCGTGTCGGTCAGCGACCGCCAACCCCGCAAAGCGTGCACGTGCAGGGAAGGGAGGCCATGGAACGGCCCTGCAACCCCAATGTCACAGGACCAGACCCAAAAAGCCCCACCAAAACCCAGCCAGCACCACCGGCGGGGAAGGCTGCCCCAAACGACACAAGTATGGATATGGTATTACACTTACCATTGCTGCTCTCACAGAATGGGGAAGACACGGTGTGGAGTTAGCGTAGGGACCCGTGTGGACCAGAGGACCTGCGCGGTGGTACACGGGGTGATATGGCTTGATCAATTCATATACAGACACTCTGGTGTTGATTTTTAATATAGGCCTAGCGGCATTAGTATCAGCCATAGAGGGGATGTGCAGCCGTTCCATTTTCTCCAGTTCGTGTTTTACAGTTCTCCCTCTCTGAACAGCTAGCACTCCTTTATAAGACCCACATGACCAAAATTAGCAGGATATGCCTGTGCTCACATGTCTGGACCCTATGTCTTCCCCATTCTGTGAGAGCAGCAATGGTAAGTGTAATACCATATCCATACTTGTGTCGTTTGGGGGCAGCCTTCCCCGCCGGTGGTGGTGGCCGGGTTTTGGTGGGGCTTTTTGGGTCTGGTCCTGTGACATTGGGGTTGCAGGGCCATTCCATGGCCTCCCTTCCCTGCACGTGCACGCTTTGCGGGGTTGGCGGTCGCTGACCGACACGGTGTGGAGTTAGCGTAGGGACCCGTGTGGACCAGAGGACCTGCGCGGTGGTACACGGGGCAATATGGCTTGATCAATTCATATACAGACACTCTGGTGTTGATTTTTAATATAGGCCTAGCGGCATTAGTATCAGCCATAGATGGGATGTGCAGCCGTTCCATTTTCTCCAGTTCGTGCTTTATTAAAAATGCCTCATATCAAAACATACAGTATATTGCCCTAGATATGCATGGGGCCATGCATTGTGGACCGCAATTTTTTATCCACATAGTTTAGTGCATATGTGAATATGACTTAACCCAGAGGCATAGCTAGCCTTTCCTGCGCCCGCAAAGATTCAGTTTAGCCTGCTTGAACTCAAACGTTTCCTCTTAATGTAGTGTGCACACACACACCCCTTAGTGGGATGTAATCTATATCATAAAAATCAAAGTCTGTCTGTCTGTCTGTCCTTCTGTCTGTCTGTCCTCTATAGACTTCCAAACGCCTGAACCGTTTGACCCCAAATTTGGCACACAGATACATTGGGTGCCCGGGAAGAATATTGCGAAGGTCCCGTCCCCGCCAGATGTAGAGGAGGGGAGGGGGAGGGGAAAGAGAGGCGCCCCATAGAGATGAATGGGAAAATCTCCTCACTGCAAACACAGGTGATATAATTAGCTGCAGCAGACACGGCAGTTGGAGCCTTAGCAACCAATAGGATTACTGCTTTCATTTTCACAGGGAGCAATGGTTGCTAGGGAAGCTGCCTCACAACATCCACAGTAATAACTGGTAGACCCCCTACTCCATCTATACAGGACATGTATATACAGGACCCCCTACTCCACCTATACAGTACATGTATACAGCACCCCCTACTCCATCTATACAGTACATGTATATACAGGACCCCCTACTCCATCTATACAGTACAAGTATACAGGACCCCCTACTCCATCTATACAGTACATGTATACAGGACCCCCTACTCCATCTATACAGTACATGTATATACAGGACCCCCTACTCCATCTATACAGTACATGTATATACAGGACCCCCTACTCCATCTATACAGTACATGTATATACAGGGCCCCCTACTCCATCTATACAGTACATGTATATACAGAACCCCCTACTCCATCTATACAGTACATGTATATACAGGACCCCCTACTCCATCTATACAGTACATGTATATACAGGACCCCCTACTCCATCTATACAGTACATGTATATACAGGACCCCCTACTCCATCTATACAGTACATGTATATACAGGACCCCCTACTCCATCTATACAGTACATGTATATACAGGGCCCCCTACTCCATCTATACAGTACATGTATATACAGGGCAACCTACTCCATCTATACAGTACATGTATATACAGGACCTCCTACTCCATCCACACAGTACATGTATATACAGGGCACAACAGGTATACGAAACTGTGACTGGGTAACACTGCCACACCAGACCTGACCAATACCGCCATACTGTGACTGGGTAACACCGCCACAAAAGACCTGACCAATACCGCCATACTGTGACTAGATAACACTGCCACACCAGACCTGACCAATACCGCCATACTGTGACTGGATAACACTGCCACACCAGACCTGACCAATACCGCCATACTGTGACTGGATAACACTGTCATACCAGACCTGACCAATACCGCCATACTGTGACTGGATAACACTGTCAAATAAGACCTGACCAATACCGCCATACTGTGAATGGATAACACCGCCACACCAGACCTGACCAATACCGCTATACTGTGCTGGATAACACTGTCATACCAGACCTGACCAATACTGCCATACTGTGAATGGATAACACCGCCACACCAGACCTGACCAATACCGCTATACTGTGCTGGATAACACTGTCATACCAGACCTGACCAATACTGCCATACTGTGATTGGATAACACTGCCATACCAGACCTGACCAATACCGCCATACTGTGCTGGATAACACTGTCATACCAGACCTGACCAATACCGCCATACTGTGACTGGATAACACTGCCATACCAGACCTAACCAATACCGGCAAAATGTGACTGGATAACACCGCTATACTAGACCTGACAAATACCACCATACCGTGACTGGATAACACCGCCACACCAGACCTGACCAATACCGCCATACTGTGACTGGATAACACCGCCATACCAGACATGACCAATACCGACACACTGTGACTGAATAAAACTGCCATACGGGTAAATACAACCCTGCAGGTATACAGGACACTACAGGTATACAGGACCCCAAAACTATACACTACAGGTGCACTGGACCTCCACAAAACTATATACTACAGGTATACAGGACCCCAAACTTTACACTACAGGTATACAGGACCACAAAACTATATACTACAGGTATACAGGACCTCCACCAACTATATACTTCAGGTATACAGGACCTCCACCAACTATGTACTACAGGTATACAGGACCCCAAACTATACACTACAGGTATACAGGACCCCAAAACTATACACTACAGGTATACAGGAACTCCACCAACTATATACTACAGGTATATAGGACCCCAAACTATACACTACAGGTATACAGGACCTCAAAACTACACTACAGGTATACAGGACCTACACCAACTCTATAATACAGGTATACAGCACCTTCACCAACTCTATACTACAAGTATACAGGACCCCAAATATACTACAGGTATATAGGAACTCCACCAGCTATATACTACAGGTATATAGGACCCCAAACTATACACTACAGGTATACAGGACCTCCACCAACTCTATACTATAGTTATACAGGACCCTCAAACTATTTACTACAGGTATACAGGACCCCCGAACTATATACTACAGGTATACAATACCTCCACCAATTATACACTACAGGTATCCAGGACCCTCAAACTATAAACTACAGGTATACAAGACCTCCACCAACTATACATTACAGGTATACAGCACCAACTATATACTACAGGTATACAGGACCCCCGAACTATACAGTACAGGAATACAGGACCTTCACCAACTGTACACTGCAGGTATACAGGACCTCCCTCAACTATACACTACAGGTATACAGCCCCCCTCAAATACACACTACAGGTATACAGGACCCCCCAACTATACACTATAGGTATACAGCTCCCCCAACTATGCACTACAGATATGCGAGACCCCTAAAAACTATACATTGTGGGCCACATGTATCATCCTGCGAACGGATGATTTTTGGCGGAAAGTGCCGATTTGCGTATTTTTTATACGCAAATGGCCGATTTGCGAATAAAATATTCGCAAATCGGCGCTTTCCGCTGAGTACGCCAGGGGGGCGGAAAGGGGGCGTGTAGTGGGCGGAACGGAGGGCGCGGACTCAGAGTCTGGGCGATTTTCCATCCGTTGCACCCAAATATACGCCGAAAACCTACTCCAGTCCTCAGCTGGCGTAGGTTTTTGGCGGTGCGCACCGGCGCGCACGGGATTTATGTAGAGGCAGTCCGGAGCTGCTGGGGCATTTTTAAGTCCGGCGTAAAAAACGCCGGACTTAATAAATGCCCCCCTGTGGGTATACAGAACCCCTCCAACTATACACTACAGGTATACACTAATTCCACTGATTAACTCAGATGAAACAATACCTTTAGCTTGGCCTCCTGGGCACCTTAGAACAAATCTAATTAACACTCTGACACTTTATACCTGGGCAGCGCCGGGTACATTTTCTAGTCTATATAATAAAAATTAAAGTCTGTCTTTCTGTCTGTCCGTCTGTCCCAAATAGACTTGCAAACGCCTGAACCGTTTGACCCCAAATTTGGCACATAGATACATAGGGTGCCCGGAAAGGTTTTAGCGAAGGTCCCGTTCCCGCCAGATGTACAGGAGGGGAGGGGGAGGGGAAAGAGCACCTCATAGAGATTATTGGGAAAATCTCCTCACTGCACACAGGAGATATTACCTGCAGCTTTGCCCAGAGGAAACGGCAGTTGGGTGCCTTAGCAACCAATAGGATTACTGCTTTCATTTTCACAGGGAGCAATGGTTGCTAGGGCAGCTGCCTCACAACATCCACAGAAATAACTGGTAGACCCCCTACTCCATCTATACAGTACATGTATATACAGGGCACTACAGGTATACCAAACTGTGACTGGGTAACACTGCCACACCAGACCTGACCAATACTGCTATACTGTGCTGGATAACACTGTCATACCAGACCTGACCAATACCGCCATACTGTGACTGGATAACACTGCCATACCAGACCTGACCAATACCGCCATACTGTGACTGGATAACACCTCCATACAAGACCTGACCAATACTGCCATACTGTGACTGGATAACACCGCCATACCAGACCTGACCAATACCGCCATACTGTGACTGGATAACACTGCCACACCAGACCTGACCAATACCGCCATACTTTGCTGGATAACACTGTCATACCAGACCTGACAAATACCGCCACACTGTGACTTGATAACACTGCCATACCAGACCTGACCAATACCGCCAAACTGTGACTGAGTAACACCGCCACACCAGACCTGACCAATTCCGACATACTGTGACTGGATAACACTGCCATACCAGACCTGACCAATACCGCCATACTGTGCTGGATAACACTGTCATACCACACCTGACCAATACCACCATACCATGACTGGATAACACCATCATATCAGACCTGACCAATACCGCCATACTGTAACTGGATAACACCGCTATACCAGATCTGACCAATACCACCATACCATGACTGGATAACACCGCCACACCAGACCTGACCAATACTACCATACTGTGGCTGGGTAACACTGTCATAACACACCTGACCAATACCACCATACTATGAATGGAAAAAACTTCTATACCAGACCTGACCAATACCGCCATACTGTAACTGGATAACACTGTCATACCACACCTGACCAATACCGCCATACTGTGACTGGATAACACTGCCATACCAAACCTGACCAATACTGCCATACTGTGACTGGATAACACTGCCATACCACACCTGACCATTACCGCCATACTTTGACTGGATAACACCACTATACCAGACCTGACCAATACCGCCATACTGTGACTGGATAACACCGCCATACCAGACATGACCAATACCGACACACTGTGACTAAATAACACTGCCATACCAGACCTGACCAATACCGCCATACTGTGACTGGATAACACTGCTATACCAGACCTGACCAATGCCGCCATACCCCCCTCGAAAAGACACCAGATTTTCTGGCAAGTCTGAACGGGAGGGTACTGCCACTCTGCAAGGTGCTACCCTACGCACCAGACCATGGGTGCCTAATGGTAAATACGACCCTACAGGTATACAGGACACTACAGGTATACAGGACCCCAAAACTATACAAAACTACAGGTGTACGGGACTTCCACCAATTATATAATAGAGGTATACAGGACCCCAAACTTTACACTACAGGTATACAGGACCACACAACTATACACTACAGGTATACAGGACCTCCACCAACTATATACTTCAGGTATACAGGACCTCCACCAACTATATACTACAGGTATACAGGACCTTCAAACTATGCACTACAGGTATACAGGACCCCCGAACTATATACTACAGGTATACAAGACCTCCACCAATTATACACTACAGGTATCCAGGACCCTCAAACTATAAACTACAGGTATACAAGACCTCCACCAACTATACATTACAGGTATACAGCACCAACTATATACTACAGGTATACAGGACCCCCAAACTATACAGTACAGGTATACAGGACCTTCACCAACTGTACACTGCAGGTATACAGGACTTCCCTCAACTATATACTACAGGTATACAGCCCCCCCCAACTACACACTACAGGTATACTATAGATATACAGCCCCCCAACTATGCACTACAGATATAAGAGACCCCTAAAAACTATACATTGTGGGTATACAGAACCCTTCCAACTATGCACTACAGGTATACACTAATTTCACTGATTAACTCAGATGAAACAATACCTTTAGCTTGGCCTCCTGGGCACCTTAGAACAAATCTAATTAACACACTGACACTTTATACCCGGGCAGCGCCGGGTACATTTTCTAGTATATAATATATTATGTAATCCCCCTTAACAAAATATAATAAACTCCTACAAATGAGATATGTGTTTTTGAAGGGGAGGCATTGTGCATTATATGTCACTAACCCCTTCCCTCTGCAGGATGTATCGGTACGTCCTGCAGCTGCTTTTGATAGCTGCGAAACGGCGTGATGCGGGACACAGCGCTGGAACCGAGGAGGTAAGGGGACGTCATTGTCCTCGTCCACCTCCCCCCCCGACCATACGCAAAAAAGCCCTCCAGCCCAAAGTACCCCTTTAACATGGGCCATAAAAAACGTGATCTATCTGCAATCCAATCAGCTCCTAAATCCTTGACAAACCTAGGTTTGCACTTTTTTTTTCTGAGATTCAACTTTGATGGGTTTGAGTGAATGCGCCGAGGGGGCATAGCCTTCTCATACATCTGAATTACCATGCAAGCAGTAATACATTAAGACCTGCATACAGATACGTAGCTCTACATAAATTACCTCTTTTGTCTTTCCTGCCAAGTGGAATCATATACTCAAATTTGGAAATAGTACTAATTGTGTTGCACACCCTGGGATCCATAAGACCCTTGACCTGCTTATTTACCATTACGGGTGCCCTACTCTACCTAAAGACTTTAAATCTGAGCTTACCCCTTCACCCCTATTACTGCCTCCAGAGCCAAAACTACCAGGCTTTTGCAACCCTTAAACATTCCAGATGTATCTTGGCAACATTTCCTAATAGGCTTCATAATGTTCTATGAATTGGGTAGTGATGGATCGTTTCTCCAAGATGGCACATTTTGTTCCCCTCCCTGCATTAGCAAAAATTTGTTGACAAGCTCTAGTACGGACCGTCCTTAATTTTCGCCGATCCGTAATTTGTATGGATGAAATGTCTGTAACCTCTGTGAAACTGTAAAAAAACACGAGTACTTTTTTAAACGATTCCCTCTTATTTACAATACAGATATATTATTATTTTACATTATTTTTTTACATAGTGTGAACCCGGCCAGAATGTGTGAACTACCTAAACCCTAAGATCTCCCTATGCAAAGACAGATTGGAATTAGAATTGCAGGAATATATCACACACCAGTAGAGATAAGCGAACCTCGAGCATGCTCGAGTCCATCCGAACCCGAACTTTCGGCATTTGATTAGCGGTGGCTGCTGAAATTGGATAAAGCCCTGAGGCTATGTGGAAAACATGGATATAGTCATCGGCTGTATCCATGTTTTCCAGACAACCTTAGAGCTTTATCCAAGTTCAGCAGCCCCCGCTAATCAAATGCCGAAAGTTCGGGTTCGGATGGACTCGAACCCGAACCCGGTTCGCTCATCTCTACACACCAGTGTTTAAAACACAACCACTTTTCTTGTGGAACCACATTGCAATACTTTTTCTTTCAAAGTGTAAACTGAATTTTGTTATGCTGCCAAAAGACACATTGACATAGAAGAGAGCAGGCGCCACATAAGAAATTGATGCTTTCACTGTCCGTCTACTAACTTTTAGTCACCGGCTTTTTTTTCCATCACTGCATTTCAAGAGCTATATTTATTTTTTCCATTGACATAGGTATATGAGAGCTTTTTTTCTGGCAATACAAGTAGCACAATTTTATGATTTTTTCTTACTAACCTTTTTATGTAGATTATCAGGGAGATTTATCTACAGGGGATTTTTCTGCGTGTGGTCTGCTATGCCAGTAATTGACTGGTGCAATTTACTATCAGGGATTCGACTGGTCTATTTTCTGTGGTGTATTTTTTTTGTCTCAGAATTGTCTTACTGGCCCAGATTTCAGGCTGTCTGAAGCTCACACTGTCTGTTTTTTTCCCCACAGCAACCAATCACAGATCAGGTTTGATATCTTAGTAAACGATGCTATAATGAAACCTGAGCTGGGATTGGTTGCTGTATGAAGGACCCCAAAATCTGAGTTTCAGACTACTTCAGAGTGATTTTTGGCAAAGTAAGAAAAAGACACACGTGAGCTGTACCAACAGACATACAGTATATTGAAAACATAACATCATGAAAAGGCTGTTTCCATCCTTTTAGCACAGTGTATTAGAGAAAAATTCTGTCATATTGTCATTTCAAGGATAAATGATTTTGAAGTACCCCAGCACACCTCCCCCCCTTGCAGCCACAATTCCCTCCCCCAACCATACACCCATTCCATCCAGCCACAATTGCCTAACCACAGCTAGAGATGATAGAACATCGGAAAATCTTAGGTTCTATCGAACTCGAACCTTGTTGAACCTTCCGCATTTGATTCCCGATGCCTTCCCGGTCCGTGGGGAAGGAGGAGACAGCCTGGGTACTGCCTGGAATTCCGGGATTCAGCCTAGGTAATAGGGAAGGCATCGGGAATCAAATGCGGAAGGTTCGACACGGTTCGAGTTCGATAGAACCTAAGATTTTCTGATGTTCGATCATCTCTAATCCCTGCCCCCCCGCAGCCACAATTGCTTACCCCCTTCCCAGGGACATGTGACAAACACCCCCCCCCCCCCTTCAAACCAAGCCACACACCCAAACACAATCACTTATCCTCCTACCACCTCACGACAGCCACAATCACCTACTCCCCCCACTCCAGCCACACACTCACCTCAGCCAGCCACAATTGACTTAAAGTTGGGTGACCTCCATCATACTGACTACAAGATGTTGGGAAAGCTGGGTGACCTCCATTATACTGACAAGATGCTGGGAAAGCTGGAATACCTCCATCATCCTGAGTTTAAGATGCTGGAAAAGCTTTGTGACCTCCATCATACTAAATAAAAGATGTTGGGAAAGCTGGGTGACCCCCATCATACTAAATATAAGATGCCGGAAAGCTGGGTGGCCTCGATCATACTGACTCCAAGATGCAGGGAAAGCTAGGATACCTCCATCATACTGATTATAAGATGATGTGAAAGCCGGATTACCTCCATTATACTGACAAGATGCTGGGAAAGCTGAGATACCTCTATCATCTTGAATATAAGATGTTGGGAAAGCTGGGTAACCCCCATCATACTGAATATAAGATGCTGGAAAGCTGTGTGGCCTCCATCATACTGACTCCAAGATGCTGGGAAAGCTAGGATACCTCCATTATACTGATTATAAGATAATGGGAATGCTGGATGACCTCCATTATACTGACAAGATGCTGGAAAAGCTGGGATACCTCAATCATCCTGAATATAAGATGCTGGGAAAGCTGGGTAACCCCCATCATACTGAATATAAGATGCTGAAAAACTGGGTGGCCTCCATAATACTGACTTCAAGATGGAGGGAAAGCTAGGATACCTCCATCATACTGATTATAAGGTGATGGGAACGCAGGGAGGCCTCCATCATGCTGAGTATAAGATGCTGGGAAAGCTAGGTGACCTTTGTCATACTCAGTATAAGAAGCTGGGAGAGCTGGATTACCTCTATTATTCTGACAACAAGATGCTGGGAAAGCTGGGTGAGTGACTATCCCACCTGCAGGCGGCAGAGGGGGTGGGACTTGCCATCACAGGGGCGTGTCTTGCCAGGGCTGGTGAGGAGAGGGTGCTCTGCGAGGAGGAGGAAGAAGGTATGGTGTCATATGGGAGGTAGGGGTTGTCTGGGGTGCTAAGTACAAATGCTAACGGAGGTCTAACGCATGCTGAGAGCTCCTCACACTACACTAGCTGGGTGCATTGCAGCCTGGAGGATGTGACCTAAACCTATTGCTGTCTGCAAAATTTTCGTGCTAACAACCCACCTACACTTTACTGTGGTGCTAGCAGCACTCATACACTATAGTACAGTACTGGAAACCAACAGAGAACAGTCTGTCCCCCAGGGGGGTAAGCCCCTGGGAGCCATACTGTAAGGGCCCTATAACACAGGACGATTATCATGCGGTTATATAATTCGAATTTAAATGACAATCGTTCTGTGTAATTGCAGGCAACGATTAAAAAATTGTTCATGTGTCTTTGATCTGAACCTAAAATCATTGTTAATCGTTCGCTATAATTGCGCATTGTTCATTGTTTAGCTGGAATCAGATGAAGTAAACGATCAAAGTCACGATCGCAGTGATGATCGTAACTAACGACTATAGTTCTGTGTAACGGTTTCAGGTTAACAATAAACAATCTCGTTTGCGATCATTTATCGTTAGTCGTTAAAGAAAAATGCTTTGTGTAATAGGAACCTAACTCCTGCAGGAGAATGTTAAAAAGCCAGACCCAAAGCAGAAGTTTTCTGCTTCTGGACAGGACACCCCATAGAGCAGAAAATCCCGTCTTTAGGAGGGGATTACCTCCTCCTGTATAGTAAGGAACAGTGCACTACGTATTGCTCCTTACTGTACAGTCTCAGAAGGTACGTAGTGATGCTATTGAACAGAGTGAACCAGGCTCCACATTAGGTGGTCTGCGAGCCATGTGTGATTATTTTAGACAGTCACACATGATAAATCATGTCTAATTTCAGGGTAATCTGAAGTAGGCATTATCAGCATATGTCTGGGGAAAAGGAGCAAAATTTTGCAACTTTTCTTATATTGGTAATATTTATTCTCTGGATCAGTATTTTTAATAGGCATATTAACAAGAAGACAATATGAGTCCGACTCCTTAACAACACTTTGAAGAAATATTTTCAGATAAAGTACACAAAGTGAGTACGATATAATCAGTTCCATGAAAAAAACAAAGGAGAGTCAGTGAAGACAAAGGAAAGGCATTCAAGATAAAACATTTGTAAAATAAACAGAGCACACTATGACTTTATGCTATCAAGATAAGAGCTTAACCCCTTAAGGACAGAGCCTTAAATGGCCTTAATAACAGAGACAAATTTTATGAATATGACCAGTGTCACTTTATTCATTAATAACTTCGGGATGCTTTTACCTATCCGACTGATTCTGAGATTGTTTTCTCGTGACATATTGTACTTTACATTTCTGGTAAATTGGAGTCGATACTCATAACGAATCTTTATGAAAAAACCCCAAATAATGTGAAAAAATGTGAAAAACTGCATTTTTCCAACTTTGAAACTTTTTTGCGTATACAGAAAGTGGTTATACCACATAAATTATATATTAAATAGCATAAGCAACATGTCTACTTTATGGTGGCGGCATTTATTAAACGATCTTTCATTTTTTTTAGACAATAGGAAGCTTAAAACATTAGCAGCAAATTTCCAAATTTTCAGTAAAATTTCAAAATCAGATATTTTTAGGGACCTGTTCAGGTTTAAAGTGTATTTGAGGGGCCTGTATGTTAGAAAGCCCCACAAAGCACCCCATTTCAGAAACTGCACCCCCCACACTCTGCAAAAGCATATCCATAAAGTGTTTTAACCCTTTAGGGGAGTCACAGAAATAAAAGCTAAGTGTGTAAGAAATTTGAAAATTTTAATTTTCTGTGCAGAGATTTTATTGTAATCCAATATTTTTCATAATTATAAACCTATTACCAGAAAAACACACCCCAATAATTATTGTCCCGTTTCTGCAGTTTATAGAAATACCCCATATGTGGCCCTATTGCGCTATTTGACGCAACCACAAGCCTCAGATACAAAGAAGCGCCTAGTGAATTTCAACGCCTCCGTTATATTTGGTCATTTCTGACTGTACCACTTCAGGTTGGCAGAGGCTCTGGGGTGCCAAAACCTAAAAAACACCCCTAAAAGGAAACCATTTAGAAAACTACACCCCTCAAGGAATGTAACAAGGGGTGCGGTGAGCATTTAGACCCCACATGTGCTTCACAGATTTTCCGAACAATATGGCGTGAAAAAAGAAAAATTTATTTTTTACACTAAAACATTGTTATAGCCTTCAATTTTTCATTTTCTTAAAGGGATAAGAGGGAAAAAAGACATAAAATGTGTAGAGCAGTTTCTCCCGAGTACAGAACTACCCCACATGTGGAGATAAAGTGCCAAGGGGGCGCAGGACGAGCCTCCAAAGGGAAGGAGCGCCAATTGGCTTTTGGAAGCTGAATTTCACTGGAAAGGATTTCAAGGGCCATGTCGCATTTACAGAGCCCTCGTGCTGCCAAGACACTGGAAACCCCCCACAAGTGACCCCATTCTGGAAACTACACCCCTCAAGGAATCTAACAAGGGGCACAGTGAGCATATGGACCCCACTGGTGACGGGCACAAATGTGGAACAATGTGACGTAAAAGTAAAAAATTTCATTTTTTCACTTTCATGGCACAAATGTGCCCATCATCAAGGGGTCCATATCCTCACTGCACCCCTTGTTAGATTCCTTGAGGGGTGCAGTTTCCAGAATGGGGTCACTTGTGGGGGGTTTCCAGTGTTTTGGCAGCACGAGGGCTCTGTAAATGCGACATGGCGTTCATCATCCATTCTAGCCAAATCCAACCTCCAAAATCCAATTGGCGCTCCTTCCCTTCGGAGGCTTGCCCTGCGCCCACACGGCGCTTTATGTCCACATGTGGGGTATTTACGGACTGGGGGGAAATTGCTCTACACATATTGTGTGTTTTTTTCTCTTTTAACCCCTTGTGAAAATGATAAATTCAAGGCTAAACCAACATTATAGTGTAAAAAATGTAATATTTCATTTTCACGCCACATTGTTCCACATTTGTGCCCATCACCAGTGGGGTCCATATGCTCACTACACCCCTTGTTACATTCCTTGAGGGGTGTAGTTTCCATAATGGGGTCACTTGTGGGGGGTTTCAACTGTCTTGGCAACACAGAGGCCTTTTGAATGCAACATGGCCCCTCGAAATCCATTCCATCCAAATCCAGCTTCAAAAACGAAATGGCGCTCCTTCCCTTCGGAGGCTTACCCTGCACCCGCATGGCGCTTTATGTCCACATGTAGGGTATTTCCATACTCAGGGGAAATTGCTCTACACATTTATTGTTTTTTTTTATCTTTTAGCCCCTTGTGAAAATGAAAAAATCATGACAAGATTAATGATTTAGAGTAAAAATTTTACAAAAATTACACTAAATGTTGGTCTAGCCTTGATTTTTTTCCATTTCCACAAGGGGTTAAAAAAAAATGAACACAAAACGTGTAGGGTAGTTTCCCCTGAGTACGAAAATACCCCACATTTGAACATAATGTGCCATATGGGCACAGGGCAAGCCACCAAAGGGACAGAGCGCCATTTAGAGGCTGGAATAGAGGATGGAGGCCATGTCGCAATTACAAAGCTCCTGTGCTGCCAGGTCAGTAGAAACCCCCGACAAGTGATCCCATTCTGGAAACTACACCCCATAAGGAATCTAACAAGGGGTGCAGTGAGGATATGGACCCCACTGGTGACAGTCACCTACGTAGAACATGTGCCGAGAAAATAAAAAATACCATTTTTTTCATTTTCACGTCCCAAATGTGGCCATCACCAGGGGGCCATATCCCCGCTGCCCCCCTTGTTAGATTCCTTATCGGGTGTAGTTTCCAGAATAAGGTCACTTGTGGGGGGTTTCTACTGTCCTGGCCGCACAGAGGCTTTGTAATTGCATCATGGCATCCTCTAATGGGAATGGCGGCCATACCTACTTAGCTGAGAAAAAGGGACAATTCTAATTTATTTTGGGGGTATTAGGCCAATTATTAGTTTATAAGGTTGGAAATGACAGGTGTCCATCAAACTCAACCTGTGTTGATCCAGAGGAAGGCAAAAAACCCTCGTGAGGCAGACGACAGTAGCCTCATCACAGGGGAAAAATTCCTTCCCGACTCCATAATGGCGATCAGAATAATCCCTGGACCAACGTGACTCCTGAAATAGGAATAAGGGACAGAATTTAGATAATGTAGAACTCCAATGACGTGTGGTGCGCCGTGGAGCGATCCAGTATGCAGAGGCCCCCTGTTACGCCACACTCTGCGCTTCTTCTGGGGTCTCCTGTTTTTCAGTGTGGGGGACGTCACCTGGAAAATGTTGTCCTGGTGCGATACGGGGTCCCTCATATCCAGAAGCGCTGGGTCCGCTCCATGGCTGCTAAATATTAGGGCTCTATTATTGCTTCTGATATTTTCGGATCGTGCCGCAAGCTACAGTAGCTCTAACAGCGAGGGACCAGAAGAGGGGGAGCTGGTATAAAGGTTATCCCCGTACAGGTGGTGACCTCTATCCAGCAGTGGGAAGATCAATTCCCGGACGATATTTCCACTTGTTCCGAGGATGGGGGGGGGGAGGGGGCATCTGGGGGCTGAATTCGGGTGTCCCTTCCTACATACACTCTAAGGGTACGTGCACACTGCGGAATCGCGACAGATAACCCTTCGTGCATTCCACAGCTGGCACCCACCGGCGGACTGATGCGGGCGCACGTCTCCGTCCGTGTCATAGACTCCATTCTATGCACGGGCGGATTCTGCTCTCCGTCCAACGTGTTCATTCTTTGGATGGAAAATGGAATCCGCTCGTGCATAGAATGGAGTCTATGACACGGGTAGAGACATGCGCCCGCATCAGTCCGCCGGCGGGTGCCAGCTGCGGAATGCACGAAGGGTTATCCTTCGCCATTCCACAGTGTGCACGTACCCTAAATCTGTAAGTGTACCCAGAGGTACGCTCACAGAGTTTGGAGAATTTCACGCCATACCGTCATCTCTTATTGGGATGGTACTGGCGGAAAAGACGTGTCTGGGGGGCAGCGTACGCTACGCTACCCCAGACACATCACTGGATGATGAGGAGGATGAGGATGAATGGAGGAAAGAAGGATCCCCCCCATTCATCCTCACTGGCTGTTTCGGTGTCGGAGGCAATAATAACGTATCCCTCTGACGCCGAAAACACCCTGGGGGCCATCTTTATATGGGGATTGGTATATGGGGTATGTAGTGGTGTAGTGTCAAACTTTATTCAATGTAGTGTGGTGTAATGTAGTGTTTTTTACGTGTTTTTTTTACAGTAAGTATAAAAAAAAATCCTACGCCAACAAAGGAGTTGCTGATAAATGCCGCACTTATGTGCGGCACTGATCAGCAGACCGTGGCAGTAGAATATAGAAAAAAAACACCCTACGCCAAAAAGGAGGAGTTGCTGATTAGCAGCGCACTTTCATGCGATGCTGATCAACACTCAGCGGCGATAGGGTGCGGAAAATAGAAAAAAATAAAATTTTGAAAAAAAAAAAAACTTTTTCTACATTCTGAACATCCCTGTAGCTGCTGATAAGTGTATTACACATATCAGCCGCTAGAGGGCAGCAGAGCGCAAAATCTGGAAAATGACGAGGCTGGAGCCGAAAATAGCCGAAAGAAGACGACGGGGACCGCCGGAAAGATCCGAAGACGCGCCGGAAAGACGGACGACGCAGCGAACCCGGAAGACGCCGATCAGGACCCCGGGACAGGTGAGTAATGTACAAATACCTGCTCTGGACCCCTCAGCTACCTAGCTGAGGGGTCCAGGGCAGGTATTTTTTATTTTGTGGGACTCTGATCGCCGTGCCACCGGCCGGCCGTTCACGGCGATCGGGCCGGTGGCACGGTGACCACCATTACTTTTTACAGTAATGGCGGTCGGTGCCGTCCTCGGACAGCACCGACCGCCATTTTTTTCCGGGTCATCGGGTCACCGATGACCCGGAAAGGTTCCGATCGCCGCTATTGGCTGATCTGAATTGATCAGCCTATAGCGGCGATCGTAAGCACGGGGGGTGTTAACCACCCCCCGTGCCGAGAAGCTAAGATGGCCTGCTATGATTTATAGTAGGCCATCTTCCCCGATCGCTGTGTGCGAACACGCAGCGATCGGGGAAACATCGGGCGTAAATTTACGCCCTGATGCGCCAAGTACCAGGGCGCGAGGGCGTAAGTTTACGCCCGATGTCGTTAAGGGGTTAAAGTCCTATACACGATTGTATCAAACTGAATAAATTATGAGGCAGTACGACACAATGTAAATGAACTTTATTGTTTTTTATCGTAAGATTTAAAATTACTATTGTAATGTTTTATAACCCCCATTCACATTAAAGAAAAGTTGGTTGATTCTTGTTCTTCCTAGTCTGTTTAGCAGACTTTTCTAGCGACGGTTTTGATGTGTTTGTTATTTTCTTCTCTTTTTTGGGGGGAGGGAGGAAGTTATGCCAAAAAATCACACAAAGAAACGCTCGCAACTGCCGCTTTACTCATATAAAGCAATGTGACATTATTGCCATGAAAAAATGCACCTTTTTAAGCCCCAATACTACCACTGGTGCACCTGTCATAGTTTAGCTGTTTTAGTGCGGTTCATATAGGGTTCGTTTAGTACATACTCAACTTTTATGTCCAAAAATTGCGAACCTGTCAAACCGAAAAGTTCGCTCACCTCATCTGCTGTACACGCAAGAAAAAACCCTGAGGCCAGTGAGTGGCATTTCCAACAGGAAACAGCGGGGAGTCACATACACAATGTACTAGATGTGATCGCAGCACTTCAAGTGGTAATAATTTTTTTTTTAGGCCCAGCTTCTACTAACCTGTTAGTGACCGCCAATACGCCTTTTCACAGCGGTTACTAATGGTCTTTATTCCGATATATACACCTTTTTACAGCGTATGTATCGGAAAGGCTCTGCTGCGCTGATCTCCCCTTTAACTACTTAGCATGGAGAATCTGTTCTGGGTAGTTTAACCCGTTAAATGCTGCTGTCAAATCATGAAAGCGGCATTTAATGTGTACCGGTGGCACGTGAGCGGGTACTCACTTGATCGGAGGTCCCGCGCTGAGGTCCAGACTCCTGATTAATGATGAGCGAGTACTAAAATGCTCGGGTGCTCGTTACTTGAGACGAATATCTCCCGATACTCGAGTGCTCGTTTCAAGTAACAAACCCCATTGAAGTGAATGGGAAACATTTTTGCAGGGGACCCAAGTTCGGTAGCGGAAAGGTCGTGTGAAAACCTGTCAACCTCAGAAAATTATGAAAACACCAAGGAAATGGACAGGAAACAGCAGGGGAGGCATGTATGCATGCCTCTGAGGTTGCCTAATTGCACCATTATGCAAAATTCTGGGCAACAGCTGTGGGATACAATCTGTTGGTGGCTGCACCTATACACACTCTGTGACACCCCCTTTACACTGAACAAACAGTAGTGAACTTAGATATGCCTTGCAAAAGAAATACAGAAATCAGAAAATATAGTAGAGGCAGGGCCATCTTAACAGCATTATGGGCCCCACCCCCCGCGGCCGCCGCCATCAAAACCCCCCATCTTTGCGACCCCGCCCCTAGCCAGTACAATTACGTACAATAAAAAATACAAATTATTGTTAACATAAACTTTAATTCACAACACAATCTGTCAGCAGCGCAAAAACAAAAAATAACCGTGCGTGCATGCCTCACCAAACCAGACCAGGTTGGCTTCAAAGTATCCAAAAAACGCAATGGAGACAGCACTTCCAACAGCAATCTGCAGGGTTTATTGTCACACCAGTGCAACATGTCTCATCTATACAGAGGGGCAACAACATGACTATTATATATGAGAACCATGTTGTCTCCCTGTATGTATACTGTATAATACAATATACAGGGAAACAACATGGCTTATATATAGAGAAGAGCAAAACAACATGTCTCATATATACAGAGGGGCAACAACATGACTATTATATTATATATGAACCATGTTGTTTCCCTGTATACAGAATACAGGGAAACAACATGGTTCATATATAATATAATAGTCATGTTGTTGCTCCTCTGTCTATATGAGACTTGTTGTTTTGCCCTTCTCTATATATATATGCCAGATAACAAGCAACAAATATTACCACCGCATACTGACTAACACCACCGCTGCTACTGACTAATCCACTGTACACAGATCACTATCACCTCATCCAGTCATATAGAGGTACCCAGCTCTACACAGGTTCTGTACACCATATACATTACAGTGCAGATACATCAAGTGACTAACATGGGACGTCTTCTCTGATCGGAGTTCTTCCCTTTTCATCTTCTTTTCCATTTGCCCTGTGCCGTTATGAGAACTTCTCCGAGCCACGAATCCACAGAATCTGCCAGACAGACATATTAGGCTCCACACTCTGTCACCATCCTCATCTCTATACACACTGCACATCTGTATTGGCCCCTTATAGATAGCTCCCCCTGTATTACCCCCTTATAGATGGCTCCCCCCTGTATTACCCCCTTATAGATGGCTCCCCCTGTATCCCCCCGTATAGATGGCTCCCCCTGTATTACCCCCTTATAGATGGCTCCCCCCTGTATCCCCCCCCTTATAGATGGCTCCCCCCTGTATCCCCCCCTATAGATGGCTCCCCCCTGTATCCCCCCCTATACATGGCTCCCCCCTGTATCCCCCCTATAGATGGCTCCCCCCCTGTTTCCCCCCTATAGATGGCTCCCCCCTGTATCCCCCCCTATAGATGGTTCCCCCTGTATCCCCCCTATAGATGGCTCCCCCGTATTCCACACCTATAGATGGCTCCCCCTGTATCCCCCTTATAGATGGCTTCCCCCTGTATCCCCCCTATAGATGGCTCCCCCCTGTATCCCCCCCTATACATGGCTCCCCCCTGTATCCCCCCTATAGATGGCTCCCCCCTGTATCCCCCCTATAGATGGCTCCCCCCTGTATCCCCCCTATAGATGGCTCCCCCCTGTATCCCCCCCTATAGATGGCTCCCCCTGTATCCCCCCTATAGATGGCTCCCCCGTATTCCACACCTATAGATGGCTCCCCCTGTATCCCCCCTATAGATGGCTTCCCCCTGTATCCCCCCTATAGATGGCTCCCCCTGTAT
This sequence comes from Dendropsophus ebraccatus, assembly GCF_027789765.1. Lineage (NCBI taxonomy): Eukaryota > Metazoa > Chordata > Amphibia > Anura > Hylidae > Dendropsophus > Dendropsophus ebraccatus. The sequence goes on along the minus strand of NC_091457.1, from coordinate 39,745,264 downwards.
CCCCCCTATAGATGGCTCCCCCTGTATTCCCCCCTATAGATGGCTCCCCCCTGTATCCCCCCTATAGATGGCTCCCCCCTGTATCCCCCCCTATAGATGGCTCCCCCCTGTATCCCCCCTATAGATGGCTCCCCCCTGTATCCCCCTATAAATGGCTCCCCCTGTATCCCCCTATAGATGGCTCCCCCCTGTATCCCCCCCTATAGATGACTCCCCCTGTATCCCCCCTATAGATGGCTCCCCCATATTCCCCCCTTATAGATGGCTCCCCCTGTATCCCCCCTATAGATGGCTCCCCCCTGTATCCCCCCTATAGATGGCTACCCCCTGTATCCCCCCCTATAGATGGCTCCCCCGTATTCCCCCCTTATAGATGGCTCCCCCCTGCACAGCAGATAAAAAAAACAAACACCCAACTCACCTACCAGCGCTCCCCCGTCGCTGCTTCCTCTCCTGCCCATGGCTGATGCGTCGCTCCCTGGGGGATTCTCAGGGAGCGCACACATCCGGAAGCTCAGTGTGCGCCCAGGCCGGGACTTCCGGTACAGGAAGCCCCAGCGACGCGCACTGAGGTTCCTGATGCGTGCGCTCCCGGACAATCCCCCAGGGAGCGACGCATCAGCCGGGGCCGTATTTCCTCTTGCGACCGCAAGCAAGAAAGTGCTTGCGGTCGCCAGAGAAGGGGAAGGGGAGGGGGGCGCGCACGGCCGTTTTACCCATTGGGCATGGAAGGCGGCTGCCCGGGGACCCTAGGACGCAAGGGGCCCCGGGCAGCCGCCTACCATGCCCAATGGGTAAGACGGCCCTGAGTAGAGGGCCCAATAAAATAGTACTGAGCACTTCTTAGGGGTCTGTATGCAACACCTAATGTCCCCTTTCTGTCAGCAGCCAGCAGTCTGTAGTAATACAATTTAAAAACTACCTTCAATGTCTTTTCCCCCCTCCACCCCCCACCAGGAAGTGTCCTAACTCACACAGAACTAATGACTGCTGTCACCGTCACCAGGCAGCTCCTTCTTGTGAGGATGAGTCATCAGCAGGAGGGCTGCTCTAGGTCCTGTTACAGCAGCCCCCCCCCTCCCCAGTCCAAGTGATGGCTTGCAGTTGTTCAGCCAATGGGAGCTGAGCAAGCTGAGTCACCTGACAAGGCAGGGGAGGGGGGAGGCTAGTGTAACAGGAGAAGGAGCTGAGAGAAGAGCTTGGTGACGGTGACGACAGTCATTAGGTCTGTGTGAGTTAGGACACTTCCTGATGGGGGGTGGAGGGGAGAAAAGGCAGGGAAGGGAGGCAGATAGGTGATTGAAGCATATTACAGAGTTATATAACTTTGTAATGTGCTTTAATTACTGGGAAAAAGCACTTGTCCTTTAATGAATTTGAAAATGGCAGCATTAAAAAGTATAAGTTATCCCACAAAAAAAATAAGACCTAATATGACTATATGTGCAAAAATAAAACAACGCTGCGACTCTTGGAAGGCAACAATGAAAAAAAGTATGAAAATGGCTTGGTCATTGAAGACCCAAAATAGGCCGGTCACTAAGGGGGTTATTTTTAAACTAATTAACTATTTGGTACTACTGTCTCCTACTATATTACTAGAGATGAGCGGACCGCTGGACTTTTGGTCCGACAGCATAGGCGCTCTCTCGTTAGGGAATTCACCATGGATTCCCTGGAATATCCTGGCCACATATTCCCGGGAGCGCAACTAGATGACAGGCATAATGAGAGAGTGAACTGCTATCGGACCAAAAGTCCGAACAGTTCGCTAATCTCTATATATTACCGGTATAAAAGTTCCAACTGTGTCTCTACTCTATTGAAATATCAACCATGTCAGGCTGAACAGAACGCAGAGAAATAGTTTGTGTGAGCTAATGATTTTTCAATCATGCTAGAATTTTTTTTTTATACACATTACTTAAAATGTAAAGTTTGAATTTAAAAAGTGTCCTTTTCAACTGATTTTTAAACCAGATCAAAACTGTTTCAGTAGATTGCATTTTATTTTTACCAACTTGACAAAAATGTGTCACCATGGAGAAGATCAGGAGTAGTGATGAGCGAACATGCTCGTCCAAGCTTGGTACTCTATCGAGTATTAGGGTACTCGATGGTAATCGCGATACTCGAGAAAATCTCATCATCCGTTTCCTGTAAGTTTGGGTGCAATTTCTCAGCGTATAAACATGCAGGAGACTCTTTGGTACATCCTGCGATCACGTGGGACCCTTACATGTTGATAACAGCGATTTTTTTGGCCAGATCAGAAGACCCTGACATATAAAAATCACGGCCCGTAGTGCTCACTTCAGACGTAAGCTGGAAGAGATTAGGGACAGAGCTGCTGCTGGTCAGGGAGAGCGTTAGGGAGGGAATTAGCGTTCCAGTAGGCAGGGAATACTAGGGAAACAACCAAACGGCCCTTGTAAGGGCTTCAAATAGTTTTTAATTTGTATTACTACAGACTGCTGGCTGGGATCTGCAGTGCAGCTACCACGATTTCAGCAGCACATTGTGGTGATCGGCTGCTGGCAGAAAGGGGACATTAGGTGTTGCATACAGACCCCTAAAAAGTGCTCAGTACCTTTTTATGATTTTGTGGCTGGTGGTGCTGCTGTCGTAGATTGTATTGCTGTGATTTGTAGTACACCTGCATAAAACTTCACTGCTCATTGTCCAGTGTAACAGGTGCCAGGACCGGCCTTAGGGTAGATGGCGCCCTGTGGGAAACTTTCTTTTGGCGCCCCCCCTGTTGATATCCCCAAAAGTAACATAGACTATCTATCTCTCTTTGTATCTCTATATCTATCTATCTAGGTATCTACCTATCAATCTACAGTATCTATCTAGCTGGGTGACTTCTATCATACTGAGTACTATACAGTATGCTGGGAAAGCTGGGTAATCTCCATTATACTGCCTACTATACAAGATGCTAGGAAAGCTGTGTGACCTCTATCATACTCAGTGTAAGATACAAGAAAAGCTGGGTGACCTCCATCATACTTACTACAAGATGCTAGGAAAGCTGGGTGACATTCATCATACTGACTTCAAGATGCTGGAAAGCTGTGTGACCTCTATCATACTCAGTGTAAGATACAAGAAAAGCTGGGTGACCTCCATCATACTTACTACAAGATGCTAGGAAAGCTGGGTGACATTCATCATAATGACTACAGGATGCTGGGAAAGCTGGGTGACATTCATCATAATGACTACAGGATGCTGGGAAAGCTTGGTGACCTTCATCATACTGACTACAGGGTGCTGGGAAAGCTGGTGACCCCCATCTTACTGAGTATAAGATACTAGGAAAGCTGGGTGACCTCCATCATACTTACTACAAGATACTGGGAAAGCTGGGTGACCCTCATCATACTGAGTACAGGATACTGGGAAAGCTGGGTCACCTCCATCATACTTACTACAAGATGCTGGGAAAGCTGTGAGACCTCTATCATACTGACTACAAGATACTGGGAAAGCTGGGTGACCTCCATCATACTGACTACAAGATACTGGGAAAGCTGGGTGACCTCCATCATACTGACAAGATGCTGGAAAGCTGTGTGACCTCTATCATACTGACTACAAGATGCTGGAAAGCTGGGTGACCTCCATTATACTGAGTATAACATACTAGGAAAGCTGGGTGACCTCCATCATACTTACTACAGGATGCTAGGAAAGCTGGGTGACCTTCATCATACTTACTATAGGATGCTGGAAAAGCTGGGTGACCTCCATCATACTTACTACAAGATGCTAGGAAAGCTGGGTGACCTCCGTCATACTGACTACAAGATACTGGAAAGCTGGTGACCTCCATCATACTGAGTATATGATGGTGGGAAAGCTGGGTGACCTCCATCATACTGACTACAAGATACTGGGAAAGCAGGGTGACTTCCATCATACTGACTACAAGATACTGGGAAAGCTGGTGACCTCCATCATACTGAGTATAAGATGCTGGAAAGCTGGGTGACCTCCATCATACTGAGCATAAGATGCTGGAAAGCTGGGTGACCTCCATCATACTGAGTATAAGATACTGTATCAGCACCACAGCAGACACGTTGCGGCTTCAGCACATACAGGATAACGTGGCGCACAGACTCCCGCCATAACACAGAGAGCCAGTAACCTAGAAACGGCGCTGCGTGACCTCCATGTCTATCATCAGGCCTTGGAGATCGCCGCTCCTGGTGACCAATCAGTGAGCTCTCAGTATCACCCCCTCATGGCTCCTCACGCAACCGTCCTGGCTACTCGGTACCTCAGCTCCTGGGAGCTGCCACTGCCATACAGGAAGATGACTCCACACTGACAGAGATTAACGTAAAATTTTTGATTTAAATGGAGAGTCACCGAGGGGGTCACGAGTGACTGCGGCAAAGAATCCCGAGGTCAGAGGGGAATTAAAGGGATTATTGTATGAAAAGTTCTGGAACTCTCTAATAGTTGCAGTTCTTTCCAGTGTCTCTGCTGTCTGTCAGGGAATAGAGTAGAGAGGGAATAGGATTTCATTTAATTTGCTTAAAAATAAAACAGCACCGCTCCAGGTTGTTTGTTGTATTGCAGCTCAGCCCCAGAGAAGAGACTAGAGGGAGCTGCAATACCTGGTGTCACCTGTGCACAGGGGTGGCGCTGTGTGCTGGAGGAAAGCAGCCATGTTTCTCTAATGCTGTACAATCCTCCTAATGTCTGAGATTCCCAACCACATCAGTGTCCACATAACATTATGGAGGTCGGTCAGGTAGAGATACAGATGGGGGTCTGGAAGGAGATAGGAGGAGGCACAGAGGATGACATGGTGAGGGGGACCCAGATAATCTCATGGCCACACTTCAAGGAGAGTGCACTCTGCAAGGAGAGAGTCCGTATTCGCGGTACACGCCGGGGGTGGGGCTTATCAGCGGGAGGCGGGGCTTACCGGGACTTACCCGGAACTGACTTTAGGAGCGCCCCAAAACAACCACTGTGCTCGGAGGGTGAGCGGACAGCTAGGGGGGCGCTCTGGCAGACAGATTGAACGCCTGTCTGCCAGAGCAGTTAGATGTGCAGCTGTCTGCCAGAACGCCCCCCAGCTGGCCAGGAGTGATGCGCCCTGTGCAAACGCACAGGTCGCACACCCCAAAGGCCGGCCCTGACAGGTGCCATAGACCACAGATCACCACTTACACAAAGACTCTATAGACAGCCTCCAAATACTAGTGTGACACTGACCACCAGTATATTTGCTGATATCTGTATTTCTTACTCAAGGCATATCAAAGCTCACTACTGATTGCCCAGTGTAAGGGGGTGTCACACAGTAGTGTATAGCTGCAGCCACCACCAGATTGTATACCACAGCCTCCCATAAACTAGTGAGACCACTAGTATATTTGCTGATATCTGTATTTCTTACTCAAGGCATATCAAAGCTCACTACTGATTGCCCAGTGTAAGGGGGTGTCACACAGTAGTGTATAGCTGCAGCCACCACCAGATTGTATACCACAGCCTCCCATAAACTAGTGGGACCACTAGTATATTTGCTGATTTCTGAATTTACTACTCAAGGCATATCTTAGCTCACTACAGGTTGCCCTATGTAAGGGGATTAGGGATGGTCCTTCTTATGAACCCGAACGCTTGGCAGCAGATTCTTGCTGTCTGCCCGCTCCGTGGAGCGGGTGGATACAGCGGGAGGAACGCCTGGAAAACTGGGATACAGCCTATGGCTATGGCTGTATCCCAGTTTTCCAGGCGGTCCCCCCGCTGGATCCGCCCGCTCCACGGAGCGGGCAGACAGCGGCGATCATTACCGAGGGTTCGGGTTCGTACGAACCCGAACCAAACTCGGTTCGGACCATCCTTAAAGGGGATGTCACGCAGTGTATAGGTGCAGCAACAAATTGTATACCACAGCCTCTGAAAAACTAGTGTGACCACCAGTATATTTTATGATTTCTGTATTTCCTACTGAGGGCATATCCAAGCTCACTGCTAATTGCCCTGTGTAAGTGCTGCTATACACCATATAGCAGCACTTACACACAGACTCTATACAACTACCTCGAAAAGTAGTCTGAGTAATATATTTTCTTGGCTTGCTGTGATCTGTAGTGCAGCTATCTCAGTCTTGACTGTGCAGTGTTCATAAAATGGTGAAGCCCAGGGGAAAGGGTCGAGGACGAGGGCGTGGGGTTCCAAGCGATGCAGTGGGCAGAGACCGTGATTCTGGGTAGGGTGACACAGCAGAACCCGTTAAGGAGGGAGCAGTGGCACACCGCAGACATTCAATCCCTAGCTTCTTCTCGCAAATTACGTGGTCTCAGGGTACGCCACTATTGAAACCGCAGCAGTGTGAACAGGTGCTGACGTAGATTGCGGATAATGTGTCCAGTAACTTATCCACCACCCATTCTTCCATGCAGTCCACCCACGCTAGCCAAGGGAGTGGAACCCTTGCTCCAGAAGCTCAGCCTCCTTCCCCACAGCCTGGCCCCTCCAGGGAAAGGAGGGATTTAGAATTGGAGAAAGTGCTGTTGGATGAGGACAAGGTGACTGACCCGAGCTGGGTGGATAAGCCTAGTGACAGTGCTTCTGAGGAGGAGTCAAGTTCAGCCACAAGACAGGTTGGAAGAGGAAGAGGGGTGGGCAGAGGGAAAAGCAGGGACAGAGCAAGTAGATCAGCAACTGTTTCACGGAGTCAAACTCCCATGGCCAGGGCTAGATGTTCGCAAGTCTGGAGGTTCTTTAAAGAAACTGCGGATGACCGACGGACTGTAGTGTGTGACATGTGCCACGACAGGATCAGGATGGCATCCACCTCTACCAGGCTAACCACTACCAGCATGCGTAGGCATATGAGTGCTAAACCCCCCACTCAGTGGAACCAAGGCCGTTCACTTAGTTAGTGCTCCTTCCCCTGTGTCACATGCTGGCTCTGCCAGTCCCCCCGCCCAGGCCCCAGGCACGAGCGCCTCCCATCCTACACCCACCCCTCCACCTCCACTATGCTCAAAGTCAAACTCAAAGTCAGACTCCAGACTGCTGGCTGGGACATGCAGTGCAGCTACCAAGATTTTAGCAGCACACTATGGTGATCGGCTGCTGGCAGAGAGGGGACAGCAGGTGTTACATACAGACCCCTAATAAGTCCTCAGTACTATTATATTATTACTATTATATAGTATATGTCACCATCTTTAACAGGGCAATTAGCAGTGAGCTTGGATGTGACTGCAGTCATAAATGAAGAAATAAGAAAATATACTGGTCACACTAGTTTCTGCAGGTTGTCGTATATAATCTGTGGGTACTGCAGCTATATAGTATATGCCACCATCTTTCACAGGGCAATTAGCATTGAGCTTGGATGTGACTCCCCACCTCTCCCCACCACTGATTCGATTTTGAGTTTGACTTGGAGGTGCTGGGCTGCCCTGCCCCTAGCGTGTTGTCAGAGCAGGTCTTCAGTGCAGCTGGTGGCATCATCAGTCACTAATAAGAGCACCTGCCTGTCAACTGACAGCGCTGACAGGCTGACATTTATTAATTTTCTTATTTCTTTATTTCTTATTGCAGCCATATCCAAGCTCACTGCTAATTACTCTGTGTAATTAGCAGTGAGCTTGGTTGCGTGTGACCACGGGCTGAACCTGGTGGTGGCTCTGCAACTCGACAGCCTCACACATGTACCATGCCATGTTACGGGTGTCCTCTGCCGTCCTTTCACCAGTACCTTCTACCTTCCTTGGATGTTGTAGCCGTTTTGAAGGCAGGATTGACCATGACCAGGTCTTTTTAATAAAATTCCGGGGCCTCTTAAAAAGACTGTATTGTATTACCCTGTGTAATTAGCAGTGAGCTTGGTTGCTTGTGACAACTGGAGGAACATGGTGGCGGCTCTGCAACTCGGCAGCCTCACACATGTACCATGCCTGGCCCAAACCTTCAACCTAGTGTTGGTGCAGTTCCTTAAAACCTACCCCAATTTGGCTGACTTGCTCACCAAGGTGCAGCGAATCTCTGCGCATTTCCGCAAGTCAACCGGGGAAAGTTACCTCAACTGCTACAGTCAAATTCAAAGTCAAATTCAAACTCAAAACAGCGGTGGAGGGAGAAGTGATGAGTCACATGATGCAGGGAATGTTATCCCAACTGTGGATGTCATCTTACAAGTGTCCTCTGCCGTCCTTTCACCAGTATCTTCTACCTTCCTTGGATGTTGTAGCCATTTTGAAGACAGGATTGACCAGGCCTTTCTCCAGTAGCTTATACCTTCCTTAGATGTTGTTGTAGCCTTTTTGAAGGCAGGGTTGACCAGGCCTTTCACCAGTACCTTCTACCTTCCTTGGATGTTTTAGCCGTTTTGAAGGCAGGATTGACCAGGCCTTTCACCAGTAGCTTCTACCTTCCTTAGATGTTGTTGTAGGCTTTTTGAAGGCAGGATTGACCGGGTCTTTTTAAAAGACAGGTTACTGCACTTGCCCTCTCTTAGAGACTCTTTAAAGGATTGAAAGTGTAGTCATTCAAATTCCGGGGCCTCTCAAGAAGACTGTATTGTTATTCTTCGTGCCTACCTCCAATGATATGCCTCTGCACAACTGCATGAGGGTGTGAGGCTAAATCTAGCCACAATCCAGCTATTTTTATTGGATGATTGTATTGTTCATCTTGGTCTGTACCAGTGGTGTCAGGCAAGTTTTTGGGTGCTCCATATGCTACCGGTGTTTGAATGGTTCCATGTGTTCTCACCGCCATGCTGTGTCAGGCTAAATTTTGGGTTAGTTTTAATGCTACCTCTGCTTTAATGAAACTCTGTGTCCTCACCGCCATGCTGTGTCAGGCCTAATTTTTGGGAGCAAAAGGACGCTGGTTGACCTCAGGGAGATCAACCAAAACACCGCAGACACCATAATAATAATAATAATAATAATAATAATAATAATAATAATAATAATAATAATTTTCATTTATATAGCGCCAGCAGATTCCGCAGCACTTTACAATTCTGGGGTACATACATAGACAAAAAATAGACATTACAGATATATACATATAATTATATTATATTACACACTATCGGGAGGGGGTTTGAGACAAAATGGCAGAGGGGCAAAGTGCTTCATTGTTCTTATGGTCCAGCCATAAACACCATCACATGTCTTGACATCAGTGTATTCTAGAACCTTGCCCCCTGGGAAATCAAATATGCAAAAGAACACTGCATAGACACCATCACATGTCTCGACGTCAGTGAACTAGCCAGACCTTCCTCCGGGAAGGAACAACCAAGCTAAGGAATGTCTCCAATCATGGAAACCACCCAGGCAAGGTATCCATCCACAGACAGCTGTTTCAGGGTATTTGCCCCTCATCAGTGTGGAGTAGGCATCTGGCTAGTAAGAGCAATGACTAGTACGTGCATGCAAAAGGACGCTGGTTGACCTCAGGGAGATCAACCAAAACACTGCAGAGACACCATCACATGTCTCGACGTCAGTGTATTCTAGAACATTGCCCCCTGGGAAATCAAATATGCAAAAGAACACTGCAGAGACACCATCACATGTCTTGACGTCAGTGAACTAGCTAGATCTTTCTCCGGGAAGAAACAACCAAGCCAAGAAATGTCTCCAATCAAGGAAACCACCCAAGCATGGTATCCATCCAGAGGCTCACTTGCTACCCCACTTTTAATGGTTCTCTGTGTCCTCACTGCCATGCAATGGTTCCGTGTCCTCACTGCCATGCTGTGTCAGGCTAAATTTTTGGGTGGTTCATATGCCTACCTCTGTTTTAACCAGGCTGTTGCCCAGAATTTGTCATAATGGTGCGATTAGGCAGCCTCAGAGGCATCCATACATGCTGCCCCTGCTGTTTCCTGTCCATTTCCGTGGTGTTTCCATCATTTACTGAGGTTGACAGGTTTTTACACGACCTTCCCTCTACCGAACTTGGGTCCCCTGTAAAAATGCTTGAGTTTCCCATTGACTTTAATGGGGTTTGTTACCCGAAATGAGCATTTTAGTACTCGCTCATCACTAGTCACATGTGTTTTAAATTCCTTTTGCCACCATCATTACTGTTAAAATGCAGAAACTTTTAAAGGGGTAGTTCAAGAAAAAAAAATTTCAAATCAACTGCTGCCAAAAAAAGCAAGAGACAGCTGCATGGTGCAGAGATGAGTGAACATTGATACTCGGGTTTGTCCAAACTGAGCGTGCAGCATTTATTTACCAGTTGCTAAAGAAGTTGGATAAAGCCCTAGGGAGTCCTGAAAAGCATGGATACACCCCATGGCTCTAACACTGAGTTTTGGGGCTATAAGTACAGTTGAGGTTCTCTCCAAACTGAAATTCTGAACAAAGTTTGGTCAACCCTTCAAACCAAATATTCAAAAAATTAGCTTATGTCTAGTTTTCACTGTCACAAAATCTAGTATTGTTAGAAAGACAGCTGAAAGATGGCATTAGCACACCAAAAAGTAGGTAGAGAAATGTACTTTATTCAATAAATTACACTATACAGGCAGGGCTGTATTTACCACGAGGCACCCGTGGTCCGGTGCCTAGGGCAGCACCTTGCAGGGGGAAGGAAACAACATTTTTTTGTTTTAATATTTTTTAGTCTCCAACCTCCCTTTTCAGACTTGCCAGTAAATCTCGTGTCTTTTCAAGTCATGTGCTGTTACCAGGATTATTGACTGGCCATAAACCTATTGGTTATGACATGAGGGTCTGGCTTCGGCCGCATCTGGTGACCTACCAGAACGCAGCCAAAGGCTATGTTCACACAACGTCAAAAATATTGAAAAGGCGGCAGATTTGCATATTTAAAAAAATGGCAGTTTTTGCCACGATTTAACTGACTACACTGGCAATGCATTGAAGTCAAGGGGAAGACGGACGTCCAATGCACACAGTGTATTGAACAACTGATGTTTTTGCCGAAGACGTAAAATAATGAATATGATCATTATTTTCGGACGTCTTTTGCAAACAGCGGACGTTTTTTATTAGTTGTTCACACACAGTTTTTCTTTAATCACCGTTCTTTCTCCGCCTTTACTATTAAATTTAATGGACTTTTTCATTAAGACACACCCAAAGTTGAATTAGTAACCCAAACTAAAATAATGTACAAACACCAGTCATTGCACTAAGGGGAGGCCAGGCTGCTAAATAACGTCCATTATTTTAGACTCAAAATAACGGGCGTAATTTTAAATGGAGCTGAAAAAACGTTGTGTGAACATAGCCCAAGACTGATCAGATATCAATATGAAGTTCAGAAACTAGAAAATCATGATGCTAATGAAGTGAAGATGGGGCATCTATGAAGGTTAGTGCCTAGGGCAGCAGCAGCTGGTAATATGGTCCTGTATACAGGAAATATACCTTTATGACATACATCATCTGCCTTTTTATTCATGTAATGTTGGTATGATGACTTGTAGCACCCATTACATTAGCAGTGCATTTGCCATTGGTATTTGTGCTAGAACTTTTTATTGTTACCCAGAACAATACACATACAAATTATCCTTCTACTTATTATTGCATTATTGTATTATTTTACATGTAGTAATATTAATTTGCAGTTATCATTGTTTTGGCCACTGATTTGAAAAAGCTTAATAATGTTCCATGTTACATATCATTTCTATTTTTTATATCCATTATAATGAGAGGTTTATTAAACAATTATATTAAATAGAAGGCATATAATATGTAAAAGATTATGTGAAATAGAAGATAAAAAAATAAACCAGGATATTGCAGGATAAGTCCTTGTGGTTTTACCATCCAAGCCCCTTTCTTCATGCACAACAATATAAGGTCAGCCAAGCCCCACCCCGTACCATTTTCATGCCAGCTGTTAACACAATATAAAATCTTGCCTCTTGGATTGACACTCTGCTCATTGTTGGTCTACTTCTGGGTGAAGTGAGTACGCTATGGGATTCTCTGCTTGGATCCCATTATGGGTCTTATTTTTAAGCGTGGGCCAAGTGAAAGGTAGGTGGCCATTCCTTTGATGGCTTAAAAAACTTTGCTACTTCATCTATATTTCTTAGTATAATTCACAATACTGTAATATCTTGAATTTACTAATTTAGTGTCCACAGAACTTGTCTTTATCCAGATGATGACTTCCTAAAAGATTCCATTACTGTGAAGCTTTTATTCCTTTAGGTTACAAACCCACTTGCCGGATCTGCAGCGAGTCTCCTTGCTGCGTTTTTGCAGCGAGACTCGCTGCAGATCCTGGCCCTATACTTTCAATAGCAGAGAAACTCGCAGCAGGGATGTCTGCAGCCCGCCCCATTAACCCCCCGGCCGCCGGACATTATACATTACCGGGTCCCCGTTCCTGCTTGCTTCGGGGCTCCCGGTGTCTTCACGGCCCGCCCGGCCAATCCGTGCGCTGCGGCGGGGCAGCGCACTGATTGGCCGGGCGGAACGTGGCGGGAGCCGCCGAAGCAAGCAGGAGCGGGGACCTGGTAATGTATATCCTGCCCGCCCCCCTGCAGCCCCGATCGCCCCGCAGCCCCCGGCCGCACGATTGCCCCCAGCCCCGCAGCCCCCGGCCGCACGATAGCCTGCAGCCCCCCAGCCCCCGGCCGCACGATCGCCCGCAGCTCCGCAGCCCCCGGCCGCATGATCGCCCGCAGCCCCCAGCCCCGCAGCCCCGCAGCCCCCGGCTGCACGATCGCCCGCTGGGGGCGATCGTTCGGCCGGGGGCTGCGATACTGGGGGCGATCGTGCGGCCGGGGGCTGAGGGCGATCGTGCGGCCGGGGGCTGAGGGCGATCGTGCGGTCGGGGGCTGCGGGGCTGGGGGCGATCGTGCGGCCGGGGGGGCGATATACTTTACCTGATCCCGGCTCCTGCTTGCTTCAGCGGCTCCCGGCACGTTCCGCACCGGCCAATCAGGGCACTGTTCCGCCGCAGCGCACTGATTGGCCGGGCGGACCGTGAAGACACCGGGAGCCCCGAAGCAAGCAGGAACGGGGACCCGGTAATGTATAATGTCCGGCGGCCGGGGGGTTAATGGGGCGGGCTGCAGACAAAATCGCAGCAGGGATTTCTCATACATATCGCATACAGAGTTTCTCTGCTATTGAAAGTATAGGGCCAGGATCTGCAGCGAGTCTCGCTGCAAAAACGCACCAGGTAGACTCGCTGCAGATCCGGCAAGTGGGTTTGTAACCTTAATGCTCTATGAATAGTGTTTATGTGTTTCTTGATTTGGTGCATGATAGTTCAGCTTCAGAGTATGGCAAAGTCATTTGGGGGTGATTTAGAGTTCATTGCAGGTTCAGATACTGATCTATATGAAGCAGAGGACAATGGTTCCCTCTTTAAGCAGTGAAGCGGAGATCACAATAAACTGCAATTGTTAAGACAATAAAAGCAGAACTGGGAACACTGAAAGCAAATATTTTATTTAATATATGAATATTATTTATTCAATACTGTATATTTACTTTTATATATTTTTGTTATCTAGACTACATTACTATGCTAATAAAACAGATTCCAAAGGATTGTCTATGACTTGAAAGAAATGTTTTTTATTATTATTTATTTTTTTAACGCTAGAAATAGCATTATTCTTGGCCGTGGGTGTGTTTTTTTAATTACAGCTGAAAACTACAGTATGTTCACATGCTGGAAAAACAATGGCTGTTCCCCGTGAACGGCCATTGTTTAACGCTACCTACGTCCAGAATTAATGTTCATGAATATAGGCAGTGTTAAACAATGGCTGTTCACGGGGAATGGCCGTCTTTTGTACAGCGTATAGCCTCAATCTGATCACTTTTGATATGTTTTATCTGAACAGCTTTATTTATTGTTAACAAACATCATTACATTTATACATACTAATTAGTCATTGTACAAACAATCCAATAAAATCTTATAAAGGTTTTCCAAGAATTATTTTTTTATTATTATTATTCATGGCAGGGGTGTAGCTAAAGGGATGCAGAAGATGCGTTTGCACCTGGGCCCAGATGCTCCCATAGGAGGAGGCCAGTTCTATAAATTAAAGCAAATGTACCAGCAGTACATTCATTTAAAGATTTTCACATGGATAGAACAACGCCAGCGCGGGGAAGCCGGTGCTTTTTTGAACCAAGGCCTGGTTCCCGCATATGGTGCCTTTCTATTCCTGGGCACCAGACGGAGGTGAAGTACTGAAGGTGGGCCGGCCCACCCCCATTGTGAGGAAACCCCTGCCCCTGCCCTGTAACCCTATGGGCAGACAAACTCGCAGCAGGATAGACATCCCACTGCAAATTTGTCAGCAGCTCCTCCCACCCCCGATAACCCCCCACCACTGGAGCATATACTTCACCTGCTCCCAGCTCCGGCTTGCTTCGGGGATGTCCGGCACGTCCCACTGAGCTGAGCAGGACGTGAAGACACTGGGAGCCCCGAAGCAAGCCGGAACGGGGACCAGGTGATGTATAGACTCCGGCGGTGGGGCTTAACCGGGGCGGGCTGCTTGAAGCGGGATGTCCATCCTGCTACGAGTTTGTCTGCCCATAGGGTTACAGGGCAGGGATCCGCTGCGGATCTCGCTGCGAATTTGATCCGTTACATGTGAACCCACCCTCAAGGAGCTACTACGCTTATGCACTGTACCTAGTATTGTAGCTCGTCCCATTAGCATCAGTTAGATAAACTGCAAAACCAACACTTCTCTTTTAATAGCAGTACCGAATAGAGTACCGAGTAAGGAATGAAAACAACCAAAATGCTTACATAGGTTTAGTGGCACCTTCAATCAGTTGTGGGTAAGGTTCACACGTACAGGATCCGCAGCAAATGTGATGGCTCAGATCTGATTTGCTTTAAATCTGCAACTTCAAATCTACGCCATCAGATCTGCTGAAGATCCTGTACGTGTGAACGCACCCTTAGGCTATGTTCACACAATGTAAATTCAGTATTAACCACGGATTAATACTGAACTTACATTGTGCTGCAGCTAGAGGGAATCCTGGCCAGAGTGTATACACATAGTATACACTCCGGCCATGATCGCTAGCGGCCCCGCAAAAAACTGACATTGAATATCGGCTGGTAGAGAACCTGTAAGTGCACACAATCGAGCGTGCAGCTCTGGCTACATGCTCCATTGTGAGTAGCGGTTAATTTAGATGCGGTGGTACACGAGTGCACCAGCATCCGAATTTATTAGTAGTGAAGATCATAAGTAACACCGGCCTTTTCTGTGATCCGGCCGGGTCACAGAAAGGCCGGTGTTTTACAGAATATCAACATCGCCTTAAAAAGAATCTTTAGTAATTTTATAATTGAATTTTCATATGAATATTATAAATGTTCCTCCTTAAAGAGAACCAATCCGGGCGAAAATGATTTTTTTTTTAATTTCCTAATTAGATGTAAATCCTGATTTTAACAATATTTGTAAATATAATTAATTAATTTTACAGCTTCATTTTTAAATATTCCCGTTTTACTTTCCTGCCTCACGCCGGCTCTTTTCAAAAGACAGGAAACTCCCGTCATGCAGAGCGGCAGCAAGGCCGGGGGGGCCCGCCATCTTGATGACGTCACTTGCGTTCCACCGCTGGAACGCAAGTTACGTCTTCAAGATGGCGGCCCCCCCCCCGGCCTAGCTAGACCAAACAAGCGGATAAGGTAAAGTATAAGACTGTAAAGGCAGTCTGTATCTTCATGAAGTCTATTAATGAAGATACAGACTGCCTTTGCAGTCTGTATCTTATGCCTTACCTACTACTCTGTGCCGGTGCAGCAGAGCCGGCACCGCCATCTTGATTACGTCCTTGCGTTCCACCGCTGGAATGCAAGTTACGTCATCAAGATGGCGGCGCCAGCCTTGCTATACAGAACAGAGGATTAGGTAAAGTAGAAGATACAGACTGTATGAAGATACAGACTGCCTTTACAGTCTGTATCTTCTACTTTACTTACTCTGTTCTGTGCAGCAAGGCCGGCGCCGCCATCTTGATGACGTAATTTGCATTCCAGCGGTGGAACGCAAGGACGTAATCAAGATGGCGGCGCCGGCCCTGCTGCACCGGCACAGAGTAGTAGGTAAGGCATAAGATACAGACTGCAAATCTTCATAAATAGACTTCATGAAGATACAGACTGCCTTTACAGTCTGTATCTTCTTTTTTACCTAATCCTCTGTTTCTGTGCAAGCAAGGCCGGGCGCCGCCATCAAAACACACACTAGCAAAGCAGTACAAAAACAAGTCAAATCAAAAGTCAAAGCCAGAAAGTCCAAATGCCAGGAAATGAAGACAGGAACAATTGCTAGGTCAAGAGGGAACTCAGAGTCTGAGGCTCTATCACAGGCAAGGAATGAACACAAGAGGAGGATACTTATGGGACCAGAAGTCCCAGCCCAGGTCATGTCAGTCAGCTGATTACAAACAACTAACACCTAGTGCCGATCAGCCGGGGTTGGTGAGGCCCCAGCCGTGGTTACATGAGAAGGAAGCACCACTGTGCCCCTATCAATCGGGGCGCTGTCGGCAAGGGGGGCGGTCACACACTAAGGCAGCAGTGGAGGCCAGCCGTGTGGATTGTTTTCTAGCAGGATAAGAGAGAGAGAGAAGTTGAGAGAGAGAAAGAGAGAGAAGAGAGAAGCAGAAATTAAAGGGGTATTCTGGGCAACAGTGAAAAATCCAGGGGGAACAGGGTGTGGTGGGATCATAATAAAGAAGTCCTATTTACCCGTCTACTCGCCCCTGCAGTGCTCCCAATATTGTGATGTCACGGCCCTACTCAAAAATGCCTGCTCAGTCAATCAAGAGAACAGATACTGACAGAGAGACGATAAATCTGGGTCTATATCCTACCTCTATATGATAGGTATCTGGCATTTAGTCACAGTTTTTTTTTTTTGTGTATGGTGAATATTTAGTTAGAAACATAAAAGATTGTCAGCAGAAAAACACCACCTGCTAAATCTAGTCTAGTTTTGAGATCTTCAGGACATGGTGGCTGGAGATTAGCTGTATCCACTGTGCATGTGCACGCACACACACACACACACACACACACACACACGAGAATCTGCTTTATATCTTTGCCTTATTCACTCAGAAGTCGCCCCAGTATTATGTAGGGTATTAGGAAGAAGCTGCTGAGCCAGTTCTACTTTACACCAGTGTAATAAATAACTCTCCTGGTTTCTCATTGGCCATTTATGAAGGAGCTGGAGTCGGAGTCAGGAGTCAGTCCCTGACAAAATTCAGGAGTCATAGTCAAAGATGTCGCTTAGCGATTCAACAGCTCTGCATATAACACATCACCTAGAAACAGTCACTTGTTTTAAATACTTTTTAAAGGTGATATGCAGTATACAAATGTTTTTCTTTTTCATATTTTCATGGGTGTGCAGTAAAAATAGATGATACTTACTCTAGTCACTTACAGCTACTGTTCAAGTTCTTACTGGTCTCCTGGTCATCACAATTTGTTCCTGCAGGACTTGTCTGATCAGCCAATCACTGGCCACAGTGATGTGCATCTGCAGTCAGTGATTAGCTGGGCGGAAAGGTCCTGCTGAGACTTCTCTTTTTGGAGGCATAAACAAGCAATGGCAAACTGGGGATAGAAAGGTGGAGGAATATGAGCTGTGAGAGACCAGAATAGATAAGTATTATTTCCTTTTTTTATTTTAATTGTCCCCCAGGAAAATATTTTTTTAAAAAGTGGGATGCTGACAACCCTTTTAATGACAAACACCCTTTTTTATTTTCATTTAGAGCCTTGATCTGGTAAATAAAAATTCAGAAAAAATAAAATTAGGAAGTTGTTTGGAAAGGAAGGGTTAAAAAAAAAAAAAAAAAACTTACCCTGCCCAATCCCTCTCCGCTGTTTCTCAAACTTCTTATTTGCTCCAATGACTTGTTGTGTAGACAGGAACTGGCTGAGCTGGCAAATCCGGTCTACACAGCACATCTCTGAAGCTAGTAAGAGGAAAGCCGCAGTGGGGACTGGAAATAGGAAAGATGAAGCAGGGATCGAGTTGGGTAGGTATACAGTATCTCCGTTATTTTAAAGGGGTAGTGCAGCACTAAGCAGTTAATCAGCAATTCAAAACGATTACAAAGTTATATAACTTTGTACTTGCTTTGTTTCACTGATGTTGTCTGCTCTAGCACCTGCTTTATGCCTATTTTAGTCGCCACCAAAAGTTTGCATATAGCTACTTTTGTATTGACGATCGACCCCTCTGGTCTCTGTCCCGGCACTATTTTGTTTCACGGCGTCATCTAATTTATGCAGGCTGGTTTGTTTATTTTCCACCCTCCTTCAGCACATTGCCGCCTATGTCTTCTAGCCGCCTCTCATTTGCTAATGCCGCTCACACCCTCAGCCGGGGCTTGTGGGAGCGCTCAAAAGCAGGAAGTGTAGACAAACCTGTTATCAATAACGTAGGTCTCTGAGGTACAGGAATGTCGCGGATTTGCGCTGACAGATACATATAAAGAATGATGAGAACATATCATACCATTTTTTTATATCTTGGGCCAGAGTACTCCTTTAAAGGGGAACTCCGGATTAGAAAACTTGTTTTCTATTAAAAGTACATTAAAAGTTATATAGGTGTGTCTATACAAAGTATTACCATATCTGTGCGTGTCTGCCACACTGGTAGCTGTTTGAAATCCAGGAAGTGAAGAACAATGGCCTCTGTGCTAATCCATTTTGTCTCCTGCTACTTCTGCTCTCCCACCTTAGGAGACAAATCTTCCATGCCTCTGTCTCACATTGTGTGTGTGTTTGCTAAGATCAGGCTGATGATGCAGACAGGGGGCAGGGTGGGATGTCACAGAAGGCTTGGCTGGATCAACCAATCCCCTGAGTGATTCACCATCTCTGACCAGCCAGAAGCAGGTGTTGCACTGATTTCTCTGATTGTGCAGAAGTGTGCAGCAAAATTAGGGCTGTGTTCACACATGTTGGAGTGTCATTGCAGTACTGCAGCGTATTCACAAAAATGATGCAGTAACACAAGTAAATGATACTAAATGGCAGAGAGGATGAGAGCCTTATTGTGCGGCTCAACTTCAAAGATAAAGGATGCTTGATCATAATATTTGCATGGAAAAGAAAAGAAGAAGAAAAAAAGTTCTTTACTTTATTCCAATATCAGCGTTACATGTTGACAATACAGCGTGCTGTGTGGTGTTACAGGTGGAGAATACAGCGTGCTGTGTGGTGTTACAGGTAGAAAATACATTATGCTGTGTGGTGTTACAGGTAGAGAATACAGCATGCTGTGTGGTGTTACAGGTAGAGAATACAGCGTGCTGTGTGGTGTTACAGTAACTAAACCAAGAAAAAACAAATTGAGTATTGTAGCAATAATTTTATTTTAGCCAATATTTAAAATACCAAAAAAAAAATCAAAAAATAAATCAACACTATAAAAACAGGGTGGCAATCCTGGAGAGATGTCTCATATAACATAGTAGTACAAAGGCAATTTATAAAAAAGAACACTGGGACTGGATATAAAGTGCTAAGTGCATGATTGTAATATTGGAAAAATATCCTATATTTGCAATGCAAACCCGTCCCACCCCATATAAGAATCGCACATGTTACCAGAGGGTCACAAAATCTACTCACTTTCCAGTTTTGTGTCCTTCGTCGGGGGGTGATGTGTGGTGTTACAGGTAGAGAATACAGCGTGCTGTGTGGTGTTACAGGTAGAGAATACAGCGCCCTGTGTGGTGTTACAAGTAGAGAATACAGCGTGCTGTGTGGTGTTACAGGTAGAGAATACAGCATGCTGTGTGGTGTTACAGGTAGAGAATACAATGTGCAGTGTGGTGTTACAGGTAGAAAATACAGCGTGCTGTGTGGTGTTACAGGTAGAGAATACAGCGCCCTGTGTGGTGTTACAAGTAGAGAATACAGCTCCCTGTGTGATGTTACAAGTAGAGAATACAGTGTGCTGTGTGGCATTACAGGTAGAGAATACAGTGCGCTGTGTGGTGTTACAGGTAGAGAATACAGCGTGCTGTGTGGTGTTACAGGTAGAGAATACAGCGTGCTGTGTGGTGTTACAGGTAGAGAATACAGCGTGCTGTGTGGTGTTATGGGTAGAGAATACAGCGTGCTGTGTGGTGTTATAGGTAGAGAATACAGCGTGCTGTGTGGTGTTACTGGTAGAGAATGCAGCATGCTGTGTGGTGTTATGGGTAGAGAATACAGCGTGCTGTGTGGTGTTACAGGTAGAGAATACAGCGTGCTGTGTGGTGTTATGGGTAGAGAATACAGCGTGCTGTGTGGTGTTATAGGTAGAGAATACAGAGTGCTGTGCGGGTGGTACAACAATGAAATGATAAAGTACTGCAAATAATTCAGTAACACAATGAAACTGCAATGTGTGAACACAGCCTAGATGTTCTGCTATAGATTTGGGCGGGAATGTGCAGGGTGGGGAACTCTGATGAACAGCTGAGGGAAAGCATTGCATTCTGGAATCTGTAGTACTGTGTACAACTGCTCAACCAGGAAGTGCAGAAACACAAAACAGAACAAAACCCCCCAAAAGAAATACATTTTTGGTAGTTTCAAAACTGGAATAGTTAGGTAAGTAATGCTTTATGCTTCTGCAGAAGTTTCATTTCTTTAACCTCTACCTGGAGTTCCCCTTTAACTGCAGCCCAAGCCATTATTAGAAAAAAAACAAACGTGCCTTGACAACTGTTTTTAGATATATAAATAAACTAGGGATGGTCGGAAACTGCCGAGGGTTCCGGTTCGTATGAACCCGAACGCTCGGCATCAGATTCCCGCTGTCTGCACGCTCCGTGAAGCGGGTGGATATAGCGGGAGGACCACCTGGAAAACTGGGATACAGCCTATGGCTATAGCTGTATCCCACTTTTCCAGGCGGTCCTCCCACTCGATCTGCCCGCTGCACGGACAGCGGGAATCATTACCGAGAGTTCGGGTTCGTATGAACCCAGACCGAACTCGGTTCGGACCATCCCTAAAATAAACCACATAAATACTGTGAGAGATCCATGTAAAAGAGTCTACTATATAACTGTATATACACGTCTTGTAGTGTGTACATAGCTGTATACCTGTATATACACGTCCTGTAGTGCCTGTATATCTGTATATACACGTTCTGTAGTGGCTGTATACCAATATGTACACATATTGGTAGGGGCTGGCTGGCTAGAGCAGCAAGATCCTGGAGATGCGGGGGCTTTAAAACTGACTTTGCAGCCACTTATATTTGTAACAATATTGATTTTGCCTAAAGGCCCTATTCCACCAACAGATCTGACTAAAGATTATCTGCCAAAGATTTGAAGCCAAACCCAGGAGTGGATTTGAAAAGAGGAGAAATCCAGTCTTTCCTTTATGACCTGTTCTCTCATTATAGTCTGTTCCTGGGTTTGGCTTCAAATCTTTGGCAGATAATCTTTCTTCAGATCTGTTGGTGGAATAGGGCCTTTAAATTTGCATTTTGCGGCTGATCCCCGGCTTATTGAAGGGGTTGTCAGAGGAGGTCCACCCTCTAAAATGCCCATACTCCCTAGATGGTATAACCCCTTTAACTGTTTATGGGCTAAACGTCTACACCAGCATCAGTGGTTAGACTGTTGTGGGTATTACAGTAGCTAAATAGCCACATGTTAAAGACACATTATAGACTTACACATAATAAATCTTATGACTGCATAAAAAATAGAGGTTTTAACTTTCAATATCAAGAGATGTTTCACCAGAAGTACGAATCAAGTAAAGGAACAACTCCGTATTGAGAGATGTCTTTCCCAGTCACCATAAATAGTATAAAACATAACTTTTATTAATATATATAAAATAGAATTATCAATGTCCAGCCTAGTGGCGAAGTAGTAGTATGTATAAATAATAGATTGAATCCAGAAATATAATGGATGCTGTATTCTAGTATCCTTTCCCAGAGATAGTATAGCTGCTTATATCAGGAATGAGCAATTTCTACTTGGTTCCAATTTGTTAGCAGTTTGCACAATATCTAGCTATAATAGACTAGTGATAAAGTTTAGGATACACCAGTCTATCTAACCATTATATAATAAATCCATCCCAATGTCTAAATGATTGAAAATTCTAAGTAACTGCAGTTTGCTCCTAATTCTACCTTCAGTGAGATGTTTAAAACTACTTACTCTACCATGGTAACCCGCCCTGCACTGACCTTTTTAAAGATGGCCCCCTGAGTAAGTGGCATGAAACGTACGTTGGGGTGAGTTGGGGTAAACATACGTAAACAAACATACATAAGGTTTTTCCTCATGTGAATAATTTACATTCCTTATGTATTAACAACATAACATGCCCTAACCGCTATTGTTTTACATATAGGCAATGTGCACACGTTTTTTTTTAGCTCCGTTTAAAATGACGTCTGTTATTTTGAGTCTAAAATAACGGACGTCATTTAGCATCCTTGCCTCCCCTTAGTGCAATGACTGGTGTTTGTACATTATTCTAGTTTAGGTGGACTAATTGGCCTTTGGGTGCTGCTTAATTGAAAAGTCCATTGAATTTAATAGTAAAAACGGAGAAAGAACAGGGACAAAAGAAAAACTGTGTGTGAACTTCCAAAAGAAAAAGTCCGCTATTTGCAAAAGACGTCCGAAAATAATGATCATGTTCATTATTTTGACGCCCAGAGCAAAAATGTCCGTTATTCAATACATTGTGTGCATTGGACGTCCGTCTTCCCATTGACTTCAATGCATTGCCATTGTAGTAAGTTAAATTGCGGCAAAAACGGACGTTATTTTAAATATAAAAATCCCCCGGCAGTGGTGCTTTGGATTACGAGCATAATTTGTTACTGGACCGTGCTTGTAATCCAAATCACTCTTAAAGCAAAGCAATTTTTCCCATAAGGAATCATTAAAATGCAGACAATTGGTTCCACATCCCAATAATAATAATAATAATAATAATAATAATGATTTTTTTTATTCTGAATAACATGTAAAACAAACATTTAGAAAGCTGGATATGTCAGATTATAAGTTACTGTACAGTATAGCCAAGCAGCATGTGGTGTAAAATGTATAGTAAGTGCATAAGAATTAAAAAAAAAAAAAAATAGCAGCAGTTTGTAGATACAGAATGGAACTGTAGATCCCCATAATGCAGTAGTGTAGTACAACAGGCTAGAATAGAGAAGCAGGGCTGCTGTCAGAGGTCTGTGTGGTCACATGACAGCAATGGGGAAGGGGTGTGTGTCCAGAATGGACCAGGAAGAGAGAATCACAGAGCTGTGCAGAAGGAGAGTGACAGAAACCTTTCTATACAGCAGTGGGTATAGCTGAGTGTAAGTGCAGGCACATTATAGCAGGAATGGAGAGGATGGGAAACACAAGGTCTGACAGAGACTGCAAGGAGTATGAAGTAATGAGCAGGGAATGTGGGCACAGTATAGCAGCACTTTCTGTCCGGGGAGAGAGAGGTTACAGCTATGAAAAGATTACCTCCACAGTCCTGTCCCCTTATGGCGGCCCCAGCCTGAAGTGGATCTGCCATTATTTGGAAGGTAAGGGAGACTTCCTGGGTCAGAGTACAGGGCTGTAGATCACACTATGCAGACCATGCCCCTCCCCCACTCCCCTTCCCACCAAGTACAGGGAGCTCTAAAAACAAAGCAATGCTCTTAAACCAAGTTACAATTTTGAAAAACTGTGAGCTCTTCTTGCAAAATGCTATCACTCCAAGTTACTCTTAAACCAAGGTACCACTGTATATTCTTGTTGTGTTTTAATTTTTTTTTTTTTGGACGGCGGGTGAAACAATATTGTTTACTAAACAAAACCCTCAGATTATATCAGATAGATAAGGAGTTTTGCAGAGAGTGAAAACATCTTAGGTTTCATTCTTATTTCATTTATTTTATGTATATGATGAGAAGCTGGTAAGAAGATATGCTGACATATTGTATACTGTGCCATGCTATGACGTGATGGAATAAGATTCTGAAGTAAATAGATGGAAAATAGACCCCACTTATGGGCCCACCATGAATACACCACAGAATATGGTGCTATAGCCTTTTGCCAATAATAGGCGGTGTAGACCAAAACTGAGATGGGGGGGGGGGGTTACTGTTTGAACAGGACATAGAGAGGGGGATCAGGATACTGCATCACATACTTCCCAGCTTTTTGGATGGCCAAAGAGGGACACTTGTGGTTCACTCTAGGAAAACTTTACAGACATTTCTACACTTTTTAATTCAAGGATGCAGTCACACATCCAGGATATGCAGCAGATTGATGCATTTAGTTACAATAATATCAGCAGATCCTGTATGTGTGATTGCATCCTTAGGTCCCAGTCACACATCAGTAACCCTGTCTGTAATTACGGACGAACAGCTGAAGACAGGATTACAAAGGTGTCTTAGTAACTGTCCATATTTGCAGGGACACACTATTAAATTGGTGACACGGCCGCACAATAGCTTAATTATGTCCCGAAAACAGATTGGTAACACCTACAGATGTGTATGAGGCCATAGAAATCAGAGTATAGAAATAGAGTCTGCATGTGTGAAATGATGTGTGAAAGCGCCTATAACATCTCTTGATTCAGCCGAAGATCCATCGTGCATCACATGATGGAATGATATGCAAGTTTAGGTCTATTATATAGTAAGAAAGCAGACACTTTCTAGAGCAAAATAGGTTTATTAACGCAAATCAAATTTCTAGGTCAAAAAGAGGGACATGTAAGGGGCAAAGAGGGACAGAGGAACTGTCCCTTCAAAAGAGGGACACTTGGGAGATATGCATCATACAGTATTCCCCCCTCCCTCAAATACAGTTCAGAGCCTAGTGCTCATACTGTATTCCCTGGTATACCTCCCCTAAATACTGATCAGAGCCTTATGTCCATACAGTATCCACTCCAGACCCACCCCTAGATACTGTTAATTTTTCTGGTGAGGAGGGGGGCCTGGGGGGATATTGTATGGATGCTAGGCCCTAAATGTACAGTGATAGCCCTGGTTGTTAGCACTGAAAAGCTATGTTCCCACATTAAATTTTAACTATAGCTGAGCAAATTTACAGTAGAAACAAAGCATTCCAGTCCCAGGACTGGATCCAGCTTTTCCCTATACCTGAGGAGGAGTGGCACAGAGCGGAGCAGACTTTAAAGCCCACAGCGTAATGAGCAGAATGCACATAGGAACGAATCACTTCTCTTCGTTCCTGCTGTAAATTCGGTCATTTCTAGTTTTGACTACTTTTTGCAATGTGGGAACGTAGCCGAACATTCACCACTCCTGGGGACGTTAGTTTGGAGCATCAGCACACAAAGTGCCAAGGGCAGCATGACCTTCAAATACAGGCCTGCCTTCACCCTTATATAAATACTCATATACAAGTTTTTAGTGCTAAGAGGGTAATTATTCAGTGCTGAGCTTAGATGATGATTCAGGAGAAGACAGGAGGGAAGAGAATCAAGCTGTCAGACAAGGTCTTTTTTTACTGTCAATGGGATTCTGCAACTGTACAAAGTACACCTATACATACATGCTAAATGGTTCAATATTTTAAATAAAAATCGATAGTAAAGATTTTTGAATAAAAATTTAAAGAATGCTCCCAAAGTTGTCCAGAGTATTTAGGCTATGTATAACAAAGGCCGCTGCTAAGCAGTTAGTGTTAGTACAAAAAGGGCCATTATTAATTGACATACCAATTATTCTCACGGCCGTACCGAACAAGAACATCGATTTCAAGGCACTGCTGCCCGGGCTGAAAAGAACAGCCACAATCAACCATTCTTTACTATAAGAGTACTGTGTGTGAACATGCCCTTAAAGTGTAACTGTAATTTTTTATTTCTTTTTTTGCAGAAATCAATAGTACAAGTGATTTTAAGAAACTCTGTAATAGGTTTTAGTAAGAAAAAAAAAAAGGTCTCTTTCTGTACACAAAAACCTGTTTTCCACGCTCTACCCTCCACTTCTATGCATTATCAGGCAAATCCGTCTTGATTACAGAGGAGCCAAGTAAAGACGGGTTCAGTTGTGTGCATTATAACCTATGGAGGGGGGTGCGGCTGGAAGAGGAGACACTGGGCACAAGTAAAGTAGTAGGGGGGGGGGGGGGGTGGAGGCTGCAAAACAGCATTTTGAGTACAGAAGGAAGCTCTTTTGCTTAATAAAACATATTACAGAGTTTCTTAAAATCGCTTGTACTCATTATGGTCGACTTTTATTCTGATTACTTGGAACACGATCTAAATAAAATACCTGGGGATCGAAATCACCAAATCACTGACCAAATTATATTCTGCAAACATTTACAAGTACATCAAGTCCTTAGAGCACTCTCTCACGCTTTGGAAACACTTCCCTTTTAACGTTCATGGGTCGCGCTAGCCTTCTGAAGATGGTGGAAGTGCCAAAACTTCTATACTTGATGCAGACACTGCCAATTTATCTACGCCCCAAAGATGAGAGGAGGATCAATTGTCTCTACAGATCTTTCATTTGGGGCGACAAAAAATCTAAAATCTCATACCATCCTACAACAAACCAAGCAACATGGCGGCCTCAATTTTCCCGACATACACTCACTAAACTTGGCAGCGCAGTTCCGTATTATACGGGATTGGGTCCAATGCTCCGAGGTTTATACAGACACAAACTTAGACTGCCATATGGCCTCCACCTTATCACTGCCCAACCTATTGCACACTCCCTACAGTTCTTTGCCACCATGGGTAAAGAAACCCCCTACTCGTTTCCACATGGAAAGCGTGGAATAAAATCTGTAAAGTTACTGGTCTTGACCCTTATTCCTCTCTTCGTTACCTTGATAGGGAACCTAGACTTCCAACAGGGTCGCCCGGACTGTGTCTTCCATACCTGGCATGCGGGGGGTCTCCGTCTCCTCACACACTTTGTCGACACAAAAACCAAACAACCACTGGCCTTGCAAACCCTGAAAGAAACTTACCCCACACTCCAAATGCCATTCTTTGCCTATCTGCAGGCCCGCACTCATGTCACTAAATATGTTTGCACCGGGTTAGACATTCCGGACTTGCTCTCTATCCTAGATTACCCTGCCCTCTGCCCGTTACATGGAGATGACTTTGCGGGTCTTGCACAGGACTTATATCTCTCCCACAAGAGGCTTTAAGATGGGTGTTCTTCAATCAGATGCCTGTTTTAAATGTGGTGAGTCCAGAGCGGATATAACTCATTACCTTTGGCACTGCCCGGTGATACAATACTTCTGGAGGGTTGTGGAGAGATATGCAAATTCACATTTAGCAACTTTTGTACCCTATGAGACCCTGTGGGGGATTTTTGGCTGGACAGACCCTGCTAAATATAAATGTGACTGGGGAGCTAGAAGACTCTTGCACTTTCTAGCTCTTGCACTCCCTCCTCGTCGTCTATTTTTAGACAAACTACTATTTTTGTTCAAGATGGACTGGATGGAGACTTCAATTCTCAAAGACTCAAATAGTTGAAACATTTTTTACTGTCTGGGAAACCTTTATTCCCAAACTACCCCTGCGCATCCAGGGCAAAATCAGAACCACCTTCCAAGACACTGCGTGGTATCTCACCAGACAACTTGCCAATGACCCACCAATCTAAAAATGCATTGTGGGATGACACACCAAAAAATTTCTATCTTTTGGGCGCTATCCGGAGCACGCAGAGACCCACAGGCAACCCCCTCCCTTCCTTACCCCCTCCCTGTTTTCTTGTGTGTTTTAGTTTTCTTGTTTTTGTTAGAAAAACGAAGCCTTGACCAACTTTTTGCATTATCCTGTCATAGCTCTTTCTCTGACATGGCGTTGGTGAATGCTTGTTTTGCTTCTGTGTTCCTTTCGCATTAGCCTTATGATTTACTACTGTATTTTTATACAATGACCCTGGACAATGCCTCCAGATCTCTCAGTATCTTGTTGCATTATTCTTTGTATGTACTATTACATGCTGTCGAAGCTCAATAAAAAACAGTTTAAAGAAAAATCGTTTGTACTACTGATATTTATTGATTCTTGAAAAGTGACATTTAAATGACAGTTACGCTTTAACATCCATAACATTTATGATGTCTGCATAAGTATCTCTCATAAATCTATGGAATATACCTGCCCCCCACCCACCCCCACTAGCAATTAATAGGTATCTCAGGGAAATAAAAAAAAAAAAGTCAATTTCTAGTAACAGTTGCCCTCCCATTGTTGATTTGCATGATTCCTGGGGTACCTAGATGAATGTAGCAGGCCACACTGAGTGTATACTGTACATTTATGTCCACATGTGGGAATAGGTTAAAGAAGCATTCCATTATTTTTTTTTAATCCTCCCCCTGCTTCACGCTGGCGCATATACTTACCAATGATGATCAGTGTTCCCCAGCGAGGGTTCAGTCTGGTCCTGTGGCACCGTTTAAATCCCTAGTGCTGTGACGTCACCGCTGTCCTGACCCATCTTCTGTCTCCAGGGCTATTGAAGGCCGGAAGTCAGGGTCTCCAATGCATCTTTATGAGAGCGCCCTGACTTCTGGTCTCCTTATCTGCAAAGCTGAAGAGGTCATGTGGGCGCCCACAGGATTTGAACGGCGCCACAGGACCAGACTGAAGCCTCACCACGAGACACTGAACATCATTGGTGAGTATATGCGCCAGCGTGCAGCTGGGGAGGGATAAAAAAAATTGTGGAATGCTTCTTTAATGTATGCATATACAGTGTTACCTTGGTTTAACAGTAACTTGGATTAAGACAGTTTTGCAAGAGCTCACAGTTTTTCAAAATTGTAACTTGTTGTTGGAGCATCGCTTTGGTTTAAAAGCTCTATGTACTGGGTGGGAGGGGAAGTGGGGGAGGGGCATGGCCTGCATAGCAGGGTCTACAGCACTGTACTCTGACACAGGAAGTCTCTGTTACCTTCCAAATCATAGCAGATCCACTTCAGGCTGGGACTTGCATCAGGGGACAGGACTGTGGAGGTAATCTCTTCATAGCTGTAACCCCTCTCTCCCCGGACAGAAAGTGCTGCTATACTGTGCCCACATATGTCCTGCTCATTCCTTCATACTCCCCTGCAGTCTCTGTCAGCCCTTGTGTTTCCCATCCTCTCCATTACTTCTATAATGTGCCTGCACTTACACTCAGCTATACCCACTGATGTATAGAAAGGTTTTTGTCACTCTCCTCCTACACAACTCTGTGATTCTCTCTTCCTGGTCCATTCTGGACACACACCCCTTCCCCATTGCTGTCATGTGACCACACAGACCTCTGACAGCAGCCCTGCTTCTCTATTCTAGCCTGTTGTACTACGCTACTTCATTGTGGGTATCTGTATCTACATTCTGTATCAAAAAACTGCTGCTGTGTTTTCAGGTTTATGCACTTACTATACATTATACACCACATGCTGATTGCTATACTGTACAGTAATTTATAATATGACATGTTTAGCTGTTTCTCATTGTTTATTTAATCTGTTATACATGTTATTCAGAATAAACAATCATTATTTTTGGGGTGTGTAACCAAGTGTCTGCATATCAGTGATTTCTTATGGGAAAATTTGCTTTGGTTTAGGAGTGGATTTGGATTACAAGCACAGTCCCGGAACGAATTATGCTCGTAATCCAAGGCACCACTGTATTGTCATCTAATAGACAATGAGATTATAAAACTGGTATCTACAGTATCATGTAGGAGTGTGGATAATCAGGACAAGGATACCATATAGATATTCCAAATGTCACCACAATGTCTTTTACAGACAAAAAACTACTAACATGACAACCGTGGTTGACTAGTAAAAGCATAAAACATAACTTTTATTGTAGTATATATAGTATAAAATAAAAAATATGTACTCTAAGTTACAAAAAGGTACTCTGAGGGACGTACCCTTGAGATATCTGAGATACTACAATAAAAGTTATGTTTTATGCTTTTACTAGTCAACCACGGTTGTCATGTTAGTAGTTTTTTGGTATCTACAGTATCAACATTTTGTAACAAATAAAAATATATGATGATTTTCCATTGTTTATAAAGGATACTTATGTACAACCTTTACAGATGGCAAAAGCAAGCATTTGAGTACAAAGGACATTGTATAAAATGTCATGGTGCCACTAAATCTCAAAAAACACAATATGCTTATCAAATGTTCTGTAAACTTTGTCACTGAGGACAATTGTGATTGTTCTGCCACCAACATTATTACAATTGAGATACCCTGACACTGAGCCCTGTTCAATACTGATGAGATATTTATTATTATTATTATTATTATTATTATTATTATTATTATTATTATTATTAATAAAGTTTTATTGCACACTAGTGATGAGCGAGTACTAAAATGCTCGGGTGCTCGTTACTCGAGCCAAGTATTTCCCGATACTCGAGTGCTCGTTTCGAGTAACAAACCCCATTGAAGTCAATGGGAGACTCAAGCATTTTTTGAGGGGACTCAAGTTCGGTAGAGAGAAGGTCGTGTGAAAACCTGTCAACCTCAGAAATTGATGGAAACACAAAGGAAAAGGACAGGAAACAGGCGCAGCATGTATGCATGCCTCTGGGGCTGCCTAATTGCACCATTATGCCTAATTCTGTGCAACAGCCTGGTTAAAACAGAGGTAGGCATAGGGACCACCCAAAAACTCCATGGCATTGAGAACACAGGGAACCATTAAAACAGAGGTAGCTTATCATGAACCGGCAGTGAGCTCACAGAGAACCATTAAAAGTGAGTGAGGAAGAAAGTGAGCCTCCCCATAATTAGGCCAAACACTGGCATTGAGCACACAGAGAACTGCCGGGATCAGCAGTAGCCAACATGGAGGCCAGGCAGGAGCAACAGTAACCAACATGGAGGCCAGGCTGGAGCAACAGTAACCAACATGGAGGCCAGGCAGAAGCAACAGTAGGTAACATGGAGGCCAGGCAAGATTAGTAGTAGCCAACATGGAGGCAAGGGCAGGCACACCAGTAGTCAGCAGAAGTCAACATGGATGCCAGTTAAGGCCCAGCAGTAGCCAACATGGAGGCAAGGGCAGGCACACCAGTAGTCCGCAGTAGTCAACATGGATGCCAGTTAAGGCCCAGCAGTAGCCAATATGGAGGCAAGGGCAGGCACCACAGTAGTCAGCAGTAGTCAACATGGATGCCAGTAAAGGCCCAGCAGTAGCCAATATGGAGGCGAGGGCAGCACGGTGGCTCAGTGGTTAGGACTGTAGCCTTGCAATGCTGGAGTCCTGGGTTCAAAGACGACCAAGGACAATATCTGCAAAAAGTTTGTATGTTCTCTCCATGTTTGCGTGCGTTTCCTCCGGGTACTCCGGTTTCCTCCCACACCCAAAAACATACAGATAGGTGAAGCGCTGCGCAATCTGTGTGCGCTATACAAATAATTAAAAAACAAAAACAAGGGCAGGCAGAGCAGTAGTCAACATGGATGCCAGTTAAGGCCCATCAGTAGTCAACATGGATGCCAGCAAAGGCCCAACAATAGTCAACATGGATGCCAGTTAAGGCCCAGCAAAAAGGAGGCAAGGGCAGGCCCAGCAGTAGTCAACATGGATGCCAGTAAAGGCCCAGCAGTAGTCAACATGGATGCCAGTAAAGACCCAGCAGTAGTCAACATAGATGCCAGTAAAGGCCCAGCAATAGTCAAAATGGATGCCAGTTAAGGGCCAGCAAAAAGGAGGCAAGGGCAGGCACACCTAGTGAGGCTCCCTAAAACTAGGCCAGACACTGCAGGGCCTTGAACACACAGAGAGCCATTTCAAGTGAGTGAGGAAGCTAGTGAGGCTCCCAAAAATTAGGCCAGACAAAGAGAGCCATTATAAGTGAGTCCACCCAAAAATTGGAGTGAGTCCAGGGGCTGGGATATGTAGTGGACATGAACCCGGGTGCTGACAGCTAACTGGCTAGGCCAGTTGTCAGTCAGCACCCACCATCAATGGTACACCTGATTGCTCTCAACCAGGGGTGGTGAGGCCCCGGCCACGGCTAGACAAAAAAATAAAAATAAAACAGCTGGCTGGTTGGCGGGGGCGCGATCGGGGGGCCCCCGGCAACCAGTCCCGCTCCTCTGCAGACGTAGTGTGACGTCAGGCAGTGAGGACACATAGAACAATATAGTCTTCTTTAGAGGCCCTGGAATTTGAGAACATGGGAACATAGAAGTAAGTTCTATGCAGGATGCACTACAACTCCCAGCTATACAGTGCAATACACACTAGTTAAAGGGAACCTGTCACCCCCCCGTGCCGGGGTGACAGGCTCCCGACCCCACGTTAGAGCCCCCTATACTCACCTAATCCCGCCGGGTCCCGCTTCTGGATCCGGTCGGGTGACGGAGATCTCAGCCGCTGCAGCCCGGCGCACGCTGAGAGATGAGTCCAACACCCATAGAGAATGACAGGAGAGTCCAGCGCTCCGTCATTCTCTATGAGCGTCGGACTCATCTCTGCTGAGATCTCCGTCACCCGACCGGATCCAGAAGCGGGACCCGGCAGGATTAGGTGAGTATAGGGGGCTCTAACGGGGGGTTCCCTTTAAGGGGGGGCTTAATGGTGCTATCTGGTATGGGCAACAACTGTACACTTTTTGTCACCCCAA
The DNA here is from genome assembly GCF_027789765.1 of Dendropsophus ebraccatus. Lineage (NCBI taxonomy): Eukaryota > Metazoa > Chordata > Amphibia > Anura > Hylidae > Dendropsophus > Dendropsophus ebraccatus. The sequence goes on along the minus strand of NC_091457.1, from coordinate 39,712,575 downwards.
TACAATGAGTAGTGAAGTAATTTCTATGAGGGATGCACTACAACTCCCAGCTATACAGTGCAGTACACACTAGTTTAGGTGGTGCTATCTGGTATGGGCAACAACTGTACACACGCTTTGTCACCCCAATACAATATGAGCAGTGAAGTAAGTTCTATGCGAGATGCACTACAACTCCCAGCTATACAGTGCAGTACACCAGGACCACCAGCCCAAAATCGAAAAGGAGTACGCTGAGCACTTCTTAGGGGTGTGTATGCAACACCTAATGCCCCCTTTCTGCCAGCAGCCGGTCACCACAGTGTGCTGGTTAAATTGCGATTACAGCACTGCAACTCCCAGCCAGCAGTCTTTAGTAATAGTATTAATAAAAGCTTTTAAGCCCTGAAAAGGACTGTTTGTTTATATTGCTAGTATATACCGTGCCTACTGGAACGCTAAATCCTACACTGACGCTCCCCCTGACCAGCAGCAGCTCTGTCCCTGATCTCTCACAGCATGCATCTGAAGCGAGCACTGCCGGCGCCGAGCTTTATATGGCAGGGTCATCTGATCTGGCCAACCAATCGCTGCTATCGACATGTATGGGTCCCACGTCATCGCAGGATGTACCAAAGAGTCTCCTGCATGTTTATTGACTGAGAAATAGCGCACAAACTTACAGGAAACAGATGATGAGCTTTCCTCGAGTATCGCGAGATGCTCGTCCGAGTAACGAGTACTATCGAGTACCCTAATACTCCATCGAGTACCAAGCTCGGACGAGCACATTAGCTCATCTCTATTGCACACGCATTCAGTAACATAGACAATGACAAATAGCTAACCGGTCTATAGACTGTTATTATTTTACACCAAATACTCTAGATTAAGGTTAATGGAGGTTCCAGGCGACTATACAGCAATCTATACAGATGGCTGCTTACTGTAGGGGATGAAGCAGTAAAGAACACCTACGAAGTACTTAAAGGCTGTGTGAAATCTGTACAGCATGGGCCTCCAAACTGCGGCCCTCCAGCTGTTGCAATCAGGGCCGGCCTTTGCACAGGGTGCATCACTCCTGGCCAGCTAGGGGAGCGCTCTGGCAGAAAGCTGCACATCTAACTGCTCTGGCAGACAGACGTTCTGTCTGTCTGCCAGAGCGCCCCCCTAGCTGGCCGCCTGCCCTCCTTGCATAGGGGTTGGTTCGGGCGCTCCTGAAGCCAGACGGGCTGGGGACCTGGCAAATTAACATTCTGGGTACGTCCAGGTAAGCTCCTCCCCTGCCGCCAAGCCCCGTCCCTGACACCCACAGTCGGTGGCATACTTACTCCTTGCCACAATGCAGCCTGCTGAACTGGAGTGTCATCAGCTCTGTGTGTCAGCTGTTCTCCATAGCACAGTAGCATCAGTATGTTGACCTCTGCCCAGCTGTGTGCCTCCTCCATCTAGCAATTCCCGCAGCGCCCAGCATCCTGCACCCCTGCTGTAAGCCTGATGCTTCTTCTCTCTCCTCTGTTTAGCTCTTTATCCTCCCTCCCATCTACCTCTCTCCCTCTCTTTTATCTATCTATCCATCTTTCTCTCTCTATCTATCTATACATCTATCTATCTCCTATCTATCTATCTATCTATCTATCTATCTATCTATCTATCTATCTATCTAGAGAGTAGAAAAACAAGCCGCACATCCAGCTTTACTTTGCTGTGCTGCACAATATGAATAAATTGCACGTTTGATTTGAAGTCTCCGGAGTGCCATTGGAATTTGTTTGGATAACTACACTGACCCATGGTCTAGGTCCTCTAGCTGGCACCCACCCCAACCTTTAACTTTGAAGCTGTGCTGCCTACTATCCTTGTGGCTATCTATCTATCTATCTATCTAGAGAGTAGAAAAACAAGCCACACATCCAGTTCCAATGTGGCGGGTGCTCAGGGAATAGGTCCTCAGGCCAAGGATTCCGCAAATAGATGATGGAGAGTCCACAGCACACCAGCTCTGATAGTACAAAGGTGTATTTTATTCCAAAAATGGTGAACAAACAGATGCAACGTTTCGACAACCTCTCTTTGTCTTTCTCATGCTTGAGAAAGACAACGAGAAGTTGTTGAAACGTTGAATCTGTTTGTTCACCATTTTTGGAATAAAATACACCTTTGTACTATCAGAGCTGGTGTGCTGTGAACTCTCTATCTATCTATCTATCTATCTATCTATCTATCTATCTATCTATCTATCTATCTATCTATCTATCTTCTTTTTCTTTCTCTCTCTTTGACAGTGCAGAGTCAATCTACTTGTGTATACATGCACTGCCACAGTATATACAGACACTGGCATCTCTTCTCTCCTTGCCTTCTAGGAATTATTTTGTAAAAAAAAAAAAAAAAATTAAAAATAAACAGAGAATTGTCCATAATGTTATTTTAAAAACTGTGTATAACTACTACCCCCATCATACCCCGACAGCAGAAACAGTGTATAACTACTACCCCCAGCATCCCTCATAGCTGAAACGATACATAACTACTGCCCCCATACTCCAACAGCTGAAACAGTGAATAACTACTGCACTCAGCATACCCCAACAGCTAAAATAGTGCATAACTACTACTACTTCCAGCATCCTTCATAGCTGAAATAACTACTGCCCCCAGCATACCATGACATCTGAAGTGTTATTGTCCGAACTATAAAATGATCATTGCTGATCTTGCATGGTAAACGGTGTAATCACAAAAAAGGCCAAGTCCAATTTTGCAGATTTTTTGTGAAATCACATCTCACAAAAAAATTTTAAAAAATGATCAAAAGGTCACATATATAACAGTCACGCAGGGGATCGGGGATTCGGGGCAGATTGGGGTGGCGCCCGTTGTAGTAGGATTTAGTCTAAACACTACAGCCTAGCATCTCGTTTGTGGTTTTTCTGTGGGGGTTGTCTGGAAGGGTGGGAGGCTGTAAGATTTAGTCTATGTCACTATTAGGGGGTATCAACAGAGGAGGGGGAGGGCACCAAAAGAAAGTTTCGCACAGAGCGCCATCTACCATAAGGCCGACCCTTGTTGCAATACTACTTTCCCATCATGGACGGCCAAATCCAAAGCTTTGGCTTTCCCAGCGTGATGGGATTTTGGTTTTGCAACAGCTGGAGGGATGCCGTTTGGAGACCTATGCTGTAGAGAATCTCCCCCCTCTACTAGTTATTTCCAGGGACCACCAGCATACTAGTCATAAGTTATGACTAGTGTTCTGGTCTACATACTGGACCACCAGAGCAGGGCATTTGGCCAGTTCACACATTTATGCTTACATGGTAGGGGTAGTGACCTAATCTTCATGCACCCTCACTCACACACACATACATGCACCCTCACTCATCCATCCATCCATACATACATACATACATACAGTACATACATACATGCACCCTCACTCATTACATACATACATGCACCCTTACTTACTTACTTACATATATACATATACAAATACACACACTCACACATACACTAAACTCCTATAGACTTGTCTCCTCACTAGATGTGTGCCCCCTGCAGCCAGATATGCCCCTTGCAGCCTAATGTGCCCCTAGCCAGCAATTTCCTATGTAGCCAGATATATCTCCTTTCCTGTCTCCCAGGAGCAGGGGGTACTAACTGGATCTACAATAGAAATTATCTTCAATCAAAGAATCTCCATCTGTTTGAGAACTAAAACTCCCAGCATGCCCAGAGTTGTTCCTTTGCAAACTACTAGCTTTGTGACCACTGTACTACAGGTACAATAATGTTACACAGACGTCAGGACGCATACAGTAAATGCCATTAAAATCTTGTCAGAGTCTAGGTCTGGCTCCCAAAGGCCATTAGAGAAAGGACATGGATGGGCTCTTGGGCACAGGGTCTTCTTCATGCTCAGGAAGTAGGTGCCGTCCATGTTGAGTCGGACCCACTTTCCTCCTGTTCTGTTGCCAGCATTGTTTTACTGCTGGCTGTGACAGAGGGGGCTCCGGGAAGCAGAGCGAGAGAGGCCGGGGACTGTCGGTCCGCTGCAAGACTGGGTATGGGAAGACATTTATACCTATTGACAGGAGAAAGAGGGACCTGGTGCTGTGCCTGCAGGAGACAGGATACAAGTGGTAAGATAACCAGACATCTTGCCACTTGCAGAGCCCGAGCCAGAGGCACAGTGAGTGATAGTCATCTTTCACTTTTACATCCATGGATATATACATGGATTCTGAGATATTTCATGTATACCAAGAAGATACCAGCATAGACATTATTGCATGTAATATAGATCACCCGTTAGTGTCCCAACATACTTTGGGTGGATTGCCTATTTTATTTCATACAGAGACTGGGTTTTTAAAACGGTCCAGGAGGACCAAAACATTGCCTGATATCTGTATATATTGGGTGAGATTTATCAAACATGGTGTAAAGTATAATTGTCTTTGTTGCCCCTAGCAACCAATCAGATTCCACTCTTCATTCCTCACACACTCTTTGGAAAATGAAAGGTGGAATCTGATTGGTTGCAAGGGGGGCAACTTAGACGGTTTCACTTTACACCATGTTTGATAAGTTTCCCTCATAGTCTCTACTTATCTTTATATCTGGTTGGTAAATGGGGAAAATATTTGACATTAAAATCATCACATTTGTTTTGCAACTACATAAAGAGCGCTGGGGCATATTTCTCGATGTTCATACCTCCCTACGATGACGGGATGACAACACCATACCAACACCATAACACCAAGATACTATGACATGGTGACAACCCCATACTGTGACTGGATAACATCACCATACCATGTGTACATAATGGCAAGATACTGTGACATGGTGACACCCCCATACTGTGACTGGATAACATCACCATACCATGTGTACATAATGGCAAGATACTGTGACATGGTGACACCCCCATACTGTGACGGGATAGTACAACCATACAATGTCTACATAACGCCAAGATACTGTGACATGGTAACACCCTATACTGTGACGGGATAGTACGACTATACCATGTCTACATAACACCAAGATACTGTGACATGGTGATACCCCCATACTGTGACTGGATAACCACCATACAAAAAAACTTAAAATACTAATCAGGCACAGCCAAAAAAAAACAGAATACACAGTTATCTCATTTAGTCATGTAAAACCAGACCAGTTTGTGTATAGTATAAACCCCTTGAGGACAGGACAAGTTTTTGCGTTTTCGTTTTTTCCTCCTTGTGTTCAAAAGGCCATAGCACTTGCATTTTTTCACCAACAGACCCACATGAGTCCTTATTTTTTGCGCCACTAATTGTACTTTGCAATGGCAGACTTAATTTACCCATACAATATTCTGTCAAACCAGGAAAAAATTATTTGTTCGGTGAAATTGAAAAATAAAAAGGAATTTGTTTTCATTTTGGGGGGTTTTGTGTACGCCAATCGCCTTATGGTAAAACCTTTTTAAAAAAAACTAAATGTGTTTAAAATTGCTCTATTCCCAGCCTTATAACGCTTTTATCTTTTGGTCTATGGGGCTGTGTTAGGTGTCATTGTTTGCGCCATGATCTGTTCTTTGTATTGGTACCTTACTTTTTTGATCACTTTGTATTACAATTTTTCTGGATTTGATGTAACAAAAAATTAGCAATTTTGCACTTTTGCGGGTTTTTGCACTTACGCCATTTGCCATGTGAGATCAGAAAGAGATAGCCACGGTCCCGAGCTGCACATGGCACCCGGGATCGCGGCAGTTCAGAGGGGGGTCACCGCGTGGCCCCCCTCTAAACGTCCCCACCCATGTCAGGACATACAGTTACGCCCTGATGTGGGAAGGGGTTAATGAGTTTACTCACTGTTTATACTGACAGCAGCTCCCTGTGAATCTCATACAGCTAATATCAGACACTCCTGTAATCTCAATAACAGGGTAAAAGAATTTAACAAAGAAAGAAACAAGAAAAAAACTATTGCAAAAAATCAGGCAATGTTGACACAATATTTGTGAGGCACAAATGCTATGAAAATTACAGCCTTAAATAACGTTCAACGCAGCAAAGAAGTAAAGCCAACGGCAGCTCTCCAATAAGGTAAAATCACAATGCTTTATTCAGGTCAAGGCACAAGGCACGGATCATCCGGCTCCGGATGATGTGCAGTGGCGTGAAACAGCCTTCTCTCTATTTCTGTGGAATGCCTGCGAGTGCCTTGTGTCTTGACCTGAATAAAGCATTGTGATTTTACCTTATTGGAGAGCTGCCGCTGGCTTCACTACTTTGCTATTTTGGATGTTGGAAGTTCCTTTTAGGTCAGCAGAGCACCCCCAGGGTAATGTGTGACCCTAGTTTTCTTTGTGGTCCAAGGCTGATTTACCACTAAATACATTGAATACCACTGAATATTTATATAATGTATATAATAATTTATGATGTGGAATTTTTCAAACTTTGTAGACAATGACATTTTCTATTTTCTTTTCCAGCTTACTATGCAGAACTTGTGGGTTCTTCCGATAACCAATTTATGTATGACAAGTACTCCGGTAATTAAATTTCTTAGCCATACTGTATTTTCCGCAATAATATTTCATGTTTTATTCGCATTCATAAAATATAAATAGTTTTTAATATAATCTTAGGCATTCTTTAGGCACAAATGTTGCCTGGCATCATCGTACCCTTTTTGTTGCATTTTTTCAATTTAGTGTGTGATAGAATAATAAAGTAGGGATTTTTCCACCTGTGTTTTTTTTTTCCCTTAAAGTGACACTGTCATCCCCTTTGTGCATTCTGACATCTCTACACAGGTGTAAAGGGTAAATTTAGGGTTTTTTCATACCTTATTTCATATCATACGTCATGGTGTTTGTTCAAGTAAAAAGTGTCATTTTATCAACTGCAGTTTGTATTAAGTGGGCGTGGCCTCGCAGCATTAGCGCCACTTAGTCCCGCCCACAACACCACAGTTGGCCCCGCCCCCTCGCCGGCCATTGGAACAGGCTGGCCGAAAGGTCTAGACCCCACCCCCTTTACATCGGCCAACCAATGGGCGTCAAGGGGGCGGGACCAACGGCTAAACCCGCGAGGCCACGCCCACTTAATACAATCTGCAGTTGATAAAATGACACTTTTTACTTGGAACAAACACCATGACGTATGATATGAAATAAGGTATGAAAAAACGCTAAATTTACCCTTTACACCTGTGTAGAGATGTCAGAATGCACAAAGGGGGTGACAGTGTCACTTTAAGGTTGTTTTTATCATGAGATTTCTATTAAAGATGTGGGGGAGAAAAACCACCAACATGTACACACACAACAGTTAAATTCTCTGCCATTTTTTAAACCTATAGGAGTCTATGGTAGAAAAATTTCCTCTATTTCTTGTAAAAAAAAAAAAACAGATTTGTTTATTTTTTTCTTACATATTTTTATTTGTATAATGGGAAAGTAGGCAATTTAAACTTTTATTGGGTGAGGGTTTTTTAAATATCTTTAAAAAATCACTATAAGTCCCCTGAGGGGACTTATATATGTAATCACTCGATTGCATATACTCATCAGTTCTATGCTATTGCATAGCATTGATCAGTATTATCTGTGCTCTTTTTATAGAGTCTGCCTTAGGCAGACTCTATGAGAAGATTGCTGATCAGACAGGATGGAGGTACTGTAAGTATTACTCCTATGCCTGTCAGGGAAAATGATCCCTTAAGGGAGACCGGTACTTCTGTCACTGACTCCCTTAAATGCCACAATCGCTATAGATCGCAGTGTTTAGGGGTTAATGGCTGTCATTTTTCCTGGCTCCTGGGACACTAATGTGTTCACACATTAAAACCCTTTCACAGCAGAAACATTTATACACGTTCCTACTGCTTGGGGCATAGGTAGCAAGACCACAGAACTATGTTACTATGGCTGGCTTTGAAGGGGTTAAAAAATAGAGCTTAATGCATGCTATATTGGTGAGTTTAAAGTATAACACTATGCAGTTATCTATGAACCTTTTATTGTAGCTAATAAAGTTTTAAATCCATGTTTGCCTATAATTTTTAATTATGTTAGAGTAATATTATTTATGTCTACACATCATATTTAATGCACAATTTGCCTTTATAAAAGAAAGCATAAAGCAGAACAGAAGGGTCAAGTTGTTCCTTTGGTCTCTTGCTTTGTGACAAATCAGCCATGCAATAAGCATAAATGTGTGTCAACTAATTATATCTGACACTTTTTATAGTGACATTCATCCATGTGTTCTGTTTTATTCAATAAAAAAAACTCAACAAAAAAGTATATCTAAGATGTACATGTTATACACTTTGCTTCAGAAATGTATTTGATTAAATAATTTATTTAATAAATGGTAATGTAATTATATGCTTCATCAACTTATGTTTACAGACAATTCTTTTACAGTTTTGCCATATGTAATATCAGCCTTTATATATGTTACATATGCATGCTTTCAAGCTTTTTTGGATTAGTGGTTTTTTTTTAACATGCCCTTCCTAGAGCAAGTTGCATTTTGAAAAATGCCGAGGACCACTACATGCATCATCAAATGTAGAGATTAGCTGAGCAGTCGAAAATTAGTTTTGAAACTTTTCGCAAATTTTGGGTCGGATTGACGAATATTAGCACAATGTTGGCTGATTGTTGTCTTTCAACAGACTGAGACACAAACGATGAACCTAGCAACAATCTGCTGCTGTCACCCGGGCAACCCCCTGTAGCTAACCCCCCCCCCTCCCTCCCACACTTACCCACTCGTGTAATAGCACCGGCACCGGGCAAAAACAAAGAGCAAGTGATTGCTGCCCGGACAGGTCGGCGCTCGCTTGCTCTTCTGAAAAAGCCTATGTAATAGGGCCTTTAGTCCTAAAAGGCTCTAAAACAGACACCTGGATGTGGCAGTTGCAGTACTCTGGCTATCTTCAACCTTGAGGGGCCTAGAACAGACACCAGGAGGTGGCAGAGGCAGACTACATAGGATTACTTATGGTGGGTGAATGTTTTATTGAGGACTTTACTTGGATGGAGACTGGCATGTGCCATGGGAGTTCCAGTTATTCCAGGCAGTGGAGTGTTGGTGTAACGCCCGGAGTAGTGGATCCACTGGACCGGCACCAGCGATGGCACAAACCTCACCAGGGAGCGGAGTCTAAGGGGCCGCTGGTTTTCACCAGAGCCCGCCGCAAGGCGGGATGGACTTGCTGCGGCAGGCGACCCCCAGGTCGCTACCCCTGGCTTGGTTGCTGGTGTCGGCAGGCGAGGCGTGGCAGGAGATGGCACAGGCAATAGTCTGCAGATGAGAGAGCACGTGACAGGCTGGACACGGGAACAGGTGGAGTGACAGGGGAACAGGAACCAGGAACAGGGACTTGGGACCAGGTAACGGACAGGACACAGGAACAACAGGGAGCTGGGCCAAACGCTATGGGAAGCATGTAGAGGCTCCAACACAGGGAACAGGGCAAGCTGGGATTTATAGGGGAGTGATTAGGTGTAACTACCAATTAGGAGCGCACTGCCCCTTTAAATCTGAGACAGCCGGCGCGCGCGCGCCCGAGGAGGCGGGGACGCGCGCGCCGGCCGGCACAGCGGGAGACAGGAGCGTGGAGAGGTGAGGCGCCCCCCGGGGCCGAGGTGATAGCAGCGCCGGGTCCCCGACTATGGACACCGGCTGCTGCATGGGGCAGGAAGCGGTCGCGGCGGCGGCCCGGAACGCGGGACGCCGCCGCGGCTGTGACAGTACCCCCCCCCTTTTGGCCTCCCCCTCTTTCTTGCCTGCAGATGGCACAGGAAGCCATAAAGTCTTTGACATCTTGAAACAAACTGGACCACCAGTAGTGGCGAGAGATCCGTTGGCCGGTCTTACGGACTCCAGGGTGCCCGGCCTCCAACGAGGAATGACCCCACTTCAAAATACCTCTTCGAAGCGCAGGGTGAACATGAGTCTTTCCGGGGGGTACTCTCCGAAGCGAGGAGGTGACGACTGGTGCTAGGCGATCAGGCGGTAAAACATGGCAAGGGACTGTGGGTCTGTGGACGAGGACCTTCTGTAAGTTCTCCCGGTGGTGAGAGGACCCGACCTTAGTCTTGGGTACGGAGAGAGGGTACACCTCGGCAGAGAAGGCATCCGCCGAGTCTTGGTCTTCTGCCGATAGGTCGGATAGAGGCTTGGCTGGGACAGGAAACGACATAGTACACTTGGTCTGAGGTGACCTGAGACACTGGTTGGAACAGTCCTGACCCCAACTGAGAATCTCCCCGGTTCTCCAGTCCAGTTGAGGGGCATGTTCTTGCAGCCACGGGAGTCCCAGGAGGACCGCGGGGGAAGAATGGGGCAGGACGTAGAAGGATATCTTTTCTTGATGTAAAGGACCCACCTGGAGGACTAAAGGTGCGGTCTGGTAGTACACACGGTCGGTAAGAATTTCGCCTGTGACCGAGGAGATAGTCAGGGGCCTGGCTAGTCGGGTCACGGGTAGCCGCCATCTTTGGACCAATGTTGCCGCAATAAAACTGCCTGCTGACCCAGAATCGAGGAAGGCAGTAGTCTGATGATTTCGTCCTGAGAGAGTCCGGATGGAAACTGGCATAGACAGACTTGGAATGGTGGCATTCACACCTAGGGACACCTGTCCCACCGGACCTAGGTGCGAGCATTTTCCGGATGTTTGGGGACGTAGGGGACATCCCAGCCGGAAGTGATCGGAACCCCCGCAATAGAGACAGAGATTCTGCTCCAGGCGCCGGATTCTTTCATCAGGCGTCAGGTGAGCCCGTTCCACCTGCATAGGAATCTCAGGAGAGGGTTGGGACATCGAAAGGTCAGGATTCTGGAAAACCGGCGCCAGCTGGGGATGGCGACGGGAACGGGTTAGTAAATGTTCATGCCGAACCTCCTCCTCCCTCTCCGAAAAACGAGTATCAACTCGGGTGGCCAGTAGAATGAGTTCGTTCAGGGAGGTAGGCAGGTCTCGGGCAGCGAGCACGTCTCTCACACGACTAGACAGGCCCTTCTTGAAGGTGGCCAATAGGGCGGCCTCGTTCCAGTCCAATTCGGCTGCCAGGGTGCGGAACTGGATGGCGTAGTCACCAACAGAGGAGCTGCCTTGAGAGAGGTTGAGGAGAGCAGTCTCGGCTGAAGAAGCACGGGCAGGTTCCTCAAAGACGGAGCGAAACTCGAATAGGAAGGCCCGGAGATTGGCAGCAACTGGATCATCACGGTCCCACAGTGGCGTGGCCCAGGCCAGGGCTCTACCCTCTAATAGGCTGATGATGAAAGCCACTTTAGAGCGCTCGGTGGAAAACTGACTACTCAAAAGTTCAATGTGCATGGTGCACTGAGTCAAGAATCCTCTGCACAACTTAGAGTCCCCAGAGTACTTGCTTGGGAGGGCCAGTCGGAGTGAAGAAGAAGCGTCAGGAGGTGGTGTGCGCTGGGCAGTAGTCTGCTGCTGTAAGGCGGCAGTGAGTTGCTGGATCTGCTGTGACTGTTTCTGGATTTGTTGCGCCTGCTGAGTGACCACTCTGGCGACGTCACGGAGATCGGGCACCTCGCCGGGATCCATGGTTGGAGCCTACTGTAACGCCCGGAGTAGTGGATCCACTGGACCGGCACCAGCGATGGCACAAACCTCACCAGGGAGCGGTGTCTAAGGGGCCGCTGGTTTTCACCAGAGCCCGCCGCAAGGCGGGATGGACTTGCTGCGGCAGGCGACCCCCAGGTCGCTACCCCTGGCTTGGTTGCTGGTGTCGGCAGGCAAGGCGTGGCAGGAGATGGCACAGGCAATAGTCTGCAGATGAGAGAGCACGTGACAGGCTGGACACGGGAACAGGTGGAGTGACAGGGGAACAGGAACCAGGAACAGGGACTTGGGACCAGGTAACGGACAGGACACAGGAACAACAGGGAGCTGGGCCAAACGCTATGGGAAGCATGTAGAGGCTCCAACACAGGGAACAGGGCAAGCTGGGATTTATAGGGGAGTGATTAGGTGCAACTACCAATTAGGAGCGCACTGCCCCTTTAAATCTGAGACAGCCGGCGCGCGCGCGCCCTAGGCGGCGGGGACGCGCGCGCCGGCCGGCACAGCGGGAGACAGGAGCGTGGAGAGGTGAGGCGCCCCCCGGGGCCGAGGTGATAGCAGCGCCGGGTCCCCGACTATGGACACCGGCTGCTGCATGGGGCAGGAAGCGGTCGCGGCGGCGGCCCGGAACGCGGGACGCCGCCGCGGCTGTGACAGTTGGCACTCCATATGCTAACGCATAAAAGTGGTGCCTAGGTTTGGACCCACTTTCCAACCCACTTTATGGTAACAGATGTTGCAAATAGCTGAATGGTCTTTGAGAACTGCCAGACCGCTGATCTCAGTTGGCAGTTCTTCAGAGCAGATGCACTGGTGGCCTGTTGTAGACTGCTGCTGCCTTGTGGTACCAGTGACAGGGCCTTCTAAGATTTCTGCTGGCTGACAATGCACCTCTACCCCTTTTTCCTGCTGATGCACGATCATCAGATGGGACCTGCTGCTGGGTCAGTGGCAGAAAAACAGCTTCATCCTCTGATGATAAAGCCAAGGATGACATCTGTGGACCGAGATTCCACATGGGGTCTGCGTCATCATTATCATCGTAGTTTGCAACAAACTTGTCCTCTCCAAAGCTGTCATCCTCCATAGGCCTGCAGTAAGATTTCGTACTTTGGCCAGAAGATGCCCCTTCCTTTCTTTCCTGACTGCTTTGGGGCGTGTCAGCTCTGAGATTCCTTGCTTGCAATTCTTGCCTGTCAGGAGATTCCTCAAAAAGATCCTCCAAATCCAGCATCTCAAAGTTTAGAAAAAAACGCTAGGCTCACCAGGAGCTCTCTTGCTGATTGCACTGGCAATTGGAATTGGGTCTGAGACACCACAGGAGACAAGACAGAGGAAACATCCTGGCCTTGGCATGGAATGATTGTGGTACTAATCTCAATCTAGTTAACAATTCCAGCCTGGCTGGTGTTCACCTGCCCATTAGGTGTAAAAGGGAGCTTAAACCTTACTCCAATCCGGTTGGTCTTCACAGTACCCAGTGACTTGTTAAAATGCACACTATATTCACAGCACCCAGTGATTTATTAGACACTGTCTTCACAGCCCCCAGTGACTTGGTATAATGGACACTGTATTCACAACACCCAGTGATTTATTAGAATATACACAGTCTTCACAGCACCCAGTGATTTTTTATAATGCACACCCAGCACCCAGTGAGTTGGTATAATGCACACCCAGCATCCAGTGACTTGGTATAATGCACATCCAGCATCCGCTTTGCTCATCTCTAAACAAAAGTAAAAAAAGAATGCTGCAAGCTAAATGTTTGGTATGATTGGATAGGGTAGGGTCTGTATCTCCTCCACATATACTGTATATATGTTGCAGTGAAAAGATAGAATAAGGGATTTGATCAAATTCTAGGAAATTATGAAATGGCCAATCTCGTCCATCATTTCCCTGAAGAAAGTCAGTGATTTGATCAAATCACTGACCCCTTTCAGGGAAATGATGGAATGGACTTTTATCATTTCCCCTTCAACATACCTCCTGCTCCCCGCTCTGCTCCCCTGTCCGCTCGGTCTCTTTCGGTCCGGTCCCGTGTGCTGTGTTTATGCTGCCTCCTGTTCCCCGCTCTGCTCCCCTGTCCATCTAGTCCTGTCCAGTCCCTTGTGCTGTGTGATGCTGCTGATGCTGCCTCCTGCTACCCGCTCTGCTCCTCTGTCCTCCTCCGGTCCCGTGTGCTGTGTGATGCTGCCTCCTGCTACCCACTCTGCTCCTCTGTCCTCCTCCGGTCCCGTGTGCTGTGTGATGCTCCCCGTCTGGTTGTCGTGTTACTTAATAAATATAGAGCCGAGCAACTCCTGACTCATTCATTCCATCATTTCCCTGAAAGGGGTCAGTGATTTGATCAAATCATTGACTTTTTTCTGGGAAATGATGGAAGGGCATGGCCATTTCATAATTTTCTAGAATTTGATCAAATGCCTAGAGATTTCAGCAAATTCCTGAATTCTATAATTTCACTGCAACATATATATGTACATTGAGTCTCTGGTCAGGGCTGTATTAATAGCTGCTGCTGCCCTTGGCACTAAACCTAATGACGCCCCATCTTCACTCACCATTTAGCATTTTCTAGATTCTGAACATTATATTGATATCTGATCAGTCTTAGGCCGCATTCCCACATTTACTGTACGTCACCACATGCAGCCGAAACCAGACCCTCATGCGGTAACCAATAGGTGTATGGCCAATAATCCTGGTAACAGCACATGACTACTGAGGAAGAAATGGGAGCCTGATTTCGGCCACATGCATTTCTCTACATGGAGAAACATTGTCTGAATCGCGGTTTTCATGGTTTTTTACTGCTTAAAACATCAACAAATTTCCACATTGAATCAATGATTAGAGCCGGCTGAATATTGTCTGAAGGAATTCTCACCACAGGATTGGTAGATTGGTATGTAACAGCTCCAGGCGTTACATTTAACACCGCCACACAAGACCTGAACAATACCGCCATACCAGACCAATACCGCCATTCTGTGACTGGATAACACCGCCATACTGTGACTGGATAACACCGCCATACCAGACCTGAACAATACCGCCATACTGTGACTGGATAACACCGCCATACCAGACCTGAACAATACCACCATACTGTGACTGGATAACACCGCCATACCAGACCTGAACAATACCACCATACTGTGACTGGATAACACGGCCATACCAGACCTGAACAATACCACCATACTGTGACTGGATAACACAGCCACACCAGACCTGACCAACACCGCCATATTGAGACTGGATAACACCGCAAGACCAGACCAATACCACCATACCCCCCCCCCCCACAAAAAAAAAAAGACACTAGACACTACTGACAAAAAATAAAAACTAAAACAATTGTTTCTTCCCCCTGCTCCCTGGTGGTGCCCCCCTTAAAGGTGCTGCCCCTAGGGTGGACCACGGGTGCCTAGTGGTAAATGCGGCCCTTTATCTGGTGCTGAATTAAAAAAAAACACTCTACAACAATTGAATACATGGTTACACGTCTAGTGTAGGAGCAGCACACGGCTTTTGTCCTCTACTCTCTGTGTCATGCATTGCTCTCTCAGATCCTGTACTAGGTATTACAAAATGACCTAGATTGATCAATCTAAATTTATCCTCCCATCATTACTTTTAGTAAATTGCTATGATCTCTTCTTTTGTACACAGGGTTTTTGGTCCTCAGATCTCTAGATGACAGTTCAAACCTTGCACTACTTGGCTCCCGTAATATTGTATGTAAGTAACATTTCTATTACGATTCTTTGAAACTGAAAAACAAAAACTACACTATAATCTACATCAGAAATATATGTACATCACAGATAACTATCTGGCCATATGATTATTTTAATCTAAATCATAAAAATAAATATAAGTCAATTTTTTAGTCTCCCCTTTAGTAAGTACACATAAGTACACACACATGATTGTCATGGCATATATGGTAAATGTATATAAAACCTTTTTTTTTTAAAGTATATAGAAAGTGTATAAATGTGGTGTCCTTGTCAGATTTATTATACAGTGAAAAATGATTGCTCCACATAGTTGAGTAATTGCTGCACTTTTCTTTTTCAATCTCATCCCAAAAGTAACTTTTCTAGTTATATTGTGATAGGATGGTAATAGGGTGGTAATAAAAAGAACTAATTGGCCTGCTGAAAATAAGCCCTCATACAACTTTGTTAGTAGAAAAATATAACGTGTAATCTTTTAAAATGTGCTTGGTGCCTTGGTTAGAGCAAAAAAAAAAAAATCTTTTAATCTGTAGAGTCAGTAAGGCGTGGGCTAGAGTGTCTTTGCCCCAGGTATGCAAAGCCTTTCCTCTCTTCCTCCCCACCCTCCTTATCATTAGGAACACCCCCAACTTAGACAAATTATGAATAGTAGAAATCCTGCCTGGGAGTATTGCTAATGATCAGAAGGGTGGGGAGGAAGAAAGGAAAAGGCGTTGCATACCTGGGACAAAGACACTCCAGGCCACACCAGTATGACTCGCCTGCTACAGATTAAAAGATTTTTTAACCAAGGCACCAGGCGCATTTTAACAGACACGACCGGTAAGGATTTACTCTCATCAAATGGATGGTACTAGTGGTTTGGTGGGGTGGGTTGGTGGAGACAGTCGCTTTAAGTAAAAAAGGTTTGCAATACCATATATAGCCTATATACTACATTAACAGATACAGCCTATGGATAAGATAGTATGCAACATACATTATCAGTTGTGAATTTTGGACATTTCTCTACAGTATTTCAGGAACAAGTAACTAACGTATAAGCTGCATCACATTAAAGGGAATCTGTCAGGTCCGTAACCAGGTAGAGAGCTGCAGACACAGGCAGATAGATGATAGGAAGATGAAAAAAATATTGTCTTTGTCTTTGCTGATGTACATATGTAGAGATATAAAATTGCATTTTATCTTGAAAGTGCCTTATAATTGATGCTGAGCCACAGCATACATGCCTCCTTCTCCACTCTCTCTCCTCTCCCTTCCATGAATAATTGATGCACAGAGCTGGAAGCTCAGCCCTGTACATCGATCAGTCAAGACAGGTAGGATTGGGGGAGGGAGGTGGCGTGCATGCTGTGGCTCAGCATCACTTATGTGGCACAAGGAATAATGCAATTTTGTAACTCTACAAATCACCATCAGCAAAGAGAAAGACAATATTTGTTTTATCTCCCTATCACCTATCTGTCTGTGGCTTTTTACCTGGTACCAACCTGACAGATTAACTTTAAAGTGTCACTGTCGTGAAAATTTTTTTTGCAGAAATCAATAGTCCAGGCGATTTTAAGAAACTTTGTAATTGGGTTTATTATCAGAAAAATGCATTTTTATCATGAAAAAGCAGTTTGAAGCTCTCCCCCCTGTCTTCATTGTTCTCCTATGGAGAGAGCTAAAGAAAAGACCAAAACAGGACAACAAAGAGTTAATCTACAAATCCCTCACCCGTTATCTGTTCTGACCATCACTAGTGACCTGTCTGAGCTCGGATTACAGCTGTCACCCAGTTCCGTGCCTGTAATCCTCTGTTATCTGCTTTCTGCTGCCGGCTAACTCTCTCGTTCCTCCTCCCCCTCCCCTCTCCCTAGAGCAGACAGGGGACGTCTCCTGCAACAAGTCACAATTTTCTGATTTTTCAGAGTGGATGAAAAAGAGGAAGGAGGGGGGGAGCTGGGAAAAGGCTTTTTACATGCAGATAATGGCAGATTTGGCTAATAAACCCAATTACAAAGTTTCTTAAAATCGCCTGGACTATTGATTTCTGCAAAAAAAAAAAATACGACAGTGACTCTTTAAGTCATATATGTATCCTCTTTTTGTCAGTTGCGTAGGTCAGACTGGAACAGATCTGTTACTATCCACACAAGATTAAGTGATTTCTAGTGGCATAGGCTATGTCCTTTGGCCATTATGTGCCAAGATACCTTATTTTCTCTTTATTAAATAAAACATATTTGACTACACATTAAATGTGGATAGACCCAGCAAAAAAAAAAAATAATAATAATAATAGCATGCTTTTTATTTAAGGAGAACTCCAGGCAAAATCAATTTTTAATATGTTATTACATAAGCAAAGTTAGACAAATTCCTAATGTACACTAATTATGGGAAATGCGCATACACTTCTATTTCCCTTAATTTAGTAGATCAGGCAGGCTTCAACTTCTCTTTTGGGCTATGTTCACACTACGTAAATCTACAGCCGTAGTTCTCGCCGCAGAACTACAGCCGTAGATTTGCGGGGTGGAACATAGCATTATTTGCTATGGGATTCCGGCCGGAGCGTACACACATCGTATACGCTCCGGCCGGTTCCCATGCGGCGCCGCAAACAACTGACAGGTCCATTATTTGCGGACGGAATTCAATGAATTCCGCACGCAGAAGGACCTGTAAGTTCACACAGTGAAGTGAGCGGCTCCGGCCGCTTGCTTCTCTCTGTGCTATGGGAAGCTCTGATGCGGGCGCGCGCTGATCATCCGGCTGGTACTTAAGTACGGAACGGCCGGTCAAATACGTAGTGTGAACATAGCCTAAAAAAGTGATGTCACAATCCGGGTGTATGTACCTGAAGTGTCCAGCAGGGGGCGCAGTATATGTAGAAGTATAGAAGTAGTCTACAGTGGTTTGCAATAAACTAGAACAGGGGTACTCAACAACTTTTAGTGAAGGTCCACTTACCGGGCTCTATTGTCAGGTGAAGGTCCGAGCAGAACATCAGTAGGAAACGTGTTTTGTTACTTTTCACAAATGTTCAACTATTTACATACAGAATTGCTGCTTATTAGCGGGAAAACTGGCATATTTTCTCTCTTACCAGCCCTTTGATATTAGGTACAAAGGTGGTGACTGCCCTGGTAGTATATAGCCCCCCTGTTGCTCCCCCAATAGTGTATAGCCCCCCTGTGCGCTCTCCCTCAGTAGTATATAGCCCCCTGTTGCTCCCCCAGTAGTATATAGCCCCCCTGTGCGCTCACCTCCTGTAGTATATAGCCCCTGTGAGCTCCCCCCCCAGTAGTATATAGCCCCCCCTGTGCGCTCTCCCCTTATAGAAGGCCCCCAGAAAAAAACAAAAACAAACCACAATTCACTAAGCACCTCGCTCCCCCGCTGCGGCTGTCTTCTTCTTTTCTCCCCCATAGTGCCCCTATAGTAGAAGGTAATGTCCTCCCATCATCTCTAACAGGGGCTTAACTAGGATTCATGGGGACCGCTTTGAGTCCGGTGGGGTGGAGGGGCAGCTTGACTCTGGGGGCCGCTCATTATACTGACTACTATACAGGATGCTGGGAAAACTGAGTGACCCCATTATACAGGATGCTGGGAAAACTGAGCGACCCCATTATACAGGATGCTGGGAAAACTGAGTGACCCCATTATACAGGATGCCAGGGAAGCTGAGTGACCCCATTATACAGGATGCTGGAAAAACTGAGAGACCCCCATTATACAGGATGCTGGAAAAACTGAGAGACCCCCATTATACAGGATGCTGGAAAAACTGAGAGACCCCATTATACAGGATGCTGGAAAAACTGAGAGACCCCCATTATACAGGATGCTGGAAAAACTGAGAGACCCCATTATACAGGATGCTAGGGAAGCTGGTGACCCCATTATACAGGATGCTGGGAAGCTGGTGACCCCATTATATAGGATGCTGGGAAGCTGGTGACCCCATTATACAGGATGCCAGGGAAGCTGAGTGACCCCATTATACAGGATGCCAGGGAAGCTGAGTGACCCCATTATACAGGATGCCAGGAAAGCTGTGTGACCCCATTATACAGGATGCAGGGAAGCTGAGAGACCCCATTATACAGGATGCCAGGGAAGCTGAGTGACCCCCATTATACAGGATGCCAGGGAAGCTGAGTGACCCCATTATACAGGATTCCAGGAAAGCTGTGTGATCCCATTATACAGGATGCCAGGAAAGCTGTGTGACCCCATTATACAGGATGCAGGGAAGCTGAGAGACCCCATTATACAGGATGCCAGGGAAGCTGAGTGACCCCCATTATACAGGATGCCAGGGAAGCTGAGTGACCCCATTATACAGGATTCCAGGAAAGCTGTGTGATCCCATTATACAGGATGCCAGGAAAGCTGTGTGACCCCATTATACAGGATGCAGGGAAGCTGAGAGACCCCATTATACAGGATGCCAGGGAAGCTGAGTGACCCCCATTATACAGGATGCCAGGGAAGCTGAGTGACCCCATTATACAGGATTCCAGGAAAGCTGTGTGACCCCATTATACAGGATGCCAGGAAAGCTGTGTGACCCCATTATACAGGATGCTGGGAAAGCTGAGTGACCCCATTATACAGGATGCTGGGAAAGCTGAGTGACCCCATTATACAGGATGCCAGGGAAGCTGAGTGACCCCACTTTACAGGATGCCAGGGAAGCTCAGAGAATCCCATTATACAGGATGCCAGGGAGGCTGGTGACCCCATTATACAGGATGCCAGGGAAGCTGAGTGACCCCATTATACAGGATGCCAGGGAAGCTGACTGACCCCATTATACAGGATACCAGGGAGGATGACTGACCCCATTATACAGGATGCCAGGGAGGCTGAGAGGCCCCATTATACTTACCATACTTCCAGTTGTCCATGGCGTCTTTCCTGCTCTGGCTCTGTGCTGGTTAGTAAGCCTCGCGGTGGACATCGGGGGCGGGGCTTACCGTGATGGGGGCGGGGCTTTCCGGGACTGTAGGCAACTATGGAGAGGGGACATGGCTCCCGGCTAAAGGATGCGCCCGTGCATGACGTCATTATCTGTGCCGGGATGCTACCACAGCCACCACAGCTCCCAGGGGGCCTTGCATGTATTGCCTGAGCAGCAGACAGCAGACAGCGCCACCCACTGCAAGAAGGCTTCTCCTCCTCCTCCTGCATCAATGCACAGGTTGCAATGATAAGTGTGACAGTTTAGTGTCCAGCAGCGGCCCTGACTCCGGCAACGACCCGAAGCAGAACTGCGGTGGCTTAATCAGCTGCTTTGGGCGGCTGCTGGAGTCAGGGCCGCTACCAGACACTAAACTGTCACACGCTTTTAATAGTGCCAAATTAAATTTTCAGGCCGGCGGCCCACGGACTGACAATCTTGGCAGCCCAGCGGGCTTTTGCCAGATCTGCCAGATTGTCAGTCCGGGCCTGAGTGGAATCATCCCTGTGCTGCCCGGTGAATCTGTATAGTCTGGAGGAAAGAAGAGAAAGGGGGAACATGAGCAAAACTTTTACGTATGTTAAATCAGTGCTTCTCAAAGTTTTTATACTGGAGCTTCACCCAGCAGACCAAGGCAATGCCTGGGCCTCACCAGACTGACCAAGAGGATGCCTGGGCCTCATCTGTGGTGAAAGTCCATTTAAAAACTGAAAATAATGCAAGGACTACCTTCCACCTGTCTCCTAAGCTCTATATACTAATAAAGCAAATACAACATAAGTTAATAATGTTGCTAAAATGGATATTTCTGCAAATAGCAAAAGCACGGTGTAGATCACAGTTACTTTTGTGAATACTGGCTCCTCAGCTGGGCCTCACCAACAACAAGGGGGCGCCTTACAGTTTGAGAAGCACTGTGTTAAAGGACTAAATAAGGTTCGGGAGGGAAGTGTTTTTAGAAGAAAAAATAAAGTCAAGAACAAAAGGACACATTTAGAGGTTAGTTGGGGGAAAGATCAGAAGCAATGTGAGAAAATATTACTTTACTAAAAGAGTAGTAGATGCTTGAAACAAACTTCTAGCAGAGGTGGTTGGTAAATCTACAATAACAAAATGTAAACCTGCCTGGGATAAACATATATCTATCCTAAGATATTGAGAAGGAAAATACTAAAAATGCAGACTAGACAGACCCAGTGGTCTTTTTCTGTCGACAAGCTTCTATGTTTCAGTTCTATATGATTTTTGTTGATGTTGAGCTAACTGAGAATCATTTTTCCCTCCAGCATCCGGCATCAATTTTAATAAGGTCTGCAGTTACTGGAATAATTTTCATTACAAGACTTTTAACGATAAGGTTTTCTACTTCCCTGGAAATTGTACCTATGTTTTTGCTTCACACTGTAAGAGCAACTATGAAGATTTTGTCATACAGATCAGACACATGACAGAACTAAACACATATGTGTTGTATACCAATATCACCTTGAACATAGGTGACGTTTTAGTCCAGTTAATCGGTGACACTGTGTTGGTCCAAGAAGAAGTGTAAGTATATTTTCTTAACCCTTTCATGACCATGGGTCATTAATAACTAGGTTGTTTTGGGACATCATAATGATCCCATAAGCTGATGTCCATAGCTCTGCCTCCTCTTCCCTGTCCCCTTCTGCTGTTAGAATCAACGGCAGGGGGACGAAATAGTAGTTACAAGCTGCGCAGGAGCGCCTGCGCCTGAGGCTTCTGGTTTCCATGGCTACCATGAGGGCTCTGCACAGCCTTGTGGGTTACCGGACAGAGAATTTTCTGTCTGAAGCCCTATAGATGCTGTGGTCATGCTGAGTGCTGTATCTATAGGGTTAACTCTCAGTACCGGAGTCTGAGTTGCGGCGGGTTCCCGGCTATCATTGAAAGCTGGGACCCGCTGCGGATGACACAGGTGCAGCTTCTGTGTCATCCTGCATCGTAAATTAACCTTGCTGCAGCCTCGGGCATAAGCTGCAGCAACGTCAATTTACAGTGCAGCGGTGGGAGGGGTTAAAAGGTAAGGATATTAAAGGGAAACTATCAGCAGGTTACATAAATCTAACTTGCAGATAGTTCCCTATTTCGCACAGGGCGCTGACGTAGGTCTATTCCCATGCAATTTTAATGTAGTCCTCTGACCGGTAAGGCCGGCAAAAGGCGGCAGTTATCCTGGTGGCCTCCATGCTTAATTTTTTTTACGTACATCTTTAGGCTCTGTTCACACTACGTATATGTCCTATACGTGTGAAACTCTGGCCGGGGATTTACGTAAGTTGCGGCCGGCTACATACGCTCCGCGAACTTACGCCTGTAGTCTACTTACGCTTCCCGAGCGCCGCACATTGCGATCTGACAGCGGTCTTTTACTTGGATATCTTCTGCTAGCCCCGAACACCCCACAGAACCTTTTGGATTGGCAAATCAAAGTGCTAAAATGAAGAAATCACCACTCCGTACGGGACCGCATGTAACGCTACGGGCTTAAGTTACAGCATTTCCCTCCTGAAACAATGGTCTGGTTCATTTTTTACGGCGCCGCATACGATCCGGGCGTAAGTTCTTACGTAGTGCGAACTGTGCAGCCGTAGATCGTATACTTTCCATTGTATGCAAACTACGTAAATCTTGGGCCGCTTATTCACGGAACGCACTACGGCAGGAAACTTACGTAGTGTGAACACAGCCTAATCATGCATTAATAGGAACAAGGTGGGAGAGGGTGTAAGACAGTGGTCATATCAGGTGAATAAATGGCAAGATATTGGGAGGAAATTTATTAAAAGATTTTATTATAGTTTTGAACCAAGATCAGATGAATAGCTGTCAGCCAAGCAATAGCTTATCCATTAGTCATGCAACATATATAGCATTGACTTTTGTAATGGTGCGTTTACACAGACAGATTTATCTGACAGATCTTTGAAGCCAAAACCAGGAACACACTATAAACAGGGAACAGTTCATAAAGGAAAGACTGGGATTACTCCTCTTTTCAATTCCATTCCTGGCTTTGGCTTCCAAAATCTGTCAGATAAATCTTTCTGTGTAAACGCACCATTACAGGCTTTGCGAAAAGTTTAATTTTGTTACTGAGACGAATTTTTTGCAAAGTTCATAAACAGTTCGTAAAGATGGCAGCACACATGTTTCTACACGTAATAAAAAAGAGCCTATACTTACCTGTCCATGCTCTCTCGATGTCCTCCTAGGGGTCTCCTGTGTCACCTTTTAGCTTCTTTTATGTACACTGTTTAAAAAAATTAAGAGAACACTCAAATAAGACATCCTAGTTCTGAATTAAATATTCTCATTGAATACCTTGTTCTGTACATGGTTGAATGTGCTGAGAACAAAATCACACAAAAATTATCAAAGGAAAATTTATTGTCAGCAGTTCCTGCAAGATGAAGGCACTAAAGCTATGGACAAGCCTGCCCATTCCCCAGACCTGAATCTGATTGAGCACATCTGGAACATCATGTCTCGCTCCATCCACCAACATCATGTTGCACCACAGACACTCCAGGAGTTGGTGGATGCTTTAGTCCAGGTCTGGGAGGAGATCCCTCAGGAGACCATCCGCCACCTAATCAGGAGCATGCCCAGGCGTTGTAGGGAGGTCATACAGGCACATGGAGGCCACACACAATACTGAGCCTCATTTTGACTTGTTTTACAGACATTACAACAAAGTTGGATCAGCCTGGAGTGTGACTCAGAATCCAGGCCTCCTTTGGTTAATAAATTTGATTTCTTTTAATGATTTGTGTGTGGTTTTGTTGTCAACACATTCAGCTTTGTACAGAACAAAGTATTCATTGAGAATATTTCATTCATTCTTATCTAGGATGTGTTATTTGAGTATTCCCTTTATTTTTTTTTTTAGTAGTGTAAATTTTATCGCAGCATGTTGCTGTTGGAAATGAAGAAAAGCAACAATGGAAAGAAAACAGCCTGTGATAAGTAAATATACACACAAGAAGCTGGCAGAGGGGAAGCACCCAGCATACGCTGGGTTTTGTGTCTATACCAAGCTAGAAGTGCAGAAGACTGTTTGCAGCTGCTTAATGCCCTAAAATAATATCTGCATATAGTTGCAGATGCAGAAAACTAACTGAATAAAGTTAGTTTTCTGCACTGCTACTGTAGCTTGGCATAGACCTGATCCCCCCATGCCAATTGCTTTCCCCCCTGCCATCTTCTTTTGTGCATATTTACTCATCACATCATGTTTAAGTTCCATTGTGGCTGTTTTTCGTTTCCAACAGCAACATTGGAATAAAAATAATGTTTGGCAAACCTGCGTAGCCGAACTTATGAAACGTTTGTTCATCTCTACTTATTACTTATAATCCAGTAAGTAACAAATCTGCTTTTCTTTCTCAGTATTCAAACACCCTATATTATGTCAACCATAATGATTCAGAAAACAGGACTGTATACTGAAATATCCTCATCAATTGGTTCGTTCAAGAAGTATCTTGATGGCAGTTTTGAGGTAAAAAAAAAACAAAAAACCTCCAATGAAAAAGGGACAGGAGTGAATGTAACTGCTGCTGTGTAATATGAATACAAAATGTAAGGTTGTGTGCACATTGTCATCCAGGGTACTGTATATTTCTGGAAGGATTAATACCTCTAAGAGAAGACTCCGAAATATAGATGTTGCATGTATCATCATAAGCATGGCAGCATTACATAATGAGGCACATGTAGATGACTTGCATTGAATACACTGTATACATCACTGCTCACTTTACATTGAATAAAACAATCTTGCACTTGGCTCGCTATATATAAAGTGAGCAGCGATGCATAGTCTTTGCATAACCACTTAGTACTGTGGTGTTTCAAACAGTATATCCTGTACACAACATTACATGCTAGAGTGATAACAAAGTGTTTTACAGAAACAGAGAAGTGTGCTTCCAGTACTTGTGGCAGCTGCTACATCTATATGCATTTGTGTAGTCAGAGTGGCCTATGTCCTCCATAAAAAGCATATACTGTGTAGTATACATTTATTTTCTGTTGGCTGACTGTTTAAAGAGGACCTGTCACCTCCCGTGCAGAGCCCGGCCAACCCCCCGGTGGAGACCCTTATACTTACCTGTGCATGAAGTCCCGCTCCTGGACCCGCTCTCATTGCAGATATATCGCCGTCGGAAGCCCAGCGTGCGCTCATCAGAGGTGAGTTCAACGCTCATAGAGAATGACGGCTCCAATCGTTCTCTATGAGTGTCGGACTCATCTCTGATGAGCACGCGCTAGGTTTCCGATGGTAATATCTCGGCAACGGGAGGGGGTCCAGGAGTGGGACTTCGTGCAAGGGTTAACTATAAGGGTCTCCACCAGGGAGGCGGCCGGTTCCCTTTAACAAAGTGTTGTCTGCTGAGCTTTCCTGTGCTATAGAAAAAGGTTTATTACTGTTTTACTAGTAGAGCCTACAGCAAGCCACATGGACATAGATGACAATAGACAAGAGTCTGTCCCCTTGTTATGAATAGACAGTAAAGCATTACTGAGCGTATTCTGTGAACTTCGAAAAGCCCATTTCATAAGAGGCTGCTATTAAGTATCAGCTTAATTTTAGACCTAGTGGTGAGAATAAAAAATACATTTCAGAATGATTTTAAAATATAGGTAGTAAAGTCAAAAAAGTAGAAAAGTAGTTAAACAATATTTAAAAATATGTGTAACATAAAAACTTGATTTAAACAATAGGTCATTTTCTGATGACACATTCCCTTTAAAGGGAATGTGTCACAAAGAAGAAAAAAAATTGTAAAGTGTTAAAATTGCATTTTTTTTGTTGTTAATTTATATGTTTTTTTTTAGATCTAAGGAAATATGAAAAATTAACAAATTTTTCATATTCCCAGTGATGGCAACCAAGGGGAGCTCCAGCAGGAGAACTGCTGGTAAAAAGCAACCTGAAATATGGCTGCTAAAAAAAGACGCAGTCTCTGCACAACTGCTGTGACATCATCACCTACCTCCTCTTTTCACAGAACAAAGAGGGGAAAGGAGCAGCGCCATTTTGTTGTTGTCTGCATAGCAGTACAGAAACAACAAGTATGTCCACAACCAATTTCATATTACAACTCAGTTCTGTTCCAGATATCTAAAAAATCTGTATACAGTCCTGAAAAACTTCACCCAGGTCTGTATCCCACTTTTCCAGACACCCAGAGCACAGCTCAAATGCAGCCACCTGCCAAGCTGACGTATGAGCGAAGCGAAGCATGTCACTACTACAATTAATTTGCTCCTCCCTGATGTACACTTAGTCATACATGCACACTAATACAGACAGCTCATACTTGCACACTCACACGCATACACACAGCTCATACATGCACATTCATACAGACAGCCCATACGTACACACTCACAGGAAGATCACACATGCACACTCATACAGGCAGCTCTTACAGACAGCTCATACATGCACACTTATATAGACAGCTCATACATGCACACTCATACATGCACATTCATACAGTCAGCTCATACATGCACATTCATACAGACAGGTGGGTCTTCCGACAGTGAGTCTCCTGACAGCTGCTCCAAAGCTACCCTTGGATCTGAGTCCTCATGCGGCTCCCCGCTCAGGCTCCAGGAGCCATTGACCATACCACATAACTTAGCTGCTGCAGAACCCCATACTACACCTCAGCTATGACAGAACATTATACTACACCTCAGCTGCTGCAGATACCCACACTACACCTCAGCTGCTGCAGAACTCCATATAACACACCTCAGCTGCTGCAGAACCTCCATACTACACCTCAGCTGCGACAGAACCCCATATTACACCTCAGCTGCTGAAGAGCCCCATACTACACCTCAGCTGCTGCAGAACCTCATACCACATATATCAGCTGCTGCAGAACCCCATACTGCACCTCAGCGGCTACAGAACCCCATACTACACCTCAGCTGCTGGAGAACCCAATACTATATCTCAGCTGCTGGAGAACCCCATACTAGAAACCTCAGCTGCCGCAGAATCTCATGTTACACACCCCAGCTGCTGCAGAACCCTATACTACACCTCAGCTGCTGGAGAACCCCATACTATACCTCAGCTGCTGGAGAACCCCATACTAGAAACCTCAGCTGCCGCAGAACCTCATATTACACACCCCAGCTGCTGCAGAACCCCATACTACACCTCAGCTGCTGCAGAACTCCTTACTACCCCCTTAGCTGCTGCAGAACCCCATACTACACGTCAATTGCTGCAGAACCCCTTACTACACCTCAGCAGCTGCAGAACATCATACTACACCTCAGCTGCTGCAGAATCCCTTAGTACACCTCAGCTGCTGAAGAATCCCATCATATACCTCAGCTGCTGCAGAACCCCTCACTACACCTTAGCTGCTACTAATTCTGCTAACCTATGATCTATATCATATTATCCTAGTATTATATATACAGATGCAGTGTAGTAGCCATAGGTAGTGTCCTGACATTTGGAAGGAAGGAGGTTAACATGCTGACAGCATGCCTCCTCCATCCATTATCTCCCGATGCTGAGCTGCCCCAGCATAAACTACCTCTCTGAGCCTCCCCTGCCCCTTCTCCTGCAGGGAGCTGAGCCCTGGCTGCCCTGCAGGGCTCCTTATCAGATCAGACGCAGCCCAAGCAGGAGGAGAGGGAGGGAGAGCATGGCTCCCTGCTAAGGTCAGTGCAGGGCACAGTGCACCTTCTCTGGGGGCTCCAGAAGTATGGCGTCTGGCTCCCTCGTCAACTCCATGTGTGCTGTGTAGGGATGGTCCAAACCCTAAGAGGTTCAGGTTCGTATGAACCTGAACGCTCGGCATCAGACTCCCGCTTTCTGCCCGCTCCGTGGAGCGGGCGGATACAGCGGGAGGACCGCCTGGAAAACTGGGATACAGCCTATGGCTATGGCTGTATCCCAGTTTTCCAGGCGGACCGCCTGCTGGATCCGCCCGCTGCACGGAGCTGGCAGACAGCGGGAATCATAACCAAGAGTTCGGGTTCGTACGAACCCGAACCGAACTCGGTTCAGACCATCCCTAGTGCTGTGCGCTGTGAGCTACGCATGTCAGCTCTCAGCTTCATTGTAGCAGACCAGACAGGAGCCATCTATTGAATCCTATGTACAAGGGCTGCTATAAAGCAACTGTGTAAGTGTCATTCAGGGAGACATACACAGATGCTATTGCAAATGGCAGCCCCCAGTGCAGCACATTATTGTTAATTTTACAAAACACAAGAACAGAAATTAAAGTCGAACTATTTTTGAAGATATTAATTAAATGAAAGAAAAATAATAGAAAGAAAAAAAAAGTGACACATTCCCTTTAAATACGTTCACAGAACTCCTTTCTGACTTTAGGTTCCTCTGATTTGCAGTAACAAAGTACATATTGTGGCTTCTGCAATTCATTTTTTATTTTATTATTATTATTTTTTTTTATGTAGCTCCAACTTGATGCCAAATATGTCAATCAGACTTGTGGACTTTGTGGAAGTCTCATGGGGATAGACATGTTTGATTGGAATCGTAAGTAGTGTATATATGTTACTTATACAAAAAAAGCTATGTATACTTTTTATAGCAATAAACCATATGCTATCACTATGCAACTAAACATGATGTTATTCATATGACCCTTACCTATAGATCTAGGGGTGGCATTGAAATCCAGCTATAGGTTCCCCTAAACTTTAAGTTAGGCTCACACACAGTAAAAACAAAAAAGCTAAATATGACTGTAATTTTGAGTGAAAATAAAACAGTGTTAGTAATTTGCCATTGGATTGTCTTGTATTTTTGTGTCATTAGATGTAAAAATTTGGGAGTTGGGCCACAAGACCTTTAGCATTATGGGGCACATTTATCAAGACTGGTGTACACATGCCTCTTCTTAGTAAAGCCGAGGGGGTCTGTGCCTGTCGCAGGGCTTGCACAAAAAATCTCCACCAGGTCCAGAGCAGGTGTACATGATTTACGCTTGTCTGCATGATAAATTAGATGCAGGAGGAGACCACGCCTCCTCACAACTTGCCACAGAAATCTGCCCCTTTCCTTTTCTGTGGAATACACCAGGGGCCCTAGATGTCTTAAGGGTCTTTAACATTGGACCAGTTATTAGCCATAAACATTGCTAGAAACTCTTGTGTGGCCGATAATCATGCCACTGGATAAACAGGGTTATATGTGGCTTCTAACAATAAAGGGGAACTAACAGCACAGTTAAACTTATATCAATGAGGCCATTTTCCAGATGATAAGAAGTGCATACTTACCCTCAACACTGCCTTTAATCCTGCATCCGGCTCTCCAGTCCTCCAGAGCTGTATCTTCGGCCACTGCCTCCTCTAGAATGATTGACATCCGTAGGAGGGGGGGCCTAAAGATACAGCTGGCCACCGTAGGACTGAAGAGTCGAGTACCAGATCACTAGCTCGTGGATGGTAAGTATGCACTGCTTGCGCAGTGCATATAAATATCTGTGCTGTCAGTTTCTATGGCTGCATAAATGATACAAGGATTTTTAGTGCAGTCTGGCTGCCCTATTTCCTGTGCCATGTCAAAGCTGCTCATTTGCCACAGCCATAATTTGCAATGGAGGTTGAGTAATTTGACTGTAACTGTGGTTCCTGGCAAGGGAGATTAAGCAAAGGCAAGCACATAACTAAAAAGAAAAGGTATAGATAAACTGCTGTGCTATAAAATAATAATACCTAGTAGAAATGATTAATTTTCCTTAATTTCATTTTTTCCCTCTTCTCTAGACAATCCACTCACAGAGACAGAGTTTGGAAATCGTCAAAAAGCAGATGGTCCAAATGAAAACTGTCCAGATATAGAAACTGCAAATTGGACTGATTGTTCTTTAGAGAGTGTAACTATACTTATATCCACCTTATAACAATCATAATTATTATTTTATTTATAAATCACTTAAATATTCCGCAGCACTTCTGAGGGTACATTTATATGGTTGTTAGAGCTATGCTAAACCACAGCTGTTATTTGACACTCAAAAAAATGTACGTTCTCTTAAAGGGGTACTCCCGCACTGATAAAAACAATTAATCATAAACATAGTTTTTACATTTACCATCCCTCCGAAGTCTGTCTCCGTTTAAATTTCCCACTGTTTGCAGGTCCCTGAAATTCCAGTTGGTGTCTTAATTTTTTCCACCTTCTGGTTTGGGCTTTCCCATGATGCAATTTGTCTCCTGTGATATCTAACTGACTCTGTAAAACTGTTACATGACTTACAGCTTTCTCAGCCAATCAGAGCTGAGCAACCTACCTGAGTCATCTGACAAAGTCATCTGACAAAGGGAGGCTGGTATGTCATTGTCACAAAATGGCCGCCACAGATCAGCCTGGGGTCAACAGTCATTAGATAAGACTGAGTTTACTTCCTGGTGGGGAATTGAGGGGGGAAAGATAGGAAAGGGGGGCAGATAGGTGATTGAGGCATATTACAAAGTTATATAACTTTGTAATGTGTTTGAATTACTGGGAAAAAGTTTTTTGCTGGAGTACTTCTTTAAGTATCAAATAACTGCCATAAAAAAAATTGTTGATGAACAAAGCTCTTTGGTGTCCCTTCAGTTAATGTGGGTTTGTGACTTCCTGAAAGTTTCCGGGGTACATCCAGGACTAAAATGACAAGTCCAATCATCTGGCATTTGAATACCGGTGGCTGAAGAAGTTTGATGCAGCCCTAATGATTCGGAAAAACATGGATAGCAATGTGCAGTATCAAACAATGGACGCTGTTTGACATGCGTTATTTAACCCCTTAAGGACCAGGCCTGAAATAGCCTTAAGGACCAGGCCAATTGTCACTTTTGCGTTTTCATTTTTTCCTCCTCGCCTTCTAAGACCCAAAACTCTTTCATTTTTCCACCTAAAGGCAGGGCCGTATTTACCACTAGGCACCCGTGGTCCGGTGCCTAGGGCAGCACCTTGCAGGGGGGCAGCACCAAGAAGCAGGGGAAGGAAAAACTATTTTTTTTATTTTTTAGTCTTCCACCTCCTGTTCAGACTTGCCAGTAAATCTGGTGTCTTTTCCAGGGGGGGTGGGGATATGGTGGTATTGGTCAGGTCTGGTAAAGCCAATCGGTGTGTGAAGATGGGGTGTCTTCAGGTTTAGTGGCTAGGGCAGCAGCAGTTGTTAATACGGCCCTGCCTACAGGGCCATGTGAGGGCTTGTTTTTTTTCAGGAGCAGCTGCACTTTGTAATGGCATCTTTCAAAATAAAAGCGAATGACAGAACCCCCAAAATATTATTTATGGGATGAATTTGGGTCAAAGAATACGATTCCGCAAATTTTGGGAGGGTTCCATGGTTACTAGGTTTTCTAACGTTTTACTATTTTTATTAGTAGTAAAACATTTTTTTTGCGAATAGGCATATTTACAATGACCCTATTGTAACTCCTGTAACTCCTATAGCGCATTTATTTTTTTATATGGGGTGTTATTTTTTGCATCATGATCTCTAGTTTTTATTAGTATCATTTTTTTCTAGATCAAAGGTAATGATCGCTTTTTATTAATTTTTTATACATAAAATGTCATAAAAAAAAGCAATCTATAATGGCGGGCGGCTGCGCGATCGCAGCGGCCCGCTATTAAGGGTGAGGGCCTGGCTGCAGATAGCAGGCGGTCCTCACCCGCTATGGGGCGGGTTCGGCTTGTGAGCCCGCTCCACAGCCCGGGACCGATCCAGGGCGTACATTTACGCCCTCCTGCGTTAAGGCCCAGGCAGCGGGGGCGTAAATGTACGCCCTGTGTCGTTAAGGGGTTAAAGCTCACTGCAAAATCGCCGATCGCATGGGTGTGCCTGGAAATCAATTAACCATTGATTTCTATGCACAGTAAGGCGGGCAGGATAGCCACACATTGTGGGAACTGGCAGTTTTTTGTGTCCGCTTTGTGAAAACAATGGCCAGAAATAATTGACATGTCAATAATTTCCACAGCCGTACTGAACAACGGCCATTGTTCAATACACTGTGTGAACAGTGTTGTTTTAATCGGCAACAGCAGCCGTTCTTGTCATAAATACAAGTTTTAATGAGCTCCTATCTGTCAGTGTAGTTAGACCTAACTGTAGGTAGACTGCAGCTACCAGTACATTGATTAAATCAAAGGTTCACACACACTGAAACGTTCACAACTAGTTGGTTCCTGTATAGCCAGACCAGTGCTGATGAGATAGCAGAGTTTTTAATTCTTTTACATGTCTGAGACATTTTTTGTTTTTGTTTTATTGATTACAATGAAAGTTAGGTTTTACACTTAGTATAAGTGTAATTGTAGGTCTTCATAGGCCTTTTCAGCCGATGTGCCCTTAAAGAGTATTAATAAAGAATGTGTACCAATTAGTGATAAGCTAATTGCTCATCTAAATGAAGCAAAGCACTTTGTTTGATCTGCGCTCTTCTCATCAAGTCGCTGGCCTTTCAGCGCTGCTCCGCTCCATGCCGCTCCACCCTAGGTGCCAGGGAAAAGCTGTATTCAATTCTGGGAAACTAGAAGAAGTCTTCCAGGATTGGATCCAGCTTTTCCCAGCATCCTGAGAGGAGTGGCAGTGCTGAAAGGGCGGTGGCTTGATGAGCAGAGCGCAGATCAAATGAAGCCCTTTGTTTGTTTAGATGAGCGATTCGCTCATCTCTAGTACCAACATACTGTAAATTTCACCAATTTGTGGTCAAATTGAGTTAAAGAAAAATGGATAGAATTTAACCCCATACATGTGCTGTTGAGGATGAATGGAGAGTACTCGGAAAAGAAATCAATAAAATCAATGTACCCAATAATAAAAGACAAATAAATATTATGCATAGTACACACAAAAATAAAAAATATTGCTGCAGCAAACTGCAAGTGTCAGGGCTCATGTGTATTGTATCATTTATAGTGTGTATGCAGGGGGGAGTATATACAGTCAAGAGCCTGTAAGAGTATATACAGCATAAGAGACCTGACACTTGCAGTTTTCTTCAGCAATTTAACTGACAGTGACAGGAGCTGCTTTCCTGCACTATCCAATCGAGCCCCCACAGTGTGACGGCAGGAGTTCTGATCGTTTTAACTGACTGCCAGAGGTCTAACACTTACCTCTGTGCAGTCAACTTGGCAATAACACTGATCAATGCTATGCTGTTATGTATGTATAATGCATGTAATAGTTCACTATGGGGAATGAATGAATGGCTTAAACAAAAAGAGGAAAAAAGTTTTTTTGCAGAACATCCATACCCTGAAGTTTTGACTCCTCTGTCCTTCCCCTTGCTTCTGAGACATTGGTCACATGATCTCTGTCTCTTATGTGGCCAAAGTGAATAAAATAAAAAGGAATTGAGGTACTCACGGTCAGCGCTGTCCACATAGAGAAGTGGCCGAAAGCTTAAATAAATGAATTTAATATAGTGAAAAATATATTTAATATAGCACAAATATGACGCGTTTCGAAGACATACGTCCTCTTCATCAGATAAAACAAAGTGCATAACATAGGATAGCAGGAGGGTTACTTAAATAGGCTCAGGTACAAAAAAGAAACACCCATTAGGGGGCGTTTCCAATTGATTAAGAAAAATGCATACAATATACATAAAATCATGATGCATAAAATCAATAATAAATAACATTACATAACATATATCATATAACTGGTCCCATCAGAGCACACACATAAAAAAGTTTAAAATAATGACTGGATATAGATCACAACATTGCACAAGATGCTGGGCTAAATAAACCATATACAAAACATTACACAAGATGCTAGGCTAAATAAACCATATACAAAACATTACACAAGATGCTAGGCTAAATAAACCATATACAAAACCAAAATAACATCGCCTCTATTGAAGCAAAGATATACAGACCTCATAGACCGATCTTATAACACTAGTACAGACAACTTACATTTAGAGGTCAGTATCTACTACAGCCATGTGTAATGGAAGTAGCGTCCTGACACTCACAACATCAGCAGGAAGGCATTACACATGGCTGTAGTAGATACTGACCTCTAAATGTAAGTTGTCTATACTAGTGTTATAAGATCGGTCTATGAGGTCTGTATATCTTTGCTTCAATAGAGGCGATGTTATTTTGGTTTTGTATATGGTTTTTGAAGCCCAGCATCTTGTGGAATGTTTTGTATATGGTTTATTTATTTTCCCTTTAAGTCCAACTCCTTTATTTAATATATTACATTACAATGTCACTATTAGATACGGGTCCCCCACATAGTAAGTCCACAATGTTAATAAATGTTCCCACAGTGTCTTTTTTCTGGCTGTTTCGCAGCTTTTTTTTTTTTTGGTGATCATCATTTTGTTGCCAAATTGCTGCCATAATTTGCATAAAACAGCCCATATTTGGCTCAGGACTGTTTGTCTTGATGTTTTTGCTGATGCCACGTCTGACTTTTTCCGTGTTCTGCGATTGGCCATACGGTGGGGATTCCTGATCTCCCTAATCAGTGGGAAAAATTTGTGTACAATCTGCCACTAGTGTATATAGTGTGGGACACAAACGTAATGCTTGGTTCTCTGTCCAACTCCTCTCTATAGGATATCAGATCCTGTCTTGTTGTGGTTATGGCTCTGTCCTTCTTTAATAGATTAGGATACCGATGTTAGTAAAATTTGTCTGCCATTTCCCTCATTGTAGTTTCAACCTTACATGGCTCCTGTGAATTTGTTAGCCTAACAATTGTAGATGGAAGGGACACCAGCATGTAGTGTGGGTGTAAGCTACTAAAATGCAATAAATTTTTCCATCTGTAGATTTAAGGTAAGTATCTGTCATTAGTTCTCCACCTTTCTTATACACCCAAGTATCTAGAAATTAAAAGGCTTCATGGTTTCTGGATTTATAGTATATGCTATATGGCTCAGTTTAAGATATTAGTCCTTATATCATTCTCTGTGTTTTGAAATAGCCTTCGGTGTCTAGCCTAGCTAGCTAGCTTGTCCCATAGTTGTATATCTCCCATAGCATAAGGCACAGATAGTTTGGGCATTAAACTCACACCTGGCATGGTGCCCATCGACACTAATGTACATGATGCGCAACTGTGAGTATGCCACACTGGAAGCAGCATGGTATCTGCACATGTGCAGCATGGTATCTGCACAAGTCCTGGGAAGTAGGAAATAGGTATAAACCCTTGATTGAAGTAGGAAATAGGTATAAACCCTTGATTGCCTTTTATTTTTTACTGAATGTTAAAGGGGTATTACTAAACGGTGTTACTGAAGGCCATCCCGGCCGGTACTGCAGTACTGGCCGAATGATCTTAATTTCTGATGAATTGAAATGCGGGCGCATCAGTGTGCGCCCGCATCCCAATTCACCGCTGCACACAATGGAGCGTGCGGACAGAGCCGCACGCTCCATTGTGTGAACTGACATGTTCTGTGCGGCCGCAATTCGATGAATAGTGCCCGGAAAAAACTGACTTGTCAATTTTTCGTGCAGACGGTTAGAATCCCGGTTGGAGTGTATACTATGTGTATAAGCTCCGGCCTGGATTCCATGCATAGACATGGCTGTTGCTGCAATTTGCAACAACAGCCGTGATTTATACAAAACATATGTTGTGTGAACATGGCCGTATAATGTATATGCTGACCGGTAGGGCTGCTTTGGATTTTCACAATTGATTGATGATGCACGGTGTGTATTTAAGTTGCTGTAATTTTTTATTTTACTTACTGCTTGAGAAAGGTATGGAACCAAAACGTTGCTAAAGTGTGAATAAACGGGACATTGTTTGGTAGTGCTGCCTTGGGCTACTATTGGACTGGACATTTTTTTGTGATCACAGTGTAATATTACACAAAAGCGGAGCTGTGATTGGTTGCCATCTCTCAGAGCCAAAAATCTAATAGATGTCTGTCTTAAACAGATTCATGAGTTTGGGTCAATATATCTATAAAATAAGTCAGATAACTTTTCACCTACTTCTGTTCTCACTCAATGATGTGGATGAACTTGTGATTTTTATTGAACTGTTTATATCTTTTAGGAGACCATATGTGAAGTTGCATTAAAAAATTCTACTTTAAAAGACTGTCATGAAATGATTGCAGTCGAACCATATATTGAAGCGTGCAGGCAAGATCTGTGTCAATGTAGGGAAGCTGAACTGACATTGTGTGCTTGCTCAAGTGTTTCCCAGTATTCCCACCAGTGCATTCTCCATAGAGGACAGCCAGAAAACTGGAGAAATTCGGATTTTTGTGGTAGGTTTACAAATTATACTTAAAAAAAACTTCATTAGTCAGCATGCAGTCATGATTTTATGTGTGTGACAGACGGACCTTTAGAAACCCATCTATGGGACTATCTACTGCACCTCCCTAAAATGGTTCCTTAAATGATTTGTAAATAAGCCATTTCAGGCTTCTTGCATTAAAGCGACTCTGTACCCACAATCTGTCCCCTCCAAACCGCTTGTACCTTTGGATAGCTGCTTTTAATCCAAGATCTGTCCTGGGGTCCGTTCAGCACTTGATGCAGTTATTGTCCTAAAAAACTACTTTTAAACTGGCAGCCCTGTGTCAAATTGGCATGGCCTAGAGTGTGTGTGCCCTAGACTTGCACAGCCTCTCCGTCCCCCCTGCACGTCCTCCTTATCATTCGGAAGACCCCAGGCAAGATTTCACTTAATAATCATTTGTCTGAACACTGACCATGTGCTGAATTATTAAGGTACATGTGCAGGGTTCAGACAAGTTATGTATAGGAGAAATCCTACTCAGGGGCATTCCTAATGATGGGCTGGGTGAGGAAGAGGGAGACAGTGCAGGCCTAGGGTACAGACACTCTAGGCTATGCTAGTTTTACACAGGGCTGCAAGTTTAAAAGTTGTTTTTTTTAGGGCAATAACTGCATCGCCTGCCGAACAGACCCCAGGACAGATTAAAAGCAGCTATCCGACAGCACTAACAGTTTAGAGGGGCAGATTATGGGAACAGAGTCGCTTCAAAAGTACTTACTTAAACCATTACCACATACTCTCTGCCAAGCCAACAGCGGGCATCTCTTACTATACTTAGGGTACTATTACACGGAACGATAATCGGCCGAATCAGCCTTATCCGTCCGAATATCATTCCGTGTAATAAACACAACGATCAGCCAATGATCGTTGTCATCGGCTGATCGTTGATATAGGTTCAGACCTATAATTGTCGGCGACCGGCCGCGCACCGCTACGTGTAATAGCGGTGCGCGGCCGGCAGCTAACAATTTGCAAAAGAATACATTACCTATCCATGGTCCAGGGCTCCTCCTGCTCCTCTTCTCCCCGGGTCCCATGCACGGCAGCTCCAGAGCGGCCTGTCTTAGCCACCGGACCACCGTGGCCAGTAATTGGCCCTTGTTAAACGATTATTGGGCCGTGTAATAGGCCCAGTAAACGAGGGCCGATCTGGCAGATCGGCACTCGTTAACATTTATTTTTGGACCCCTATCGGCCCGTCTAATAGTACCCTTACTATAGGATTTAACAGAAAGTACAGAAGAAGCTCCTGTCAAACAGAACTTACAGAGGTACTTACAGAACAGTACTTACAGAAGCAGCTCCTGTCACATAAAAGAGTCCCTGCTTCTGGTAGATTCACAGGTAGCGAGTTTGCAGCGGATTTCAGCAAATATGCTATGATACTTATTACCATTAGAGGCTATAGCCCTGCATTCTTGCAGCCAGTGATTAGCTGAGTGGACAGTCAGTAAGGCAGGACCCAAAGGAGCAGACGGGAGTGCGCCAGAGGAATGAGAGCGGGTGTCTTTATTATTTTAACCGGCCCATCATAGAAGTAGTTAAAGACAGTTGCCACTACATTCTTGCAGAATAAAATTGCAGCCGATAATTGCTTGTTGTAATAGCTAGTGTTAAAAGGCAACAATCAGTTGACATGTGCGATGTCTGCTGATCCTCGTCTTTCAACATATATCCACTATAAGACCTAGACACTAATGTATGAAATATACAGCAAATAAGTTGGTGTAACTGTTCTCTTGCAGACAGACCATGCCCAGCCAACATGTTGTATAGAGAGTGTGGTCCATCGTGTAGGAAAAGCTGTTCTGATCCCGAAAGAGATCTTGTTTGTGATGAACACTGTGTAGAGGGATGCTACTGTCCTCAGGGTAAGTAAGCTGAACTAAAACTCCAGACATATTCCTGAACTATTGAATAGTCACTAACCGCTCACAAAACTTTGTAATATAAAAAGCCCATTTCCCCATTTAAGAAGGCTTCCTAAACACCCCCTGCTATCTACAGAGGGGATTTTTCCACAGATTGTTTGTGTATTGTTTCTTTACCCTTTTTAGGGTCTTAGGAGGACATTTATTGAGTGGAGCATAGGGCATTTTCTGGCACAGTCAATAAATTGGTTCGCAAACGCTTGATTTGCAAATAATTTATTCACGAGTGGGCTCTCTGCCCCACTTGCGCCAGAGGGGCAGGTAAGGGGGCGTAACGGGGGATGCAGCCTCTGTGTGCGCCACATTTATCATTTTATCAGGCGGAAAAACGTCAGTAAAACCTACATCAGCTCTGTTTGACTCCCTGTCTTCCTACATTAGAACCTCCACCTATGTGAATCGTATCCTGATTTCCCACCGGTTCACCCGGCTCCGTAAAAGGGAAGCAGACGGCATATAATCTTGTTACATGCATCTAGCGGTGTCGCACTTGTAGCGCAACCACAACATTTGGGCAGACCTATTATTGCTACAATCTTACTGAACCATTCAGTCACAGTATGATTCAGATGCTTCTCAAATAAAATCTAAAAACACTATATGAAGACATGTTCCTGACTGTACTGAGCATTAGCATACTTGTGTCCCCAATTATACTGAGAGTTAGGGCCCTATTCCACAGTAACGATAATTGGCCGTCGCAGTCCTATTTGGCCCGATTCGGCCGATTATCGTTCGGTGAAATAGAGAGAACGATCAGCCGATGATCGTGTCATCGGCTGATTGTTCATTTAGGGCCAGACCTAAAATCATCGTTCCCCCACCGCGCATCTCTACAGTTGAATAGCGGTGCGCGGCAGGCGACCGACGATTTGACAAGCAGCAGCATCATACATTACCTGTCCAGGCTTCTTCTCCGCGCCGTCTTCATCCCCGGGTCCCGCGTGCTCTATCTTCAGAATGGCCGATCAGCTGACGGAGCGCTCAGCCAATCACAGACCGGGACCGCCGCGGCAGAGTGTGGCCTATCAGCTGACCGGCCATTCTGAAGATAGAGCGCGCGGGACCCGGGGATGAAGACAGCGTGGAGAAGAAGCCTGACAGGTAATGTATGATGCTGCAAGGACATCGGTAACAATGCAGCCCTCGCTCAACGATCATCGGGCCGTGGAATAGGCCCAGTAACCGAGCGTCGATCTAGCAGATCGCCACTCGTTTACATCGTTGATCGGGACTTTTTCGGCCCGTGGAATAGGACCCTTACATGTGTGTGTGTATTCCTGAATGTACTGATAAGAAACCTGTCTCTGACCATACGTGTTGTTTTGTTGTGTTCCCCGCAGCCCCAGTTGCATCTTTATTGTCCAGTAAGGACTGGACACCCCTTTTAAGCATTTCATCCTTGTCTGTCTAAAAAGGGGTGCTGTACTATATGTATGATTGAACAACTTAAAAAAAAAAGGCAAAAAAAAAGATAAAATAATATGTAGATATTCCTAAACTACTAGTCCCTTGTTACTTTGAAAAACAAAAACACTGTCCGTGGTGATCTGTATAACATCTGTATTGCAATGTTTAAAGGCTATATATATGATGATGTTGGCAACAGGCAAGAGTGCATACTTCTTGAGGAATGTCCTTGTAGCTATAACGGCAAAATATATCAACCAGGAGAATCCTATTTCACTTCTTGTAGGACTTGGTAAGTAAAAACAATGTGATTTGCTGATCTCTTTTGCTCCCACAATAAAGGCCTTATTTATAGAGCACCCGACTGTCATTAGGTGTCAATACGCTAATGATGAGATTTGAAAAGTGAATTACCCTTGCGTTAGATCTATAGAAATACAAAATTGGAATATGACTAGAGAAAGTAGGAGCAATGAATTTTTTATATTGTATACACTTTGTTAAAGGGGTACTCAAACATAAAAAAAAAATCTTTCAAATCAACTGGTGCCAGAAAGTGCCAGAGATTTGTTATTTACTTATCTATTAAAATCTCCAGTCTTTTAGTATTTATCAGCTGCTGTATGTCCTGCAGGAAGTGGTGTATTCTTTCCAGTCTGTAGAGCAGGAGAGGTTTTCTATAGGGATTTACTACTGTTCTGGACAGTTCCTGACATGGACAGAGGTGGCAGCAGAGAGCATTGTATCAGACTGGAGAGAATACATCACTTCCTGCAGGACATACAGCAAGAACGAAAGTCATGTAAAGCTTCAGGGTAGGACAGATTTAGAATAGAGCAGAAATACTGGCAAATGGACATGTGATGTAAAAATGCAGCAGAAATTTTAGTTACAGTTTTATTTTGGTAGAACTGAAAAAAAAGCTGTGATTGGTTCCCATGGGTAGTTTTTTTTTACCAGTTTATATTTAACACACTTTTGATAAATCTGGGCCTTACAGTATCTTCAAAATAAATTCAGAGGAGGGCATTTAATACTTAAAAAAGTACCCCTTTCAGATCTAATCTTGTAAAGAAAATATATTTGGGGGTATTTATCAAGACTGGTGTATCTGCAACTGGTGCTAGAAAGTGACAGAGATTTGTAATTTACTTGTATTTGAAAAAAAAAATCATCTTCCAGTTCTTATCAGCTGCTGTAAGTCCTGCAGGACTTTCCAATCTTAGGCTATGTTTACACAACGTAAGAGAACGGTCGGGTCACAGAACGGCCGGTCTCTGAAAAGATCTGATAATCTTTGCAGTTGCAGAGTTCTGATGCGGGCGCATCTGTGCGCGCCCGCATCAGAGCTCTCCACTGCACGCTATGGAGCGAGTGGACAGAGCCACTCGCTCCATAGTGTGCACTGACACGCAGAAAACTGACATGTCAGTTGTTTGCGGAGCCGCCAGGGATCCCGGTCGGAGCGTATACTATGTGTATACGCTCCGGCCGGGATCCCATAGACAGCAAGGTAACGTATAATTTCGTAATACGAAATACGTTTTACGAAAATATACGTTGTGTGAACATAGCCTTACACAGTACTCTCTGATGCTGCCTCTGTCCCTGTCAGGAACTGTACAGAGCAGTAGCACATCCACATAGAAAAATATACCACTTCCTGCAGAACATACAGCAGCTGATAACTAGTGAAAGATGAGATTTTTTTTTTTTAAATAGATGTAAATTACAAATCTCTGGGATTTTCTGGCACCAATAGAAAGTATTTATTTTCTGAACTACCCCTTTAACTAAATCCTAACCCTCATGTCTCACAATGGATATATTGAGTTGTGTACGCACATTACGTGAGCAGAAAGTCACAAATTCTTGCTCAAACCAGCAGGGCTAAGCAAAAGTGTGAGACTTAATGCAGATGTATGCTTGTCGCAGGGATGATAAATCCTTCCCAGTGCTTTCACAGACTCCTACTGTACCTAATCAAACAGGTTTTTTGAAATTACACTATCTATAATCTATAAGTGTTCTACCTGTAATCTATAAGTGTTCTATCTGTTATCTATAATCTATAAGTGTTTCTGTTTTTATGTTTGTTTTACAGTACATGCTTCAGTGGAAAATGGAATTGTTCCGCAACTCCTTGCTCTGCAACCTGTTCCATAGAAGGAGGCTCACACATAACCACATTTGATCAGCTCCGATATAATATGCATGGGGACTGTCTTTATGTGATTTCTAAAGTATGATCAACTTTTCTTTCTCTGTAGCTTTCATGTGTGATATAATATAAAAGGTAGACTGTACTGGGAGAATCTAACCTGTTCACATTACTGTTATGGCAACCATTTATAATGATGCAATGATCATTTCCACATTTCAACAGGCACTAACAACATATGAGGCATTTACTCATATATGTACGTTTCTGGGGTAAAATAGTCCAAAAAAATTCAAAACTCATTTGCAGAAAAATTTGCAACTATTTGGCCAGGTAATTTTTTACTTTGCACCTAAAAAAGGCTATGGGGCTTCACACATAGGGACAGGAACTCCATAGCCCAGCATTACTAAAATTTTCACCAGTAACGCTAGTATTTCTAGGTCAGCCACGCAGGAGATGTGCAAGATTTATTAAGAGGCCTGCACCATATTCCTAGTGTATTGTACACTAGTCTAATTTTAATTCAGATTGGTGTTTAGATCAGTGCTAAGCGAACATGCTTGATCTAGTTCGATGCTCGACCGATTTTGGGTGAAGGTGGTCATACACCTTCTGTAACTGATGGCTGAATGATCGTTAATACTGTGTAATACTGTACAATACTGTACTGTACAATACATTACAGAACAGCACTATATACTGTACAGTACATTACAGAGCAGCACTATACTGTACAGTACATTACAAAACAGCACTATATACTGTACAGTACATTACAGAGCAGCACTATACTGTACAGTACATTACAGAACAGCACTATATACTGTACAGTACATTACAGAGCAGCACTATACTGTACAGTACATTACAAAACAGCACTATATACTGTACAGTACATTACAGAGCAGCACTATACTGTACAGTACATTACAGAACAGCACTATATACTGTACAGTACATTACAGAGCAGCACTATACTGTACAGTACATTACAAAACAGCACTATATACTGTACAGTACATTACAGAGCAGCACTATACTGTACAGTACATTACAGAACAGCACTATATACTGTACAGTACGTTACAGAGCAGCACTATATACTGTACAGTACGTTACAGAACAGCACTATATACTGTACAGTACGTTAGAGAGCAGCACTATATACTATACAGTACGTTACAGAACAGCACTATACAGTACAGTACATTACACACAAAATTCAACAGAACCAGCAATTATAGTACAGCAGCCACCAACTCCTCACTCATCCTTCACTGTATAGAGCCCCCCCCCCCCATATGGGAGATGGTGGTGCAGTGACTGTACTACTATTGTACTGCATATGCACTCCAGCAGTCTTATACAGTACTCTACAGGATGGGAGATGGTGGTGCAGTGACTGTACTACTACTGTACTGTATATGCACTCCAGCAGTCTTATACAGTACTGTACAGTCAGTATGTGAAGCCTAATCAGTGGAAAACTCACCAGGTACAACCCACCATCCACGCATGCAAAACGTTCAGATACTGAGCAAAGTTTGAATACCGAACGTTACTTCCAGGTAAATTTTTGTTCCAATACCACAGTAGTACTGTACTTCAAGACTAAGTGCCCAAAAAGAGTTTGAGAATAGAGATGAGCGAACCTCCAGCATGCTCGAGTCTATCTGAACCCGAGCGTTCGGCATAGCGGGGGCTGCTGAACTTGGATAAAGCTCTTAAGCTGTCTGGAAAACATTAATACATGGATATGTTTTCCACATAGCCTTAGGGCTTTATCCAAGTTCAGCAGCCACCGCTATGCCGAATGCTCGTGTTCGAATAAACTCGAGCATGATCGAGGTTCGCTCATCTCTATTTGAGAACCAAAGCAAACTATCCGTGAAAATGCTGTTTGAGTTCCGAGCAGTTTGAGAACCGAGGTACAATGGTAGCTTAACCAGGCATCCTCCGAGCTGGGGGCACCTGGTTAAATACTTGAGTTTTCTATTGATTACAATGGGGTTTGATCACTCGAACATTGACAAATGCTCAACTCGAGTAACGAGTAGAGATGAGCGAACCTGGAGCATGCTCAAGTCCATCCGAACCCGATTGTTCGGCATTTGATTAGCGGTGGCTGCTGAACTTGGATAAAGCCCTAAGGCTATGTGGAAAACATGAATAT
Source organism: Dendropsophus ebraccatus (assembly GCF_027789765.1). Lineage (NCBI taxonomy): Eukaryota > Metazoa > Chordata > Amphibia > Anura > Hylidae > Dendropsophus > Dendropsophus ebraccatus. The sequence continues at coordinate 39,668,235 of NC_091457.1, read as the reverse complement.
AGTCATTGGCTGTATCCATGTTTTTCAGACAACCTTAGAGCTTTATCCAAGTTCAGCAGCCCTAGCTAATCAAATACCGAACGTTCAGGTTCGGATCAAACCCGGTTCGCTCATCTCTAGTAACGAGCACTTGAGCATTAAGGTGCCTGCTCAACACTAATCAGCTTATGAAATAATGGTCAAAGTAAATTTCCCTCATAGACTTTAATGAGATTCTAAAGGCTTTTACCGATATTTGACAGTAAGAATAGTTCTGCAGAATGTTCTATTCTCGATCCTAACAAATATTGGTAATCTTAACAGAAACACCTGAATACAAGAGCAGTTTTAGTGATGGCTGATTTTTAAAAGTCTTTCTCACTTTCCGTAATGCAATGCTTTTTTTTCTTAGGCTAAAAAAATCTTTACCATTTTGGGGGAGCTAAGACGCTGTGGACTAAGAAATACAGAAGCATGTCTAAAAGGAGTTGCCATTTTCCTCAATAATGGTTCCACGGTGGGTGACCCGTTCTTTATAAAAACAAAGTGCCTTATGTCTTATGGAGTTTGCACTATAATATTGGCCAATAAGGAGTTTTTGTGCAAAGTAAAAAAAATTTGTGCAAGATTTATTAAGTCATTTGAGCTATGTCCGAGAAGTTTGAGCTTATTTATCATGTGCGATTTTCAGTTTCTGCACAATTGTGTAGCACTCCACTCTTTTTTTAGTTGTTTTAGCCCAAAAAAATATCAAGGTCCTTGTGTCTACTGATAAATTTTATGGAAGATCTGCAAAGTTTATCAGTAGAAAAAATGCGAGTGCAAAACAAAATTGTGCCGATGATATATCTGCCCCCAAATCTTTTACCTGAAAAGTTATTTTACTTTTAGCAAACAATTCTTAAAAGGGTAGACATTTTTCTAAATGTTTTTTTTTACAGCACCGGGAATCAATTATACTCAACTGCCTTGATTCCCTGCTGCTACTGGGGTGATGCTCAGTCTCTGTTGCTTACCTCTGCGGGAGTTATCCATTCAACCAGTCACTGTACTCAGCCGTGACTTGCCTCAACTGGTGACTCCCTAGTAGGAGGGAATCAGGGAGGTAGATTAGGGTAATTAACCTCCAGCAGGTTACAATGTTGATCATTTTACCACCTAGATACCATTTTACCACCTAGACAGTGGCATTTGACCACTTGACTGTCATTTAAGCAATCAGATCACGTCTCACAATGAAATCAGAGTGTGTATTTGTTGTGATACTTGATAAAGACCCCTGAGGTTAAAATGTTGCATTCCTTGTACCTGACCATGTAAACAAACACTGGCTTTATTCCATAGCGGATGCTATTGGACTTCGCTATTTTTTAAGTTTACTTCCAACCTACACTGGGATAGTAATATTTATTATTATTTATTTTTAAAGCACACTTTATTTCAGAACACTATACAAGCAATAGGGGTGACATAAGGTAAGTGTTAGACAGTACATAGTGGTACATAGGGATAGAGGATCCTGCCTGTGAGGGCCTTTTATTTACAAGGTAAGGGAAGGGGGACAGAAGGTAAAAGGGCAGCTAGTCAAAGTGTGGTGCAGAATTATTATTGGTTGTAGCCTACTTTAAAGATATGGGTTTTCAGGTAATGGTGCATGAGCTGTATGTGTCAGGCTAGTGAGTTCCAGAGTATGAGAGAGGCTCAGGCAACATTTTCGAGGTGGTTGTGTGATGTATGAACAAGCGGGGGGGGGGGGGGGGTGGAGACAAAAAGGAGGCCATTGGAGGATCGGAGGTTGAGTAAGGGATGGTAGTGGGATATCAGGTCAGAGATATACAGAGGGGACATGTCATGTATGTCATGGTCAACAATTTAAAATTTATTTGTTGGGCAATGGGGAGCCAGTGTAGGAATTGGTAGACGGTAGAGGCAGAGTGGGGAGAGAGGTAGATTAGTCGGGCAGAAGAGTTAAGGATAGACTGGAGGAGAGCAAGGGTGTTACATGGAGCCAGAGAGGAGGATGTTGCAGTCCAAGCAGGAGAAAATGAGAGCATGTACCAGCAGTTTATTTAAAGTGAATGTACCACTAGGTACATCGCTTTGTAATTTTTACACAAACAGACCGGCGCATGTGCGGTAATTGGGCAGCGGTTTAGAAAAAGGACCATGCCACCCGCATCCCTTTGCATCCTCGCTTTGCTCATGTAAAAAAACCAAAGCGATGTACCTAGTGGCACATCGGGCGGTTCACGAAATGTTTTTGAGGTGAAGGCGGCAGCGCGTAGTAAGGGTCTGAATGTGTAGTTTATAAGACAGTGTAGAGTCAAAGCTGTCCCAAAAGCAGAGGACTTGGGGGAAGGAAGACAGAGTGCAGCTATTTATTGTGATTGAGAGATTAGGTGGAAGGGTGGAGTGAGATGGGGGAAAGATGATTAGTTCTGTTTTGTCCATGTTGAGTTTAAGAAAACCAGAAGGGAAGAATACAAATATAGCTGATAGACCCTCTGGGATCATGGAAAGCAGAGAATTGACTCTTGGACCAGAGAGGTAGATCTGAGTGTCAATGGCACAGAGGTGGTACTTGAAGCCATGGGATTCTAGTTAGTAAGCCTTCCAGCCTGCATCCACCCAGACTTGCTTATTGAGCCATTCTTGGACCACGTTCCTAGGTGCCATTTGACTCTCTTTTTTTGTTATGTATCTATTGGACAACTGGAGATGTAAAAAGTTGTTTTATTTTAAATTACAGTATAATTTGAAAGATTATTTGACAATATCAAGGTAAATATCTTTATCACTAATGTATGTATTTCTTATTTTTTTTAGAAAATAGAGGTTAAAGCTCCCAACCATGTCTATTTGAATGGAATGAAGGTTAGAATGCCTATGAATTCAGGTATAAAGCTGAGGTTTTTAAAGATGCAAAGTCTTTAAAGTTTTTGTAAATTAAAAGTCATTCGTATTTTCAGTACATTTCATGTTACTTTTCATATTCATTCATTAATAGTGATAGCTTTTTTTAAATATCCCAACATCACAAAAATGACAGTCAGAAAATTTAAAGTTTAGAGAAAATAACATGTTTTATAATCTAAGCAATTCATAGCAACACATAGCACTGCATAGTATCACTCCTTACCTCCTTGGGGAAGACAGGAGGCATAATTTCTGTGGCACCCTATGCATTGGCACCAAGTAAATGATGTACTGAGCAGAGGGCATGCATAGCAAGCTCCCTGCTCAGGTAACAGTCACTGGGCCAAGTGGAGAGTATATGACTCAAGAAGGGTAAGAGCCGTACTAGACTGCTCACCCGTGGGGTTAGTGAGAGCCAACCAAAGACGGTTTTGTCTGTGCTGGCTGCGGTCAGTGGGTTGACCCACAGACATGGCAGAAGGACTGCAGGGAGCGTGGAGAGGTAAGCATAACATCAATAGATGAGCGAGTACTGCTCGATCAAGTAGATATTACCCTCTCACCTTCCCTGGCTTTTTTTTTTTTAACCAATAACTATGCGGGGGAAGGGGGATGGTGCAGGCACTAGGAGCACACAGGCAATTAAAAAAATCACTTACATTCATTGGCTGGCTAAACAGGGAGACAGTGTGTAGCAGTGTGTAAACAGTGAGACAGTGTGTAGACAGGGATACAGTGTGTAGCAGGGACAGTCAGACCTCCAAAAGCCCTTTTTTTAGCGCTAAAGGTATAGAAGGAACACATTTATCTAAAGATATACAGCTATTTACCTGGCTAGCAGCACATAGGTAACATAGGTGTGTTCAATCAGACAGCTGGAGTGTATTCACTGTGGGGAATAGGCTGAAGTGTATCTGTCAGCATAGGGTATATGCAGGGACTTAAGTAGGATTTGTGGGGCCCCATAGCGAAAAGTTATGCTGGGAGATGTAGTCCTGTATATTAGCCCACACAGCATGCTGGGAGATGTAGTCCTGTATATTACCCCTCACACCATGCTTGGAGATGTAGTCATGTATATTACCCCATAGTATGTGTTCCCCTTGATAAATCCACGCTGTAGTGGTGAAACGTTGGGGTGGTGGTGGGTGTTTGTATGTGTGTTTTTAATAGTTGGTGTTAGCTGGTCGGACCTCTAATAGTAATATAGCGATATACTGAGCACAAAGCATCCGGCACTGACGGCCGCTGTGCCGGACGGCCAGTATCGTTATTACTGTCAATACTCCAAAAACAACAGGGTTTAATAATACAGCAACATTCCCACTGTTTAGCTGTCTGAACTACCTTAATACATTAACCAATAGTGCTCTTTGTAGTCGCAGGGGGAGTTATCTTTACCACCGCTGAATCAAAGATTCAGTCCCCGCTGCGATTCACTTATACAGCAATCAGTAACATCCTGTTACAATATAGCACAGGAACACTGAGTACCTACAAGTGGTCTTACAAGGGGTCTATCCCCATTACCACTACATTTCAGGCTCATACTAAACGCTGTGCTTATTGTATTGTGAGTTATACCAACAGTCATTCATATTACAATCAATTGCAGTGACAGCGCTTAGATTGTGATACTAGTCTTGATCCTTTGGCGTTTTAAGGCTATGTTCACACTATGTAAGTTTCCGGCCGTAGCGCGTTCCATGAATAAGCGGCCGGAGATTTACGTAGTTTGTGTATAATGGAAAGTATACGAAGTACAGCCGCACAGTTCCCACTACGTACGAACTTACGCCCGGATCGTACACGCCGGCGTAAAAAATGAACCAGACCATTGTTTGCGTACGAAAATGCCGGAACTTACGCAAGTAGCGTTACATACGGTCCCGTACGTAGTGGTGATTTCTTCATTTTTGCAGCTTTTTGTGCCGATCCAAAAGGTTCTGTGGGGTGTCCAGGGCTAGGCGAAGCTTTCCAAGTAAAAGACCGCTGTCAGATCGCTACGTAGGGCGCTCGGGAAGCGTAAGTAGACTTCGGGCATAAGTTCGCGGTCCGTCCGTAGCCGTCCGCAAGTGGCGTAAATCTCCGGCCGGAGTTTACAGCGTATATGTCCGGCTGCGAGAATATGTGGCCGGACATATTCGCAGTGTGAACATAGCCTAAAAGGGAAATTTGCCCGTTAATGCCACAATCTAGCATTTTTTTCTCTATATACTGTGTCTATAAAGCAGAGAGTGTGGAAGTGACAATACCTCGACACACACAATAGAAAAAAACGGACTAATCTGAAAGTGTAATACCATCAAAGGGAGTGTTTGTTACTGATACCCGTGGATCATTGGTTTAATTTAAACATAACAATTAATCCATAGAGGAACTAGACTGGTGACACCATATTTTTAACCTCACAGTATCGCACTTTTTATTTGAATAAATTAAAAGTTACGTTTTAATTTAGTGATCTTCATAGTGGATAAAAAGTTTAAGTTTTGCGATGTTTATTACCCCACACAGCATGTTGGGAGATGTAGTCCTGTATATTACCACACACACACCATGCTGGAAGATGTAGTCCTGTATATTACCACACAGCATGCTGGGAGATGTAGTCCTGTATATTACCACACACACTATGCTGGGAGATGTAGTCCTGTATATTACCACACACCACGTTGGGAGATGTAGTCCTGTATATTACCACACACCATGCTGGGAGATGTAGTCCTGTATATTACCACACACCATGTTGGGAGATGTAGTCCTGCATATTACCACACACCATGCTGGGGGATGTAGTCCTGTATATTACCACACACACCATGCTAGGAGATGCAGTCCTGTATATTACCACACGCCATGCTGGGGGATGTAGTCCTGTATATTACCCCACACTATGCTGGGAGATGTAGTCCTGCATATTACCACACACACCATGCTGGGGGATGTAGACCTCTATATTACCACACAGCATGCTGGGAGATGTAGTCCTGTATATTACCCCACACACTATGCTGGAATATGTTTTCCTGTATATTACCACACACACCATGTTGGGAGATGTAGTCCTGTATATTACCACACACTATGCTGGGAGATGTAGTCCTGTATATTACCACACACACCATGTTGGGAGATGTAGTCCTGTATATTACCACACACTATGCTGGGAGATGTATTTCTGTATATTACCACACACACCATGTTGGGAGATGTAGTCCTGTATACTACCCCTTACCACGCTGGGAGATGTAGTCCTGTATATTACCACACACACCATGCTGAGAGATATAGTCCTGTACATTACCACACAGCATGCTGGGAGATGTAGTCCTGTATAGTACGCCGCACACTATGCTGGGAGATGTAGTCCTGTATATTACCACACACACCATGCTGAGAGATATAGTCCTGTACATTACCACACAGCATGCTGGGAGATGTAGTCCTGTATAGTACGCCGCACACTATGCTGGGAGATGTAGTCCTGCATACTACCACACACACCATTCTGGGAGATGTAGTCATGTATATTACCACAAACACTATGCTGGGATATGTAGTCCTGTATACTACCCCTTACCACGCTGGGAGATGTAGTCCTGCATATTACCACACACACCATGCTGGGAGATGTAGTCCTGTATATTAGCGTGGTGCTACTGTTCTGAGTCCTGTGCAGGGTCGGACTGGAGTACCTGGGGCCCACCAGAGGAAATAATTCTTGGGGCCCACCATACTAAAATAATGCTCAACCACCACAGTTGTGTAATCTAGGGATGATGGGAACTGTAGTCATGTAACACACATCAGCTATCGGAGATAATGGGGGTTGTATTAATGTAACACACACTTCAGCTATAAGGGCCCCTGATAGCTGAAGTGTGTGTTGCATTACTACAACCCACATCATCCCACTGATAGCTGGTGTGTGTTACATGACTACAACCACCATCATCCCCTTGATAGCTGAAGTGTGTGTTACATGACTACAGTTCCCATCATCCCCAGATTACACAACTGTGGTGGTTGTGCATTATTTTAGTATGGTGTGCCCCATACTATGGTGCCCCAAGAATTATTTCCTCTGGTGGGCCCCAGGTACTCCAGTCCGACCCTGCACAGGACGCAGAACAGTAGCACCACGCTAATATACATTACAGTAGGAACTGTATGCACTCATTAGGATTGCGAGTGCATACATTTCCGACCAGTGTGTGGGGAGGATGAGGTGGGGGCTGGAGCTGAGGGGGATCCTCCGCCCACCACAAGCAGGGGTCGGACAGACAGCTATGGTGCCGGTCGATCAGTGGGAGTGGGGGAGGGGCCCACCGGATGGCTGTTATAGTGACGTAATACTGCAACTTTGGCATGTTAGATATACCCAGGCATGCTTCCCCTGCTGTCCCAGTTGCATTCCAGAGGTGTTTGCATTTCTGAGTTGTCATTGTGGACTTGGTGACCTCCAAGTGTTCGAATTTTGATTTCCAAGTGTCGAGCTTTTTTTCCCATAGACTTTAATGGGATTCGATTTTCGATTGAATAGTCGAGTATCAGGGTTTACTCGACTCGATATTCGAAAATTAGAATACAATATTTCTCGCTAATCTCTAATAACATCTTTATTATTTGCTAAATACCAACGCTTTAGTAAACTTTTAACAATTATTTGCTCCTCAGCTGATCACTTTATTTATTATATAGAACAGGGGTGTCAAACTCAAATACACAGTGGGACAAAACTAAACAAATTGGAGAAAGTCACGGGCCAACTTTAATATTTAATGAAGAGTGCATGGAGCGTTCCTGGCACTGCCTATCCTAAAGTAAATGTCCCCACATGGTAGTTACCCATTATATCCCTCAAGCAGTAGGTAATCCCATAATTGTGCCACATGTAGTAGCACCCCCCCCCCCCATAGTGCCTCACATACTAGCCAGGCCCACTATTAGAGCCCCACATAGTAGCCAGCCCTTCGAATAGTGTCTTATATAGTAGCCAGCCCTTTCAATAGTGCCCAATATAGTAGACAGTCCTCCCAATAGTCTCTTATATAGTAGCCAGTCCCTAAAATAGTCTCTTATACAATACCACCCCTCCCCTATAGTTTTATATAATAGCCAGCTCTCTCCAATAGTCTTAGAAAGTAGCCAGATCTCCCAATAGTCTCCTATGTAGAAGCCACTCCTCCCCAATAGTGTATTATATAGTAGCCAGCCCTCCAAATAGTCTCTTATATAGTAGCCAGCCCTCCACCATAGTTTTATATATATAATAGCAAGCTCTCCCCAATAGTCTCTTATGTAGAAGCCAGCCCTCCCCAATAGTGTCTTATATAGTAGCCAGCCCTTAAAATAGTCTCTTATATAGTAGCCAGCCCTCCAAATAATCTCTTATATAGTAGCAAGTCCGAGCGGCTGTCTGGACCACCCATATTTTAATCTGCAATGTCAGGCGGGCCAGATTTAATACAGCAATGGAAAAGCTCAGCGGGCCAAAAATATTGGCACTGCGGGCCAGATTTGGCCCGAGGGCCAGAGTTTGACATGACTGATATAGAACAATATCTACCCGATTTGGTCTGGTTCGGCAGATAATTTATTTGTGTATTAAGGCCTTTGGTGTTGCTTAGAACATCACACCTACCTCAAGGAAGCACAGCTGGGTTGTGCACTTTGCTCTCTGCCCATTTAATATGAACTGAGCAGCAGGCATACAATGTAAACCTACTGCCCTTTAAAATGTCACTTTTTTAAAAACTTTTTGCAGAAATCAATAGTACAGGCGATTTTAAGAAATTTTTTGTAATTGGGTTTATTAGGCTAAGGCTGGGTTCACACTACGTATATTTCAGTCAGTATTGTGGTCCTCATATTGCAACAAAAACCAGGAGTGGATTAAAAACACAGAAAGGATCTGTTCACACAATGTTGAAATTGAGTGGATGGCTGCCATTTAATGGCAAATATTTTCTGGTATTTTAAAACAACGGCTGTTGTATTGAAATAATGGCAGTTATTTACTGTTATATGGCGGCCATCCACTCAATTTCAACATTGTGTGAACAGATCCTTTCTGTGTTTTTAATCCACTCCTGGTTTTGGTTGCAATATGAGGACCACAATACTGACTGAAATATTCGTAGTGTGAACCCAGCCTAAAAATGCATTTTTATCATGAAAAGGAAGTTTGAAGCTCTCCCCCCCGTCTTCATGGTTTTATATGGAGAGGGGAGGGGTGGAGGGAGATGAGGCACCAAAACAGGACAACAAAGAGTTAATTTACAGCTTAATCACCAGGCTTTTTCCTCTGAAGTCAGCACTGACCTCTCTGACCTCTGAATAGCGGCTTTCATACAGCTCCCACTGTGTAATCCTTTGTTCTCTGCTGGCGACTAATCTTCTTCCTCCCTCCTCCCCCTCCCCTCTCCATGGGTTACACAGGGCTCGACTGATGTAAAAGAGTGGAGATTTCCTGATAATGAGCAGTGGATGAGAGAGAGGAGGGGGGGGGCTGGGGAAAGTCTTTTTGAATGCAGATAATGCCATATTTGCCTAATAAACCCAATTACAAAGTTTCTTAAAATCGCCTGGACTATTGATTTCTGCAAAAGAAAAAAAAAAAACGACAGCGACACTGCAGGGAACAGGGATTGCTGTCTTTTACAAAAATCCATGCAGTTCTACAGATTCCCCCAAAGTGTAAAAAAAAAGAATCACAACATAGTTTGTTACTCTCTGTGTTACCCTAAAATCTTAACAATACATTATTCATATAGATAGCTAAGATAATAGTTAATAAGGCTTTTTTTTTATTCAAACAAATTGATATAAACACAATTTCTCTTGTATGTTTTTATCTATATTTTTTCAGTCTCAGAAGAATACATCATTTCTCATGTTTCACCTTTCTACATTCGTGTGTTCTCAAGCACTATTGGACTTCAAGTATTTGTTCAAATATTACCCACAATGCAGCTGTATGTGGTCTTAGATCCTGTATATAAAACTAAAACATCTGGTAAGAATTAGTCAGAATATTAATAGCAAATCAATTACAGTTTAACGCTAGGTTCACACTATGTATCTGTGCGGCTGTATTGCGGGCGGTAAATCATCGGCCGGATTTTTCCGGTTCATGCGTACGCTGGAAAGTATGCGATATATGGCTGCACAGTGCACACTATGTATGAACCTACGGCCCTATCGTAAACGGACCCGTAAAAAATTAACAAGACCATTGTTTGCGGCTGGAAATGTGCAAATTCACGGCCGTGGATTGACAGGCGGTCCGTACGGAGTACTTCAAAAATAGCCGGCAATGATGCCGAATGCCGATGCCTCTAATAGTTAATATATTAAATTAATAAAACACATTTTCTTTGTAATAAAGTCCCTTTCGTTGTTCAATAATTTAATTCTAACGAATCCATCATTGTGCAATTAAATATATTGTTAAAATAAATAGATATATATAAATAAATGTATATTTATATAAATATTTATTTTTTGACAGTATATTTAATTGCACAATGATGGATTCGTTTAAATTAAATTATTGAACAACGAAACTGATTTTATTACAACGAAAATGTGTTTTATTAATTAAATATTAATTAGTACAGGAAGCTCCAGTAAGCCGTTAATTCATATAGAGCATTCTGTACTAATCATCACTTTACTTTAATTAAAACATCAAATGTTTCTTCTAATTATGTTATCACAATAGCATTAGAAGAAACATTTTGAATTATATGTGCGCTCAGCTGATTGGCTGATCGGCTGAGCGCACATATAAAGAGCCGGTCCGCAGTACAGTCACTTCATTGTGCTGCGGACCAGCGAAGAGGACACATCGGGGTGAGTATAGAGCTCTCCCCACCCCCTCCCCTGCACTGCACCCCTCCCAGCAAGGAAGGGGGGTCACTTAACCCCTTCCTTGCTGGGATGGGTGCAGTCTGACATCAGTCTGGCCCCCAAGGGGTTAAGGGGGATTCAATACATCCTCCCTTAACCCCTTGGGGGCCAGACTGTAAGCAGCGATCTGTAAAGATGCTGCATACTGTAAGGAGCACAACACCGCTCACAATGATGGGTGTTGTGCTCCTGTTTGTGTGTTTTTTGTGTGTTTCTCCCTTTTTGTTTTTCAGATATCGGTATCCTGTGGATTACGTCGGATTACGTGGACTACGTCGATGACCAGCGGTTGTTTGGTGTTTTTTTTTTTTATAAAATGGTCAATGAGGGGTGTGGGGGTGTTTTTATTTGAATAAAAAAAAAATTCACTTGTGTGTTGTCTTTATTTCTTTACTTTATAGACTAAGTAGTGGAAGCCGTCTAATAGACGGAATCCATTACTAAGTCGGGCCTAGTGTTAGCCAGTATAAAATGGCTAACACTAACCCCCCATTATTACCCCAGTACCCAATGCCACCAGGGGTACTGGGAAGAGCCGGGTGCCAGTGGTCCTGGAGCGTCAAAATTGGCGCTCCTGGACTGGGTGGCAGCAGGCTGGTAATATTTAGGCTGGGGAGGGCCTAAAACAATGGCTCTTCCCACCCTGATGTTACCAGGCTGCTGTCGTTTGGTTTTTAACCCGGCTGACCCGGGGGACCCGGGGACCCTATGCGTTTTTTTTTTTAAATAAATAATTTAAAAAAAAAAACGCATAGGGTCCCCCCTATTTTTATAACCAGCCGGGTTAAAAACCAAACGACAGCAGCCTGGTAACACCAGGGTGGGAAGAGCCATTGTTTTAGGCCCTCCCTAGCCTAAATATTACCAGCCTGCTGCCGCCCGGTACAGGAGCGCCAATTTTGACGCTCCGGGACCACTGGCACCCGGCTCTTCCCAGTACCCCTGGTGGCATTGGGTACTGGGGTAATAATGGGGGGTTAGTGTTAGCCATTTTACACCGGCTAACACTAGGCCCCGACTTAGTAATGGATTCCGTCTATTAGACGGCTTCCACTACTTAGTCTATAAAGTAAAGAAATAAAGGCAACTCACAAGTGAAATTTTTTTTTTATTCATATAAAAAAAAAAAAAACACCCCTCATTGACCATTTTATAAAAAAAACACACCAAACAACCGCTGGTCATCGACGTAGTCCACGTAATCCGACGTAATCCACAGGATACCGATATCTGAAAAACAAAAAGGGAGAAACACACAAAAACACACAAACAGGAGCACAACACCCATCATTGTGAGCGGTGTTGTGCTCCTTACAGTATGCAGCATCTTTACAGATCGCTGCTTACAGTCTGGCCCCCAAGGGGTTAAGGGAGGATGTATTGCATCCCCCTTAACCCCTTGGGGGCCAGACTGATGTCAGACTGCACCCATCCCAGCAAGGAAGGGGTTAAGTGACCCCCCCTTCCTTGCTGGGAGGGGTGCAGTGCAGGGGAGGGGGTGGGGAGAGCTCTATACTCACCCCGATGTGTCCTCTTCGCTGGTCTGCAGCACAATGAAGTGACTGTACTGCGGACCGGCTCTTTATATGTGCGCTCAGCCGATCAGCCAATCAGCTGAGCGCACATATAATTCAAAATGTTTCTTCTAATAATACTATTGTGATAACATAATTAGAAGAAACATTTGCTGTTTTAATTAAAGTAAAGTGATGATTAGTACAGAATGCTCTATTGCCGGCAATATGAATTAACGGCTTAATGGAGCTTCCTGTACTAATTAATATTTAATTAATAAAACACATTTTCGTTGTAATAAAATCAGTTTCGTTGTTCAATTATTTAATTTAAACAAATCCATTATTGTGCAATTAAATATACCGTCAAAAAATAAATATATATATAATTATACATTTATTTATATATATATTTATTTTAACAGTATATTTAATTGCAAAATGATGGATTCGTTTACATTTAAATATTGAACAACGAAAGGGACTTTATTACAACGAAAATGTGTTTTATTATTTAAATATATTAACCATGAGAGGCATCGGCATTGCTGCAGAGGATCGCAAACCCCGGTAATAGCGATTCCTGTAAACTGTTTCCCTGCTTTCCCAGATGCATCCCAGAGGTGTTTGCATCACTTTCTAAAGATTTTATTTGTTTTTTTTTAGTTGAACCAGATTTCCAAGTAAATGACCGTATGTTTTCAGCCGCATGTCTATTTTTTCCCACGGCCGTAGTTTCAGCCGCACATTTCCAGCCGCATAAAAAATACAGCCGCACAGATACATAGTGTGAACATAGCCTAAAAGATTGTAACATTGAACTTTCTTACTGTAGGTTTTGTTTTGTAATTGAATGTGCATAGTGGATGGAAGTAAAATAACATCCACAAACAAACAAACAAAAAAAAAGACTCATCTACCAAAGGCTGCCTTTCCAATGTACACGAGATATGAATTTTAAGGATCCCTCTAAGTATCCTATGATATAGATTTGCATTGGGATGCGTCACCCATAGGCTTCTTTTATAAAATAATTTTATTATTTATTTTTTTTAAAATACAGTACAGGATATGTTTTTTTTGTGTGTCCTTCTCCTATCTCCAACATGTATAAAAAGATCCATATCCATCCCATAATAAAAATTTAACACACCCCCCTTCCCGCCCCCCAACACACACATACCTAGGTATGTGACCAGTGTCTGACTAACAGCACCATGTACAAGCTTATAGCTGTTTACTTTTTTTGTCCCCTTGACTCCCCAGGGCAGAATCCAACTTCTGCAACTACAGGGTTTGGATAACATTGCCAAACCCAAACATTTTTACAGAGCCGCTCAATACTAATCATGACCCAACAACAGTTCCCAACAAACATGTTCACATCAGGTTCAGATGTTGATTTACCAAAATGTGTTAAATGAGTAAAGAAAAAAACCCATTACTAATTGATTGGCATCTACCATTATGCTACGTTTACACGGAACGATTATTCGCCCGATCCTACGATTAACGATGTTGGAGTAACAATATTTTTTTCATAACGATCAGCGTTTAGACGGTACGATATATCGTACGGAAATTTGTTTTGCGATCGATTTGTTAAACACATAGGTTAAATCGGCAAACGACTGTTTACGCGGAACGATCTGCAAATTTTTTTTCAAACGATCAACAACGATTTGAGAACTTGTTGAAAGATCAAAATGAACGATTTCTTGTTCGTCGTTTGATCGTTCGCTGCGTTTACATGTACGATTATCGTTCGAATTCAATCGTTATCGTGCAAATTTGCACGATAATCGTTCCGTGTAAATGCAGCATTACTTGCCGGATGGAATCAATACGAAGCTACACATGTGCCTCATTTTAAGAAGTATTGGCTTTTGGCCAGGCTTAGTAATTCCACCAGCTGAGAGGGCTATTCCCTAGTTGTCTGCCCCTCACACCTTTGGGCATTGTACAGCATAATGCTGCGTTTACACGTAACGATTATCGTGCGAATTTGCGCAATAACGATTGCATTAGAACGATAATCGTATTCGTAAACGCAGCGATCTTTCAACATGTCATCAAATTGTCGTTCGGCGTTCGCGAAAAATTCGCTGATCGTTCGGTGTAAACAGTCGTCGCGCGATTATCCGGCCACCCGCAGCCCCGCCTGCCGCCCGGCCCCCCGCTCGCAACCCGGCCCCCTCGCTCGCAGCCCAGCTCATCCGCAACCCCTGCGCCGGCTCGATCGCCACCTCCGCCGCTCTGAACGCCGCCGCACTGATCACCGCCGCCGCCGCTCCGGTCGCCACCATCCCCCCCCGGCCGCCGCCGCTCCGATCGCATCCGATTGCATCCGATCAATGCAAGGCAGCACTGATTGGCTGAAGAGGAGCCGTTTGAAATTCCCGGCTCCCCTCTTCAGCCAATCAATGCAAGGCTGCACTGATTGGCTGAAGAGGGGAGCCGGGAATTTCAAACGGCTCCTCTTCAGCCAATCAGTGCTGCCTTGCATTGATTGGCTGAAGAGGAGCCGTTTGAAATTCCCGGCTCCTCTTCAGCCAATCAGTGCTGAAGAGGAGCACTGATTGGCTTAAGAGGAGCCATTTAAAATTCCTGGCTCCCCTCTTCAGCCAATCAGTGCACTGAAGAGGGGAGCCGGGGATGTCGAAAGACCTGCTGCGCGGAGCAGGCAACGTATGCTCACGGCGGGGGGACCGGAGCGGCGACCGGAGCGGCGGCGGGGGTGGCGATCAGAGCGGCGGCGGGGGTGGTGATCGAGACGGCACAGGGGGCTGCGGATGAGCAGGGGGGGCCGGGCTGCGGGCGGGCCGGGCTGCGGGCGTGTGATCGCAAAACGATTTCTCCATACGATATATCGTACCGTCTAAACGCTGATCGTTATGAAAAAAAAAATCATTACACCGTCATCATTATTCGTACGATCGGGCCAATTATCGTTTCGTGTAAACGCACCATAAAGGAGCACTATAATTGTCAGGAATTCCCTCAGGAGCCAACCAATGTGAATCTATTGATTATTTATTTATTTTATTTTTTTACAGGACTTTGTGGAAATTTCAACAACATACAAAGAGATGACTTCAGGATTATGAGTGGTATTATCGAGGGCACTGCTTCTGCTTTTGTCAATACATGGAAGGTGTCTTCTCATTGTAATGATATCCATGACATGTTAGAAGATCCTTGTTCTCTTAGAGTAGAAAATGGTAGGTCATTGGGCTTGTCCAATTTCCACTTAAAAAATAAAGAAAAAAATGATTTCACATCTATGAATAGTTTATCCATGCGTGAGATAAAATGGACTTACTTTTCCAGGACATCTTAAGGCTATATTCACACAACGTCAAAAATAGAGAAAAGGAAGCCGATTTTCATATTTAAAATGGCCATTTTTTCTGCGATTTAACTGACTGCAATGGCAATGCATTGAAGTCAATGGGAAGACGGACGTCCAATGCACATAGTGTATTGAATAACAGACGTTTTTGCCGCAAACGTCAAAAAAATGAACATGATCATTATTTTCGGGCGTCTTTTGCAAACAGCGGACGTTTTTTGTTTTCCTTTTTCCAACGTTCTTTCTCCGTCTTTACTATTAAATTCAATGGATTTTTCAATTAAGACACACCCAAAGTTCAATTAGTAATCCCTAACTAAAATAATGTGCAAACACCAGTCATTGCACTAAGGGGAGACCAGGCTGCTAAATAACGGAGACTCAAAATAACGGACGTCATTTTAAACTGAGCTGAAAAAATGTTGTGTGAACATAGCCTAAAGATACTTGCCGGTCTTAAATTAGACCCCACCCTCAATTAGTGCGCCAGATTCATTAACCCCTTAAGGACAAACGCCGCGATCCCGGATGCCGCCTGTAGCCCAGGACCGCGGCTATTAGCGGGCACGGTCTGATCGCCGTGTCCGCTAATAAAGTAATCGGATGCATCTGTCAAAGTTGACAGCTGCATCCGATTACCGGATGCAGCCGTTCCCTGGTGTCTAGTGGCGGAGATCATTGTCCCGGAGGAGCGATTTCCGTGACTGAAGCCGGCTGAGGTCTCAGCCAAGATGGCGCTGACCCCGGCTCGGCACTCGGATGCTTTCGGCTGCAGCAGCTGAAAGCAAACGAGTGCCAATCTCATTGATCTAAAAGGCGCAGTGGGGAAAATAAATATTTTTTGCACTGCCGATTTTGCAAGTTCTTCCACCTACAAAGAATGTAGAGATCTGTAATTTTATCGCTGTTACACTTCGACCATAAGAGGTGAATGTATTGTATGATTTTAAATAATTAATTAGCATTTTATTGCATGAAATAAGTATTTGATCACTTACAAACCAGCAAGAATTCCGCCTCTCACAGACCTGTTACCTGTACCAGAGACTCATTGCCTTTATAAAAAAAACAGGTCCACGCACTCAGTCACACTCCAACCTCTCCACCATGGCTAAGACCAAGGAACTGTCTAAGGACACCAGGGACAAAATTGTAGACCTGCATTAGGCTAGGATGGGCTAAAGGGCAATATGGGAGCAGCTTGGTGAAAACGCAACAACTGTTAATGTAATTATTAGAAAATAGAAGAAACACAACATGATTGTCAATCTTCCTCTGTATGGGGTTCCATGCAAGATCTTGCCTTATGGGGAAAGGATGAGCCCACAACTACAGAGAAGGACATGGTCAATTACATGAAGAAAGCTGAGATCACAGTCTCAAAGATTACCATTAGTAATGCACTATGCTGTCATAGATTAAAATCCTGCAGGGGTCCCCCTGATTGTGCCAGCACATAACCAGGACCATTCACCAATGAAGTTCACCAATGACAATCTGTTTGATCCAGAGGAGGCATGGGAGAAGGTCATGTGCACAGATGAGAACAAAATAAAACATTTGGGTAACAACTCCACTTGCTGTGTTTGGAGGGAGTATACAGTCCCAATAATAATTGTGATTAATTTTTTTTTATAGATTCTGTCTCTCACAGTTGAAGTGTTCCTACGATTAAAATTGTAGACCTCTACAATAAAAATTATAGACCTCAGTTCTTTGTAGGTGGAAAAACTTCAATGTAGGTGCAAAATCGTCAATGTCTCTAAGACATTCCTTACTGTATGTGTGTGTGCATGAAAAGAAACAAAATTAGCACGTGTAAAGCAACTGTTACAGTAAAACACTGAAGTGCTAAGGAATAGGTATACATTAAAGAGGATGGACGCTCCCATAGAAACTAATACAAGCAACACTTAACAGCTTTGCAACATGTGCTGAACATCCTCTGGACACATGTAGTGTTTGTTATGTCTGGGATTCCGAGTGGCATTTTCTAGAAGGAAAATCTCACCCACACACAGTAAGGCTATGTTCACACTTCGTAAAACTACGGCCGTTGTTGCCGATGGCAACAACGGCCGTAGTTTTTGTGTAGTGGAACACAGCCTATTAAGCAATGGGATCCCGGCCGAAGCGTACACACATCATATACGCTCCGGCCGGAATCTGTGCTGCCCCGCAAATAACTGACATGTCATGTGAATTATTCAGTGAATTCCGGCCGGAGAAAGACCTGTCAGTTCACACAGTGAAGCGAGCGGCTCCGGCCGCTTGCTTCACTGTGTGCTATGGGAAGCTCTGATGCGGCCGAGATGATCCGGCCAGAGACCGGCCGTTCCGTGACCTGGCCGGGGTCACGGAACGGCCAGTCTCATACGTAGTGTGAACATGGCCTAAGGGTTTCCCAGAAAAATCTCTGCCATATTACAACATCTGCTTGGCATGCTTGATCACCAGATTAGTGACCAATTAGGCATGTATGGCAAGTTAAAGGGGCAAAAACATGGCCACTTTTTCCACAGACAGCACCACTCTTGCCTCCAGTTTGGGTGCAGGTTTTGTAACTCAGTTCCATTGAAGTGAATGGAGCTTAATTGCAAACCACACCTGAACTGGAGACAAGCGTAGTGCTGTCTTTGGAAGAAAGTGCCCATTTTTTTTCAGCACTGGATAACCCCTTTAACTTCAGCAGTCTACGTGTGGGAGAGAGGTAGTAGTGGTTTTGGAGGGTCACTTGCCAGGGTGATGTTGATAACCCAATGTTCTCCTGTAGCCCAACTATCTTTTGTCTGTATATTTTCTCCAGTGAAGTAAAGTGCAGGAAAGAGAACACTGGACACTAGGATTCTGTGAAACAATGTTAACAGTTTTTACTGATACTTCTTACACATAGGATGTTACAGTCTTGAGTATAGATGAGTGAGTATTCAGTCACTGTTCCTTTAAAGGTTGCTTTGCAGCAGTTTTACTGACAAAATAAGACCCAGATTTATCAATCTGTCTGAGACAAAAACGTACACGTTTGTCCCAGACAGCATCCAATGACCACCCATAATAAGAAATGAGTTCTGCACTGTGATTGGCTGCTATTTGTCTCAGACAGATTGATAAATCTGGGCCAAAGTCTTTCTGTGGAGTATGTATTTATTGTAAGGTAAAGTGTAATACAAAATTATAGTCAGTTACGGGTATATTGATTTACATCCACCACTTCTGGTTGAAGTTACAGGACTAGGGACTACTAGCCACAGCACAACTTTTTATGGGAGACCATTTGGAAAGTTATGTGACCATGGCATCACTCATTTATTACGTAGAGTATGCCAATGTAACCCTTACACTACTGTTTCATCTCAATGTATGCAATGTAATAGATATTTTAACAGAATTCCAATAAAAACAAAAATAATAAATAAATCATGCCTAAAATCCAGGAAAACATTGATTTATCCTAAAAAATAAAAATAAAAATAAATAAATAAATAAAATTAAAAACAAAAAAAATATATATATATATACACACATGATCATTGATTTTTTTTTTCTCCAGCTGATTATGCAAGTTATTGGTGTGGGATACTTCTTAATCGTACTGGGGTATTCAGCCCATGTCATCATGTAGTAGAACCAGAAATTTATCACAAGGTAAATAACTGTGTATTTCTCTGATTTCTTCAGTAGATAAATATTTTAGGCTGTTTCTGATTCAGGCTTTCTAACAGGGGTTTTAATATTCTAACTAACAACTAACTAACTAACCATATTCCTCTAACTTAAGAAAGAAAAAGAACTAAAAAAGAAGAAGATATTTAATCATATAACAAGTAGAAGTGTTTTACTTAATAATACTGAGATTTACCTATTTTAAAGGGGTATTCCCCTTAAGGCTATGTTCACACACTGTATAGTGGCCATTGTTGAGTGCAAGCAATGACCATTGTTTAGCATGTTCCTACGGCTGACATTGCAATATCAGCTGTAGGAACATTATTTTAGCTCTATATTGACTGCTGTCCCATTTGGGTGTGTCCTATAATAAAATTCTATTGACTTTAATGCAAAAGACCAGTATAAGAAAAAGTACTGTGTTAACAACTAAAAACAACGGCTGTTGTTTACGAAACAACGGCCTTTAATAATTGACATGTTCATTATATTTACGGCTCAATCGAACAACGACCAATGTTCACTACATGGTTGTTGTTTGCATTGAGTTCAGTGCAAATCATTTCATTATGAAATGTTTAAATTTAAAACAACAGCCGTTGTTTTCATAAGAAGTATTTTGTGTGAACATAGACTAAAAAATTAATAAATCATAGATTGCTGGGCCGTGGGAAAATAAGAAAGAAAAAGCTTTATTTACCTATCCCATCCTACCTATCCTTTTTTCCCCAAACCTAGTGCCTAGTAATACTGACCACATTGCAGACCCCAGGCAAGACAGTTTAAGAGACTCTGTCAGTAGGTTTATGCTGTCCTATCTCAGGGTACCATAAACTAGTGACAGAGAAGCTGAACAGAATAATATATCACTTACATTGTTCTGTGCAGCTGATCCAGAGTTATCCTCCTGAATAACATGGACAATAAGTAGTCCTCTCCATTATGTGTGTGAGCCCAGTAGTCCTCATTATTCAAGAGTAGCATAAAACTCCGCCCACCAGCTGCTGATTGAAAGTTACCTATCCATGCTGTGTATAGGCAGTCACCTGTCAATCAGTAGCTGGAGGGCGGGGGCAAGGGTATGGTAAGAATCCTATTTTCCTGCATATTAGGAGAATGGTTGAATAAAATTATGTAATAAAACCATCTGTTCAGCATTTTTGTCACTAGTTTATGCTGCACTCATTTAGGGCAGTATATACCTAGTGACAGATTCCCTTTAAGCTTCGGATTATGTAACAAGAATGCAAACCAGAAAGCACTGTCTAAGCCACAACATCTGCTTATTGAAATCTGCAGTAGAAAGTTTTCCATGGCAGGTTTTGTGCAAATTATGTAAATTAAAAATAATAATAACAACACCACAAAGGTCCAGCTGTACTAAAAAATGTTATGTGCTAACATTAGGTCGATATGCTATTTGACAAATCTGTTGCATTTAAGGACTCTCCACTCTAAAGATCCCCATAAACTTTACAGTTCTGTCTGCCAAAGGACCATCAGTATAAAGTGTATGGGGGAGCGGGGTCTACTGAGACTTCATCAATAAATGATGTTAGCAGAGATGATGGGGAGTCACTGACCAGCCCTTTGTTCTCAGAGAGATTGGTTACTCCCTATAGAGAACTCAGGAATATTCAGCCATGCTGAATGCTTGAGTGTATGGGAAGGAATGGAAAGATACCTATCACCCAAACAGTTATTAAAGGTGTATGGCCACTTTAAGTTCATGGGGTGCTCAGGAACCAGGATAAGAGAGCAGATAAGAGGAGGGGGCATGGAACACGTAACACAGGCAGACACAGCATCTTGTTTAGGTCCTGCTGTTTGACCTCTACAGGCTGCCATGCTGTGAGTCCTCCTCTTTCTCCTCTCTGACCACACAGCTGAAAGAAGGTCCAAGACACTGGGACACTTATTAAGGTTCTATGGAATTTCATGGTTACAAAAATCTTTAAACAGACATCAACATAATATTGGAAGATTTAAATAAATGGAATAAAAAATGGAAATAATAATAAAAATGATGGCATCTTGTTACATGATTTTTTTTATGTGAAAGTTAACTAAGAAAAACTTAAAAAAATATATATATATACTTTTTCAGAATTGCATGATGGATACCTGTAGCTGTGATAAAAGTGAAGAATGCATGTGTTCTGCCCTCTTCTCCTATCATAAAATATGCGCAAGTAAAGGGATTATAATCAAGGGCTGGAAAGTAAAAGCCTGCCGTAAGTACTGTGCACAATCTAATCCTAATTTCTAGATAACTTTTACTCTAATTTCTAGATTAACTTTTACTCTATTAACATGATGCTGTGAAATGATAGTTGTAACCTTAACAACACAATCAATATATAACCCTTAATACGGTCTATTGGAGTGTAAGAGTATTCCACATTTAGCAAAAAAAGTTTATTCAATGTATAATTTTTTTTAAAAATTACTATTTTTAATATGATTTTATTTCTTCTTAGTTTTTAAAATCTCTGCTTGCCGTCCATGCTGAGATCACATAAAGCAGTGCAACATTAAGTAATTTCTTTACATAAGAGTTAGCTAATGCATACCTCATTCTAGTGAGAATACAAAAAAAGTGGTTCTTGCGTTGATTTATATAAAAATGAGGGGGTCTAACAATTCCAAAATTTGGGATGTAAATATTGGGAGTTATATTTACAGTGCCTTTTAAGAAGATTGGCAATGCAAAACAAGCTGTCAGTAAGACAATAAGAATCAATAAGAAATAATTAGGGATCAGGTCTGGAGCCTACAGAATTCTCTGTGCAGCTCTGTAATATGATATAAGCTTCCACTCACTCAGGATAATATACATAGAGTGTTACCTCTTAAAAAGAACATCCATGTAATAGAAAGTGAGTGTAGACTTGCTGTGCTACTCAACCGGTTTGGTATTGGGCCACACCAGATAGTGAAGTCTACTTGTCCTCTAGGTCCCGATCCAGGATGCAGAAGCTGGATTTCTGCAGCTGAAGGGCACCCGATTGCTCAATAAGTGCAGTCTTAGTATGAGCAGCAGCTGTTTCCCAAGAACCAGACAGAGTCAATACAAGGCAACAGTGAACAGGCCTAATATACATGGTCAGTAAGCCAGGTCATCAGCAGAAGAGTAAGCGAAGTCCAGGGATGATACATGTTTCATAGTCTAACAGAAGATGGGTCAGGGCAGGCGGCTTCAGAGACAACTCAGGAAATCAGGAAGGCAGGCAGAAAACATAATCCGAAGAACAGGCAGCGGTCAGGATACACAAGAATACAGCAGAAACAACAGAAAGATACCTTTGACTCCAACAAAGCAAAGGCAAATAAATGGCAGGTTGAGCACAGCAGAGGAGCAGACAGGACAGCACTGCTACTTTTGAGTCTTGTCCACCAGTGTTGCTATCCAAAATATTATAAAGTAGGGCTGGTTTTCACAAAGGAGATGACCACTATGTATGATATACAGTGGAATAAAAAAATCTGTCAGATTAAGTCTGGTCCTGATAAACAGTAGTCTTTTGAAAGGGTTTCATTGTAGTTTAATATTTATAAAAAGGTACTGTACCAAAGTGTTTAAAAACTTATGAAATATCCTAGTGTTTACAATTAAGCTTCTTCCCGCTCTTTGCACATGCTTTCCAAGACAGTCCCATAGACTTACATTATAAGACCATTTCTGTCACCTGGAACAGAGCCATAATAGAACACTTAGCATGGCCTTCTCCTGACTCGTTCTAACAATTAGTTGGGGGTTGAACACCCAGACCCCAACTGATCAAAATGTTTGTCACTTCTCTTTGGACACATCAAACTTTTTGTTAAAGCTTTATTAACAACATTTTATACCGTATCATTTCTAGACTTTTGTCAGTGTTTAAATATATATATATATAATTTTTTGTACATGTATTTGTTTGTTGTCAGTGAATCAGAACACATGCCTTCATTTAGATGAAACAACCCATAAATATCTAGTTCAAGCTAAGAAGAGGTTGTATCGAATCTAGCCACTGTTCTCCAGACTCTAAATAGAAAACTTTAAAGGGGTAGTGCGGCGGTAAGCAATTATTCACTAAATAACACACATTACAAAGTTATACAACTTTGTAATTTATGTTATGTTAGTGAGTGGCCCCCTTCCCCGTGTTTCCCCCCACCCACGCCACCCCGGAAGTGTAGTGCTCTATACTCACCTGATTCTTGTCGACTCCCGCCCGCCATCTTGAAACAATGATGTCATCTTCGGATGGCCGGCCGAACCGCTCCGACCGTCCCTAGTGCCGGCCGCCCTCTGCCGTGCCATCATCCGCTCAGCCGGGACGGTCGGAACGGTTCGGCCGGTCACCCGAAGATTACATCATTGTCACAAAATGGCAGACGGGGGTCGAGACGAATCAGGTGAGTATAGAGCACTACACTTCCGGGGGTGGCGTGCGTGGGGGGAAACACGGGGAAGGGGGCCATTCACTAACATAACATAAATTACAAAGTTGTTATGTAATGTGTGTTATTTAGTGAATAATTGCTTACCACCGCACTACCCCTTTAAGGCTCTTTTTGTTCACAGTGCAATTTGTTACAAAAAAGTTGTTACTCTAACAACACAAAATATATATTGTATACACAAAAAGAATCAGACAGTTTTTACAGAATATGACACAGAATGTGTCATAAAATAGTATGTTTATCAAAATTTTACTTCTGTGAAACACAATATCATTGTTTGACAAAATAAGTGTTATTTTGTGTGACAGAATTCCTTCTGTGTGAAAAAAAACTAATGTTTCTGAAATCTGTGTGACAAAACATATTCTATATAACAAAATGAATTTAGTGAATTCAGTGTTACAACATTTTTTATTCAACACAATGGTATTTTGTCATTTTTTTAGTAAAAAAAAATGGTTTTGTGATTCAAAATGAATTTTGTGCACACAAAAAAACTGTTACAAAATTATTTTATTTTAAACATAATGAATTGTGTGATCTCTAATCAGATTTTGTCACCAAGAGGACATTTTGGGGGACATTTATGAATGCTGTGCCCCTGACGTATGCAAGGCAGAAGGTTTAGATTTGCCTCTTCTCCCTGGCAACCGCCAGCCATATCGGGAGGGGGGACAGCAAGGCGGGGAGGAGACGTGGCCTTCTCCTATGTCTGTTTTACCATGATTTAAAAGAGTTATCCAGCGCTACAAAAACATGGCCACTTTCTTCCAGAGACAGCCCCACTCGTCTCCAGTTTGGGCAGGTTTTGCTGCTCAGCTCATTGAAGTGAATGGAGCTTTATTGCAAACAGCACCTGAACTGGAGACAAGAGTCGTGTTGTCTCTGAAAGAAAGTGGCCATGTTTTTGTAGCACTGGATAACTACTTTAATCCTGCTCAGAGGTGTAGATTTCTGTGCCCACAGGACATGTTCACTAAGAGGCATGTTGGGGTCAGGCCTTTATTAATGTCCCCCTTTGAGTTAAAAATACATTGTGGACAAATAACGCACAATAGAAAACTTTGAGATAGATCTGCAATTGCTAAAGTTTAGCATCATGTACATAGAAATAACAGAGTATATATAGAGCATAGTTTTAATTACTCCCGTATTCAAAAAAATTAAATATTTTATTTGTATTTCCAGACAAATACTCAACATACTGTCCTAAAACCCAGATTTATAGCTACCATGTCAGCTCATGTCTACCCACTTGCCGCTCTCTAAGTGAGCCGGACATTTTCTGCAAAGTTGTCTTTGATCCATTGATTGGGTGTACATGCCCGCAAGGCTTTTATCTGAATGAATTTGGTATGTGTATCAAGGCTTCTTCTTGTCCATGCTATTACCGAGGCAATGAGATACCCCCTGACCAGTCCATAACTGATAATGGAATTCTTTGGTGAGTATTTCACATTTTAGGGTCCATTTACACAGAAAGATTATCTGACAGGTTATCTGCCAAAGATTTGAAGCCAAAGCTAGAAACAGACTATATTTAGAGATCAGGTCATAAAGGAAAGCCTGAGATTTCTCCTCTTTTAAAATCCATTCCTGGCTTTGGCTTCAAATCTTTGGCAGATATTCTGTCAGATAATCCGGCAGTACAATGACGGCTACTGGTACATTGTTTTAGTTAAGGTGGATTGATTGGCCTTTGGGTGTGTCTTTAATTAAAAAGCCCATTGAATTTAATAGTAAAACAGTTAAAGGAGGTGAAAAAAGAAAAACTGGGTGAGAACAACTAAAAAAAAACATCCGCTGTTTGCAAAAGACGCGTGAATATAATTGTCATGATCATTATTTTTTACGTTTGCGCAGACAAACGTCTGTTATTTAATCAACTATGTGCATTGGACGTCCGTCATTCATATTGACTTCAATGCCATGCATTTAAATCAATTAAATCGGTGCAAAAATGGGCGTCTTTTTAAATAGAAATGCCTTTTTTTTTTTTTAAATGTAGTGTGAACATAGCCTATAAGTTTCTCTTATGTCCAGTGTGACATATATAAAGCATGTTGTATTAACAAAGATCGGTTTGCTAATCTTTAAATGCAAGACAGGTATTATTATTATTAGCATTATTATTATCTAAAGTATTTTTAATATTGATATATTTTCTGTTTACATTTTTTTAGTGTCTGTAACAAAGGAAAACTAAACTGTTTGACCCCACCTGTAACAGGTAAAAAAAAAAAGCTTTTCAGTTTCCCCTATATCAGTTTTCTTACATAGAAATCATACCGTAAGCTGTAATGCTTTATGCTTTACCGTGTACAGTACCCCTGATATTTAATACCTCCTCAGCAGCACCGCTAGGATCAGTAGTAATAAATGTCACCTGTGCACTGCAGACAATGGTGGCTTTTGCTCTACCATACATTCAACTTTATCTGAGTTCTGAGGACACAGACACAGATACAGCACAGTTGTCACATGGCCAGGACTGATGCACCATTTGCTTTTTCATTATTATTTTTTTTCCAGACAGTTATATAAAGGCTTTTCTGTGGGACAAGTTTTAGCGTTCTTATAAATAGAACTTACAGATTACTTTTTTTTCTTGGGGGGGCCTGTATTTCTCTTTCTTCTGGGAGCTAGATGGAGGATTATTTTTTGCTAAAAAAGTTCTAAAAAGTTTTTCTTGGAGGCAGATTAACAAAATTATAGCACTCTTGCGCTGTTTTTTTTTTTTTTTTAAATGTCACACTGCAGAATAAATAATGGTATAGTTTAATCATTCGATTTGTTATGGATGTGATAATACACATACATGTATAGTTTTTTGGTTTGTTCATTTTAGAAAAAAGAAAATGCAAGTGGAATTCATGAATTTTCTTTTTATTTATTTTTAATGGGGGTGGGGGGTTGGGGTAATATTTTATCACTAGCCTCAGGGAACTCTAACTACTGTTGCGCTGTGACTCTATAGCCAATCTATACTGCTGCACCTCTGGCATGGCTGTATACAGGGCAAATACACAGCAGAAGGGGAGAGGGGTAAGGAGCTGGGTCATCTCTGTTGTTTACCAAGTGTCTACATATAATGAGTGGGTTAGGAAATAAAGTGAGTTGATTTTAAGGAAGTTATAACACGTAATTTTAAGGAAGTTATAACACGTAATGGTATCAGTCACAGACTTTCCTATGTCTACCTAGTTTATCAACTGGCTATCTAAACCAATGTTTAGGTCTTCTAATGATAGTTGCAGTCAATTCTTACAGAAATCAGGTGCACCCATGACTTTGATAGACATAAGGTTACAAAAATGTATATTGTGGTGTCTGCCCAAATATAGCTCAATATAGTGCACTTGGAATACAACTAAATATTTTCCCTCACTTTCTAGAATGTAAAGCTCCAATGACTTTAGTTAACTGTACCAAGAAGGGAGACACAGGGACAGAGTGTGCTAAAAGTTGTCAAACGTTGGATTTGCAGTGTGTGAGTATTCAGAATGTGAATTGTTCAAAAAATATTCTCATTTCAGTAATTTGCGGTACGTTGATTCATTCAATTTCCACACAATATCCCATATCTCTCAGTGAGTTTAATCACAACATTATAAAAAGCATTCAAACGCACAGTTTAAGCCTTAGGGCCAGTTCACACTGAGTAAATTCTGTGGAATTCTGTGACGGAGCTCTCTGTCGCCGAATCCAGCCTTCCTCAGTGTCAAACTTATCGTTCGTTTGAATAGCAGTTAACAATTAACGACCAAACGAAAAATCGTTGATCGTTTAATAAGGCCTGGACCTATTTTTATCGTTGCTTGTTCGCAAATCGTTCACATTGAATAGGATGTTGTTCGGTCGTTCGCAGTAGTGACGAACGCAATAGCGACGACAAGACGACTGCAAGAACGATCATAAGTAACGATTATCGTTCCAAATAAATGGGTGAACGATTTCAGGTCTTTCGCAACAGCAGTTGTTTGGATCGTTTATTGTTAAGGATTATGCGAGCGATAATCGTTCCGTGGAATAGGGCCCTTAGACTCTATGGAAGCGCTCGCACGCCTCTGCTCTCCTCCGGTCTGATGTGTCAATTCTTTGAGAGGGGAGGAAGCGGAGGCGTGCATGCCCTCCCATACAGTCATTGTGGGACACAGAGGCCGGCGAGATTCCGTGGCGGAGAGCTCCGCCGAATTTACTCAGTGTGAACTGGCTCTTTCAGTTCAGTTATCAGATCTCTATGTTGTAAAAAGCCATATTTTCAATATATAGAGAGCTTCATTAAAGTAAATGGAAAATGCACACACCATTGATTACAACCATTCAAATGATGAACTTGCTCACTGTTTACCAGTATTACGGGAGTTTTTTGTTTTACTTGTTTACACATTGGTTTATTTTCACCTACATAGTCAAGAGGGTGTCTGATCAATGCAGTAATTTATAGGTATAGCAGAGATAGGAATGAACAGATAACAGGGCAGGAATAGTGGTGTTGAGTGTGCATTATATAGGCAAAAAATGCAGGAAAAAAAACAGGACACTTTTTAAATTCTGATCTACATGTTACAAATAGAAACAGTAATTTCCATTCACTTTTTTAATGTACCATGGATGGTTGTATTTGCATTCTATAGTATTCCACTAGGTGTATACCAGGCTGTGTTTGTCCAATCGGACTTCTATCTGATGGCAAAGGAGGATGCATTCAACCAGAAAGCTGTCCATGCGTACACAATAGAGCCAGCTATAGCCCAGGACAGAAGATCCAAGTCAGATGTAATACTTGGTGTGTATAACTTTCAGTAATTTTATAATAAGCTTTGGGGTACGTTCACACAACGTTTTTTGAGGCAAAAATATGGCTGTATTTTAATAATTACGGGATCATGATCATTATTTATGGCCATATTTTTGCCTCAAAAAGCGTTAACCCTAAAAAAGGGCATATTATTAAGATTAAGTTTGCACAATAAGGCTATGTTCACACTACGTATAACTACGTCTGTAGTTCTTGCCGCAGAACTATGGCCGTAGTTTGCGGTGTGCAACAGAGCCTAATTTGTAATGGGATCCCGGCCAGAGCGTACACACATCATATACGCTCCGGCCGGGATCCCATACGCCGCCGGAAAAAACTGACAGGTGAGTTTTCTGCGGCCGAAATTCACTAAAGACCTGTCAGTTCACACAGTGAAGCGAGCAGCTCCGGCCACTTGCTTCACTGTGGGCTGTGGAAAGCTCTGATGCGGGCGTGGGCTGATGAGCCCGCATCAGAGCTCCGCGGCCGGACGGGTCATCTCGCCGGTACTTAAGTACTGGCTGCGATGATCCGGGCACAGACCGTCCGTTCGGTGACCTGGCCGGGGTCACGGAACGGACGGTCTGTTCCGTAGTGTGAACATAGCCTTAACCTTTTTTGTATGACTTTTTGTGTCATAAAGCATAGAAAAAATGCATTGCTTTGTCACACTGATCATAATTACAAGCAAAGTCACATTTTTCTGTAGCTCACTCATCAGCCTTGCTGTCTACAGTTACGGTAAGTATAGGGAGACCGACTTATGACATCGCTACTCTACAACTAGAGGCTTAAAATGTCCATACACTTTAGATTTGCCGTGAACAAAAAGGTATAGGGGGTCTTCTGACATTCCCCTGAAGGTAGATTATGTGAGAAGGATAAGGCATGTTGTATTTCAACTGACCAATTCATTTGATTATCCATTTGTCCAACAGCTATAGGTCTTTTTGTTGGGCAGATATCTGCCTAAAACAACCACCAAGCAAGTTCATTGAAACATGTTACATGGATCATTTAGACTGGCCAATAATTGCCAGTAAAAATGTTTTTAAAAATGTAAAAAAATAAAATGAACACATATGAGATGTTGAATATATATTGTTCATTTTTCAGTGTTTGTGAGAGAAGAAGATGGAAATGTACAAACAATACTTGTTTAGCTACTTGTACTATTTATGGCGATGGACATTTTATCACCTTTGATGGAAAACGCTACCTCTTTAATGGAGAATGCCAATATACCCTTTCACAG
Source organism: Dendropsophus ebraccatus (assembly GCF_027789765.1). Taxonomy (NCBI): domain Eukaryota; kingdom Metazoa; phylum Chordata; class Amphibia; order Anura; family Hylidae; genus Dendropsophus; species Dendropsophus ebraccatus. Next base: position 39,638,383 of record NC_091457.1, on the reverse strand, counting down.
GTATTGTCTAAATGTCAACTAGGCTCCAATGGATTATATTTTATTTAATTTTAAGTGTACATGCTAAGAGTATTGTATATCAATTAAATGTAGCACTTTTTTTTACCTCAAGGACCATTGCTCTTTAAATGAAAACAATGGCACATTTAGGATAATAACAGAAAACGTTCCATGTGGAACCGCAGGAATGAGCTGCTCCAAGTCAATCAAAGTTTTCCTTGGGGTGAGTAAGCCAAACTATAATACATGACTACCAGAGGCAATATTCCCACTAGAGGAACGTGCCGTCATTTAGCTGCAAAAGGTGGCTGTCTTTTCGTAATGACAACCACAAATAGTGATCATGATCATTATTTGCGTCCATCATTGCCACTAAAATCTCGTAGTGGGAACATAGTTAGAATGTGTGATCTTGTCATAGTAATTGTTTTTTTCATACACTGCTTAACTGAATCAATTCTGTCTTCAAAGAGTTATGAGTTTATCCTTGAGGATGATCATCTAAATGTGGCCCAGAGAGGGATTGGTATCAATGTTCCTTACAGAGTGCGACTCATGGGTATCTACTTGGTTATTGAGGCTGAAAATGGTCTTATACTGTTATGGGATAAGAAGACAAGTATCTTCATCAAAGTCACTAGTGAATTTAAGGTAAGACTCAATTATGTGGTTGAAGCAACATAGTTATATTGTTTGGAGAATTTTTATTCTTTCCCAGCCCCAAAAATTGAAATTTTTTTACTTCTTTTTTTTCTCCTCCTCATCTTCTAAGACCAATAAAGTTTTTCCACTGACAGAGCTGTATAAGAGCTTATTTTAAAGGGGTATTCTGGAAAGAAGAAATTTATTTTTAAATCAACTGGTGTTCGAAAGTTAGACAGATTTGTAAATGACTTCTATTTAAAAAAAATTTAGCCTTCTATTATAAGCTTCTATATACAGTACTTTGCAGGAAGTGGTGTTTTATCTTTAAAGTGTCACTGTCGTTTAAATTTATTTTGCAGAAATCAACAGTACAGGCAATTTTAATAAACTTTGTAATTGGGTTTATTAGCCGAAAAATGCATTTTTATCATGAAAAAGCAGTTTGAAGCTCTCCCCCCTGTCTTTATGGTTCTCTTATGGAGAGGGGAGGGGTTAAGGGAGATAAGGCACCAAAACAGGACAACAAAGAGGTAATTTACAGCTACATCACCAGTAGAGATGAGCGAATACGATTCGATCAAGTAGGTTTTCGATCGAATATTGCGGTATTCGAAAGATTCGAATTCAATCGAGTTGTGAGGCGAATACGTGGGAAACATTTGAAAGCCCTTCCATCGCAGTTGGCGCTTTTTTTAATCCAATGACCATGCAAGGAGGCTGTGAGGGACCCTGGGACTACGCACGCAGCGCAAAAACAGCGTCTACCCTCATTGGATGGCTGAACCACATGACCTTGAATCTTAAATACTTGGCTCCCGCCTCTCAACTGCAGATGCGCTTTCAACCTAGCCAGGGAAAGATCTTGCAGCAGGGAGAGAGAGGTTTTAGTAGCGTTTTGGTTAGGTAGGCTTACTACTGACCCCAAAAGTCCTTTTTAGGGCTAATATCCAGTGAAAAAGTCATCTCTGAATCCAAAGCACTTCTCAGTGCTAAGAAATAGATGATAAAACAGCAGCATCAGCAGCTGTATTCATTTCAGTGCCCTGTGTGTACAAGTGACTTATAGTGTCCCTGTTTATCACCACTAAGGGCACGTTTTACATATTGTTCCAGTAGCCCACTAAGGGCACCTGATATATACTGTTTCAGTAGCCCAGTAAAAGGCACGTGACACATATTGTTCCAGTAGCCCAGAAAAAGGCACGTCATACATACTGTTCCAGTAACGTTCGTACAGCATTACGCGTGATATGAGCGAATAACATGACGCTCTGCGGACGCACATTGGAATCATGTATGTAACACTGCGCAAGAAATACGAACGAAATGTGTGAACATTGCCATAAATGTTCATAAAGCGTTCACAAATATTTTTCCTTCGCAACTACAGAGAGTGGCCATAGACTATAATTGGATCGAATACTCGTTCGAATAGTCGAATATCGGTGCCTATTCGATTCGAATTCTCGAAAGTTGAATATTTCACTACTCGTTCATCTCTAATCACCAGGCTATCTCCTCTGAAGTCCGCACTGACCTCTCTGACCTCTGAATAGCATCTTTCACACAGGTCCCACTGTGTAATCCTTTGTTCTCTGCCCTCTGCTTATCTCCCTCCTTCCTCCCCCCCCCTCTCCATAGGTTACACAGGGCACGTCTGATGTAAAAGAGTCTTGATTTCCTGATAATGAGCAGTAAATGAGAGATAGGAGGGAAGGGAGGGGGACCTGGGGAAGGTCTTTTTGAATGCAGATAATTGCATATTTGCCTAATAAACCTATTTACAATTTTTTTTTATAATAAGACAGTGACACTTTAAGTCTGACATGGTGCTTCCTGCTGCCACCTCTGTCCGTGTCAGAAACTGTGCAGAAATGTGGCAAATCCCCATACAAAACCTCTCCTGCTCTGGACAGTTCCTGCCGGGGTCTGTGACTTAAAGTGACACTGTCACCCCTTTTTTATTATGACTTTTCTATACAGGTGTAAAGGGCAAATTTTGCAGTTTTCACTTCTTATTTTATATCATACGTCATGATGCTTGTTCCAGTTAAAAGTGATCTTTTATCATCTGTGGATTGTGCTACCTGGGCAGGGCTTCAGCACCATTTAGCCCCTCTCACATCGGAATCGTAGGTCCCGCCCCATGACGTCATCGGCACATAGGCCCTGTCCTCTCTGTGGCCATTGGTATGGGCCGACCTAGAGGGGGTAGGGCCTAGACCTTTAGGCTGGCCTGGGCCTACGGTGGTGATGTGGGTGTGGCTAAGTGGCACTTTGGCTGTGAAGCCCTGCCCAGTCGGCACAATCCACAGATGATAAAATATCCCTTTTTATTGGGACAAGCACCATGTCATATGATTATAAAATAAAATATGAAAACTGCAAATTGTACCCTTTACACCTGTGCAGAGAAGTCATAATGCAAAGAGTGTCACTTTAAGCTCATCTTATTAAGGCAGAGAACTATAGAAAAACATATTGCCCCACCCTTTTCTGCATAATCAAAGACTCTGCCAACCAACATATGCAGTAGGGTTACCAGACATGTGCCACCCCTTATGCTATGAGCAAAACCACATTACATCTTTCTTCACTTTGTTGCCTGAAAGGTAAAGTTTTGTAGAGTCCCCATGAGGGATGTGGAGACTGTGGAGATTGGGGAAGGAGGATATTGTGTGGAGAACGTGCCGAGAAGAAGACTGTGTATGTGTGTGGGGGGGTGTTGGAGAGTCGGGAGATGAACCTGTTTGTATTGAGCTGTGTCTTTAACAGTGAGCCAAAGTACAATGAGTGTACAATTTATTGTAATGTAAAGAATCAGAGAGGAGTTTCTCCATCTGCTCAAATTACTGTACAGACGAGAAAGCTTTCGAATAGGCCTCGGGATGGCAGAAAGAAGTGTTTTGGGGATATTATTCTGAAGTGTATGGCTATTTTTTTTATTAGTCAGTCTGAATACCTGCCCCCAGAATGGTTGCATTAGAGGACATCCCCACTATATCCTTAAACATTGTACTCTTTGCATGTTGCACCTCCAATATTTGTCAGAAACAGGTGACTACATATTTGCCAAGAGCGCTGGGACCTTATACAAATGAGAGATCACTTTAAAATTGGCTATGTTTACCTTCAAAGGGGCCGAGGACTTGTGGCACAAGGTAAACCTTATGCCATTCCTCGGATAATATTGGGTGGCCTATCTCCTTTTCCTAGCTCTGGATATAGGAGAGAGAAAGATCACATATGGGCTCCAATAGGAGTAAGTACATGGAAGAGATAGGTTTCAAGGTCTGGGGGGGTGCCGCACAAAAGGTTTCAAAAGGGAGTTATTCTCTTTTCAAGCAAACTATGAGCAGTTATGAACATAGAAATTTTTCAGCTGAGCATAGTCAAACTCAAACTGCGGTCTCCTGTGAGATATGCGTTGAGAGCGTAAAACCAATGTATCGTGACAAACTTAAAAAAAGGAGGAGGCTTTTAATGCAGGCTGAAAAGAGGGATTTCCAAAAATGGGAGAAAAATATCCATCTTGAGAGAATAAGTGAGGGTGAAGTAGGGAACGTTTTCTTAGAGAGACGAAAGACATCATCTAGCAGGGATTGATTTCATTTTTAAGAATAGTAGGATCTGGATTGGGCAATAATTAAAAAGAAGAGTAGACTGGAGCGGAGAGAGAAAATAAAGTAATTCCAATGTGTGAGTGTTTCAGGGACGCTAAGAAGGTATGTGAAGCTAAGATATAATTAATTCGTGTTGGTCCTAAGTGTTTTCCTGGGAAAAGAGTAAAAAGTAAGGTCTTTGGCATCTGGGTTTAGAATCATCCATGTGTCACATAATTGCAAGGAGTGTAGAGATTTCAATTAATGGCAAGTGATCAGAGAGGGATCTGAAGAAGTGTCAAGAAGGGGATGTAGGGGAACAAGGAAGAGGTACAAAATGGTACACCTTTGTTAAATAGTCTGTGACCACCCAATTGACGTTCATGCCTGCTAAAGGAGAAAGGTCAATGACAAAGTCCATGACTATATGTGACCAAGGCAGTCGGAAATGGATACAGGCGGGAGCAGACTGGCAGGTTTTAAATGGGAAACCTTGTTTTGAGCATAATTGGTCCAAGAGGCCACATAGTTCTTGACAACCTCAAAAAAATTATGGGAGATCAACTGCCCATCTTTCTTCTTAACAAAGAAGAAACTGACACCAACTTAAGCGGAAGACTTGCCAATGAAGGCTTTCTG